>NC_052398.1:642500-1285000 GCF_009389715.1 Phoenix dactylifera | reverse complement strand
AACCCTAAACCCTAAAACCCTAAAAACCCTAATACCTAAAATCCTAATAACCTAAATCCTAAAACCCTAAACCCTAAACCCCAAACCCTAAACCCCAAACCCTAAACCCCGAAACCCTAAACCCCGAAACCCTAAACCCCGAAACCCTAAACCGAAACCCTAAACCCGAAACCCTAAACCCGAAACCCCAAACCCGAAACCCCAAACCCCAAACCCCAAACCCTAAACCCCAAACCCCAAACCCCAAACCCCAAACCCCAACCCCAAACCCCAACCCCCAAACCCCAAACCCTAAACCTAAACCCTAAACCCTAAATCCTAAACCCTAACTTAGTATCCTTGACCTAATATAATTTACTACTTAGTTAGATTTGATCAATTACTCCAATTAGTCCATCTTTGATTTTAACCCTAAGTCTAACCCAGTTCACTAGCACTTGATTTGAGTTAACCCAAAAATCTCCAAGATTTATGCAATGTCAATTAGATTTTAATTCACAATTCTAAATCACTTCATTCTCAATTAAGTGTAGATTTATGAAAATTTCAGATCATTGCATAAGTTTTGAATCACATGTTAATTACAAACTTTTAGTGCTTAAAACTTATTTTCAAATCTGAGTTTGTCAATTAAACATGCAGATTTTAGATTTAATTCATGTTTAAATCTTATTTAATTTATGTTCATACATCATATATACAAAACTAATATGAATTTAATCTAAGCAACATACATCATATGCATCTGATTTTAAACATTAAAAAACAATTCAGCAATATAAATAGAAGCAGAGAGGCTTGAAGAAATTTTGACTCACGATGGACTGCCTTGGGCTTTTCTTTGTCCTTGTTATTTTGACCCTCCTTTGTTCTGTTTACCCTTTTGCATAGGCTTAGCTAGTGATACTTTAAGATTTACCTGGGCAAAGGAAACACAAAGTGACCACTAAAATCTATCAAAAACGGGGAATAATGTATTATCATTCAACAGATCAATACCGAACCTTTGAGCCACTCTCCGTTATTTGACTCGACACATGAAACAGCAGCCTCTCGCATTGTGTAGTTAACAAAGGCAAAATCTTCTCTTAGCTGATGGGATATTACGTGCAAGGACGATACGCTCAATCTCTCCAAATTTTTTGAAGGATTCCCTCACTTTGTCTTCATTCCAAGATAATGGTATGCCTTCAACATAAACCGATTTTACCTGAACAAAGGCGAGATATGTGGATCACCATATCAAAACAGTAAAGATTTGACAAGAAATTATCAGTGACTAATCAAAGACATCAAAAACATAAAAACAAATTTCTTCTGTGAGACTAATGGGTCATATCCCATAAGATCCCAAAGTGAAAATGGATATCTGCTCCAAATTGCTAGAGAGTGAAAAGTAGAAGTTGGAAAGAGAAAAACAATTATTGGTGAGAACATATTCTGTGCATGCCTAAGCTAGACCACATCACTTTATACTATCAGACAATTAAACAAACTAATAAACAGTTCACTATCTGAACACTATTCAACATCCTAAGAATAATGCAAAGATGGAAGGAAAATTGTTACAAGTAGCCCATAATAATTGGACACAGAATTGGAAAGTTCACAAAAACCCAAAATGACTTCCACATTACAGTCTTTAAAGCTGTTAAGCATAATTTACAGCAGAAATTTTAACATGCCTATGCCTTAGAGTGTGCATGTGTGATTGTGTGGCCATGGTTCTAAATCCCAAGTCATAAGCCATAAGTAAAAAAGTACAGCGCATTATAACACATAAAGCTCCATTCAGAGAAGAAAACGATAGTCTTCGTTGCTATATAAAGTATAAAACTTGTAAAAGACACACAAAAAACAAAAAACACAACAGTTCTAATTACTTGCAATTTTTAAAACCATGTACCAAATTACATGAAAAAAGCCATTTTGTAAGCTCTAGGTGCAAAAACCATATAACAGATTTTGATGTTATGGAGTAGAGCACAATGAGTGATATGCACTTTAATCTGATGAGCAAATTAAAACTTCTAACACATCATAATTTATGGCCTAAAATTATCAAAGCCATCACAAGCGACGGGAAAATAGGGAGGGGTGTAGATGAAAGATAGAGAGAGAGGGAGAGGTGGAGAAAGGTGGGGAGACCTTCTGCATCTCCTCTTTATCTGGATCATTCAATGGCTCAGCCCAAGCAACTTTACTATTCCGACCCTTTCCAAAAGCATCTTTCTTCTAAAGTTTTTTGTATGCAATTTGTGCATCTCTGTTAGTTTCAAGTTCAAGAAATGCAAATCCACAATTGGAATCTGCATTATTAGGATCAGCCATGACTGTGACAGTGTCGATCTTCTCAACTCCAATTTCCTGTAACAGGTTGATGACCTGCTCATCAAATAACATGAAAGAAAATAACTCAGCCAGAGAACAGACCTTTGAGGATATGTCATTAAATAACAGCATATTCTAGCTTTTATTTGTATTATTGACAACTACAAAGAAATTGCTACATAAAAATGAGAAATATACTCACTTCTTCATTTTTCTACTTTTTGTCAATGTTCCCTAGAAATATTGTATCATTCCCTTCAAGAGCTGCAGCTCCACAAAGCTTCCCACAAAGCTTTAATTGCATATCAAAATATCAGAATCAGAATGTCACCAAGATTCATGGCAATATGAAAGGTCCAGATTACTAAATCAAACACATCAAAATGATTCACCCAAGCAAAGTGCATAGGGACCATAAAATACCAAATTTGATGATATAAAGCATCATTAATTTAAAAACAATTAAACCACCTAACAGTATTAAAATAATTAAGCAATAATGATGAAGGCATTGCATGAAGCACAAATACTAGATGATGTTAAAAGTAATGCAAAGGGTAGAAGATATTAATCACCTTTACAAGGATAAGCAATTATCAACAAAGTTATTAGGTTAATGAGAAAAGGCACTTCAGAAATGAGTCATGCGAACATAACTGTATGTGGGATCATACAGTTGAACAAAGCAAATGTCAATCATTACACAACCCTATAGGTTGCATTAGACTACCCAAACAAGTGAGCATAATTATAACCTTGCAACCAATATATTAATTAGATGCTAGCAACCAAAATCTTTTACCAAGGATGACACAAAACATACTAGGACTCAATACCTATACTGATAGGTTACTAGTAATCGTACAAATTAGTATAGTAATATACTAAAGCATAGTATGACTATTGGTTCTGGCACAACAAAAGTGTTCATGAGCTGCACAGCCCGCCCGGTCCACTCAAGCCTGGAACATTTCGGATGGGCCTGAGCTTGAATTTTTAGCCCGACGAACCAAGTCATGCCTAAAATATGAGCCTGCCTATTAAATAGGTTAGGCTCGAGTTTAGATTAGCCCCGCTAGATGCGGATCTTATAAAAATATAATACATATCACAAATGAATGCCCTAGCCCAACATTCGGTCATAGATTTAGGTGTTCGACATCAATTGAGGGCATCTCCTCACCAAGACAACGCCTCTGGCCATCAAGCATCATCCAACGGCCTCTCGATTTCGTCAACGACCCCAACTATTGTACTTGAGGTTGTAGCAGTCCTCAGTGCTAGGATCTATCCACTTCAACGGCTTCTCACTTTCTTACGGGATCAACAATGAAGGATAGACAGCTTGGTGGGGCCTCCAGAAAGGAGGTGCAGACCATAGGTGCCAAAGGAGGCATAGACTTAAGGTAGAATCCCATGGCATCGGATCTTGAGAAGCAAGTGAAACACGAGGTCCTCACAGACCACCCATCCCTCCGTGACAGTGAGTCCTCCCTCACCGTCGTCCGCTCCGGTGTCATCACCCTCCAACCCTTCCTCCGTCGTGCTCACCAGGAGATCATCGACCCCTATCGCCTCATCCAGTCCCATACCCTCTAACTCTCCAAACGCCGACCCCCATCTCCTCCAATCCTCTACCCACCTCCACCTCTCTAGCAATCTCTATGACCTCATGTCCCATCCTGTCTACCACCTCAACCTTGCCAAAGATGCCAATATGATTGCGAGATCGAGCTCCACTACGAGGAGTGCGGCCTTGCCAACATCTCCACCATCAAGGATGAGATATGATGGCTCTTCGAGACCAGCAACAGGCTCCAATCCGAGACCATAAAGACCTCCTGGAGACTTAAGGCACAAACAAGATGGCGGAAGCCCAAAGCCGAGTAAGTATCAAGCTCAAGCCTAGAAAGTAGGCCCAGAGGCCGGGCCAAGTAGGGTGTGGATCCGACTTATTTTAGTTATATCTTAGACTTAGCTCAACTCGAACCCAACCTGGCCCACCTGTTGAACAGATCTATTAGGAACATACCATGTGTTGGTATAATAATGAACCAAGGTGTGTGATAGACCTAGTACCTTACTAATATGGTACAACCAATCCGCATCAATCCACAAATATTGTACTCCAATTCTTGAAGTAACTGCTTTGAAATCTCTTTGGAATCTTGTAACCATATTCGCTCTCTCTTTCTTTTTTTTGAGAGAGAGAGAGAGAGAGCTCTACTTCCTTGCTCCCATACCTGAATTCACTCCAATACTCGCTCACTCAAAATTGCGAATTAGGCACTCCAAGATTATCTTAATGAGGAGGTATATATTATGATCATATCCATTGGTCTACAACTTCAGAACAAGTCCAGCAAGCTATGCAAGCACATTTATGGACTTAACTAATCTCCTCGTCCTTCTTTTGGCTGCATTACCAGTGTGGCATACTCCAAAGATCATACTATATATGCTTAGGAGTTAAGGTTCGCCGTCTCGGTACAAACACTGTACCACTACCATCCTCTGACAACATTGATATGCGATACGATAGTAAGGTTCAGTCTACCGAATGTTGGTACGATATGGTACAACATACCAGTTTGGTACCAGTACGGTACAGTATATCAGGTATGGTATAGTACCAACCAGTACAACAAACCTTGCTTAGATTTCGTATTGTCTTTATCCATTCCCATAAAGAACGGATTGTTAATGTTTTGTGTTTATGTTTCATGATGGTAAGTGGTATAACTCATTTAAAGTCGGCCTAAAACACCATTTAACCTTGGATATGTCTGGCTATCATGGCAGGAATTACAAATTTTATACTCAATTTTATTTTTGGACCATGAAGATAGGTGGGTCTTAAGAAGCAGTGCTGCTTAAAGTATATAGACAAAAATTGACAGGCTTGTTCATCTATATGATGATAGTTTTCTAGAAGTGTTCTTGCAAGTGCCATTAAAATCAATTCAAGTAAAACTACTTTAGTCATGATATTGGATATTAAAGCAATTGCTTTACCGCATTCATCAATCATATATCAATTTAAGAGTTCAAATTTCTTTGAGGAAATTAATAAGTTGTTATAACAACTCCAATATATCAATGGGAACAAAAGTAAGCAAGAAAGCAATTTGAAGTTTGAACTTCAACATATTAGCTGTATAGAGGTAAATGGACATATGATTGCACAATATGGCATTCTTAACCTATTATGTAAGCTCCAAAATAGTTTAGATGGAGGGGGCAAAACTGAAAGTAGAGAGAAATCAGAATCTAAGCCTACAAACAAAAATCACGGCAGCAAAGAACAAAGACTGCAAATACCTCCACTTTCGCAAACTCCGCAACAGCCTTCTTAGCCTGAGCTGCCTCCTTGTACCTCAAGAAACAATACCCTTTGTTCTTTCCTGTTTGTCCATCCATCATCATCCGCACCTCCACAAGCTATCCAACCTTCCCAAACACCTTTCTTATGTCTTCCTCCTTCGCATCTCTATCCAGCCCTCCAATGAAGATCTCCATCTTCCTCCGCCGTTGTCGCTCTGATATCCCTGCTTCCTCATCTCTAGGAGCAGCTACCGTTGCCGCCTCCACTCCCTCTCCCCCATCCTGTTCTGCTGGAAGATTCTTGTTCTCCTCTCTAGAAACAAGATTCTCCGTCTCCATTGCATCCTCCTGCCGAGCAGGAGCCTCGACAGCTGCCGCATCAGAACTAGGATTTTCGGATTCAGGCTGCTGGGCAGGGGTTTCTTCTGCTGCCGCCGCCAGTAAGTCTCCTGCTGCTTCTTGGGCTTTCTCCTCCTCTTTGGCCGCAGGCGATGCCTTTGGAACTCATTTCTTGATGATCTTCTTCTTCACCACCTTTACCACCCGGGTGGTCTTTCTGGTGGGTTTCGTGGCAGTTTCCAGGGGTCCCACCGCAGGAGTTTCCGATGCCGCAGGTTCAGAGGCCTCCATGGAAACATTCTCCGGCACGACGGCGGGTTCCGCCGTGGGGGTTTCAGCGGCAGCCGGTCCGGACGCCTCCGGAGTGGCCTCGCATTCAAAGGCCTGCATAGAGACATTCTCCGGCGAAACGGCGGGTTCCGCAGGGGGGGTTTCAGCGGCAGACGGTCCGGAGGCCCCCGGAGTGGCCTCGAGGTGGCGGCCGGCTCCGAGGCCGAAGTTTCAGTGGAGGCGGGTTCCGGAGTGGTGGCGGGCTCCTTCACGGGGGTTTCGGCGTCGGCCGGCGTTGGGGTGGCGGAGGGGGTAAATTGGGAGGTGGGGGCCTCGGCGGCCACGGAGGAGGGAGGGGAGACTTCGGAGACGGGCGTTTCGGCAGCGGCGGCAGCGGCGGCAGCGGGGGATTTGGATTTGGAGCCGGGGGTTTTGGATTTGGGGGTGGATTTGCGGACGGTTTTGACGACTCGTCTCTTGGGAGCCATTGGGACGGGAGAGATTTCTAGGGTTCCGAACGGAGAGGGTTTGGCTAAACGCTAAGGAGCGAAGGGGAGGAAGGGGAGGAAGGGGGGAAATTACCGAAAGGGAGGGTGGTTTTATTGCCCGTTTAGCCCCTGGCGGCCCGCAGAAAACCGGATCAGGATGCAAGAAGCCTTTCCCACACATGGTAAGGTAGAAAGCCGCTTGGGCGGGAACGGGAGTACGCGGTAGCCAGACCACATTTCAAATTTGCGTGAAATAAACTCACGTGCGTGGGAACGAGGGAGCGATGAGATTGAGAGGTTTCGGAAGCGGCATGATGGTTTGATTTGTTGACATTCACACATGCAGATCAATATGCGATGATGAATGAATGGTGGACAGGACGCTATAGACAGGAGGCATAGAACCATCTTGTGGTAGACGTTTGTTATGACCGGGCTGCTTGATCAAATTTGGGTTTCATAAAGTGGTCAAAATAGTTTGACATCAGTACATAATAATTATTAGATTAACTGGAATCTATATGTCTTGTTTAAAAATTATTCATATCAGACCTTAAAAAAAAAGTTTTTTACATAAATATCCTTATAAATATCAAATTTTACATGAATACCCTTCCAAAAATGATATTTGCATGTATACCTTCATAAAACACTTATTTTATTATTTTGCCCCTTTTTTATCCTTGTTTTTGCATGTACCCACACCATCTAAGACCGTTAAAAAATTAGTGGTTTTAAATTAAAATGACTGACACACCTTTAATGGGTAGATGTGTAAAAAGAAATATGTATAAGATGATCATAATGGAAGACAAAAAAGTAATTTCAAAATTCTAAGCATAAACCCATCCCTCTAACTAAGCAACATTTGTAGTCTTGTATTCTCAACCCATGAGGAACGTGCGCCGGGTGATAAGCACTTACGAATCTCTCATTAAAGCTCTGACTCTGAGTAGTGTCCTGTGGCTGATAATACGGCTCCTTCTAACCAAGCAACGTTATAGTCTTATATTCTCAACTCATGAGAAACGTGCGCCGGATTATAAGCACTCCCAGATCTCCGTCTAGGGCCCATTCGAAAGGTAGGGCGCAGTAAAAATAAGCACTTTCTTGAGTTAACCCCTAAAGATCATGAGTTGACCTATGAATAAGTTGAGTCTACCCCAAACAACTGCATATAGAATCCAAATAGCAATAAAAAGCTAGCCTTTTTACAAGTCATCCCTAGTGGATCACAAGTCGACCCAAGCAATCTTGGCCCTAGTGAATCATGAGTCGACTTCTAAAGAAGTCAAGTTAACTGTAGAAGACGACCGCGCCGGCGAGCGGTCGGCGAAGATTGAAGCAGATCTGCAGAAGAGGAGCTCAAGAGTCAGGAGGACGATGAGGATTGAGGAGGAGTGGAGGACAATGAGGATTTTAAAGAAAAGGACGATGGGCGATGCCGTGATGGGATTGGGAGTCGTCTTGTCGAGATAGCCGTTGGCTCTGCGCCTCAACCTCTAGGGACTACTGTAGCTACGAGACAGGAGTCGGGCGGGGCCTTTCTTTGGGTTGGGGCTTGGGCAACCGCCTAGGTCGCCTAAGGCTTGGGTCGGCCTGGTTGCAACCCATGCTGCAGAAAAAGAAAAGAAAAGAAGAAAATACAAGAACAGATTGATAAAGGAAAGCTTGTGAGTAAAACGAAGGCATATATCAACAAGAGCAGCATGTTTCTTGTTTGCACATTAGTTTAAGCATAGAAAAAAAATTAGAAGGAGATGACAAAATGAAAAAGTGCGCTAGATTAAAGAAACATATACATAAAGGCATTTTAACAATAACCGACCAGTAACCTCCTCAAAACAAGGAAAGAAGGAAAAGCAGACAAATTTTCTTGCACTGAAAGAGGTTTATTGACACAAGGGAGATCACAAAGGATAGAAAGTGACGGATGAGGCTGTGGCAATCGGGTGAGTTTGGCCATGGTGCTGCTCTCGCCGCCAAGGGTGATGAGGGCGTCAATAAAACATTTACCTCACCATTGATACAGCTGAGTTGGCATGTTTCTACTAGTTGCTTAAAGACAATTATCATGTTCAAACAAGTTGGACATAGAAATAAAGGTTATTTAATCATAACTAGAGGCATCATATAGGTCTTTGTAGTAACAATTATAAGCTAAACCAGAAAGCGTATATGAATGAACAAGTTGTCACGGTAGACCAACGATCACTTAGAACAACAGTTTGAAGCGGCTAGGGCAGTTGGTGTTTCATTTTGAATCAATTGCGTCTTCAGTGGTCGTGCAATATCCCGATTTGGATTCCCAAACGTGCATTTTGGCCAGCTGGAGCAAAGTCGGCGTCACCAAGGAAACTGTGACATGGGCATGTCCTGGAGGCAAGGGTCAAAATGGAATAATATAGTTTTAGGGGGGAAATTATGTTGCCGTTTCGGGTACTTTGCATCGCATCCCACTACATCCCGCGTCGCATGATAATCCCAGTTCCCAATTGCGCTCGTGCGTTAAACCAGCAAAGGAATATGTGCGTTCCTGTTATTTAATGTGATCGTGGACATTTTTGTTAACCTATTTCTTCTCATTGTGTATTAACCATATGCCTCCCCATATCGTCTATAATTACATTTAATGAAGTCTGTTTCATCCTGTTCTTTTTTTGTAATCTTTTCCGCCACTGATCAATATTCTATACTTCTGAAATAGGAACCAGAGTTTTATGTACTTAAAGAAGATGCTTCACCATGCATTTTTGGCCCGATTGAGAAGCAGAGATGGTCCTATGCTTGTGCAAAACAACTTATTGAAAGGCTAATTTATGGTAGGCTTACTCTCTGATGCTCTATGTATGCGTTTGTAAAATCCCTTTCCAGATATTTACTTGCAATATTTAAACTATCTTCAGCTGAGGGTGCAGAAAATGGCCTCGATTTTACTATTGTGAGACCTTTTAATTGGATTGGACCAAGGATGGATTTTATTCCTGGAATTGATGGTCCTAGTGAGGGCGTTCCTCGGGTGCTGGCATGTTTCAGTAATGTATATATCTAACTTTGCACTTGAAGGATAAAATAAATATACTGATATCCCCTATGCTTTCAAGGATATTTACAGTGTAATTCATGGAGAATCTTTTAAGCCGTGAACCTTTAAAGCTTGTTGATGGTGGATCCCAAAGAACTTTTGTGTACATCAAGGATGCCATTGAAGCTGTTCTCTTGATGATTGTATGCAGTTCTTCACCCTCTTGTGTCTCCCTCTCTGTTAACATGTTAAAGCAAAACAAACAATTTACTTTGCCCTCAGGAAAATCCTGCTCGAGCCAATGGCCAGATCTTTAATGTCGGAAATCCCAACAATGAAGTTACAGTAAAGCAACTTGCTGAAATGATGACAGAGGTATGCAGATGAAAAGATTTGCTGATATTAGATGTGGATGAGATGCGTACCCTCTTCCGAATGTTATTGCCTTTTCTCACAGGTGTATTCAAAGCTGTCAGGAGATCCACCATTGGAGGAGCATCCCATTGATGTGAGCTCCAAGGAGTTTTATGGTGAAGGATATGATGACAGTGATAAACGGATTCCCGACATGACCATAATCAATAAACAACTTGGTACTCTGCACTCCAGTTGCAGTTGTTTGTTAGACTAGTGTATAGTCCTTACGAAGTCACAATGATAATGATCAATCGATCATGTCTTTGTAGGATGGAGTCCAAAGACATCGCTGTGGGACCTGCTGGAATCAACCTTGACATACCAGCACAGGACATATGCAGAAGCCATCAAAAGAACAATGGCAAAACCTGTTGCATCCAGTTAGATCATGCAGAGGTTGGATTGGATGTCCAGAAGCTGGTTCCCCCAAGTCATCATTGCAGATCTCTTTCAATTCTTTTTAAAGGTCATATATATGTAAGCAATTTGTGCATTATTTTTTTTTCTTATTACTAGATGATGTCAAGAGCTTCCTACACTGAAATTTATTCGGTGTTGATAAAAGTAGTTATCTGCTACGGCAGGATGTTAGGGATGGTTTATGTAGTGAATGACATCAGTGCTATACCCAACGCATGTTGTTAGTGAAAAATGTTTCTGTTGTCCTATTTCTCTTCATTAGTCTGTCATTGTTTATTTGTTATTTTACTAGAGAAGCTTGTAAATACTTTTTCGACTCCAATTAAAAACTTGGTATTCAGTCGGGTTTTAAAGCCTTCAGAATTAGAATCCAGTTCTAGTGAGTGTACAAAAAGATAAGGCACACTACTGAGCAACCATATAAAGCAAACTGGGAAGTAATTAGGTTCTCTTTTTTGTTTTTTGGCTAAGGATTTAGGTTCTCTTTTCATTTGTTTCCTGGTAAAACTAGGGTTACCGTTGCCAGGGTGACCGGTATTTCCCAGTCTTGCTAATGCTGCAGCAGTTTCGTTAGTCGTCCTTGTCTCAAGGCTTGTTTCTTCCATTGTAATCAAATTGTTCTATGGATTCTATTTCATTTTTAATCTAGCGTTTTCAGTTGTTGTGGTGATAACATCTCTTTCTTGAAAAAAAAAAGTCAATGATATGGAACAGTGAGGTTTATTTGTAGTTGTAGCACTGTCTCTGGTTCTCTAAACTAATGCTACAAAAACACACGTGTGGAAGGTCTTGTAGCTTTTAAAATAGCAACGCATCATCTGCACCGCCCTGAATGTCATGTTGGGATTCTTTTTTTAATCATTTTGGTAGCAGAAAGAGACCAATTAGGGCCTCAAAAAGGAGACGACTCGCGCTCAGCTTCAAGAATCTGCGCCAATTGGATTGAAAAAGCTTCAAGTAACGTGCTGATTGGTAGACACGGCCAAACTGGCTGAGATTACCTTGAAGAAACACGTCTGTTCGAGACATTTGGAAATGGTCGGAAGAGAGGCTTCAAGACTACTCAAAGGGAGGGTGCAGGGAACTTTCCAAATAATTAAGCCAAGAGATAACAGTCAATGTTTCTCATGGTGTGATGCTTTTAAGCCCTCAGCGGATGCTGTACTTCGCAGGCATCGCTTTGCTCATTGCAGACATCACTCTTCGTCATCTTATTTTGTCCTAAACAAATTTAATGTCTTAATCCCTCGGACTCAGACATGTATCCCATGCTAACAAAAGGCAGGCCTGGCTCCGGTTGACGGTGTGTCCGTGTGTTTTTTTTTGGTACAACGGCTGCTCATATTGCTCTTGGATGGACAGCGTGTTTGAGAAGTTCTCGGTTTCCCCAAAAGGAGCACGAGTGTAGCAGAGGGAGGGAGCGGTAGTCAGAAGGAGAGCACGGGGTTGCAGGGTCAGTTTCGACATCGCAACGAGCAGGCCTTTCCCTCTCCTGCTCAATCCCTCTCTCCCATCCCTGAGCTCTTATTCTAGAATGATCCCACCCGATCCGACTGAAACTTCTCAAACAGGCAGAAAACTATGTAGCCATGAGACTGCTAGCCTGTGTACCAGATCCAGCTGGAACATTTCAAACAGGACCTAGGGAGAGAAATGTGCAGCCATGGGATTGCTAGCCTGTGCCGAACCTTGACTGGCAGCCATCTCCAAATAGCAGGAAAAAATTGCACTTGCAACCAACCAATAATCAAGGCCTAAATCGAACACATAACATGGAACACATGAAAGACAACTTGCGAACTGTCATCTTAATACTTCAATCTCCACCATCTTGAGAGCGAGAACAATAAATCCTAAAGGATTCTTCGAGGCTGAAATGTAAATCTCAAGGACACTTTTCTTGAAGATAAATGCTTTTAGAAGAATGAATTCCGGAAGCTTTATGCAGTGGAAATCTTAATTGCTGGGGCTGAAGAAAGAGGACTGGGAGCTAGCTGTGCATCTAAGATTTTCGAATCACCTAATTTGAAGTTAAAATAATTACCATCTCAAAATGTTCATTAGTTTTCTGATACAAAAAAAAAGAAAAATCCTATCTAAAATAAATGGGTTTGGAAGTGAGTTTGATCTCTTCAAGTTAAATGTATATTATTCATAACCAATCTACTTATAAATGAGTTCGTTGGATTTAATCTCCAATCCAATGAATCATTATGGACCGGATAGATTCTAAAATCTAGCCTACGCATCTAGAATGGTCATAATAGTACAGTAAGCTATAAACTGGTCAAGGTAGGCCATAGAATAGTGGCAATTGTGTGGTGAGTTATAAACTAGTTTTTTTTCTCTTTTAGGAACTGGAGTTATAAACTATTTAAGGCTTAATTCAAGTGATTAGAAAGATTTATGCAATTTATGGTAGGGCAAGCTCACGGTTTTTTATTATTATTATTTTTAAGATAGGAGGGGCTATTTCCAACCTTCTACATACTCAACCACCATCTAGTCTGTAAGTACCCGTGTGGATGTGTGTTTAATCCCACATTGGTCATTCGTTGGATAGATCTTGGATATTTATATAGGATCAAGAAATCTAAATAATATCTTCCAGCTAGTCATTTTGAGTGAGATCCTTGATTGTGATAAATGATATCAGAGCGAACCAGGCTCATACCTATGTGAACTAGGAGATACTGCAGCACAGATCTATTGAGGCTGACCACAAGCCGATTGATTAAATTTAAATAAATTTGAACCCTTGGGGCTGACCACGAGCTGATCATGGTGCTTGTGATTAGATTTAAATGGATTTGAACCCTTGGGGCTGACCATGAGCCGATCATGGTGTTTATGATTACATTTGAATGGATTTAAACTCTTAGATTGACGAAGACTTAAACAGGAAGAGTATGTGAGGACCTGTGCAGACGTGTGTTTAGTCTCACATCGATTATTCGTTGGATAAATCTTGGGTACTTATATAGGATCAAAGAATCTAAATCATACCTTCCGGCTTGTCATTTTAGGTGAGATCTATAGTTGTGATATAGTCAGAGCCCAAGTCCCTAAATAGACAAAGTCAGCTCCTTCTGGAACAAAGGATTTATGCCCTTAAATAGACAAAGTTAACTCCTTCCGAAACAAAGGATATATATATATATATATATATATATATATATATATATATATATATATATATATAGAGAGAGAGAGAGAGAGAGAGAGAGTCAAAGCAAGGGCCAACACCTTTGAAAATTTAACCTTCCTCTTTCAAAAACTTTCAAAAGAACCCTTCGAATTAGGGCATATGATCAGACTTTTTAATTTTTCTTCTTTTCTCTGGTTTTATTTGGACACCTAACTCTATATTTCTTGTTCATTTTATAAGACATATGACAAACAATTAAAAAAATATTTCTGATTTTTTGCCACCCGTTTAATTTATAGAAGAAATAATATACGGAAGGAAAAAAGAAAAAAAAAAAAGATGCCTAACTAGGCTCGTAGGAAAGAAGAGTTCTACTACAAGACCATAATCTAGCAACGCCTGATTTTGGTTACAAAGGCGTGACCAATCGTTAATAATCTAATACTAAGGTTAATATTTTCGATGATAATACTATAGTTAATAACTTGTCCTTCAGTGGAAGTCTTGTTTAAGAACCATTATACCTTTTGCCGAAGCACCACCCGAAAGCTTAGACACTTGAGCATTCGGGCAGAGGAGCAAATGAATAAAGAATGTAAACTGAAGAGAGGTGTTGCCCTTATATAGAAATGCGGATGGCCCTCATTCGAGCAACGGTTTGGCTAGTTCCTTGCACTGTCACACGTCTTCTCCATGTGCACACACGTGCACATAACTCATTTTCAATAACATTAAGCTCTATGGCCACAATGGTCTATTTATATGGCACGTCTCTCCTCCTTCCTGCTCTCATATTTATAAATAAAAAATATTGATGCTCAGAAATTATACACAAAGTGCATCAGGTCTATAACTATTAATTTGACAGCTTTAAAATTAATCGATCTATTGTGTTTGATGATAAATTTATGAATTGAGCCAATCCTTTCTTACCATCTAATAAGATGATCATTCATGTACACTTTACGAGAGTCGTGAAGTGCCTTAATCTCTTGAGTCGTCTTTTATCTTGATAAGAAAGAAAAAAAAATGACAAAACCAAGATATGCAGTTACCAAACATGGGCACTTAGGAAATTGTTTATCTCAAAATTTGATCAATATATTGACCTAAACAGTCACAAAGAATGGGATCAATATACTTCGTTGTTCTTATCCAAAAAACAAACATACAAACAAAAAACACTACGGTGCATGGTAAATGGACGGAATTATCATGTTTTTTGGAAATGTTTGCCCGAAATTCAACATGCAACCCTAGAAGGGTTCATGCCAATTTAATGTAAAGAGTGATGCAATATACCGTATCATATTAAAGATCCATTGGGATGTTCCTACTGAATTGGAGTGAAAATTCTGTAGGAATCAGTCTTGTTGAGCCACCTAGCTTTCATTTTCTAAGAGCATATCCAAATCTAGCCCAAATCTTTGTCTTTGAATGGCAAGCAAAAAAAAAAAATTGGAGAACTTTTTTTCTCTCCAAAGAATTTGGGCTAGGTGGAGTTTGGTTAATACAGGGATATGTTTAAATAGACAGTCCAATTCATAAATCCTACAAGATTTTCAGTCCAATTATATTCCAAACAGGCTCATAGTCATAATACAAATCAAACTGGTAGACACCATCATTTGGAACTCGAATACACCTACTCACCAATAGAAGACAACACGTACAAGAAATCCAACATGCACAAGTCGGTGGAACAGCAAAGGCAATGACTAATAGAGCAGGTTGGCATGGTTAACTATGCACACCTGAATTTTTTTGGTTGGAGGCGTGGGTAGAGACACATGATGGCACTATTGACATCTCAAGTAATCAAGAGCTGAGCCAATCTTGGAGCCATATGTTGGATCGATGCCAATACGAACAACAAGACAATAAGGACTTATTTAGTTCATAGAAAAAAAATTCCATTGCTAGAATATTTTTTCTAGAAAAGTGATTCTTAGAAATATGATGCGTACAAAATAGATTTGGTGTGTTTAGTTGATTATAGAAAGTGACACGTTCGGTGGTAGCTTATATTTGGTTAAGCATTTACTTTTCTGAAAAAGTTATATGAAATACCTATTATATTTTTAATCAAGAAAAATACATTATTCATGGATTTTGATTACTTAAGGATACTTTTGGGGGAAAAAATGAACTCTAATTCTTAATCGGTAGAAAAGTAGTTTTTTTATATCTTTTATGAATTTTTTTATAAAATATAATAATCGTATGTCTATAAAATGCTACTTTTTCGTCTCTTTTCTTTTAAAACTCAATAGGCTTCTCTCTTTTTTCATTAATCATTTTTCTCTATTCTTTTTCTGCCAACCAATGGAGACAGGTGAATCTATTGCCAAGCAGCTTGTGATCATCGTCGCGGAGACTAACATGTTTGAAGTGAGATCTCAAGAAACATCTGCAGGCAGAAGAGGACTTGGAGACAAGGGATCGCTTCTTGAATCAGGCCTGGTGACTTCTATCCAGATCCATTTGAAATCTTGGAAGTGGGGTCTGCCCGGCTCCATGATATACCTAATATCAATAAGCTGCTCAACCAAATCTCTGACAAGTGAAGATTTGACTCGTTTTCTCACACCGCCAGAAGTTGGAGGAGTGAAAGTCTAATATGTTGTAAAGTTTATGATTCAATGTCTCTCTCCTCCAACTAATCATCGTTATGGAGATTTATTCTTACACACTTTATCTCTTTATATTCAAATGTACAAAAATATCTTACAAGTCTGGCTGCATATTTATTCATTTTATCTTCTTCTCTCTCACGATCTATTCACTTCCAATGGAAATCAGGAAGCCCTTTTTGATGCATTAGAGCCCATGCTTGATACTTTAGCAAATCAACCGATTACGGAGGCTCTCCGGTTAGTGGATTGTCCTCGCATGAGATGCACATAGAAATACATGCACTACATGTATATTAAGATGTCTCCTTAAGGAGAGCACACGTCACATAAATAAATTTATAAGAAATACAAAATTTGTAGCTATTCATGCTTCTCTCTCATATGCATTGTACATATCTATGGCTAAAAATTCTATGCCAGGGCTTTTTTGAAGAACATATCAAAAAGCAACTCAGGTGGACTCTAAATTGTCCCTGGATCCTCTTGCGTCATTAGCTAAATGCTAAAATGAAATAATACCAACCATGCATCATGGCAAAAAGAAAGCCATGTGCCATGTGTTAGAGCAGAAAAAAGGGTTGCGTCTCGGCACGAAATATTGTCCGCTTTAGAAAAGGACATACGTGCGCAGTCTTTGAAGGTGATCTCCTCACGGCTTTGTCATTTAAAAGGCATCTCTCGAGGAAAGGGGGTGTGCCTCTCCTTATAAGGCACAATCCTTTTCACTACTCAACCGATGTAGGAATAAGTTCGAGGCCCCCTCTTCTCTCCAACACTAGCTCCCCTAGTGGAAAGGATTCGTGCTGACCCAAAGGTTTTTTACAGGGTTATGGGGGAGTCCACGCTCACCGCACCATCTGTTAGAGCAGAAAAAAGGGTTGCGTCCCGACGCGAGGTATTGTCCACTTTGGGGAAGGACGCATGTGCGCCGCTTTTGAAGGCAATATTCCCCTCAGCTTTGTTCTTTAAAAGGCGCCTCTCGAGGGAAAGGGGTGTGCTCCTCCTTATAAGGCACAATCCTTTGCACTACTCAATCGATGTGGGACTAAGTCCGGGACCCCCTCTTCTCCTCAACACTGACCTCAGTGCTTACCGAGCTGACCTCGTCAAACATATGTCGCGGCCTCCGAACCTCCCCAACCTCACCCGCGGCCGCAACCACGCGCGCGTCCATACTCGCGCAGGCGGCTGCATATCACAACCTCACCACACCATGCCTTGCTTACTGGTCATATCACGGCATACCTAGAGCCATACCCGATCCCACCTATCAAGGGTCATGCTCGGTCACACCTGTCAACTAGAGGTCATGCTTTGTTGCCCCAGCTATGCTTACTGTCAGGGGCCATATCCTGCCACACATGTCAACGCCATGTTGTCCACAAGGACTGCCCAAATCGTGTGCTTCAAGCAAGCCTTGACTGCATGCCACCTAGCTAAAGCCATATCCTCCTATGATGAGGACGGGCCATACCTCCACCATCTGGGCACCTTTGCAGGGACTATAAATAGCTCACATCAGGTAACGCCTGGAGACTTGGGGACCCACTTAACATCCACTCTAAATTAAGCATCGGAGGGTCCTCACCGGAATGCCCAGTGAGACTTTGTGCAGGGTCCCCGAAGCATAGGAGGTGCCATCCTTTCTCCGTCCTGGCCGGCGGCTCTCCCGACTCCTCCGGCGTGGTCACCCTCAGGCCAGATTTCAACCACAACACCATGCATATGGCTAAACGTGATTAACTTGCACAGAAGGGCTACCATAAGACAGAAAAACATAGTGACTTTATCAGCAAATCATAAAATATATTTTCACTAGAATTACATCTTTGTGTTACGAGCCTGTTGTTTCGTTTCGAATTGTAAAGTCAAATGATGACGACCACAATCCAATTTAACAATACGTGTGAGACGATCAAGTGTTGTCTACTTATATTTGTTGGTATTTTTGTCGTCTAAACTAAAATAACAAATCATAGTTAGTTTATGTAAAAAATCCTTCTGTTTAACATAATCATAAACGGCTATTCATTTTATTTGTGAGACTTAACTGACGTAACCATTTGCAGTTACAGATGTGACTCTCTCTTCCGGACAATAGTATGTGCATATATATTTGGGTGCATGCTCATGTACATGTTTTAACATGTGCACTGAGTATAATGCACAACTTTGATTGCTCAAAATACGCAATCAATATGACATTTGAACTTTTAAGGGTTTCATTTGTGAGGTTATTGGCGTAGACTAAAAGTATTATCAAGCTTCTCATATAGGTGGCAATCCTTGGCATCAGAAGTGACACATTGCAGTTTTATTCAGATTCAAATTTTTGAGTTGATCCGGATGAGCAAAATTCAAATATCTCTTCATTAAAACAGAGCCGAGTTCAGGAAGAGAAAGACTCTTTATCCATAGAAGAAAGACTTGATACCAAGTACGAGAATATAGTATTTTTTATACTCTCTTTATTTTTTTCGGAGTCAACCAATCCAACAATTTTTTTTTTCTTATTTAGCATACAAAACAGTAAACCGTAAACCGTTATCCCACTAGAGTGCTGACCGAGCCTTCCCACTACCGGATTAAGTTATAGCGGCAATACCTATCATGTGCAGGTGGCTTCAAATAGATGTGAGCTAAGATAGTTATGATCCCTTTACATTTCTCATCAATCAGTTCTTCCAATTCCCTCTAGAGCCACAACTCTAATAATTATGGCTTTTATTCTTGTGTAAAAAATGGATAATGATAAGGGAGTTCCTCTTTGACTATTTTTTGCTATCCATTATGAATGAACATTCTAGCAAAAAAAAAGCATATCCACTAAGTTATCCTCAAGGTATGTAGGCATTATGCTTGAGAATAGAGACAGTGCAAGTAGAGGCATTATTTCATGCATGTAGTTGCTCTAATGAGCTAGCATACCGACAAGTTAGAGAAGAAGTAAATGTTGTAGCATGTTAGTGCAACCTATAATCGATTACTACAGGTGTAGATTGATTTCATAATAATCAATTATGGTGCGATTGATTGGACACTTCAGCAAATACTCATCATCCCAAAAGAACATCATAGATGTATGCGAACGCAAAACAGAATAATATAGATATCTTATTAATGAAGCCTAATCAATGAAATATAACTAGTGCAGCAAACTGAAAATAACTACAACAGAACAACAAAAAAAATATTGCCAGTAAACTCAGGTTCCAAAGATGTGATAGATGGCAATGATGGTAATAATGATGGGTGGAGATAATGATTGATGGATGAAGAAACGAGGCCTGGGCAAAAGATGGTGATAGAATTAGTCGGATAATTACCTTTGCAAGTTTGATCTCTCCAATCCAATGAGAATATTTAGGCCGTGCTCCACCAAGATACCGAGATGAAGGATGACGGGGTCAAGAAGGTGGCTCCAAGAAGAAATAGATCAAGAAGTAGAATGAAAGTGGAAAAAAAAGTCTCTCAGGACTTCGCCCACGGTGGCACTCACCTTTCTATGGTTTTTTCTTCTCTTTTTTTTTCCTTTGGCTGTTGTCCTCTCTTTTTATAGGCCAAGTTACTGTTCTGTGAATAGTAACCGGGTCGAGTTACTGTTTCGTGAACAGTATTTTTTTCTATGTTGTTTTCTGCAGATTTTTGCATTTTTTTTCTCTTTTCTAACTTTCCTCCTTCCATACATGCACAATTCTATTTTCAAAACTATCATCCATCCTCCTCCGTTCCTAAAAATGAGTGATGGCCATGAGCATTGAAGAAAGGCTAAAGCTCAAGCAATTAAGTGTGGTGGTTTGGAGTTGGGTTAAGCTTTTTATCACACCTAGGTAAACCTTTTTTGCTTGACAATACTAATACATGACTCGACTGAAAATCCAAGCCTAAACATGGCTTTAGCTGGAAAACACAGAAACAACAAAAAACATAAACTATGTCTAAGATGGAGTCCTGAGACTACATTACATGTCCACTAAGTAATCCTTGGGGTATGTAGGCATCATACTCAAGAATAGATATATTGCAAGTTGGGGCATTATTTCATGCTTGTGGTTGCTCCGATGACCTAGCAAACTATTAAGCTGGAGAAGCAATAGGATAAGCCAGGCAAAAATATTGGCAAAAGCTATGGTAGGGTTGACATTAGGTTGGTTGGTGATCATGAATCCTGCTAAATCATTTTTTATTGCATGATACAAAACAAAAAGTTTGATATACAAATCGAGGCATTAGAACTATTGAAGAGCAAACTTCAAATTAGTCAGCAGCAGTAAGTTGGAAAGGTAAGTGAAACATGAACATCAAAGTTAAGGAAAATTTTGATCGTGATAATACCATCTCCTTTCCCATATAAATATTTGGCTGAGAAATCACAGTATGACAATGGCTGGATGTACCTGAAAAAGCATGATTTTGCTGCTCTACTGTTTCAGAACCCTCAAACTGTGAAAAATAGAAAGATAAGATTAAAAACTTTAAATAAAAAATTGAAAACATTAAGAGATAAAGCTTAGAGCGATGCAGTCAAGGCCTTTCACAAGCTCTCAAATTAAATTTCAAATTGATATGTGACAATATTTCAAAATCAAAACAACCTTAATATGAAGGCATTTCATTTGTTTGCATATGCATTGCTATAGGTGGATTGATTCCATCCCTCAAAACCCTTTTTTTTTTTTTACTTTTTTGCAGTGCATTCCATTCACTTTTTTATGGAATCAGGAGCGGCCCAATGTATTTGGGGGCCTAAGGCCGTTTTGTCTTTGAGGCCTTCCCTACAATGGGCCAGCCTAAGGCGAATTCACAGGGGGCTTTTTTTTTTCCATTTTGTCTTTGATACATTTCCTGCGGTGGGCTTTCTTTGGGCCGGGGCCTCAGGCGACCGCCTCAGTTGCCTAAGAGTTGGGCCGGCCCTGTATGGAATATGTCATGATGTTATATGGAATTTGACTTCAAGGATGCATTGCTCTTTTGGATGACGAAATATCAGATTTTGCTTGCTTGTGCAGCGGTGCCGGTATAAGGCTTTAATGTATAGATCATTCTTGCTATCTCTTTCCTTTGAATTTTATGGCTTAGGAATTAGGACAAGACAGGAGAAGTCTGAACTAAGGTTGATGATTCTGCGAATCGAAACTAAAAGGTCCCAGCAGGTGCAGTGGCAGGTTACCTTGTCTGTGGAGCAGTTTAATCATGTGCCTCCAAATCAGACTGGGCGGAACTTACCCTGCAATCCACCATCTCGACCGTGCAGCCTTCTCTTGTCGGGGTCACGCGTAAGTCTAGCACGGGGGCCACTTCAAACTTGAGGAACTGGATCTTTTGCAAGGTGCACCTGTGTACAGGACGGGCAGGCAGGCAGCAGATTAGTACTGCAAGAGCGCCTGCTTCTATTCTACTCGTGCATAGCCGAGGAGCTTTAGAGCAGACAAAACATCCATGAGTTAATCCATTGCAGACAAGTGCATACGCTGAACCAATCTCAAGATCCGATGCTATGTGTGGATGTGATGGGTGGAGCGTGTCATCATCAATCAATCAATCAATCAATCAATCAATGGGGCAGGCAGGCAGGCAGGCAGGCAGGCAGGCAGGCAGGCAGAAGAGCACCTGTAGGTGTTGGAATCCAAGGGCCGAAAGCTGTGCAAGGCTCGCGTGTTCAGGAGCGCTTCCACGCCGGAAGGGTGGTTGACGAAATCGCTGAACGTGATGGGGCCCCCGTAGTCGGGGAGCTCGATCCTCTCCTTGCGTCGCGCGGACAGATAAGCCGTCCTCGTCCTGGCACCCAGTTCGTCCCCTCCCGGGTTCTCGGCCTTGGTCACCGTTTCACATCTCCGTCTCCTCCTCGAGTCCCAATTCATCCGGTCGGTCCGGGAGATGTTGCTGGGGGGGGGCAGCGTATGCGTGATCCCTGGTTGGAACTTAGTTATTAGTTTCTAGGGCAAAAGAAAGAACCTTGCATGGATAAATGTTAATTTCTTGATTCTTTTCTTTCTTACGGAGTCCCGACTCTCTCTCCCTCACTTTTCTTTGTTGCTTCTTTTTTTTTTCTTTTTTTTTTTTTTTTTTTTTTTTTGCTAATGCGGGTGGATCAGACCTGACGAGACCGGATACACCCAATAAAGTCAGAAAATAAAATACCTCGGAGTGCCAGAGGCATCTCCCCATCGCCACTCCATAAGGTGCTTCCGGAGTGAGAAGCTACATACGCAGCTACCCAATCCGCAGCAGCATTACCTTCACGGTAAATATGCTTGGCCCGAAAGGCCCATCCATCCCTCGCCATAACCCAAATGTCACGGAGCAAGGGATGGTCACACCCGCCACGCCTTGGACCCCCCTGGATCCAACTGACAATGGTGGCTGAGTCACCCTCCAGGATAATGGACCTGGCCCGTAAGACACACCGGGCATGGCGAAGGCCTGCCCAGGCTGCTGTCAGCTCCGCGCTGGGAACTGAAGTGTCAAATAACTGACTGCCACCGGCAGCCACAACCCTGGCACACGGGTCCCGGATAACAAAACCCGCGCCTCCCCGCGTGCCACCATCCAAAACAGACCCATCAAAGTTGACCTTGAGGAAACTCGGGGGTGGGGGCTCCCAGGTGAAAAACACCGTACGAGAGACTGCCGAAGCAGAGTGGGAACCCCAGGTGTCCCGAGCTATCAAGGTCCCTCCAACAGGGATAGTGTAACACAGCTCCGCCGCCTGAGCGCGGGCACTCTCGACAACAAATCGCGGCGACATACGTCGTTCGCTGAAAGTACGAGCATTCCTGGCCAACCAGATTTGGTAGGCAATACAGGTAGCTCGGACAGCCTCCTGACGCAGCACCAAGGACTCCGAACCCTGACGCAGCACCAAGGACTCCGAACCCTGACGCATGGCCTGTAAGAACAGGTCCCTACATCGCCATACCACCGGTGGAACCCCTGCCAACCGCCAAGTGCCCCTAGCCCATGTGCACCGAAACAGGGCATGGTCCACCGTCTCGGCCACACCACAAGCCCCACACACCGATGGGATCCTCACTCCTCGACCTGCGAGTACAGCTCTCGTAGGAAGACGGTCCCAGGCCACCTTCCAGAGGAACAACGCGACCCTCGGGTGGAGCCCCAATCGCCAGATCCAGGCAAAATCCGGGCCAGGCTCATAATCCTGCCGCAGGATATGGAAGAGATCGCCCATCCTGACCCTGGATCTGGTCGAGGAACCCCACACACGTACATCTGGTCCGCCACTCTGTGGTAACGGTAGTGAGCGAACCCGCTCTGCCAAAAACTGCCCGAACAAACGGGCCAACTGAGTCTCATCCCAACCAGCCACCCCGGGGGTCATGAGATCACAAACCTGCAGACCCACCCCAGCCTCGACACTAACCATAGTCGGCCAAAGTCGCAGCGGGAGGCCGTCGACCCATGGGTCTCCAGCTACGTCGATGCTACGTCCGTCGCCTATCAGCCATCGGGTGTGACTCGACACCAATGGCAAGTACGTCGCTATCTCACGCCATAGAAAGGAGCATCTCCGCCCTCCTCGGGCCCAGCCCTCCGGGCTTGCCCCCCATAACGGATAGTCATAATCCGGCTCCAGAGCCCCTGCGGCTCCAGGATAAGACGGGAAGCATGCTGGGCAAGAAGTAGCTCTCGTCTCTCTAGGAGAGACACCACCCCTAGACCACCCTCTCTGAGGGGAAGGCAGATGCGCTCCCATGCCACCATGTGCACCCCACGACCCCCTCCATGTGAGCCCCATAAGAAGCCCCGAAGAAGTCGCTCAATCTTCAATAAGACAGACCTTGGCACCACCGTATTTGCCATAAGATAAATGGGCATGGAGCCCAGAACAGCTCGAATCAGCATGACTCTGCCCATCATAGACAGGGACGCTGCCCGCCAGCCCTCTAGTCTGCTCTGAACCCGCTGCACCATCCCGGTGCACTCAGAAACTCGCAATCTCCTGCCCGAGATCGGAACACCCAGATAGGTCCAGGTCCCATCCTGCTCAGGCATCTCCAGAATCCTCCGAATCCCCCGTCGAACCCTGAGTGGTGTGCTAGGGCTAAAAGAGATGGAGGATTTCTGGCCATTAACTCTCTGACCGGATACCGTGCAATAGGCACCCACCACCCTCCTGATAGCCTGAGCATCAGCTACGCGAGCCCGGGTCAGGAGGAGACAGTCATCGGCAAATAGTAAGTGTGATATCGGCTGGGCCCCCGGAGCTGGGACATAGGCCCCCAACTCACCGGCGGCACACGCAGCCCGCAATGCCCGAGACAAGACATCAGAGCAAATAATAAATAGATACGGAGATAACGGGCATCCCTGCCGAAGCCCCATAGTAGAACTGAAGAAAGGAGATGGGGAGCCATTGACCAAGATAGAGAACCTCGGTCCCCGGACACACCCCAGAACCCACCCAATCCAAGTCTCATGGAACCCCAGGCTCTCCAAAGCTAGCCTAAGAAAACTCCACCTGATTCTATCATAAGCTCGTTCCATATCTAGCTTGACGGCCATCAAACTCCGCCGCTGCGAGGCCCGTCGAAGATCCCACATCATCTCCTGGGCCACCATAACGTTATCGGAGATACTCCGACCCCTCACAAAAGCACCCTGCTCCTGATAGATAATGCCGGAGAGGAGGGGCTTCATTCGATCCATCAATATTCTTGCGACAACTTTGTATAAAGTATTACACAAGCTGATCGGCCTAAAATGACTCGGCTCGGCCGCGTCCTGACGCTTTGGTATAAGCGTGACAAATGTGGCTTTCCAATCGTCGGGCATACCTGCCTGATTGAAAAAACACAAGACCGCTTCCACAACTGCAGTCCGAACGATACCCCAGTATCTCCGGAAAAAGAAAGGTGGGAAACCATCTGGACCAGGGGCCCTATCCGCACCCAGTGCCCAGATAGCCTCACGCACCTCCCCCTCCGTCACTGGACGAACCAACATAGCGTTCTCAGTCGTATTGATTTGGGAAGCTGCCCTCGGGAGCTGACCGGCAGGATCGGACTCACAATCCTCCGTCCAACGAGAGCGAAAGAAATCAAGCAGGATATGGGTGATGGCCGAATCGCCTTCAACCCGGTGCCCCTGCTCATCCCGCAAGGATCGAATCATGTTCCTCTGCCTCCTGATAATCGTAGAGCGGTGAAAGAAACTAGTATTTCGATCACCCTCTCTGACCCATTGAATTCTGGATTTTTGCCTCCAGAAGATCTCATGTTGCCGCAAGATTGAGTGGTGAGTGGCGAGGAGACCCCGAAGGCTAACCATATCGGCCTCAGGGAGCGCACCCAACTGGTCTTCTCTACTTTGTCGCTCTTGCAAATTTATTAGGATAGACAGAGACAGAGAACCAAACAGACCTGACGAGAGTGGTGGTGCAGCAGGGGAGAAGGAGAGGAGGAGGAGCGGCAGGGAATGGCAGCACCCCTGGGCAATCATTCTGCGTTTGGCGCACGCGAGACGCTTGCCCACCGCCAATCACCACAGCCGAGGCGGAAACAGACTGGATTTAAAAAAGAAGGGGAGAGGGAGGGGCCGGTCTCTTATTCTGATCGTAATTTGGGACCACGGATCCAACCAATCAGCTGATCGGATCGGGTTCATTAGTGATTCAGATCCGATCCGAAATTTTAGGGTTGGTTCAAATCAAATAGGTCCGATCAGATTTGCAATTTGAGTCGAATATTTAGCTCTCTTTTTTTCAACTAACATATAATAATCCATAATTAAATATAAATTACTAAAAATAAATAAAACAAAAAAAAGCCACCTTAAGTTTGATTTCTATTGAAAATCTTTAAATTTATTTAAGTAACTAAGCATTGCGAAGTTTAAAATTATAATTTTTAACTTATATACATATAGAAGGATGTTATAAATAAAAATCGACCAAAAATAAATAATAAAAAAATATTTAAATATAATTGAGTGAATATGGATGAGAAGAGAGATATATATATATATGTTGAAACGAAAAAAACCAAAATTGCTAAACAAGTGGTCTATGTTTGTCTCTCGTTTGCATCAGGCACAATTTCTCTTGCCAACCTAGAGAAATGTACGAGTCTTTGGGCTAGGCCTATGATAGACCTGTTTCAGGGTCAACCTGTTCCTGGTCACTACATTAGCCTAACCATGTGTTCAATGCTGGGCTCAGATATTCGTTGCTAGGTATGCCGCATGCATGACAATGCTGCAAAATCTATATACTATATTCACTATGGAAGGATGGCATGAGTGGCGTGCTTATCTCTCATCACTTATCATTATT
This sequence comes from Phoenix dactylifera, assembly GCF_009389715.1. Taxonomy (NCBI): domain Eukaryota; kingdom Viridiplantae; phylum Streptophyta; class Magnoliopsida; order Arecales; family Arecaceae; genus Phoenix; species Phoenix dactylifera. The sequence continues at coordinate 1,258,311 of NC_052398.1, read as the reverse complement.
ATTAATCATTACTATTATTATTTTATATATCTGTTGTGGTTGCAATTTGCCCTGAGGGTGACCATGCTGGAGGAAGCCACCGGTCGGGATGGAGAAAGGAAGCCACCTATTGCGCTCCGGGATACCTGCACAAAGTTTTGGCCGGGGATTCTGGCGAAGGCCCTCCGATGGCTAAGTTAGAGTTGATCCAGAGTTTAGAAAAAAAAAAATTCTGAGTGCCTTTCCTGGTTCCTTTTGGGGCTTCCCCTACCCTTTTTATAAGGTGAGGGTCTCGGCCGTTACCTGAAATCTCGCGCCGAGCTGTAATCAACTGGCCATTAGCTAGAGGCCGCGTAAATTACGGAGGTCAATCCCGCGGGCGGAGGATTCGGGAGATATCTTTTCAGATTTGTTTGGATATAGATTCTCAAGACCTGCGGGATCTTCGACGAGACCAAGGTTGACAGGGGCGAGGTTGGCTCGGCCTTCGGCGGAGTCCGAGGTCGGCCTGGCCTCTAGCCAAGGTTGTCTCGGCCTTCAGTGGGTCCAAGGTCAGCCTGGCCTTTGGCCGAGGGTGACCATGTCGGAGGAAGCGAGAAGACGCCAGTCGGGACGAAGAAAAGAGAGAAAGGGAGCCACCTCCTGCGCTCTGGAGTACCTGCACAAAGCCTTGGCTGGGGATTCCGGCGAGAGCCCTCCAATGGTTAAATTAGCATAGTTTTTGGAGAGGTTTCTTAGTGTTTTGAATTGCTTTGTATTGCTTTTTCTGGCTTACCGAAGGCCTTTCTCTACCCCTTTTTAAAGGGTGAGGGTCTCGGCCGTTACATGAAGTCTCGGGCCGAGCTGTGATCGACTGGCCATTAGCTGGAGGCAGCGTGAATCATGGAGGTCAATCCCACGGGCAGAGGATTTGGGAGATATCTTTCCAGATTTGTTTGGATATGGATTCTCAAGACCTGGGGGACCTTCGATGAGACCAAGGTTGACAGAGGCGAGGTCGGCTCGGCCTTCGACAGAGTTCGAGGTCGGCCTGGCCTCTGGCCGAGGGTGACCATGCTGGAGGAAGCTGAGAAGATGCCGGCCAGGACGAAGAAAGGGGAGAAAGGGAGCCACCTCCTGCGCTCCGGGGTACCTGCACAAAGCCTTGGCCGAGGATTCCGGCAAGGGCCCTCCGATGGTTAAATTAGCAGAGTTTTTGAAGTGGTTTCTCAATGTTTTGAATTGTTTTGTATTGCTTTTTCTGGCTTACCGAAGGTCTTTTCCTACCCCTTTTTATAGGGTGAGGGTCTCGGCCGTTACATGAAGTCTCGGGCCGAGCTGTGATCAGCTGGCCATTAGCTGGAAGCGGCGTGAATCACGAAGGTCAATCCCGCTGGCAGAGGATTCAGAAGATATCTTTCTAGATATGGATTCCGAGGACTTGCGGGATCTTCGACGGGATCAACGTTGACAGCAGTGAGGTCAGCTCGGCCTTCGGCGGGGTTCGAGGTCGGCCTGGCCTCTGGCCGATGTCGGCTCGGCCTTCGGTAGGGTCCGAAGTCGACATGGCCTTTGGTCGAGGTCGGCTCAGCCTTCGGTGGGGTTCGAGGGTGGTCCGGCTCTTAGCAAGACCGAGGCCTGGCCTGCTCGGCTTTGAGGTCTGCTCGGCAGAAATTGGGTGGTTCCACACTGGAGTAGGATGATCCATTTTGCCTTCCATCATTTGCCCCCCGACTTCCGAGTTCGAGTTGTCCTTTGGCTCAAGCGAAGGAAGTAGTCGAGTTGTGGATCGTCCAATGCTACGACCAAATGTTCGTGAAGGTATATGTGACGAGTGGGGTGCACCTCTCGTATCATTGGAGCTAACGACTTCGGGCCGAGCTTCCCGAGCTGAGCTTGGGTTGTTTAAGCTGTCACGTCATTTCAAGCAGAAGTGGTTGAGGGAGCTCTTCAATATGTCGTGCACGCGCTCCCTTTCAAGACGTTATCTGATGATAGAATACATAGTCTTGCAAAGTCGATGAAGAGCTCACTGCTTCCGAGCTCGTCCGCTGGCGCACTTCAAGCGCCGAGGTCGGACATCAGGTCTGCTTCGGACTTTTATGTGAAACCTGAGGTCGGGACCCTGTTTAACTTTCGCACTGTAGTTCGCTAGGGTATCTTTTAGGTAGAAGGTCGTTGTGAGTTTTGATGCCTTTTTGGCCTTATAGATCTTTTTAGGCTTTAACTTGAGTGCTCGAACTAAGGTCGAGGCGCCCTCAAATTTTTTCTGAGGCCGAGAGAGCCTCTTCGGCTCGTGGTCAACGCAGCAAGGCGCCTCGAGCTCGGGCTGGGGCGTCGTTGCATGTTCTTGCAGTCAAGAAAGCCTCTTTTGCTCGCGGGTGACACTGCAGAGCGCCCCGAGCTCGGGCTGGAGCATCATTGCATGATCCTGCTATAGAGGGAACCTCTTCGGCTCATGGTCGACACTGCAAGGCGCCCCGAGCATGGGCTGGGGCATCATTGCCTGCGGTCGAGGGAGCCTCTTCAGCTCGTGGTCGACACTGCAGGGCGCCCCGAGCTCGGACCGAGGCATCATTGCCTGCGGTCGAGGGAGCCTCATCGGCTCACGGTCGACACTACAGGGCACCCCAAGCTCGGGTTGAGGCGTCATTGCCTGCGGTCGAGGGAGCCTCTTCGACTCGTGGTCGACACTGCAAGGCACCCCAAGCTCGGGCCGGGGCGTCATTGCATGTTCCTGCAGTTGAGGAAGCCTCTTCGGCTCGCGGTTGACACTGTAGGGCGCCTTGAGCTTGGGCCAGGGCATCATTGCCTGCGGTCGAGAGAGCCTTTTCGGCTCGCGGTTGATACTGCAGGGCACCCCGAGCTCGGGTCGGGGCGTCATTGCATGTTCCTGCAGTTGAGGGAGCCTCTTCGTCTCGCGGTCGACACTGCAGAGTGCCTCGAGCTCGGGCCGAAGCGTCATTCTTGCAGCCGGAGGAAATAAATTTGGCTTGAGGGTGACCACACCGGAGGAAGTGAGAAGACGCCGACCGGGACGAAAAAAGGGGAGAAAGGGAGCCACCTCCTGCGCTCCGGGGTACCTGTATAAAGCCTTGGTCGGGGATTCCGGCGAGGGCCCTCCAATGGTTAAATTAGCATAGTTTTTGGAGAGGTTTTTTAGTGTTTTGAATTGCTTTGTATTGCTTTTTCTGGCTTGCCGAAGGACTTTTTCTACCCCATTTTTATAAGGTGAGGATCTCGGCCATTACCTGAAGTCTCGAGCCGAGCTGTGATCAGCTGGTCATTAGCTGGAGACGGCGTGAATCACGGAGGTCAATCCCGCAGGCGGAGGTTTCGGGAGATATCTTTCCAGATATAGATTATGAGGACCTACGGAATCTTCGACGGAATCAAGGTTGACAGGGACGAGGTTGGCTAGGCCTCGGGCCGAGGTTGTCCCAGCCTTCGGCGGAGTCCGAGGTCGGCTCGGTCTGCAACGAGGTTCGAGGTCGGCTTGGCTTTCAGCGTGACCGAGGCCTGGCCTGCTCGGCTTTGAGGTCTGCTTAGCAGAAATTTGATGGCTCCACGCTGGATGATCTATTTTGCCTCCCATCAATATCTGTGATGAGAACTTTGTTTAAAAGTTGTGAACGTGAATGTTCAACCATCTCATGTCAAATCACATGCGGCAGGATGCTGCACCAATAACGTTGACCAAAGGATAAGAAGAAGATGGAGAGGGATGATAATTTGCAAGGATATTGATATATGGTATGTTCCTACTTAAGATCAACTTAAGGATATCATCACCAAAGGCCTCTTTTCTTCGTGCTTCGTACTTCTCAAAGCCATATCCTTGATCAGCCCAACAATTTGCAGGGAAGTGACCATTAACTTTGCATTTGAATTTAAATTTTGGAAGTTAGTTTTTGGCGGACCTTTCCTGCTATTACGGAGTACGAGCTCTTATGAAATATACTATTATGATATGGAATCTATTAAGGAATACATCAATATGACATGAGATGGCAATTACAGTATGGCTTGGGATGGCTACGACCATAGCATTAAATGGCATTAGAAGGATCCCCACGATGTAGCCTTATTTGTCGCACCAAATATCCATTTTTCTATAACAACCATAATTATACTCTCTTCCATTTTTGTATAAGGATTTTTTTGCATGGATACCCTTCTAAATATCAGCTTTTGTATAAATACCCTTTCAAAATTGATATTTGCATGTATACCCTCGTAAAACTCTGTTATTGTATAAATATCCCTAATATAACGGTTGCTCTGTTTAAAAAAATCGTATTTATATTAATTAAAAAAAAATAAAATTTGAAATGACATTACCACCCTTACTCTTCTTCACCTCCACCACAACCTTACTCTTCTTCACCTCCACCACAACTGCCCCCCCCCCCCCCCCGCTTCCCGCCCGGCTTCCTCATCCCCCGCACCCCCCCCCACCCGCCCGTGGGCTTCTCCCCTCCCCCCACCACCACCACCACACCCCCCCGGATCGCGAGGCCAAGCCCAGAGCCGAGAACTAGTTAGAGACGAGAGAGAGAGAGAGAGAGAAGAGGCGGAGGAGAAGAGGAAGGGATGGAGGGCTGGTGGGATCGGGTGGTGATTCCGATGAGGCAAGTCTGGATCAACGTGGCTACTCGCATCAGAAATCAGAAAACCAGTATTTTTTTTTTGATGATCCTCGTCAAACGAGTCATCAGAACCATTCCAGTGGGAAATTAATTAGATTAGATTTATTTCATTTCTATTTTTCACTATGAACCTATGTTAAAATTTTATTTTTTTGTTTCTAACCACATATCATATACTTTATTTGAAGGTAAGAAAAACGAAATATCACCCAGATTGATTGTTAAAACATAATATAGTTGTATATTATTTTTTTTCCTTTTATTTTGTTAGGATAGGTTTGGTTGATAAACACTCTCTCTTACAATTTATATCATATATATTTATTTATTCAATGTACATGTTCTTAAATGGAGCAATAACTATTCAAATTAAAGGTAAATTTTGGAGGATATTTTAAGAATGTTAAGAATTCTACAATAATTAAGTACTACTTTGGAAGACAAAAGAGCTGGTTAGTTGATGTTGACTGTTATAAAGGATTATAAAGGCTATCACATTAATTAATGTATCTAAATTCTTTCCATCTTCTATGATTTTTTTTTGTGTATATATCCTTCTAAATATAGAAAATTGCATGAATATTCTTGTAAAGTTACTATTTGCTTGTATACCCTTATATAAATTTCTATTTGCCTGCCTATCCATTAAGGGTATTTTAGTTATTTTAATTTGAAACCGTTAATTTTTTAACGGCATTAGATGGCATGGATATATATGCAAAATTAAGAATAAAAAAAAAGGGTAGAATAGCAAAGTAAGTATTTTACGAGGGTATACATGCAAATATCAATTTTAGAAGGGTATTCACGCAAAATCTGATATTTAGAAGGGTATCCATGCAAAAAATCCTTTGTATAATAGCTGTAGCTATACATTACTTTCCATTTTATTTTTATTGGACCCCGGCACCTATATTTAACAAGAACGGTTGCTGATATTCTCTATTTTTAGCTGTATAAAAGCTATGTATGAACTATATTGATTAGATGTATATGAGTTGTACATGGGCTATGTACATAAATAATGACACCAATCGTTCACCAACCGTTAAAAGGAAAAGCAACGAATCGACCGACAGCCAGGCTTTTGATGCCTGCTACTCATGCTTGGTATGTTCAACGGGCATACGCAAATTGCTCCAGTTCAGGTGTGTTGCACCCTTGCTGTAATATGTGACTTCCAAGATATGTGTGCTGCTCCATCATCACGTTCAATATGCTGCAGATGAACGGTACATATTGAATTTGTTCACCGACGTCGAGAACTAAACCGTGCCGTTTTCCCGTTCTCTATTAAGGTGATATACATATGATCTAAATAAACCCCTAGTCCGTTTCCTCTTTGCTAGGAAGGTTAATGGATGGGAATAAATTATAACCGTACTGTAGTTCTTTCGAGGAAAATATAGACTTGGACGATCGTCATGCGCAAGCTTGGTATATACTATGATCTTGTATCTAACTACTTAGGTCTATGAGGGCAATGAAATGACGTGTTTCGGTGGTTGTTATATAAGAGGTCAATGTCGATGGTTAAGATCGCCGGCTGCAAGTGAAAACCTGGGCGGCACCCACCCGTTCGACCCGATCGTAATGGGTTAGGTGTGGAACCTGTGCAAGTTAAGATCAAACTTGGGTCCGGGATAACCCAGGACCCGAACGGAGCGCGATCCTCCTCGTCCCTATATCCAAGCCCAAATCCAAGTCCAAATTAACCGAGGTAGGGACCGTTCCGGAGTTGGGTGCGCATAGAAGCGAGGAGAAGGTATCCGAACACCGGCGAAGCTTCGGGAAGTTTTCCGGACCGATTCTTTCCGGTCAACCGTCGCCCCAAAACAAAAAACCAAACCCCCACCCCCCTCCTCTATTGCCCCCAACCTTGTCGGAGGCGACTCGTTCCATTTCCTTCCTTCGTCGTCTCTCGTCTGATCTGATCCTCCGCACAAGAGAGCGACGTGGTCTCCTTGCTATTTCCTGCGAATCCGACCATCCTAACCACCCCCACGAAAGGGTTCTTTCTCTCTCTCTTCCTCCCCGAGAAGGAGGAGGAGGACACCATCATCATCCATTATTAATTCCATTAGTAATTGTTAGCTATTATTATTAATCGTCGATGGAAGGGGACGGGGTGGCCGAGCAGCAGCAGCAGACATCGTACACGTACTGGGTAAGGGAGGCGAGGGAGGACGCCGCCCCCCTTCCCGTCCCTCGCAAGCTCTCCGCCGACGACATCTCCAAGCAACCCCAGTCCACCACCTTGGGCTCCGTCTGGAATCAGGTCAGAAAACCTCACCTTTCTCTTGGCTATCATTTTATCTTTCTTTCCCAATGTATGCATCATCCACCGGTTCCTAACTACGATGGTAGATTTTTATTTATTTTAGAAAAAGTGGAAAGAAAGAAAGAAAGGGAGAAAGAAAGAGCCTTCCTGGTATGGATAATGCTGCCAAATGTAGAAATCTTAAAATAAAAAAAGGCAAACAGAAATAGCGGGCATCCAAAACTTAACTTGACCTCCGCCCTAGGGTTTCGATAATCATCAGGATACGAGATGTTAAATTCCTCAACAAATCAATTCCTGTTTGATTTTTTTTTTCTTCCAATAACTCAGTTCCCTGACTTATCTTTGATTGCTGCATCAATACCGGTCTGTAGGGTTCCTCTCATATTGCTCGTTGTAATACCTTCAGGACAGCTTTGGGATGTTAAACTCGTGCCAAATTTGGGGCATCGATTTGCTTTCGATTTCTTTCCACACAAATAACATATCTTAGAACAAAAGGGTCTCTTGCCATCCTGGTTAACGCAGAACAAGCATAGATAGCAAAAGAAAACAAATAGTTAGTTCTCCATCTCCTTGAGGAAAAATGACCAGCGAGAGAAACACCATCCTCTGACAAGTCCACCATCTTCAAGTGCTCTTGACTCAAGCTGATGGACCCACCAATCTCTTCAAGAACAAGCGTCACAGAGCAAAGCAAAGAAAACTTTGTTGATGGAAAATTTCTCTCGTATAACTTATGAAGTCTAGGTCATGAGATCCTCCTTACATCATGACCAATAGAGTTGTACTCCTAATACCTAACGGACTCTTGAGGCTCTAGCCAGACTCTCTGGACTCTAGGTATACTCTGACATGGACTTAAACAAAAGGAACTATCTCACCAATTTCAAACAACTTCACCCATTTAAGGATGGAAGAAGTTTCTAGAATCTCATTAAAGCCCACTATAGCACTACTGTCGTACTTTAGGTGTGAAATTTCTAACACATGCTTGCTGGCTATGACGCTTGCATTATAACCAGTCTCCAAACCTGACTCTCTTTTTTTTTTATCTTGTGGCTGCTCAAATTCTTCACAGTTCCATTCCACATCGCTTGCCCACTTGTTGTAGCCTTCGGTTACCTCGTGCACATTCTGGCCGTAATCATTATCACACCTAAGCTACCGTCTCTCTCTGACCCTTCCATATCTTTTAAATGGCTAGATCTGAACCAATGCTATACTTGTGCTTGGGCACTGATATAATACTGTATGTTGGGCTTTGGCAGTTTTCTTTAGATGCTTTTATCTTGTTAACTTTTGCTGCTATTTAGTTTTGTTTTTCAATCCCAGGGGTCGAAGTTCTTTGTTTTTTCTGATCTAGGGATCTTGTACTTTTTACTTCCAGGTGTAGATTATGCATTTTATGGTTTCCGGTGATTTTTTTTTTTTAACTCAATTTTGGGCCATTGTTTGTTTTGAGTTCTATTTAATTGACTCACAGTATGTTGTAAGACATAAAAACTTTGTCCTAAATTACTAGTGATGACCTTTTATGCTGGGTTCGTGAGAATATGAAGTTTATTATTCAGAGTTAGTACTGAGGGCTGGGGCAGTGTGAAGTTAGTCTTTCAAATGTTAAAAATTTGAAATTCTTCTTTCATCATTATTTTTCACCTTTCCCTGCAATAGCATTAATTTGTCTTAAGAAAATGCCCTTTTTAGTCATGGTTCCAACCTTGCTTGCTGATTCTCTCTTGTTAACCAGAGAAGATCCGATTTCTTGCTTCTTTCTTGGCGCGTGAAATATAAATCAAATTGTAGCAATTGTGAGCTCATTCCTTCAAGGCTGGTTTTACATCATTACCTTCGCACCTTTCAATTCAGACTTTAGGTGGGTTTGGGTAATGCCTTGGAGTTGAGCTGGGCCACCAATATCTCATGCAACATCAAATGCAACATACTTGTGTCATGTAATTATCTTTCTTGAGACTGTCCCATATTTATGACAGTTGGGCAGATTTTCTTTTTGGGAAACTCTCTAACTATTCACCTAATTCTCCTATATTTATAGCAGTTGGGTATTTTTTTTAAAACTCTCTAACCTTTCATGTAATTCTCATGTAATTCTTATCTTTCCTCATATGCTATCATGTTAGACCATTGAACCAACAGTGGATACTCAGAGGAGTCCCCGTTAAATATTGTAGGAGATGTGTACTATTTCCTCATGTTTTGGTTATCAACTTTCTACTACTAAGCTTTTTTTTAATTTAAAGTACTTTTCTTTCATTCAGATTTTCCCAGAGCTTCTCTTGCAACTGGCTTTTTATGTTTTGCAATATGCCAGATTTAGGAAAGCTATTGGATTAGTTTTACTCCTCCATGAATTTAACTCTGAAGGATGTTGTATGTTCATCTTTTACAATTTACCACGTTATTTTGGTTATCTTTTGATTTCATCAATTTTATCTGCACTGCACATGTTCATAAATACCCGATTACCTGGAATGATCAGACTCTACCAAGCATTATTGTTATATGGTATAAACTGATGGCTTTTTTCATTGCATGATAAAATGATCAACACTCAATATGTAACTTTGGATTCTCAATTGCCAGTAACTTTTATCTCATATTATGTATGTGTGTGCATGTGCATGCGTCTGAGTATATGCACGCATACATGTATTTGAGCATTTAGCCACAAGCAAGTGTGCATACGTGTATATGAGCACCTATGAGTATTTAGCCACAGGCGTGAATCAAATGAATAAATGTGCTCATGTGTGCATGCATACATGTATATGAGCATTTAGCTGCAAGTGAGAAGCAAATACATAAATGTGTTTGTGTCTACGTGTAGGTGAGTGCATGCATACGTCCATGTATATGTATTTAGCCACAAGCAAATGGGAATCAAATGCATAAAAGCATGCATGCTTGTAAATTTGTATTTGCTATTGATGGATCGTATGAAATGCAAACTTAAGTTTCATTCACCTGTTGTTTTTCTATTTTTTAGACCAATGTCCATCACATATTTACTGGCGTCCGCTGCTTCTCTCTTAGGTCAGAATCCATGAATATCCATTGTTCATATGTTTTGCACTTCCTGATCTTGCCACTACACCTCTCTATTTGTGGTGTATAGATGCCAATTACACTGGCTCACTTGCTAAGACTTGATAATTATTGATGTGCCAGTTATCCTATTCACATGTTTAATGGATCCTTCAGATATTTGTGCAATAATATTTTGATTCTTCTTGGTACTATTCTTCCTGCATATCTAAGCTTGCAGTTATAACCAATCTTCATGGTTTTTTCCTCTTTCCTGTTCCGCTAACTGAATCTTTTTCTGTGGGACTAGCTTCATTGCCCATCTGTCTCTCTTTTATTTGGAGATATCCTCCCATCTTATAACTATTTGTTAATGACACCGCACATGTTTGCCTATATGCGACTTCCTGACCATTGCAGGATATGGCCTATTGTTTGTGGCTGAAGCAATAGCTAGCCCTCTGCCCATTTCTAAGTTATGACATTTTGCCTGTGGTTGAAGCTCTGGCATTGATGAATTTTAAATGAAGATTCAATTCATAGTTTGAGCTCCTCTTATGAGCTATTGTCATTTTACCTTTGTTATCCTGATTTTGACCAGAATCATTGCTGCCCGTGTTTTGAAATGATAACTTGAATACATATTAAAGATTTAGATGGGCAGTATATTAGCTTGAATTTAGTTGTTTGAGTTGATTGCGTTTCTCCCAGGTTGAAAACTATAGATCTAGGCAGTTAACTAGGAAATTATTATTGCTAATTCATTTATTTTCTTAAACGTAGCGCTTTGCATGTGTCTGCAGGCTGGAACTTGGGAGGAGAAGAACCTTAATTCATGGGCCAGCAGTCGAATAAAGGTTTAGTACTCTACACACTCGAGAGTTTTTATATCAATCAGCATTGCCAAGACATTCTAATTACTTGCATTTTTTTTTTTTTTTTTTTTTTGGCTGTCTTCTGATCTTGAATTGCAGGAGTTGCTTAGCTCTTTGGCTTCATTGGAGTTTTCCAGTGGTAAAGCATCCATCGATGAAGTGTCAAAATGCTCAGGCGATGTGAGTATATATTTAGTGGTCAATTGGCTAACCCTTATTGCAGAAACTGAATTTAGTAGGAAGCAATTTGGTGGATTTTTCCTTTATCTCTGTGGATTTATATCGACTCTTTTCATGGAATTCTGTCTTCAGTCAGACACAAATACCCTTATTAGACTAGCAATAGGTTTATTAGTCTTTTCCACTGGTAAAGCATACATTGATGAAGCCTCAAAATTCTCAGGCAATTCGAGTAATTTGCTACCCCTTAGTGCAAAACCAGCATTTAGAAGGATAAAATTTTGTGGGTTTTTTGTGGATTTATGTGAGAAGTCTTTGCATGAAATTCCCTTAGGTCAAGTACCCTTAGTTGATGGGTGTTTGAGCTTTCTGTTGATGGTTTCACTAATTATAAACTCATGGACATGATAGATAACCCATTCCCAGGATTTTAGAGTAGGTCTATGTAAGAGTGAATTCCTCTGAAATATTTCATGGAGTTGAGCCTCTGCATCTGATCCAATATTAATGACAGGAGAATGAAAATTTTCCAGATGCACATAGTATTGACTATCATCTTTATCCCTTAACCTTGAGAGAACTTCTAGCAACTAATAGTGTCTTGAGAGTTTATAGAAGCATGTGCATAATTGCAGCATTGCATCGGATATTGAGGTAGAAGTCGGTGTGGCATCGTTAGAGAATCAAGTGATGACCATCTGTGTTGAAGGCTTCAGGACTCAAAAATGTTTGTTGAAGGCTTTGCGGAGGGTTCACTTTGCCATTGTTTGTGTAACAGTAGCAACATGTAAATTTAACAATAGCAACACTTGCAAAATGTACAATATTAACCTTCTTTGATCTCCAATTTTGTCATTACAATTAGGCCCGCTCTCTCAGGAAAATTGCTCTCTGAACGACTCCTGACTCGACTACTAATTAAATAAATGTGTTGAAGTTGCAATTGTTGCATGAAGTGGAAGTGCTTTTATCAGTTGCCAACTTTGTTTCCATAATTGAATTTGCTTAACAGGCTCCTTTGGTAGCTTGATCATTTTGGTTATTATTTTTGATTCTATATTAATTGACGCAGCATTCGCTTTTCTTTTCTTTTTTTCACTTTGACATATTTTTAATATTGTGCATCTGCATCATTCATTTGTCATACTCCTTTCACATAATCTGTAATTGCCAATCCTTTTCCCAGCAAATAGGGTTGGCTTCGTGAATAAGGGCTATCATTGCAAGTCTTTCCAAAAAAGTCATAGTATGTACATCAATTTCTTCTGAGCTGCAAAACAAATAAAAGAATGTCATCCCAAGTATCTTCCTTTTTATATAAAACACCCTACGCTTTTTACCAAATCCTTCAATCAAATGGAATCTCCCTTTTCATTTAGTGATTTTTTTATTTGTTTAAAGTTGTTTACAGTATAGAAAATTTTGTTTTAGCGACCGGTCAATTTAAAGTTTTTGGATGTTGAGCAGGCATTCTTGATCACTGTGCGTAACAAGAAGAGAGTGGGCTACACCTATGAGTTGACTCTGAAATTCAAAGGTACAGGGTGCATTTAATCTAAGGTTTTTGTTCTTTTTGCTTGATAATGCTTTCCTTTTATACCTTGTGTGTTGATAAACTTATGGATAATGGAAGCAGGGGAATGGTTAATCCAAGAGGAGAAGAAGAAGATCAAAGGCCACTTGGATATTCCTGAATTTTCATTTGGTGAGCTTGACGACTTGCAGGTATGTGCCATGATGTTATTGGCTCTTAAGCTTGCTGACAAGCTAATTTTAAGATGAGGAATAGGATTGATATGGATTGTAGAATGCTCTAGTTTGATGGTTTTGAGCTTCACCTATGGGTCTTTGCAAGTGTAGGGGAATCTGGGGTTATTGCTTCTTGATTTCATGAGCTTAAATTGCAACTACCAAGGGAGGTCTGCCTACCTGGCAACTATATCTGGGTTTTAAAGCAGGCCCTTCTCTTTCTTAAAAAGTTGGCTCACAGATGTTGGGCCTGTGATAAATTGTAGAATCTGCTCGATCTTTCCATGGAGCCTGCTCAACGTCGAGTTGTGCTTTATAGTTAACCATATGTTTGATGGGAAAAGCCTTTAGATTATGATGGCGATTCATTGAGTCTTCTTTAGTTGTAGTTTTAATCCCTTTTTATTTAACTTGCAGATTGAGATAAGGCTTAGTGAAGAGAAGGGCCTTGAAATGGAGGATAGTATGCAGATCTGCAAGGATCTGAGGTTGTTTCTGACACCTATACGTGAACAATTACTAAAATTTGAAGAAGAGCTGAAAGATAGATAAAGGGACGGGAAGCCTTTTTGCGGTGTCGGTCTTTTTGGTGCCATCACTGCTGATGCTAGCTCTTACCTGTGTGTAATTTCTTGTTTGCAATGGAACCTTATCATTTTCTAATCTCGTGCTCATGATACGCCAAGCCCTTTAAACCTCGTAAGGGTACATTTATAAAATTTCATATTATGTGCTTGTTTGTAACCTCTAGTTCCCGTAGTGTGTCTCTAAGTGGAAGTTTACTTCAATTAAAATGTTTTCTTGATGATTGTGAACTTATAATCTTATGGAAGTCCGTATCATGGTAGGCATCATTCGTCTATCTTTTTTCTTTTTTCCGGTTGGAAAGCCTTCAATGTTTTTTTATACGTGTGTGGGTGGGTGGCGTTGGCCTGGTTTGGGCTAACAGGTTTGGGGGACAGGCAAGGGAAAAGAAAAGGAACTGACATCATTATCAGAGTTTTGTTCCAATGTTCCTAGATGACTGCCTGAAGGACCCTTGCCCATCACTTGTTCCTATTGAGGACAATTCTAGTGATTTTGAGAGTTTTTTTCCACAAAAATCATTGACTCCGAGAAACAATGTCATATCATCTTATTAGGTTAACCTAATGGGGGCTCTCTCAAGTGTTACCGGACGTGCATTGATCGTTTCAATTGGATGGGTCATTTTCGCCTCAGCTTCGCTTCTGTAGCTCTTTTGACATTATAGTTCTTTATGCTGTATTTCTTTTTTAAATATATTTTTAGCAATATCCAGGCTTTTGAATCTCTTGAGTTATTAAAAGGATAAAGCCTTAGAGGCGCCGATCACTGTCTTAATTATCCATCCATATCTCTCCACAACAAGGAGAGTATAAAGCTATCCGGGTCTGAAGCCTTATTGTATATAAGGTAACTCTTATTGTATGTAAGCTAGCTCTTCTCATCTAGCAATTCTATTAGGTAATTGAAACTACTTTAGGATCTTTCAAAGGCTAAACCTATGAGTCCAGATCTAAGCGTGCAATTAAGATGCTAACAAGATGCATGCTATTAAGGATATGGAGTTGCACTGGTTGGCTAGACTTAGATTTCCGATCAAAGTGCACTAGGTGTAAGATTGATCAACACTTGATTGATTGGATCTATCACATCACATATGATCCTGATGTAGGACCTAGTTGTGCCACTTCACTCTGTCATGTCAGTTTCTCCGCCTCCATCCAACTCTGGCCGGGGCACTTCCTTAGCGCCCTCTCCTTCATCATCCGGCGAGTCTGCTCACTCCACTCTGGCCTCCCTGCATCATCATAGATGCCTGCTAGCTGCACATAGATCGCCGGATCCGCCGGGTCGATCCCTAGCGCATTCCTCGCCATGCACTCTCCAAGAACCAGGTTCCCGTGGAACCTGCAGGAAGCAAGCAGGGTCTTGTAGATCAACGTATCCGGTCGGAAGGGCATGGTCTTTACGGCCTGCGCTGCTGCCTCCAGCCTGCCGGCTCGGCCCAGCATGTCCACCAGGCAAACATAGTGATCGTGTCGCGGGGGCACACCGTACAATTCTTCCATGGAGTTGAAATACTCGATGCCCGCATCGACCAGGCCGCCATGGCTGCAGGCGTACAGGACCAACAGGAAGGTGATGCCGTCCGGCGGGACTCCCGCCAGCCTCATGTCCTCGAAAGCGGACAAGGCTTCCACGAACCGCCCATTGGATGCCAGCGCGGATATCAATCCGTTCCACGACACCACATTCGGCGCCTGGATCGCCATGAAGACACTGCGAGCCTCATCAATGCTCCCGCATTTGCCGTACATGTCGACAAGGCCGTTGGAGACCGATATCCGGCTGCGCAACCCGGACTTCACCGAGTAGCAGTGCAACTGCTTCCCGGACCCCACAGCCGCCGAGCCTGCAGCAGCGGATAGGAAGCAGGCGAGGCTGAAGTCGTCCATCCTCACGCCCTCCTCGCTCATGCGATGGATCAAGGCTAGAGCCCTCCGGTGGAGGCCCATCTGGTTCAGCCCCTTGGCCAAGCTCGTGTACGTGAGCACATCCTTGCGGGGCACCATCGTGCTCGCCACGGCCCACGCCTCGTCCGCCCCCCCGCATCGAGCATAGGCGTCCACCAGCGAGTTCCCGACAGCCGCATCCGCCGAGTCCAGGCTGGTCTTGAGCACGTAGGCCTGGAGCTTCCTCGCATGAGCCAGAGCTTCTACTTGTGCTTGTGCTTCGCCGGAGTCGCCACCACAGCCCTTGAGGAGCGTGGACAAGGTGAAGGAGTTAGGCTCCACTCCGGCGGCTCGCATCTCTGTCAGCGCTGCCAACGCGTCTCGGTGTCTCCCGTGTCGGACAAGTGCTGCGATCAAAGCCGTCCAGGAGACCACGTTTGGAGAGGCGATCCGCTGGAAGGCGCGCACGGGGTCCTCCAAATCCGGGGACCATTTGGCGTACAGGTCCACCAGCGCGTTCCCCACGGACGCATCGTGCTCCAACCCGGCCTTGGCCACCCGTCCATGGAGCTGCCTCCCCAATTCAGGCACCGGGGACGACGCGCAGGCGCTGAGGATCCCGGCATACGTGAAGGAGTTGGGCATGACGCCAGCGGCCTCCATCTCTCGGAATGTCGAGATGGCCTCGCGGTAGCCTTCCACCTGGGAGTACCCTGCGATCAGTGCCGTCCACACCATCACATCAGATTCCGGCGTTTGGCGGAAGACTCTGAGAGCGGTGCTCACGTCGCGGCACTTGCAGTACATGTCGACGAGCGCCGTCTTGAGGACCAAATTAAGTTCCAAACCCCAGAGGACGAGGTGAGCGTGGAGCAGTGCGCCCCACCGTTGGCCGAGAACTACGCAGGCCGTCAGAAGCTTGGCGAACGTGAACTCGGTAGGCGTGGTCCCGCTCTCGATCATGGAGGCGTACATCTGTATGGCGCTGCCCCAGTCCTCAGCATCCACAAGAGCAGAGATCATGGCGGTCCAGGAGACGGCGTCTCGACAGTCGATCAGGGCGAAGATCCGGGCTGCCTCTTCGAGCCCGCTACATCTGGAGTAGAGATGGAGCAGAGCGCTGCCCAGGACGGTGTTGGATCCGAATCCGCGCTTCAATATGTGAGCGTGAGCCTGCATCCCCAGATCCAGCGCCCGGAGCGAGGAGGCACAGCGCACGACGCTCGAGAGCACGAACTCGTTCGCGGCGGAAGAACCGGAGGCAAGCAGCATCCGCTGGAAGAAGCGGAGGGCCTCCTCGTGATCCCCGCTGCGAGAGTAGGCCGAGATGATGCCGCTCCAGGTGGCGGCATCCCGGTGGGGCATCCCGTCGAACAGCTTGCGCGCTTCGGCTGCTCCGCCGGAGCATCTCGAGTAGAGGGCGAGGAGGCGGTTGCTGAGGAGGAGGTGGCCGTGCAGGCCCGCCTTGATAATGAAGCCGTGCACGCAGATGCACTCTCGCAGGGACCTGCAGCGAGACAGCAGCGCCGGGCACTCAACCTCGGCGACGACGTAGGCGGCGGACGCTCGCTTCTCTGCTCCATCCGTATCCGAATACGAATCCAAAACCGAATCCAATAGATGCGGGTGCCGATGGGGGTCGTGCGGTAGGGTGCAGCGGGAGAGAGACGTAAAGAATGATGGTGCGGGATGTGGGGAGAAAGTAGCAGGAACAGGACTAGCATGGAACGGAGAGCGGTGGAAGAAGCTGGTCAAGACCGTGATCCGGCAGCTGCTCATGCTACTGTGTGGTTGGGGTAATGAAGAGATTGGCGACAAGGGAGAGGGGCAGCTCCGCGAGCGGCGAAGAGTGGTCCGTCGCTGGGGCCCTCGGCGACGGCACCTCCTTCGCTGAAAACACCTCCATTTGGATGTGTTTTTTTTAAAACCCGGCTCTCGAGAGGGAGCTTTTAGCGAGCTGGACGGAAGTTACCAAAATCTATGCAGTGGAGTCTAAAGAATTGTCGGACGGTATTATTGCAACCTAAAGACAAGGATATTTTAACCTCGACATTTTCAATGTATACCATCAATAGGTAGATATGGTGATTTTTGGAGAAAATGGTGCTCCATGGATTCAAGCTACCGCGAGCATGGATTTTAGGGACAGGATGGTCCTGTAGGAGGAGGCAGTCAAGCTGGTCCAACAGGGATATCCCATGGTCGTGCAGGGGACTTCAACTACATCAACAATCCATAAGAAAAGCTAGAAGAAAGGGCCTTCACCAACAAGAGAAAGGGTAGAGAGTTCCAGAACTTTGTAATAGAAAATTAATTTAATTATGAAATCGTAAGTTAAATTGTCATTTATAAGAGAGAGAGAAAGGGAGAGACTATGTTGCCCCTTTTTGCACGGCAATACCGCCAAAAAAATTATACTACATACATAAAAAAATGCATACATATATATTAGAAATTTGCAAGTAAATTTCTTCAATAAAAAGCAGCGCTCAAATACAATGGCAGGGTTTTAGAATGGATGGTGATATGTATAATTAAAATAAAGAATATATGTTTTCCTATCTACATCTGCTATCACAAATCATATATATATATATATATATATATATATATATATATATATATATAATGTTATGGTGCAATTTTCCAACAAAATGTCTTAAAGCAAGATTTTCGATCCGTTTAAATCATATCATAGTTGTGCAAAATGATGTACTCCATCATTAATGTGACAAAGTTTTCTTTTTGTTAAAAAAAAGGTTGCTCCAAATTGAACAAATTTATTTCACTACTTTTCCCCCTGCATTGAAACTCAGATGATATAACAAGAATTCACATTCCGAGCTACGACATTGGTCGCTAATCATTTTCACCAGCAAAACTTCTTAAATAAACTACACATGAGCAATAAATGCGCCCCTTTCTCATGGCTGGAAAGAAAATCTGAAGCTGCATGTTCTCCTGGTTCAAACATTCCGTATCTTTAAGGTATTCTACATTTTTCTTCGCACCAAGATTAACCGTTGTTGCTAGTTTTTCATTTTCTGCCCACTCTCTTCAAGCGAGCGAGTTAATGCTCTTCAGCCTTTCCCAGTCTAAGCTCCTTTTTTTTCTTTTTTTTTTTTTTGCTAAGGCAGGTAGATCATACCTGACGAGTATGGATACACCAAATAAAATCAAAAAACAAAATACCTCGGAGTGCGAGGGATAACTTCCTATCTCCAGCCTACAGGGTACTACTGGAGTGACTGGCTACATAAGCAGCTACCCAGTCCACAACCCCATTAACTTTATGAAATATATGCTTGGCCTGGAAGGCCCCTCCAGCCTCCATCATTGCCCAGATATTTCGGAGCAAAGGGTGGGAAGGCTCCTCTAGCTCCTCTTCCCATTATACGCATTTGAAAAAATATCAGGGAGTTAGGGCAGGGTAGCATGGTGTCCAAGTGACCCACCCATGTGGGGTACCACACAAGTGGTAAGACCCCGAATAAATATGTTTTTTTTTGTTAATTCCGGTTATATGAGCTAATAAAATTAGTGATTATTGCTTGAGAACGAAAATACAAGATTCTTACTCAGGTAAAATACTATAAATCTTTAATATATGTTTAGTAACAAAGTTGGGAAAACTTTTAATATGAGAAATGATAAAAAAAATTATCCATATATTTTTATAACAATCTAGAATTTATCTAAAAAAACTAATCGGAAGGTATTTTTTTTGAATTCCTTGATTCAAAATTTCTCTGGCCGAGTAACTGATATGAGACTAAAGACACGTCTGCATAGGGCCTCTCATACTTTCCCTAAACTAAGCCTTAACAACTTTGTCAGGCTAAGGATCGAAATGTATTCAAATCAAATCACAAACACCACGATTGATCCATGGTTAGCCTCTATGAATCCGGGCTGCAGTGTTTCCTATTTTACATAAGCTACATGGTGGATCTACTCTGATATCATGCATAACAACTTAAAACTCATCCAAAAAGACTATTTGTAAGATATTTTTTGGGTTACTTGATCAAAAAAAAACTCTTCGATAATTGATGTGGGAGCAAAGACACACACATAAGTCCTTGCATAAAAGTGCTTTCGGGACTTTAGAAATTGTTTTTAGCCCCTCCAAAAATAATCTCAAACGGCCTCATACCCCAAAACCTAATCAAAATTATTATTTAAGAAAAGAAAAAATATCAATAAGCATAGCGGTTAAAATAATAAATTAAAACTTGAAAAAAGGACAGCAACCTGGATCATTGAAAGGGGAAGTTTCTGACATACACATCGACAGTGTAGTCGAGCAATCTCGGCCTTCTTCGCCGCCAAGGGTTGGTGGTGTGAAGGGCTGGTGCATCGTCTTGTCTTAAATATCAATCATGGCAACGTGGCGTGTCTTCCTGCTCCACCCACCGCATCCCCATGCCCGTCTCCATTCCCTCGTCCGCTGGGAACGGAGATGGCGTTTGCGGCAAGGTGGTCGGGAGCTCGCTGCCGTCGCTGCTGCTTGCGGTGCCAGGGCAAGAGTCGAGAAGAAGAGAGTTGCGGCCAAGAGCACCGCGTCTGCCTTTGCGGACCATCTCACCAGGCGGACGCGCTCGGGGGCCGGCTTCGACTGGGACCTCTACCGGCGCTACGCGGACGCCGCAGGGGGCCACGCCCACCTGCCCGTCATGCTGGGCGAGGTGCTCGACGTCTTCCGCCACCTCCACCTCCGCTCCTTCGTCGACTGCACCCTCGGTGCTGCAGGCCACTCCGTCGCCGTCCGTCTCTCTCTCTCTCCCTCTCTCGCCCCCTCCCTCCCCCTTTTCTGGCTTTTTCATTTTGTTGATGGCTATCTTATCTTCGTAGCTGTGGTGTTCGATCTATTTCCCAACAGATTATAGAGGCGCATAGAGAGCTGGAGCTGTATGTCGGTCTGGACGTGGATCCTGTCGCCCATGACAAGGCTCGAGCGCGGATCGAAGACCTCCTAAATGATAATCCTCGCGACGGCAGCTTGAAAGCTTACACCCATGTCCGGAATTTCAAGTACATAAAGTCCGTTCTTGGCGGCATCGACGAGAACCTCCTCGAAGGCGGAGTCGACGGGATCCTGATGGACTTGGGAATGTCATCCATGCAGGTATAACCCCTCCCTGGTCACAAAACGCATATACAGGCATACAGCCCACGGGCGGGGGAGTGGGTGGGGAGTCTGAGGAGTCGTTTGATTTTCGCTTCCTTCCTGTTTGAGAGATTGCCGCCGTAAATTAAGTGCTGCGTGTGCTGTACGGAGCAGGTGAACAATTCGGACAGAGGATTCAGTGTGCTTGGCGATGGGCCTCTGGATATGCGGATGAACCCTCAGGTGAGAGCTGCCTCTAAACCTCTTCCCTTCATAGCAAAGATATTCCGATTCTGTGCCTCTGACGTTGTTGCTCTGTGGAGAGGCATTGACTTCAAAGTTCTAGAGATTGCTTTGCATCCGACTAATAAGATTAAGCTCTCTCTTCTCTGCTACCTACTCGAGGGGGTTTTCCATGGATCGTGCCCCCTTAAGGGAGCTCCATTTCGAGTTGAATTTTGACCCGGGCACGAGCTGCTCGCCACGCGGCTCGCCTACGGGGAGCCCCATGTGTAGAGCATCCCTAGCCACCTCTACCTTGTTGGATGATCTCCTCACATGATTTCATGCCTCGTTTTTGATCTAGTTTAACTAAATGATGAGTATAGGTTCGAAACTTTTATTCGCTACGAGTTGGCTTCTTTGCCACCATGATAATCCCAGGCCATGGCTGTTGCTGTAACACGTTGCTGCCTTTACGACATGCTTATTTCATTAGCTGGCTCAATACCTATATATTGTTCTGCCTCTTCTTTATTTTTTGTTTTGTTACCTGAGTTGATGTATGATCATCTTACGCATAATAGGATTGAATTTGTCATTATATTCATGATGAAGACAACCTCCCAGTTCTCAGGTAAGCTCTCGGGATATAGAAAGATAGATTCTGGGGATATTTGACCGATTGAACAGGATTGTGACAGGCAAGCTTGAAAGCGGAGGATATCTTGAATTACTGGCCTGATTCTGAAGTGGGACGGGTATTGCGTGATTATGGAGAGGAAAGCAACTGGCGTTTTCTTCAGAAACAAATTGTGGGTGCTCGTGCAGATGGGGGATTGCATTCTACGGCTCAACTTGTAGATCTCGTGCGGAGCACATCTGCCGGGTCTGGAGGTAGGTGATCCGATACTGAATGCTAACATTGCACGTACGTACAGCAGGAGGTACACTGAAAAAACACCAGAGAAACCTGGATTGGATGACGAGAATGATGTATATGGCCTAGTTGAGACGTGGTTTTGATTTCCTGTACTGAATTGCATGAATATAATCATCTGGAGATCACCGTCAAGTCCATTGGCCCATGATTCGGAATTAATTCCCGCTCGGCCATTGGAGGCAGAGATATCAGCCTAACAAATTTTGTGATCATCCGTTCCTGTGTCTTGGATGAATATCTCATGGTTAAACTTAAAACTGCAGGAAGGCATGGTTGGATCAAGACGGCGACGCGGGTATTTCAAGCACTTAGGATAGCAGTTAATGATGAACTCCAGACTCTAGAAGATGCTATACATGCCTGCTTTGATTGCCTCTCCTCTGGTGGTCGGCTTGTCGTCATCTCCTTCCACAGTTTGGAGGACAGAATTGTGAAGCGGACGTTTCTTGACATCATCGAGAGGGGTGAAGGAGATTTGAATGGTAAGGGTCAGAGGGAGGACGAGGCTGATGGCGGAGGAGAAACGTGGAGTAGGCATAGAGTGCAGGGAAGTCATGGTACCGTTCTGACAAAGCGGCCAATAACACCTTCCAAGGAGGAAGAGAAATTAAATCGCAGGTGCAGAAGCGCTAAGCTTAGAGTTATTCGCAAGCTCTGAACAGCAATGTTTTTTATGAGCAACGGCATTTGTACCCACACTAACGAAGCTTTCTTGGGTTCGTCATATGTTAAACCTTAGTGCCCTTTTTGGCTGCTCTGGATGAATCTGATTGCATCTATACCGATAAAATTAGTTTAGCTTTTTATTAATTACTTCTTTGTTAAAAAAAATTTATCATATCGTGCCGCCACCTGCCTAAATCTTGACATAGCTAGTGCACATTAATTTCCAAGAAGGATTCCTTGCAAGTTGCAATTACTCCCGTGAGACCTAACTCACCAGACTTTGAGTAATACACAAGTTGTCCGGTCTTAATTATCCATCCATAGGGATAACATCTCTCCACAACAAGGAACACCTCCTTCGAAATGATAGGCCAGTACCATTTGAAAAACCCATCTGGGTTTGGAGCTTTACTGTATGTGAGGTAAACTCTTATTGTATGTAAGCCGACTCTTCTCATCTAGCAATTCTATTAGGTAATTGAAGCTACCCTAGGATTTCCAGCAAAAAAAAAAAAAAAGGCTACTCTAGGATCTTTCAAAGGCTAAATCTACGAGTCCAGATCTAAGCGTGCAATTAAGATGCTAACAGGATGCATGCCATTAAGGATACGGAATTGCACTGGTGGGCTAGACTTGGATTTCCGATCAAAGTGCACTAGGTATAAGATTGATCAACACTTGATTAATTGGATCTATCACATCACGTATGACCCTGATGTAGGACCTAGTTGTATCACTCTTCACTCTTGCCGCTTAATATAGCAATAGGTTCATTTGCAGGATTTTACTGCGATACGAGGACTTGTGTGATAGTCAGTCACTCGATGCATATGTTGGCGGTCAAGATACTCGATCGCTCCATAGGCAAAAGTTTGCTATCAGTCCAATCTCTATATGATAAGGATACCCAGACGTTTCAAAGTGCCATCGAGAAGAAGGTTAGACAAACTAAATATAAGCTATAAATTGGAGAAGAAATGATTGTAATGATGCTCATCCGAAAATTTTGCAGGGAAGAAGAGGTATTGGAACACCTCACGCTTTTCTAAAGTCGGGGAAGAAAGAAAAGAAGGACCAGGCTAATACAATATGCTTAAACTATATGAGTATGTAAGAAAATAGACTAAAGAGGATAGACCAGGAAATTAACTTCCAAGCTGGTGAAGATCAGGAAATAGGCTAATAATACCCTTCACCTCATTATACCTTTTAATTTCATACTAGAGCAGTGACTGAACATATGTCCTAATTTTTAGTTGGTATCCAATCAGAGAAATGTCCATAAAACGGGACATTTTATTATGCAAAGAACCGTCAGCTGGGTCTACACTCATACTAATTACCATTACATGAAAGGAAATAGCTGCCGCAATGATGTCAGTTTGAGTTCTCATTATCTTTATAAACTACAAAATATAAGAAGCTATATACACACGTGTAGGAAAAGGAGAAAAAAAGGTTGGATATTTTCATCAATATGATTTAAACAAGCTAGAGAATGGGCTCGCAACAGAGTAAGTTGGCTAGAAAATAACTTTAGGGTTATATGTGTTGAATTCAGCTAGTTGTTGAATTAAAAATAGGCTACTTCCATCCTAAAATATAAGCATAGTTTTCAGCATTTGATGGTAATTAGACTGATTTGTTGATTGAATGATTCAACATATATTGAATGGCATGCCATTTGCTTGAAAAGCACACTAAAAATACGTACCAAAAAAAAAAAGGCTTTCTGCAAAGTTAGTCAGTAGTAGATAATAAGGGCCTGAAATGGCAATTGTCATCTAGCCCCTCTTCAAAAAAAAGCCGTGAGTTTGAGATGCGTCGTGCACACCTGTTTTGTAGGTCACGTATGCAAGTTTTGCAAAAGCTCATGGATGATATGTAACTGGTGCATGGATACAGTTGGGTATGTATCATGGCACAACGAGTATGTACCAAAAGATAACCAGACCTGCTAAAAATTATTATGTAATATCATAAATTGTTGTACGCTTTACTGCTTAGTGTTAATATGCCAACAGGATGGCAACCATGCAAATCAAGAAATCATTTCGTCTACCATGATTTAAATATCTCGAAATGCATAAGGGTAAAATCTAGGTTGGCTAAAGGTATTTACGCATGTTGGATTGCATCTTGAAATGACCATTGCGCAACTCAATGGTGGATTCTTGTGATGGAAGATGAATTCGTCTCTCATGCGAAAGATATAACTTTCGTCCTACATCCATAGCCAAAATATATAGAAATAAGAATACCTGTTTGTTACCATTGCAGTAGACTCATCGTCCATTGTTAGTTGGTTTTTTATCTTTGATCAATCATAGTTTTAATGATGGTGTGAGTTTAGTTAAAAACATAACTATAGCGAGGATGGAGGAGATGATCATAATGATGAAGGTAATAGAAATGTCGAAGGTATCAGTAGTGGGGGGATATCGATGGTATGACAAAGATGGTGATAATGACAGTGGTGGTGCTGCTGGTGGTGGTGGCGGAACACCAGTGATGTAGCGGAGATAAGGATGACGACATCATAACAGTAAAGATATTGATTATTTGGTGTAAGTAGCGATTAATAACAATGGTGCTATCACACCTCTAGTAATGGTGATGGTAATATGTTGGTAATATGGTAGAGACAATGATGATATGGTATAGAAAAGTTAATAATGAAAATAGTTATGGTAGTAGTTACGATGATAGAGATAATGACCGGATTAGCGGCAAAGATGATAAGTGACGGTGATAAAAATAAATATTGATATTAACATAAAAAAATATTTTTTTAAAATATTTAAAATTTATTCTTTTTTAAGAAATACTAAAAAATATTTTAAAAAATAAGAAATATTAAATATTAAATTTATCTCGCGTTATATAATTTTTATTTCTTAAAATAAAAATGAGAGATAAAATGATGTCAAACAGTGAAAATTACCTTGCGGACGCATCCCATTCCACCCTCGCGCGTCACATAATAATCCCAATTCCCAATCACGGTCGTGCGCTTCCGGTGCTTACCTTAATCGGGACAGGATTTGAAACGGCGGTGGGCAAGATTAGGGAAATCGATCAAGAAACCTGTCCGTCCGTCTGTCCGTCCGACGGGAAATCAATCAAATCGGAGCCGCGGCCGTCGCCGTCGCTGTCGCCGCCGCCGCTGTCGCCGCCGCCGCCGCCGCCGCCGCCTGGAGTGGGAGAAGAAAGGAAGGAAGACACATAATAATCTCTTCGTCGGTGTCGGAGAGAGAAGGGCGGGTCAGGCCGCTTTCATTTCTCTTTTCTTTTGGGAGAATTCCCCTCGTGTCGTCTATCCGTCCGTCGTGCGCGCGGGATCCGTGATTGGTCCGGGTTGGCGAATCTGCGGGGGTTTCTCTCTTTCCCTCCTTGTTCTCTATCCGATCGCCACCAGGGAGTCTCCTCCCCCGCCCGTCGGCCTGCAGGCCATAGCTGCTGCTCCTCCTTCGGTTGTGAGGGAGCGAGGAACAAGGGTCGGTCGGTCGGTCGGTCGACTCGTCTATTCCCATCGTCGTCGTTGCCGCCCTCTCCTCTTCCGCAGCGGCGTTCTTAAACCCTTATCCTCCTCTTCCCCAGGTGTGTCTGCTCTCCTCGCACCTCTTCTTGGGTTTCGGTTTCGCTCCTCGATCGAGAACACGCAGAACCTGGTCTATCTCTAGCTAGGGTTTGGGCCCTTCCACATTATTTAATTTTGATTTCCCTCCTATTCTGCTGCATTTGTTGTCCCTCAAATACAATCGCTTTGACATCCAACTCTACGACATCCGGGGCCTTGCTCGATAGGTGACCATCACCTTCAAGCCCCTACCCTCGGGCCGTAATTCCGTCCCCTTTCGGCCTTGACTGTTGTTTTTTTATCTTCCTGCTACTACTGTTTTTGCTATCGCGTTGTTTCCTTCACTGACATTGATAACTGCTGGTAGGGGCCATCCATCAGTCTGTTGAATCGAAGGTTTTTAATGATTGTAATCGTCCTGCAAACAGCATCTGATTGATCAATTGTCATAAGCAGCAAGTGGACTTAAAATACTTGGAACTATAGAAGGAGGAGGACAAGAAGAAAGAAAAGGTGTTTGTGATTTCTTCTTCATTTTTTTTCCTTGTTAGATCATTACTTGTTTTACCTGTTCTGTCTTCCGTCTACCAGTGGACATTGATCAGATCATATGTCCTTGTCCCAATGAGCTAGATGACATTGATACGATTGGGATGATGGGGCTGATCCTATCAAGCTTGCTACCATGTAGTATATTAAGATTGGCATTGGGTTCTTGAAGTTTGGAGTCTCAAGTCATAAGTCTTGACACATGTCCTCTGTAGATACGTGCCACGGGAGAAGACCATGAATGTGCATATTTTGCACATATGACAAATCAAGCAAGCTCACAATTGTCTGGTGTGTCCCAGCACAACAGAAACGCTTTACATTCCCAGATGCAGAATCAAGGACCACTCAGCATGGATCCCGAACTTATGGAAGGACGCAAAGCTATGCATGAGAAGATGTAAGCTGGTCGTTAGGCTGCTTCTTTAAGTTCGTTTTATTTTAATTATTCTCTGGATAGCGAGGGCATGCACTTTATATTGCATCTGAACAAGCTGCATGTGTATGTATATGTGTATATGTATATATGTGGATATGTGGATATGTGCGTGATTGATAGATTTCAGTACTTGTTGGATCCAAATACCCGACAACATTAGCAGTTATGACATCCGATCTAAGGAATCACAAAATAGTGATAGATTGTACTTTGTGATGGACATAATCTATAAATGTACCATTCAATTAAACCTTTTCCTTGTCTGAATCTTCTGCCCACTATATTGACCTAGCCATCATAATGTCATAATAGCTCATGCCGGAAATCTTGGATGAGTCCCATCACCATTCAGCTACATATGGTAGCTCAGTCAGACCTTCAACCATTCGGCAGTACCATGTACTTTGTTGTGGATAGGATTTCCATTTCTCTAAGGCCCTGTTTGGGACGATCCTGCAGTACATATGGTAGCTATATATGGTAGCTCAGTCAGACCTTCACCCTATCTGCAACTCCCTACTCTTTCCCTCTCCCTCACCTGTTCCCTTCCTTTATCGCCCCCTCCACTCTCTTTCTGGTCCATCTCTCTGGATCCCATGGGATGTTCCCAAACAGGACCTAAAAATATCCATGTGTTCTCTAAACATGTCGATAAAGCATTGCTTTGGAGACATTATTGTATCATATTCATCAACATATTACTGGCCTATATAATTGCTCATGAGCGTGATTTTATTGACAATAAATTCTTGCTAATATGAATATTGCATCACAGTTGGTTCAAATTACCTCCTACTGTGAGAGAAGTGGAGAAGTAATTAGTTTTGCAACTGTTCCTTTGTCTTGTTTCACTAATTATTGCCATAGCTGAGTTTGCTAAGTTGCTATGTTGTTCAAAATGACAACTTGCAATTACAAACGACTTTATTTGAGACTGAAACTGCACGCACACAAACATATCATATCTATCTTTGTTTGTATCATAATTTTTCTGGGGGATGCATGCTCCATCATTGCCAATGATGCAACTATAAGCTACCATGTTCATCTACTTGTGTATTTCGCTTCGTCTATTATAACTTTCCTTTTAAATTCTTGCCTTTTCTATTATAATATTCTGCCTTAGTCTTAGGGATAACCAGAAAATAGTAATATATTAATTGATAAGATAGACGTACTTGTAAAACCTTAATCTGCAAATCACTTCCATATTTATAAAAGGCTGACATAAACTACCCAGACTACATACTACCAGCCTTGAGTCAGTTCTCAGTATTGTGGTGCGAAATCCATGCTAACTCAACTTTGGGCAGGAGAATGGATTATCATGAAACTTAGAAGATGAGTTAAGAAGGCAAAATAATCTTATGTTCACTAAGATTAAGCTGATACGTTTTCTAGATTGGACCTCCAAATTTCTCCTAGAGTTGGTAATACTTTAGACTAATAGCAAAGAAGTCAAGGTTCGATGTTATGAGCTTTTTATCTTTAGGCACATGATATACATCCAGAGCCTTTACTGTTAATGCTCTAATTATCTAGAGCTATAGATAATCCTAAATGATCGAGTGTGTGCAGCTACAACTACCTCAAAAGAAGAAATCATTCCTCTTCCGATGATTGGCTGCGTAGATTACCAGAACTTGCAAGACGGTTGGAGGAGTACATATTCAAGGATGCTCCTAGAAAGGTATTTTTGTTCTTGTATCAATAATTCTTTGCTTTGGTGTAACAATTAATTCATGAATTTAGGTATTTTAACCAATGTCCTTGTGTTTTAAGGCGTAGATATTCTCAATCTATTTGCAGTATTTTTGCTTTCTGCCTGTATTATTAAATTTGATAGGCTGTCTCTAAACATGCATGTCTATGTCATCAGGAAGATTATATGAGTATGGTGATGGAGCCAGTTGAGCCCCGTTTGCAATTGATAATGAAGAGTTTACCAAACCACAGCCAATCTTTGTCTCATAATATTACATATTCCTCCTCTCTCAGTACGATGATACCAACACCTGGTATATCCCATAATGGCAGCACAAGTTCTGTAGTTTCTTGTTCAGCAGAAAACTCTGCTACTGCAGCCAGTGGTGCTGGTATGGGGACTCAAACGACGGCCAACATGGGTAACTTATTATCAACTGGAAACAACAACTTAACTGATGTTGGACATAGTGTCTCCTTCAATGCATCCAATGGTAATTCTAGTTGCTTTTTTCTTTGTTTTTACTCTTATTCATTTGTTTGCCCTGTTTGCAGCAACAATGACTGTGTCTTTTTTGTTTAGGACCAATATCTAATGGGTACCAGCACCGACCTGCCAATGGTGCTCTTGGTTCTGGTGGGAGTAACATATCAATAGCTTCAATGGGTACCCCACGACAGCTTAGTCAAATGATTCCAACTCCTGGATTTACTAATTCACTGGCAGTGCCCGTGAACTCTGGATGCTCCAGTGGAGTTGGGTTTTCCAGTACAGAGTCCACTGTGGTTCCACAATCACAGCAACCAAGTCAATATGTTGGAAGTCAAAACAGCCATATATTGCATACCCTTGGAGGCCAAATTGGTGCTGGAATGAGGTCTAATTTGCAGCAGAAGCCTTCAGCATATGGGTTTACGAATGGACTTATAAGTGGTGGGCTAGGGTTAATTGGGAGTAACATGCAGCTGGTTAATGGGCCTGGAGCATCAGAGGGGTACCTTAGTACGGCTCATTATGGTAGCTCTCCAAAACCTATACCGCAGCACTTTGATCAGCAACATCACCAACAAAGGATCCCAAGTAATTTTATCCACCTTAAAAAATAAAAAAAAAACTACAGCATCATGCCCCCCTCCCTCTCCAGCTGTGGTGCATTTCATGTGCATCCTTGCTTGTTTTTGTGCAATTTTAGCTGTCTCCCTTTTGTGAGTTTCATGCTGATTTGTGGTCGTTGTAGTCTTCATTTTATGCACGTTCATCATTTGTTGCCTGTTAGCTAATTAATTGTCACAAAACATGATGATATTTCTGTCTTTGGGTACAGCATCATTGTCCCAGAAAATATTACCTATGGTAGGGGATGGTTATGCAATGAAGGGAACTGGTGTAGCTGGGAGCATTCATGGAGCTGGTTCATCTGGTTTATCTGCCAAAAGTAACCTGAATACAAATACTGCTGGCTTGATCTCTAAGTCAAGAATAAACTCGGCCTTGCTAAGCCATCGTGCAAGTCTGCAGTCAATGCAACAGCCTCCACATATAAGATCTCATATATTTGATCATTCACAAAAGGTGAACTTCCAGTCAAACCAGTCCACACATGAAAATTTACTGCAATCACAACAACAAATGCAGCGATGTCAGCAACAACCTAATCAGCCTTGTGTACAGTTTGCTCAAAATCAGCATCAGCTACAACAGCATCAAGAAAGTCAGCGGCACCAACAGCTTATGCTAAAGAACGATACCTTGAGGCAGTCTTCAATGACACCCAATCTAAGTGAACAGCTAATGCCCAACACAGTTGTATCCCATAATGAATCAGTACTTCCACAAGGAACTGAACAGGTTCACCTTCCAGAAGTACGGGGTCAAAACCTGCAAAATACTTCAACTGATAATCACGCCAAAAGTGCTCAATTGCTTGGTCATTTATCTGGGTCTCAGGGTGTTCATGCTTCATTTTCACAGGGTTCACAGCAGTTGTTGCATCCACACGAGCGGGATGATGAGTTTCAAAAGGAGATTAGTTGCCTCTCCAGTGGATCACAACCGGTGGCACTCCTGCAAGTTCATTGTCAAAGCCACATGCCAGATAAGTCTTCACTTGAACAGCACATCCAGGAGGAACTTCATCAGAGGTCAGTGGGACAGGATGAAGCTCAACGGCCTCATACATCATTAGAAGGGTGTATCACCAGTTCTGCTGCTACAACAAGAAGTGCTACAGTGCCTCAATTTCCTAAGGGAGTAGCCTTTGGACCTGAAAACTCTACACAAAAACGAAATTATCTCAACCAGCGGAGGTGGCTGTTGTTTTTGTACCACGCTCGTTGGTGTTCTGCTCCGCAGGGAAAATGTCAGGAACCTAACTGCATAAAAGCTCAAGATTTAGTGAGGCATATGGATAAGTGTGATAGAAAAGAATGCCCATATCCTCGTTGCTCAGCTTCTAAGAGGCTTTCTAATCATTTTCGTACTTGTGTAGCAACAGATTGTCCTGTCTGCATTCCTGTACGTGAATATATAGCATCAAATCGAAAGGCACGTGCATATTCTGTATCTAGACCTGGTTTGGTGAGCCAGGCTAATGGCTCTTGGATAAGTATCAATATAGCTGATGCTGATAGAATGAAGAGAGACACGATAGCTGTGGAAACTTTTGATGATCAGCAGTCTTTGCCAAAACGCATGAGAGTGAAAGATATATCCCCTTCTGTCATGCCTAAGAGTGAACATTCTCCAGTTTCTGTTCCTGCAAACCAACCCCATGCCTCGCAAGAGGAACTGTCACAAGCGTGCGAAGAGACTGAGGTAATCATGTCTACTAAGTCTGAGGTCATCGAAGTGAAAATTGATACGTTCGTGCCCTCTGGACATGAAGATTCATCTACCTTTGGCATTGGTATTGATGGGAATATGCGTATTACAAGACCTGATGTAGATCATGGTGTTTCAAATGATGTTGACGGTCATATCAAGCAAGAAACTTTGGTGTTTGAAAAAGGGGTTGACCAGGATAAGACCGTTAAGCAGGAAACAAATGATTCACAAACGGATCCAATGGTTGGAAGTAAATCAGGGAAGCCAAAGATAAAAGGTGTTTCATTAACTGAACTATTCACTCCAGAACAAATTAGGGAGCATATTGTTGGTCTGAGGCAATGGGTTGGTCAGGTTAGCTTTGCACTTTCAAGTATTTCTAGCTTTTTGGGGAAAAAATATTAGCTCCAAATGTGTTTTAACTTGTATAAGCAAGTTACTCAGGTTCTTATGCTTTAGATGTGTGCTGCACTTCTTCAAGTTGGTTTTTATGCTTATTTTGTTTGAATTGCAAAACTAGTTAAACATATAAACATTCAGCTATTGTTTCTGATAGTGTTGATTGTATCATCGCTAGTCCTGTCTACATTATCCAGGCAGCAGTTAGAATGATGATTGAATTTTTTTCCTCACTTATGTGATGTTCTGTCTTTCATACTGCACATTGCCAGAACTGATTAAATTTTTACTTGCAGAGTAAGGCCAAGGCTGAAAAGAATCAAGCAATGGAACATTCAATGAGTGAGAACTCATGCCAGCTGTGTGCAGTGGAAAAGCTTACCTTTGACCCCCCTCCAATATATTGTACGCCATGTGGTGCTCGCATAAAGCGGAATGCGATGTATTATACCATTGGAAGTGGTGAAACCCGACATTACTTCTGTATACCATGCTATAATGAGGCTCGTGGTGAAACTATTGAAGTGGATGGTTCACAATTCCAGAAGGCAAAGCTTGAGAAGAAGAGAAATGATGAGGAAACTGAAGAATGGGTAAAGTTTGTTCTGATTTGTCCTCTCTCTCCCCCCTCCCCCCTGATAAATTGGTAGTGTGAGATGGTTGTCCAAAAACTGTAGTTAAAAGCTCAAGTTATTATTGTTTTATGATTTGCTGCAGTGGGTTCAGTGTGATAAATGTGAAGCTTGGCAACATCAGATATGTGCTCTCTTTAATGGCCGAAGAAATGATGGGGGACAGGCAGAATACACTTGTCCTAATTGCTACATAGAGGAGATTGAAAGAGGTGAGCGCAAGCCCCTACCGCAGAGTGCTGTTCTTGGTGCCAAAGATCTGCCAAGAACCATACTTAGTGATCACATAGAACAAAGGCTTTTTAGGCGCCTAAAGCAAGAGAGGCAAGAGAGAGCACGACATCTTGGAAAAAATGTTGATGAGGTTAGTATGATAAAAGGGGCCATATAATTTCTTGATTTTTGTTTTTGAAAACTATAATCTGATTTGAAAGGGGTCAAATTTGTAGGAACGGTAATTGAAATTTGGGTCAAATTTTAAGTGGTGGAGAGTGCAATTGAATCTGATGATGATCTTGTATTTAACGAGCACTATTTTCTCGCATTTTCCTTTTATTCTAATAAAATATTTTTTCCTCCCTCGTTTTATTGATAGCCTTTTGACATTCCATATAAATTTTCTTTGAGTTAGAGAAGTCTGCAACATTTCTTTCTGGCTCTGAAATATAAGGATTATATGCTTTTCATAACTCTTTTTTAACCCTGTACTTTGTGCACTGTAATCCCACTTTTTTTTATTGAGCAAAGAAATAGTGTCGTACCACTTAGCTTGTTTCTGGAGAGCATCAATAGTCATTGTTACCCTCCTTTGTCCTTGTTTAAGTGCTTACTTCATGTCAGGATCGAAAAGTTTTGACTTGGCCTTTCTCCACAGCGCTGGCCATTTTACTTTGGTTTACCTTTTGGTGACATGGTTGAGTAAATTAAATATAAATTTGAGCTAATTAGAAATAAATGTAAAGCAATAAAGTATTTCCTTTGATCGTTGCTGCTGGTTCAGTGTTTTAGATGGTTAGAGCATTTGCTTTTTGGTGAATAATTACAAGGTCGAAGGATTATCTTTCCTGTTTGCTTTTAGATAAATAGTGATGATTACAGATATTGTGTTTGGACAGAAGAATGTACCTCGGTTCTAATTTTATGAATGGAATGGTTCTCTTTTTTTAAAGTGTCCGGGATTTCAAATAACAAAGCTACATAAAATGCAGTTAATTCTAAAAAAAGATATAGATATAAGTATGCAAACATTTATTTATAGATGCAGCAACATGAAGTTACCAAGGATTTGACAAAATGAGCAATTGAAAATTAGAAGAACCTGATTTTAGAACATAAAAGACTTACCTTCAGTTGTGATGTCATTGCCTATATATATTTATTTTGTCACTGAAACTACATTTTTTTTACCAAAAAATTGCATCATTTTTTGAAAGTAAAAAGCTGCAGTGCCACCAGAGACTTTAGCATCAAATTCAAAGGTAATACACCTAAGTGGATGGGAATTGACACAATCCATAATTTAGATGGACCATTGGAATACTTTAGGGCATATTTAAATTGAAGTGCTGCTATATTGTAGCATCTTGGAATATAGATAAGGGTGCTGATTTTCAGGTAATGTTAATCAGCTGTCATCATGGAGGCATAGCTCAAGGCAGACACTTGTTAGCTTGAGAATATCAGTTTAGAAGCTGACTTTTACTTCCCCTTCCCCTAACAAAAAAATTTGCTGGCTTTACTTCTTGGACTTTTGCTTTATAGTGTCATGCTAATTGTGTCTTTAATGGTCCAATAACTAGATTAGGCTTGGATTTTGGGTCATAAGTGTAAGTATTGACAAAGAGGGCGGGGTCTGGGGAGGTTACCAAACCCCCTACTAATAAAATCAATAAGGGGGATTGGAAACAAAAAGACTCAAAAGAAAAGTAAAAAGGACCCAGATTAGAATCTGATCTTGACCAAGTCACACTGAACATGCTCCTGTTATTGATCTCAAGTGATTGAGGCTGTAAGTTTCTTCTTTTGATGCCTGGTGTATCTGCAACTGTGAATCTATTAGTGCTATTGCTACAAATATGACAAGTTCATCACTATCAACACCTTTTTGAACTTTAACCTTTATGACCATGCCATAATAGTTTGGCATGGAATATCTCAATTTTTGATCTCTGGGTGGGGTTTGGCATGGAATATCTCAATTTTTGATCTCTAGGTGGGGCTCTCAAGTCAAGTACCTAAAACCTTATGTTTTGCCTAAATCCCTTGCAAATACAAAACTAAGCTTATCTGCATTGTGCATCTGATTGACTAGTAAATTGCTTCATTCGTAGTGCCCTTAATATTGCTGCATGTTCAACATATCACTTAATGATTACTCCAAATTGCATTGTAGCTCCTATAATGAACATATTCTCGTGTAAATGAATTTTCCTCAACAATTAATTTTAATTGACTAGGGTGTCTGTTTTTCTATTGTTGCTTGCTTGAGTTGTACATATATATTTTTGCCACCTTGCTACAATAATTTTAGACAAGTATATATAAAGTTGACAAGTTTTAGATAATACTTTGAGTTTGCTCTAGATAATTTAACATGACAATATCAGTTTTGGATTATCATTTTTTTTTGTTCCATTTCCTTTTGTTTAACCCTATATACATCAAATAAGTTTATTCTTTTGAGTGATGAAAAAGGTTTCTGATTTGATTGCTTTCTTGTTCGTATTTTTCTTTTGTATTTTAATAGCAGATGTTAATTATAAATTACAATGATACTTAGCATTGATGATTTACATTTCAGGTTCCAGGGGCAGAAGGTCTCGTGATTAGAGTTGTATCATCAGTTGACAAAAAATTGGATGTGAAGCAGCGATTTTTGGAAATATTCCAGGAGGAGAATTATCCAACAGAATTTCCATATAAATCTAAGGTATAAAACTTATATATGAATCCAATACCAAGTAAATGCTTTTCATTGTCCTAAATAGTTGACACAAAAAATTGATCTAACTAAAGGATGATACGAGAATAGTGCCGAGTTCTGCAAGAACCTTCAGGTTGTATAGTCACCATTTTTTTTCTGTGCAGGCTATATTGTTGTTTCAGAGGATAGAAGGTGTAGAAGTATGCCTTTTTGGCATGTATGTTCAAGAATTTGGTTCAGAATGCGCTTTCCCGAACCAGAGGCGTGTTTATCTTTCATATCTGGACTCTGTCAAATACTTCAGGCCTGATATAAAAACAGTGACTGGGGAAGCTCTACGGACTTTTGTTTATCATGAAATTCTGGTACTTCCAGACTTTTCAGATCTGCTGAGCTTACTAGTTGTTATAACAATTTGTTATCTTGAGATCCTCTCTTTATGTATCTTCCCTTTTTTTGGATTCGAAAATTGATTATGAGTTGAATTGGGACTTCCAATTGTTATATGCATCCAGATAGGATATCTTGAATACTGCAAGAAACGGGGCTTCACTAGCTGCTATATTTGGGCTTGTCCTCCTTTGAAGGGTGAAGACTATATCTTATATTGCCATCCTGAGATTCAGAAGACCCCAAAATCTGACAAACTTCGGGAGTGGTGAGTGCTAAGATGATGTTTTTGTATATCCTATTACTTAATGTCTGATATTTCATGTATGCCTAGCACTTCTAACTTCCATGCACGGATTGGTTGTTATCTTTTGTCAGGTATTTGGCTATGCTTCGGAAAGCTGCAAAGGAAAATATTGTTGTTGATCTCACTAATCTATATGATCATTTTTTTGTAAAAATGGGGGAATGCAAGGCTAAGGTAACTGCAGCTCGTTTGCCATATTTTGATGGAGACTATTGGCCAGGTGCAGCAGAGGATATGATAAATCAACTTCGCCAAGAAGAAGATGATAGGAAACAACAGAAGAAAGGAAAAATTAAGAAGAGTATTACGAAAAGGGCTTTGAAAGCTGCTGGTCAGGCTGATCTCACTGGCAATGCTTCTAAGGATGCTTTGTTAATGCAAAAAGTATGTTCTTCTACTTTAATTTTCATTTAGTGGTTTTATTGCCATGGGATCATGGAATTTTGGCTTCCAAGCATTATTTCTTGGAAGTTGTGCTATTTGGGTTAATTGGAGAGCGGACAGATTTATCATCTGTTAAGAGGAAAATCTCTAGATTTCTTTGTTTTTAGAATTATATTTTATACAAAAATTTAATTCTCTATAATAATATCCTTAAACCATGATTTTTTTTTCTCGCACAGCTTGGTGAAACCATTTGTCCCATGAAGGAAGATTTTATCATGGTTCATTTGCAGCATGCTTGCGCTCATTGCTGTCTACTTATGGTCTCTGGGACACGTTGGGTTTGCAACCAGTGCAAAAATTTCCAACTTTGCAATAAGTAAATACCCTCCTACTAAGTCATTTATGTGTCTCTCACTCCTTTGCATCATGATAACCAAATTGTTATAAATACTGCTAGCTGTCTGTTTTTCTCATGGGCAAATGGAGCATATCGAGATTAGTTACCCGCTTCTTCCAACGCTCTTATCCTCTTATTTTGTCAATATCATGCATTTAGACAATTAGCTAGTTCTTGGTCTTCACAAAGGCCTAAGTGGGAGAATGTTTTGAAATTTAATGGCCAATATTTCAGTTTTTACCTACTATGATTTTGAAACCGGGTGGCGGATATAGGGTTATTGCAAACACTAACACCTACACTATTGTTGAGTGAATGTACATACACTTTTTGTTGCTTTTCTTTTCACATGTTATTTAAGAGAGCTTAGCCTTTTATGATTGTTTATTGGATTACTGAACTGATAATTTCTTCTGAGGGTGGCACTTATGACCCAACTTGCTGGACTAGCAACCGAATTGAGTTAAGCAGGTTTAGGTTTGACATGAACAGGTCTAGGTCATGAATAGGTTTGACCTGACATTGACTCATTTATGGATCAGGTTCAAGTTTAGAGTCCTAACCTGTTTAATCTATTTTGATTCGTTTAATAGTTGGGTCTAGTTGACATGGTTAGGACTTGACCACTTTAAAGCCGATAACTCATTTAAGATTCTTTTAAAACCCATTTAATCCTTTTGACTTGATCTGACCTATTTATTAAATGGGTTATACGAGTTAGATCAGGTTCCCTGTTTAATAAAGAGGTCGGATACAGTTTTATATTTTTGGCCTATTTAATAAATGGGCCAAGTTTGGGATGATAGAATTCCAACTTGACCCATATCACATGCTGCCGGTATCCGACAACCTGACCCGTTTCCCACCCCTAATAAATATGTTGCATCATTGTGAATCCACTACTTGCTTCTCTAGTTCTGATATTTATAGGACCGTGACTCTTCCATATAATTTTGTGGGCTATTCTTTTTTACCTTGTCTTTCATGAAGGTCATGATGAATGCATAATCTGTGGGTATGAGCAATTTGCAGTGTTTTAGTATATGTATCTTTTACTTCCCCTCCAATCTTAAACAGAAAAATGATCAAAAGTGGTAAACAGAGAATAGTTTGTTCTTTATTATTTTTCTGATGTTGACTTTCTCTTTCTTCTGATGTTACATACTCCACAAGTATTTAAAGGATTCTATGGTGAGTATCTTTTTTCATTTTCTGTTAGAAGTTGCCATTTGTCAAGCATAGCAACCTTTCGTGAGATTGTTTTGTGCTTTTGGACTTTTCTTCTATAGTGTATCTCAACTGTGACAACTAAATGGGGTCCAATTATGATTCCTTACAAAATTTATAATGGGGATACCTTTTATTTGACATGACAAGATCGGAAATCTTGGCACAAGGACACACCTATATATATATATATATATTTATATATCTATGTACATGTAATGTGTACATATTATATATGTACGTGTATATGTGTTTGTGTGTATCCATGTGTGTGTGTGCTGGCAGTCTGGCGGCAATTATTTTGATGACACCTCACTTGAAATGCATGGTACTTGAACTGGGTGTCTGGGTATCCTTTTTGGGACAACTCAAAAAAAGTTTAAAGTTTCCACACTTTTTGCTGACTTCAGCAAGATACTTCAAGATGGAGCGTTCAGCTGTCATGTTCTGTTGCATTCAAAAATCTGAAAGTGCCAACACTTTTAGAAACCTTAAAAATGTAGTGGCCAGTTAACACATAAGCAAATATCTGGGTTAAGCTTTATCATCCTATCAAGATATATCATCTAGAGACACTAATATTAGTATATTATGATATGGGAGTCAAGTTTTCTAGACAATTCTTTTTGTTCAGATCAGGATTACTGTTGAAGAAATTGAATGGGATGATACTTGTCTGTGGTTTCAATGTGGCTAAAGTGTAATATTTATCTGAGCTTTACTATTTCTATGCATTAGGTGAAGCAAAACTTCGTATTGTGTAATCAGAAGGTTTCAAAATTCTTTCATTCTACATAGGTTAACTCATAGATGAAGCTAAATTTATGGCTTGTGGATATGTGGTTATAGCATAATATAATATTGGAAGTGCCTTAGTTTGATCCAGTGCAAAATAAAGGATATGCATTGAAAAAGAATAACAGAATTTTTTGGCCAGCTGCTACATAAACAGATCCCTGAACTAGTTAGACGTTTTTATGTGGTTGCTTTTCTGACCATGCTATCTAGACACTTCTTTTTTGTTAAAACTTTGGACTTTTGGGAACCTAATGCATGAAACAGGATTTTTTTTTTTTCGCATTTTGAGAGTGGAGTTTGATACTAGAGCTGGAAGTGCTGAAACTGGCACAAATTTTCAAGCTGACTCGTTAATCAGAGCACACCAGTCATTTTTTTAATTAGTTTAAGATAGGAGACATTAAACTTAAAGTGTATAGGATCAACAAGAAATATAGGGTGATGGGGTACAGGTGATGCTTGTCATTATCATAAAAAAGTCAAGTTGAAGACCAGGTTTGCATCCAAGTGTTTATATTTTCAGTCATTACAAGACAACAGCAATTACTAAATAATCAGTTTTTGTACATTGTTGCTGATAAGACTAACTTGCAGCATCTCATGACGTACCTTAAACTAACTATTCAATATGGCTGTCTCAATTGAACTCAAGTACTAATGGAGTAAGAAGTATATGAAAAAAAAAATTCTGCTGAAAAAACACTTGTGTATAATTTTCCACCGGCATTAGTTTACCCAAACTGTTGGAGTCTATAATTGATTGATTTTTATTTCCTTTGTAGGTGTCATGATGCAGAACAAAGACTTGAGGAGAAGGACATGCATCCAATTAATAGTAGGGAGAAGCATGTGCTCTGTCCGGTGTGTCTCTTGATTAATAACTCATTCCTAGTACCACTTCGATCTAACTTTTGTGCATGTCTATTTACCAACTAAACATGACTAACATAAAGACACTATTTAGGTTGAAATTAATGATGTTGCCCCAGATACCAAGGACAAAGATGAGATTCTAGAAAGTGAGTTTTTTGACACGAGGCAGGCATTCCTGAGCCTTTGTCAAGGAAACCATTATCAATATGACACTCTACGCCGTGCCAAGCACTCCTCTATGATGGTCTTATATCACCTTCATAATCCGACTGCACCCGCCTTCGTGACCACATGCAACATCTGCCATCATGACATTGAAGCTGGTCAGGGCTGGCGTTGCGAAGTCTGTCCTGATTTTGATGTATGCAATACTTGTTATCAGAAAGAAGGTGGCGTTGATCATCCCCATAAGTTAACAAATCATCCATCCATGGTGGATCAAAATGCTCAAAATAAAGAAGCTCGACAGCAACGGGTTTTGCAGGTGTTTTATAAATTCAGAATTTGCATCTGATAGAATAACAATGATTTTTTTTTTTTTTGGTCCTTTTTCCTATAATTGGGCATATTACTGAATTTACATAGAGATTTGATTCAATTCTTTTTGTTTATTTCAGAACTTTTTAAGAAGTCTTGGTTTATTGACAGATACTTTAATCAAAACTAATTGTGCCTTTTTTCGTTGATCTTGGCTCATCCAAACAAGTTTGGAGAGAATGGCCATATGTGTAGCCTAATAGTTATCATTCTGGTCCTTGCAAATGTTACAACTTAAACTTTGTCTCATGTGCATTTAATAAAAAATTGATGACAAATGCATTCAGAGTTTCCCTACATTTTTATAGTTGAATAAAAGGAATTTTATCCCGATTCCTTCATGAGTTGCATTTGGAAATCATTTTTATTTGTGGACTATATTCATGACGTATCAGTTTTGCTGCATGTCTTTTCTTTGTTGATTAACCTGGTTAAACCGAGAAAACATATGAAACATTCTCAATGTTTGTCATTCATAATAATGGAACATCTAGCTTGCTTCATGGCATTTAGTTTCTGCTTGTTTGCT
This sequence comes from Phoenix dactylifera, assembly GCF_009389715.1. NCBI lineage: Eukaryota > Viridiplantae > Streptophyta > Magnoliopsida > Arecales > Arecaceae > Phoenix > Phoenix dactylifera. The sequence continues at coordinate 1,217,664 of NC_052398.1, read as the reverse complement.
CTTTTGAGATCTGATATTGCTTTCCGAGGGAGGAATTATACATGTTAGTTTGGTAAAATCAATCATATTACTAAGACTATCTTGTTACAATGTCTACATGCAAAATATTTATGTTCTGGAGCGCCAGTTTATGAATAAGAAAAGCAGTCTTACTTTTTAATTTCCTGAAATTAGTGTTCTATATATGTGAAGGGTGGAAAGACTGCTCATATGAGATTGGAATACAATTGTCAAATTTTGATACTAGAGGTCTCAGTACAGCCATGACCTTGTTTCTTTGTTGTATCCATCAATGAGAAAAACAGTGAGGTTGATCAGAGAGCAAAATGGCCTTTTCTGAGGCACTGTTGATTGACAACAAGATGTTGACTAAGGTTTATCCGAATCTTTGTTATTATGATCAACCTAAGTCGTAGGAGTGCTTGTCAACTAGATCTTTCTCTTATAAAGTTGATTTGATGAAATCGAGGAGAAAAGGAATAAAAGATGATTTCTATTTTGTCAATATTTTGATCGTACTTTTCTTTACCTATTTATATAGGATTAAGGCAAGCCATAACTATTGGTTCATTAATATTGTTTTATTGATGGCTTTCACTTTATCAGTATTAATCTAAGTGTAATTTAATTTTGAGTCAATGATATCTGTTGTATGACCTCTCAAATCCCATCTTCTCTCGTTTTGAAGAACATTACTCGGACCACATCATTCCATCATGATTATATTAAACCTTTATAATTTATATGGCTCACTTGTACTGCAGTTAGAAGTGAATTTTGAGTCCAGAAAATTTATATAGTCAAAAACAATTTTTAACATAAGGTAGCAAGAATTGGTCAAAGGCATGACGAAACTGCTTTTTTGGGATGCTGTGATGAGCAAACAGTTGAGATGACATGGTATTATGCATTGAATTATAGCTTCACTCGAGGAGTAATGTTGGATCAAGGTAGGATCTTTTATAGTGGACTTAGATAGGAGTTAAATTGATTTGGAGACATGAAGCATGAAGGAAATAGTTTTTAGGTAGTAAACAGTGATGGAAATTTATAAAGTTAATCTAAGAATAACAGGGATATGGATTTTGTTATGTCTTATTGCTTTACTGATTTGAGATGGAAGTGATGTTATTATTTATCACCCTGGACAATTGCAACTTTATATATTTTAGGAGAATAAACTGTCTATATGCTTACAGGTGGCTCTAAGTAGGAATGCTTGGTGAATGAGGGCCTGCAAAGCCTCTAAATAGTTCGGACTAGCGGATAGTTATAATTATGGTCTTGCAATTTTGATTTTGTGTATGTTTTGTATTTCAGAGTTGAAATGTAGTCTCCATGTGTAATGTTGCTTTTGCTTCCTGTTTGTCTAGTCTCTTTCCAGACCTTGGGGAACTTGGGAGGGATGCTGTTTACTTGTATGAGCTTAGATTTCAAAACCAAAAAGGTAGGTTTCTCTACCCTTGCTATGACCTTATAGGTGTCCTGGCAAGTTCCTTTCCTACCTCAAGTTGCCTTGACCAGGATTTTGGGACCAACCCAAGGGCTAACATCAATTTATGACTCAGTTCCAAAGGATTCTGGCTTTAATGATGATACATTAATACATAAAAACTGACCTCATAACGACAGGATAAAGTTGTTAATTAAGGCTAAGGTGATAAAAAATCCTACAAATTAGTGACGCTGTCACTGAATAAAGGAATAATGATGTGTTTGTATAGAAGTTACTTAAGCAAACTGTTTTCTTGAGGCCATCTAAGTTAATGTTAGTAACTTTATCAATATCAGCAAGAGTCAGGACATTTTTGTAATGTGTTCGTGATCACAATGTGCTGAATCGATGAAATAGTGAATCTGTGGGATGATGTAAATGTTCAGTGTGCAAGTTGATTCTTATGTGCTCTTCCACTTGTCAATAATTAGATTGTTAACAAGTGGTATAGAGGGTAAAGATCAATGCTAATACCATGGATTAGAAATTGAAGCCAAATGATATCTGTAATTTTGTGTGCGTGGAATGATTTTGTCATGGTATCATGCTTCATGATGGTGAGTTGTTGATATCAGGGAATGTTTAATGAAGCCAAACAAAGAAACAAACAATGAGAACCCATAACAACATTATTTGAAGAGATGGTCAAATAGACAAGAAGCCTATATGCATGACAATGCTAAATTCACCTGGAAGTCATTCAGGGCATTTTTGGACTTGAAGAGAAAAGAGTGATCAATCAATTGAAATGTTTACTTCCCCTGAGACAAGTAGGTTATGGAATGAAGCCTTCCCAATTAATAATTTAGTTATGACTGATCTGAAATTTCTTTAAGCATGGTGCTTCAAGGAAGTTGCCAGTGAAGATCTTTCTATGAACATGGAAGAGCAGTATCACACAATGATTGAACAGTATGACAGTTTGTGAGCTCTCAGCTTGCACGATATGGGGATTTACAAGTTAAAAGTACTAAAATCTGTTATATGGTGCTTGTTGGAGGATGTAGAGAGGGTGCATTGGGGACAAACAGGCAGTGTGGGATTTTAAAGAATGCCATGTGGTTGAACATTTGTCTAAGACTGGCATGAGGTTGAACATTTGTCTCTTAAGGAGATCAACACCGAAAGCAACTTTTCATGTCTTTGTAGTAGAGAGGTCAACCACAAGATTTGACAGCATTAGTAATAGTTTCCGCAATCCTCACTTGTGGCTTGGGACTATAGTCTTATAGCTGTTAATCAGTACTTATACTGTAACATTCAAGGCAGGCAACGAAAATGACCAGTTGCTGTGCTGGAAAAGTGCCCACATTGGGTCAAATTTGATGTGTAGGATATATAGCTGTAAATGCCTTGTTATTGGGCTTTTCCATTGGAGACCTTTGTGGGCCTTAAGTGGGATTAGTGGACCAGCTTGCCTTAGTCCAAAGTTTGTTCTTCTGAGTTCAAGTAGAATGTATCCTGTTTGGATAAGTTACCGAGGAAAATTATGTGAATTTTTATCTTTCTAACAAAATCAGTTGCTTGCTAGTATACCCCATAATTAATTTGGTGGCACTTGTTAATATATGGGGTCTAATGTTTTTACTTACCTACAATGTGCTCTCAGTAGAATTAATGTCATCAGTGTAGTGCGTTCTAATTCCTGTTATCTGTTAGTATTTTTTACAATTCAAAAAATTTGTTTGCGCACTTGTTGTCAAGAGCTTCATGCTTGAAATATGTTGGTGTAAAAGATGAAAGCCATGATAGGAGAAATATAGGGGTTCCCAATTCACTTAACTTGTGACCCCGGTTCTCATGATCTTGTGAGTTTCATTGCTATGAAATATTGGATACAATCAATGTGTAAGATTCTGTTTTGATAATAATATCATTCATATTCCAAGGCACTCTTTGAAATAAAATCATTCTGGTTATTTATAAACATCTGCCTGCTTTGTAGTTCTGCATGTGTGAAGTTGTCTATGCATGTATCCTTACCCTATTTCTGGTTTCTACAGCTTAGGAAAATGCTAGATCTTTTGGTGCATGCCGCACAATGTCGCTTTCCGCACTGTCAATATCCGAATTGCCGCAAAGTTAAGGGACTTTTCCGTCATGGTATACACTGCAAGACACGTGCTTCAGGAGGCTGTGTTCTATGCAAGAAAATGTGGTATCTTCTTCAACTCCATGCTCGGGCTTGTAAGGAATCAGAATGTAGTGTACCACGCTGCCGGTGTGTACATCAATCCACATTTGTGATGTTTTTGATTCATTTTCTTTATTTCTTCTGTCCATTGATATCAATCATTCTTATTGTTCCAGGGATTTGAAAGAACATTTGAGAAGGTTGCAGCAGCAGTCTGATTCGAGGAGGAGGGCTGCAGTGATGGAGATGATGAGGCAACGAGCTGCTGAAGTTGCTGGGAACAATGGATAACCTACTGTACAGATGGGTTTCTCTAGGTAAGAGGTTGAGTTGAGCCTGCTGCCTCCTCACCCCAAACATCTGACTTGTTTGGACAAGCAGCTCATAGGAAGCTAGCAGTACTATGAATTACTGGAAAGGTATGGACCAAAATTACATATGGAAATTTCTTCTTCCCCCTAACTTTGGTCCAAAGATGGAGTTGGTGACTGGACGTTATTCTTCGAAGCTAACCATATGGAACTCCACATTTAAAGGTTTTTGGTCAGTCTCGACCCATCGGGGGTAATTCTTTAATTGGTACTGCGTCAATCCCATCATCCATGGGCGATGGTTTATACAGATGTCCAGATTTGTCGATTCTGTGTGGAAAATCAGGGCATCCAAAATTGTCAATTCTCAGTGGGAAATCAGGGTTTTTTTTTTTTTTTTTTTTAATTTTCGTCTCTCTTTTATTTATGTCATTGGGAGCGAGGGAAAATGGGGAAGGACAGCCGTGCACGTGTTATTCCTACCCCATTGTGGAATGTGTCTATTTAAATATGAAAAAAATAATTAGCATGTCCGTTTCAGCAGCATTCTTATGACCACTGTGTGACCTTTTACTATGCTTTTTTGGGATTTTCTTGAGCTTTAACTTCCTAGATTTCATTATTTTCAAGACCAGCAATTTGTTGTAGCACAACTTGATTGGTTTGGATGCAACTGGCGTGTGAGATCTGCGCGATGGGACTGTCAATTGTAAAACCCTGCTGTCTCGAGCCGTATCTTTAAAAAGGATCGCATTTTTATTTTGTTTTTCTTCCAGGCAGGTGATCTCTAGTGTTAAAAAAAAATCTGTTCTTCGGATTTTAACTAACATTTGCCAAATTTCTCCTCCTGCTAGCTAAAAAGTGGGAGAACTTTTTTGTTCATTGGAATTCAATGATTCAACAAGATTTACATTATGCCGATGCCATAGCATCTCTTATCTCCGTTCCTTCTGTCTCTAATCTCTTTTGAAACATGCAACAAGCCAATAGTTTACCAATTGATAGCTGGCGTCCGTTAATTTTGAGCTTGCAACTGTTTTCTGTCTATTAATTGATGGCTATCAGATTGCTAAAACATGTTTTGGAAGAATTAGAATGTGAAATAAGTGTGAGATTATAAATTTTCTCCTTGAAAAGAGGGTTCTTTTGGAGAGAGAAAGGATGCATAAACAAGATAATTTGCCGTCAAATTTGTATGGATCATGGCATTCCATAAATTCAAGAATTCAATGTTAATTATCCCTAAATATCAGGACATATCCAATTGAGAGACTTTAATTATCCCTAAATATCAGGACTATACTCTACTTTATACCAACAAAAATAAATAAATAAATAAAAATAATTATAATGTATGCTTGATATATGGAGAAGGCGAAGGTGCACAATTGCAACAAGAACTCATCAAGTGCAGTGATGTCAGGTTTTTCAGTTTAATAATATGGAGGTCAATTTGAATTTAACTTGCCCAGTTTAACAACATGGAGGTTGGACTTATCAGGTGTAGTGATGTGAAGGTCTATTTTATTTGAGCTTGCCCAGTTGAATGATGTGGAGGTCAAACTTGAATTCAAAGATGTGGATGTCAAACTCGATTTGACTCTATTTGGAGGACTAATCTGCATTTGACTCAAGTCGGAGAACTAACGCTAGTTTAAACTTGACTAGGATTAATGGACTAACCCTGACTTGAATTTCAATAAAGTCAAGGAACTAACTCTAGCCAAAAACATCAGGCCAGTGTACCGAAAAAACAAAAACATCAGACCATAAGGAGGCCTGAGGAAGATGATAGCGAATATCTAACATATTCCTTCTAGAATAATACAGCGAGAGAACAATTCTCTTCTAAACAAAATTCTCATGCCAAATATAATCTTGAATTTGGGACTGGAACCGGGATGGGCCAATCCTGGCCATGCCTCTACATGAGCCTGACCCAAATTTGTTTCGGGCCTCTGTTGGGCGTAGGCCCGATTTTTTAAAAATGTTAGCCCAAACCAGACCCCAGCCCAGGCCTGAATCTTACTTGGGCCGATTCGTTTGGGCCATGAGGCAGGGCCGACCCAAGTTGTCCATTTTCTATATTGAGTTTGTTGGGGAGCCTCTTCTTACGGCAAAGGCTATTAAGGAGCGTCAGGAATGGAGCCTTTGTTGAGCATGTCGTCGAGAAGGCTTTTCCGACAGAGGCCCTGCATGAGGATCCCATGAGAGGGGAGTTAGGGGTCAGACGAGGCAGTTGCTGAAGGACCTCGTCAAGTCGCCATGCCCAAACTAGACCTAATCAAATCTAATTACCCGGCAAACCAAATTGGTTCGGCCAAGTCAATTAAGCTACGCAAGGATCGGGCCTCGGGCTAGTTGTGGCGTGGATTTTGGGCTCTATTTTTGGGCCTGGTCCAGCCTTAAGGTCGGGCTGGGCTAGGCCAAGGTGAGCATGCATCCGATCCTAACCCAAAACGTCTATAGGCCCTACTTTTAAGCCCAAACCTGATCCAACTCGCTTCGCTTCGGACCCAGCATGCAGCCCAATTCATCCGAATTCGACTCGGCTGGATATGCCTTGGGCCGGCCCAAGCCCACTCTCAGCCCTAATCTCTACCATCAAGCGGTTTCGACCACCATCTTCCCAATAGTTCTCGATTAAAATCAAGAAGCTCCAAAACACCTAATCCACCTCACAGTTTGGATAAACAAAATGCTTTCCAACCCACTCGACAAAATCCTCCAAGAGCATTGCGTTTCTCCTTTTTACAAAAATCCTTTTTGAATACTAATTCTCTCGACAGCCCATGTTAGGGTCAGACATAATGAGTGGAAATAAGAAGGCAAGCTAGAAAGTAATGCTTTAGCTAGAATTGATGTACCACTTTCCAACCTTCTATCCCCTCTCAATTGTCTCAATGAGAGCGAGCCAACGAGACTTCTTAGATGATGCTTTAAGGGCAATAGAAGAAATTTAATAACATCGATTGTTAGACAGAATATCAGCTCGATTTTTTTTTCTGTCCGGCTCCTCCGACATAAACTGGCTTGTATTAGGAAAATTTAATTGATAGCCCATGTAAAGCTTCAAACAGAAAAAACAATTCCTTCAAATTCTGAATTTTGATTCTCATTGCAGCAATGTGTCATCAGCATATTGGAGAATTAATGCTGTCGAAAGAAAATTCATCACCAGCAGCTCCCAGCAAGCCATTCCTAATTTCCAACTTAATCATCCTGGCCAAAGCATCAACCACATGATGTTACAAATAAGTGGTGAAAAGGGTTCTCCTTGGCCAAGTCCCTTCTTGCATTTAACCATCTGCAGGCTTTTCATCAACAAAAACTGCGGATTTATCATGAGAAAAGGAACATTTGATCGACTGCAACCACTTATCACTAGAGGGGAGAAATATTCAAACTACGCGACCTATATTTAGAATCGGCCTGGATAATTAGTGTGGCGCTTCTCAAATGTTCGTCCACCTCATCATGCAATAAGCTAACCTCTGTGTATTGAAATTTTGCACGAAAAAAGCCTCACTATTTTTGTGATGCATGCACTATTTAGGCCCCATTTAGAAGAGCTTTTGGATGACCAAAAAGCACTTTTAGATGAAATATGGTGATTGATAAAAATTTCGGAAAGCTATTTTATCTTTTCTAGAAAGCTAAAAACAACTTTTTGGAAGAATCTTCATTTTAAAGCTTTTCGGAAAAATACTTTTAGGCCCCGTTGGAAAGCTGTTTTTTTAACCAAAATATCTGTGATAAAATATAACAATTACACACAATGTCCCTTTATAATTTTGCAAATCTACAAAAAGGTGAAAAATTAATTTACACTAATAATTATAATATTTTGTACCTTTATTATTACATTATACAATAAATATAATATTATATTACATTATATCATAATACATTAATATGTTATGTTAAATAATTTAATAATATTATATTATGAGAAATTAATTTATATTAATAATTATAATAGTTTATACTTTTGTTATTGTATTATGCTATAAATATAATATTATATTATATTATATTATATCATAATATATTGATATGTTATATTAAATAATTTAATATTATATTAAATTATTATGCTATAGTATACAATATTATATTACTATATTATAATAATATTATATTGCATTATAGTAATATTATACTATGTCATATATTTATGTGTTAATATATATTATATTTTATTATGCTTTGTTGTATAATACTATGTAATGTCCTTTATGGTCATTTTGTGATACCAAAAGTATTTTTTCAGTTTGTTTACTAAACACATGTTAAAGTGCTACAGCACTTTAAAAATATAGTTACCAAACCGCAAACAACTTTTTATAAAAGCTCTACTTTAGAAAGATTTACTTCCAAAAGCTTTTTTTTTTTTTTTTGCTAAGACAGGTGGATCATACCATGCGAGTGTGAATGCACCCAATAAAATAAAAAAACAAAATACCTCAGAGTGGCAGGAGCAATTCCCCATCTCCAGCCCACAGGGTACGACTCAAGTGACTGGCTACATAAGCAGCCATCTAGTTTGCGGCCCGATTAGCTTCACGGAAGACATGCTTGGCCTGGAAAGCTCCTCCATCCCTCATCATTGCCCAAATATCTCGGAGCAAAGGATGGACGCTACCGTTGCCCCTTGGACCTCCTCGGATCCAGCTGATGACCGTGACTGAGTCCCCCCCAGGACGATAGAACTGGCCTGTAAAACACATCGGGCGTGATGAAGGCCCGCCCAAGCGGCTCTTAACTCTACACCCGAAACTGATATGTTGAAAAGTTGACTACTCATATAGCCACGACTCTGACAAACAGATTCTGAATCATAAAATCTGCACCGCCCCTCATACTTCCGTCCAAGATAGATCCATTGAAGTTGACTTTGAGGAAACTCGAAATTTTGACCAAAAGCTCAGTCTACAAAAGTTGACAACTACAAATTTTAAACCATATTGCTTGCAATTTCAATTGCAATAATTGGAGTTGCAAACTGACCAACTACAAGCATGGTTTCAGTGCCAAATGGAATCGGCGGAATGAAATAATGCGTGCGGAATGGAATCGGCGGAATGAAATAATGTGTGTGGAATGGAATCGGCGGCCGACGTAGCATTTACATGATTACATCAACGCTATCCCCGAGGCGTGCGGGATACCAAAGTTACTGAAAAAAGAGATGCGCCGTAACGCCATTCGCCGAATAATTCAAAGCCACGTCATTTTCTTAGAGAGGAAGCATGCAAGAGATTATCCGGATTTTAGTGATAAATAATTTTATCATAGTAAACTCATGAATTGTGATTTTGTCGATCCAAACCGTGAAGCAGAAGCCCAATGGGAGGCGCGAGGGTCGTATTTGTTGCTGGGGGTTCAAACCAAGAACGATTGACACAGCGGTGTGAACGGGATTCCCTTGGAATTGCTTCGGTTGTGCTCCGCCTTCCGCCGGGAAACCTGCAAGCAAGCCTCGCACCACCACCGGGGTAGTGGAGGCCCTCCGACGATCAAGTTAGGGAAGATCGAAGGAGAAGGAGAGGTAGCAGGTAAGATGATACTCTGGAAAATCTTGCTTACCCTCCCCCTTCCCCCCCAGCCGCATATATACCAGGCTGGGGGGTTTTTTTGGAGATTGGTCATCGTGTGGCGCGATGGGGTTGCCACTGACATGGTCGTTACAGGGCGTCGTGGGGCAGCGCTGGGTACGGCTATGGCAGGGCGTAGTGGAGCTCCGCTTTGTACGGCTGTTACAGGGGATCGTGGAACAGCGCCGGATACGGCCGTTGCAGGGAGTAGTGGAGCAGGGGGCCGCGGCGTGCCTCAGGGGAACAGTCTGTTGTTGTCAGAGATTGCCGACTCGGGGTCGGATTGCTGGATCAAGGGGCAGCCGACTCGGGGTCGGATCGCTGGATCAAGGGGCAGCCGACTCGGGGTCGGGCTGCGGAGCCGAAGATATCCGACCCGAGGTCGGATTGCTGGATCAAGGGGCAGCCGACTCGGGGTCGGATCGCTGGATCAAGGGGCAGCCGACTCGGGGTCGGGCTGCGGAGCCGAAGATATCCGACCCGAGGTCGGATTGCTGGATCAAGGGGCAGCCGACTCGGGGTCGGGCTGCGGAGCCGAAGATATCCGACCCGAGGTCGGATTGCTGGATCAAGGGGCAGCCGTAGTCTTCCTGGGCGCGCGTGCCGGTCACGTGGGGCATGGTGGCTAAGTTCCCCCGTAACAGTAGCCCCCCACTTCCGAGCCTGGAACCAGGAGGGGAACGGGTGAAGGGAGTGACGCTTCGAGATTGCCGCCATCCCTCGGAAAGGCGCGCGCGCTTCGAGCTCCCCGCCTTCTTTATGGCGTATGGCGGTTGTCGCTGATCTGGCGGTCTGCGGATTTCGGCGGACATCCTTCCTTAATGGCGTCGATTCGCCTTTGGGGCGCGAACGAACCTTCGGCAGCCAGGCGTCCTCTGGCGTCACCGAGGCGTCACCCGCCTTTCCGCCTATTTAACCGGGGGCCCTCTCCCGTCCGCCTTTCTCTTCACAGGCATCCTCGAGTTTCTCCCTTGTGCTGCTGCCGTTGCCGTCGGACTGTTCGTTCGCTCCTCCTTTGACGCTCTCGGAGCCGTTCTTCCTTCCCTTCCGGTGAGTTGCCCCACTCTACAATTTAGGGCCCTCCGTACTTTCTCCTTTCGTATTAGTGTACCCCAGTCGTTCCGGTCCCTTCTCCCCTCTTGACCCCATCCTGACCGTAGATTCACTGGCCGTTAGGGATGGACGAAGTAAGAGCAGACCGCATTCAGTCGGAGCTGGTCCCCGAAGACCTAGATAGGTTCGTGGCCCGGTACCACCTTCCCGAAACCTGCAACGTTACGCTCCCGGGGCCTGAGGAGAGGATGTCCCATCCTCCTCCAGGGAAGGTCGCCATCAATGAGGACATCCTTCGGGCTGGGTTCCGCTTTCCCCTCTCGGACTTAGCCGTGCAGGTGCTTCGAGGTTTAAGAGTGGCGCCGACGCAACTGGTGCCGAACTCATGGCGTACCCTGACGGCCTTCCAGGTTCTCTGCCGCATGCACGAGGTTCCCGCCACCCTGAACGTCTTTTGGGAATGCTATGGCCTGAACGGCCACCCCCGGGACAGAGGGTGGTGGTGCTTTGCGGCGCGGCGAGGGTGCGGCTTCGTCAAGGAGGCTCCTTCCTCCATTCATGGCTGGAAGGAGCGTTTCTTTTTCATCGACGTAGATCCCTCTTGGGGAATCGGGACAACCTGGGAGACGCCGATGAAGTCCCCGATCGGCCTATCGAGGTTGTCGAGGGAGGAGTCCGATGGCGTCGCCGTCTTGAGGGGGTTGGTTGCCGAGGGCCGGCTCCCCCCGGTGGCTAGCCTTATTTCCGAGGATGCCTTGGTGAACGTCGGTCTGAGCTCGGTCCCCGCCGACCGTGAGCCCGCCACCACTTCTTCTTTTTTAGCTCTTTTCTCCTCTTTCCTTTCTTCTTTCCATCGGTTTCTCAGTTTCTAACCATCTCGTCCTTTTTGCAGAAATCGACGACGTCATGCAGTCGGACAAGGCAATGGCTGTTAGTAGGGCGTCCCTACTGGAAGCGGTCCGGAGGAAGAAACGGACTCCTCCGAGCGGGGTCCCACCGGCGAAGAAGCCCCGCCAGCAGGCGACTCCGATGCCGACAGACGGGTCCGGGCCCACCGATCAGGGGGACGCCGCGGGCTCGGACCGACAGTTGACGTCGTATCAGCCCTCCGGTGATGAGACTATCGTTTTTCCGGAGGTGTCATCCAGGCGCGCCCGAGGCGGCCGGGTCGGACGCAGTCGGTCCCCAGCCCGACCTTCGACTCGGTCGGCTTCGGATGATACGAGAAGGAGGGGCGCGCCGAGGCCCCGGCCGAGCGGGACCCTGTCGATCTCTGGCGCGGCCCCTGCCCCGCGCACGGTCGGCATGACTCTCTCCCAAGCGATGGGTAAGGGTAAGGCTGCAGAACCACCGTCCGGCTCCGGGGCGAAGTCGGGGTCGGCCTTCACTTTCGCCGGCGCCCGAAACCTCGTCGAGACGGTGCTGCTGGAGAGGGACCGTAGGCAGGTCCGGCAGATGAGCATCCCTGAAGTCGGAGCTGCCAGCTGCGTCTGTCTCATGTCGGTGAGTGTTCTTTTGGTCGCTTTCGTCGTTTATAGGCTCTGTTGATCCCCGTCTGACGCTCTCATTTTTCCTATCTCTTAGCTCGCCCAGTACATGATCCGCCTGGAGGAGAGCCACGAGGAACAGGCAAGGCTTCTGGCAAGGACCGAGAGCCGACTGAAAGCTGTAGAGGAGGGAGGTCAGGCTGCGGCGGGGAGGACGACCAGGGACCTCGAAACGAGGCTCCAGGTGGCCGAAGAGCGGGCACTCGGCTTCGCCGTCCTCGAGAGGCAACTGTTGGATGCTCAGGAGCAACTCAAGGTTGCCTCGGGTCTCGAAAGCGAGATCAGGAAGGCGGAGGAGCGGGCCGAAAAGCAGTCCCGGAAGGCTGCCGACTTCCGGGAGAGGTGGGAGAAGGCCCAGCAGTCGGCCGACAACGCCCGCAACCGAACCCGATCTCTTGAAGCCAAGCTGGCCGAATTGGAGTCGGCCTTGGAGGGGACTCGTGCGAGCAACCAGGAGCTTCATTCGCGCCTGGAGGAGGCTGAGGCTGCTCGCGTCGCTGCCGAGGCGAGGCACATGGAGGCTCGGGCCGATCTGCTGAGGGTCTCCTCCGAGGCGGACGACCGGATTGTGGCGAAGGTCATGGAAGCGAAAGCTCAGATTACGGAGCGAGCAGAGGCTGCGCTGGCCGAGAAGAGCGCGGGAATCGGGCGTCAGGCGGTACAGGCCTATCGTCAGTCCGCCGAGTTCATCCGTGACATGTCGGACGCGGGGTCCGACTCCTTTGCCTTAGGCTTCGATGAAGGCCTGGCAAGGGTGTCCGCTAAATACCCCGGAATTGACCTGAGTGGGGTCTCCCTCCTCGACTCCCCTCCGATGCCATTGCCTGCCGATTCTCCAACCGTCTCCCTACCCTTCGTGGACGTGCTCGCCGTTCCCGACCCAGGGGTTCCTCCAAGCTGACTCTCTGTACTTTTCTTTGTTCTTTTCTTTGTATGTTGGCGTTTTGCCATGTTGTATGGGTCTCGGCCCTGATGCAACGAAAGTTAATGCAAACAAAGTGTTTCCTCATTTCACTTTCGTCCTTCCTCTTTTTAACTCTTGGTAGCGTCTCGCCGACTCCTGACTCTTGAAGTTCTTCCGGCGCTAGGCCAGGCATCCGAGGGTTAGGCCTCAGGGAATTCTTCCGGCGCTAGGCCAGGCGTCCGAGGGTTAGGCCTCAGGAAATTCTTCCGGCGCTAGGCCAGGCATCCGAGGGTTAGGCCTCAGAAAATTCTTCCGGCGCTAGGCCAGGCATCCGAGGGTTAGGCCTCAAGAAATTCTTCCGCTGGTCGGCCAAGGCTGGCGCAAGCCGAGGCGACCGGTCAGGGCTTCAGGCTAGTCTGCTCCCGGGATGATCATCGGGTTAGCCTGGCATCCGAGGGCCGAGCCTCGGAGAATTCTGCTCGTTGGTCGGCCAAGGCTGGCGCAAGCCGAGGCGACCGGTCGGGGCTTCAGGCTAGTCTGCTCTCGGGATGATCATCGGGTTAGCCTGGCATCCGAGGGCCGAGCCTCGGAGAATTCCGCTCGTTGGTCGGCCAAGGCTGGCGCAAGCCGAGGCGACCGGTCGGGGCTTCAGGCTAGTCTGCTCCCGGGATGATCATCGGGTTAGCCTGGCATCCGAGGGCCGAGCCTCGGAAAATTCCGCTCGTTGGTCGGCCAAGGCTGGCGCAAGCCGAGGCGACCGGTCGGGGCTTCAGGCTAGTCTGCTCCCGGGATGATCATCGGGTTAGCCTGGCATCCGAGGGCCGAGCCTCGGGGAATTCCGCTCGTTGGTCGGCCAAGGCTGGCGCAAGCCGAGGCGACCGGTCGGGGCTTCAGGCTAGTCTGCTCCCGGGATGATCATCGGGTTAGCCTGGCATCCGAGGGCCGAGCCTCGGAGAATTCCGCTCGTTGGTCGGCCAAGGCTGGAAAAGAATAAAAAGAAAAGAGAGGGAAAGAAAATCGAAATGACTGGCGCAAGCCGAGGCGACCGGTCGGGGCTTCAGGCTAGTCTGCTCCCGGGATGATCATCGGGTTAGCCTGGCATCAGAGGGCCGAGCCTCGGGGAATTCCGCTCGTTGGTCGGCCAAGGCTGGCGCAAGCCGAGGCGACCGGTCGGGGCTTCAGGCTAGTCTGCTCCCGGGATGATCATCGGGTTAGCCTGGCATTCGAGGGCCGAGCCTCGGAGAATTCCGCTCGTTGGTCGGCCAAGGCTGGCGCAAGCCGAGGCGACCGGTCGGAGCTTCAGGCTAGTCTGCTTCCGGGATGATCATCGGGTTAGCCTGGCATCCGAGGGCCGAGCCTCGGGGAATTCCGCTCGTTGGCCACGCGCCTGTCACTTGCCGCTCGACGGGGTTTCTCCGTGGCCAGCTGCGATCGTGTTTCTCCTCCTCTCGAAGCATCGCCTGGGGAACACCAGAAGGCCATTAAATGCTAATTGAGGCGTTACCTGGGAAATCAGACCGGCCAGTTGCTGCTTGCGAGGAGTGCCAGTTAAGCGGCCGCGATACGCGCGTTCTTCGAGGCGGATGCGGCCTGGGCGCGTGCGGAGATACGTGGGCCGCGGGATACACGCCGTCCGGAGTGTCCTGCACGAAGAATGCAATTAAGGAGAACGACGCTTAGGAGATCGTGGGGGGATAAACCTCGAGAGCCGGAACGGCTCCGGATTCGATGTGCCCGCATTTATTGGAGCCACCCGCATCGGAATGACCGAGGGGCCACAGTTTGGCTATAAATATAAGCGCAGGTGCGGTGGAGCCTGCCAAGCCGGAGCTGTTCAGGTTGCCATGGATCGTGGACCTCCTCTCCGGCGCGTGGCTGGGAAATCCCTGCCGGAGGAACGGGAGGCGCGCCCCTCGCGACTTCCACCAACTAGCCGTTTCATCTGGGATCAACGGAAAGATTCTCCCCGGTGGAACTCCGCTCTAGGCGTTTCATCCGGGATCACATCCCCCCTCTTTTCAGCCCCACCTCCCCATGGAGCTCTGCGCTAGACGCTTCATCCGGGATCACGCCTCCTCGCGCTCTTCTCTCTTATATTCCTTTCCTCCCTTTCTCCTGGGGAGGACCGGAATATCCCTTGGAGGTGGCGTTCCTCTAGAAGCAGTGTGAACTTCTTCTTCGTCCGCGCCGGCTCTTCGTCTTTTGCGTGAGGCGTCGATGGCGCCTCCGGGGGGAAGCACCCACGGCCAGTGGGATTGCAGTTGCTTCGGGCGGAGGGTTCGGAATTCCAGATCTTCAGCTCCACGGAGTCCCCACCTCTTCCTTAGTTTCTTTACTCCCCAATTCCCCTATGGGAATTCTTTGTAATCACACGAACACGCCATTGTAACCAGGAATTATTGAAATGAAAAGAACTATATATTTTTTTGAACTGTCTTTCTGGCTTTGTCTTTCTACTGGTAATACACCCGCAGGTTAGCGGAATTCCAGCTCCTTGGAATTTCTCGACCATCTAGTGCCTCCAACTGGTAGGAGCCAGGTCGGTTTACCCAGCGAACCCTATACGGGCCTTCCCAATTTGGCGCCAGCTTTCCACCTTCCGCGGGTTGAGATGCTTTGGCCCGCCTTAGCACCAGATCTCCGATTCTGAAAAGTTTTGGTCGGACCTTGGAGTTATAATATCGGGCCACCCTCCGCTGATACATCGCCATCCGGACCTGCGCCATTTCCCTCGCTTCTTCCAAGAGGTCCAGGTTCCCTCGGAGCTACTCCGAATTGGCCTCGGGTCGGTGCGCGGCCACCCGGGGTGAGGGGAGTCCGAGCTCCACGGGGACGACCGCTTCCGTGCCATAGGTTAGGCCGAAAGGCATCTCCCCGGTAGGGGTCCGATGCGTGGTCCGATACGCCCAAAGGACGTTCTCGAGTTCTTCGACCCAAGCTTGCCTCGTCCGACCGATTCGCGCCTTAATTCCTTGGAGGATTGTCCGATTTGTCACCTCGGCCTCACCGTTGGTTTGGGGATGCGACACAGATGTGAACCGATGCTCGATCCCGAACTCCTCGCAGAAGTCACGGAAATGCTTGTTGTCGAACTGTCGACCATTATCCGAGATGAGGACCCGGGGTACCCCAAATCGGACAATGATGTTTTTCTTCACGAACTTCCGGACTTGCACCTCCGTGATAGTGGCCAGCGGCTCTGCCTCCACCCACTTGGTGAAGTAGTCGATTGCAACAATCAAGAATTTCCGCTGGGCGGAAGCGACGGGGAATGGTCCGAGGATATCCATTCCCCACTGTGCGAAGGGCCAGGGTGCGGTGATTGGTGCCAAGGGGACAGAAGGGACTCTCTGGACGTTGGCGTGGCGCTGGCAGGCGTCGCATTTCCGTACGTGATCCTTTGAGTCCTCCAACAAGGTAGGCCAATAATAGCCTTGCCTCATGATCTTGTGCGCCAAGGACCTAGCCCCCGAGTGCGATCCGCAGACGCCCTCGTGGACTTCGCCGAGGACGTAGGCCGCCTCCAAGGGGCGGAGGCACCTTAAGAGGGGGGCGGTGAACGAGGTCCGATACAGCCTCCCTTCATAGAGTACGTAGTGGGCGGACTTCCTGACAAGTCGCCGAGCTTGATCTTCGTCTTCAGGGAGGATCCCTTCGGCGAGGTAGGCGACGAGCGGGTCCATCCAAGACGGCTCCGGATCAATCGCCATCACCGCCCCAGCCTCGCCGATGCTCGGGGCATCCAGGGTCTCCAGGTAGATTGCCCTCGACAGGTTGTGCGCCTCTGCGCCCACCAAGCGGGACAACCTGTCGGCCCTGGCATTTTCGCTTCTGGGGACCTGCTGGAGGTCGACGCTGCCGAGGTCGGGAATGAGTGCTTGCACCTTCCGGACGTAGTTCTGCATGGTCGGGCTCCGGGCCTCGAACTCCCCACGGACCTGCCCGACCACCAGCTGGGAGTCGGTGAAGACCTTCAAACGCCGGATGCCGAGCTCCCCGGTGAGTTTGAGTCCCGCGACTAGGGCCTCATACTCCGCCTCGTTGTTGGTCACTGGAAATCCAAACCTCAAGGCATACTCGGCTATCACTCCATCAGGACTGGTAAGGACCAGCCCGGCCCCTCCACCCTCGGGGTTCGACGACCCATCGATGTGAAGCGTCCAGGTCGGGAGGTCGAGGCTGGGCGTTTCCGGCGGTCTAGGTTCCGTCACCTGCACCGTGCACTCAGCGAGGAAGTCCGCGAGCACCTGGGCCTTGATGGCGGGTCGAGGCTGGTAGCGGATGTTGAACTCACCGAGTTCTACTGCCCACTTCACCAGCCGTCCCGCATTCTCGGGGTTGCTGAGGATCTGTCGTAGTGGTTGATCAGTTAAGAGGGTGACAGAATGGGCCTGGAAATAGGGGCGGAGCCTCCTGGTCGCGGTCAGCAGCGCGAAGGCGATCTTTTCAGCCTTCGTATACCGCGCCTCGGCATCCCGTAGGACCCGGCTGATGTAGTACACGGGCTTCTGGAGCTTTGCCTCTTCCCGAACCAGCACCGCACTGACCGCGGTTGGGGAGACCGCCAGATAGAGGTAGAGCATCTCCCCTTCTTGCGGCTTGGACAGCAGGGGAGGAGACGCCAGGTATTCCTTGAGCTGGTCGAATACTGCTTGACATTCGGCCGTCCAGAGGAAGTCTTTCGGGCGTTTTAACACCTTGAAGAATGGTTGGCAGCGTTCGGCCGATTTTGCCACAAATCGTCCGAGCGCGGCGACCCTTCCAACGAGCTCCTGAACCTCCTTCACTTTGGTCGGAGGGGACATACCTTGGATGGCCTTGATTTTGTCCGGGTTGGCTTCGATACCCCGCTGGTTGACAATGAAATCGAGGAACCTCCCGGCCGAAGCGCCAAAGGCGCACTTCGCTGGGTTCAGCTTCATGCGAAACTTCCGCAAGGTGGTGAAAGTCTCCTCCAGATCCACGATGTGCTGGTCTGCCTGGCGGCTCTTCACCAGCATATCGTCCACGTACACCTCCATGTTCCGGCCGATTTGCTCTTTGAAGATTTTGTTGACGAGGCGCTGGTAAGTGGCGCCAGCATTCTTCAGACCGAAGGGCATTACCTTGTAGCAGTACAGCCCCCGGTCTGTTATAAAGGCAGTTTTCTCCTCGTCCTGTGGGGCCATCATTATCTGGTTGTAACCGGAGAAGGTGTCCATGAAAGACAGCAGCTGATGTCCGGAAGTCGCGTCGACCAGTTGGTCTATCCGCGGAAGCGAAAAGCTATCCTTAGGGCACGCCTTGTTCAGGTCGGTATAGTCGACGCACATCCTCCACTTCCCGCTCGCCTTCCGGACAAGTACGACATTTGCCAGCCACTCGGGGTAACTCACCTCCCTTATGAATCCTGCCTCCAAGAGTTTGTCTACCTCCTGGTCGACCACCCGGATCCGATCCGGGGCACAGTGTCTCTTCTTCTGCTTCACTGGCCGGTGGGTCGGGTCGACGTTGAGGGCGTGAGAGATGACCTCCGGGTCGATCCCAGGTACATCGGCCGCCGACCAGGCAAATACATCGGCATTGGCTCGGAGGAATTCCACCAACCGGGCCCGAGCTCCCGGGTCGAGATTGGCGCCGACCCGGACCGCCCGGTCCCGGCGGCCTTCCTCGAGGGAAACTTCGACCACACCCTCGGCCGGCTCCCCCTGCCGCAAGGCCACCTCGTCTCTGGCATCAAGGGACTCGACGCTTAGGGCTTCTGCGGGCTTCTTCCCTTTGAGGGTCGCTAAGAAACATTGCCGTGCGGTCGGTTGGTCACCTCGGATCTCCCCGATCCCGACCGTCGTGGGGAACCGCATGAGCAAGTGGTACGTGGAGACCACCGCACGAAGGGCGTTCAGCCCGGGTCGTCCGAGGATAGCGTTGTAAGCCGAGGGAACACGGTCGACCAAGAACCCGAGTCGCACCGTAGCTTCTGCGGGTGCGACGCCCGCAGTCACAGGCAGCTCAACGACACCTTCCACCGGGACAGCGTCACCGGTGAATCCTACGAGGGGGGTGGACATTTTGTGCAACAATTGTCTGGACAAGCCCAGCTTTTAGAAGGCCTCATAAAACAAGATATCAGCTAAGCTTCCACTATCCATAAGAACACGCCTTACATCATAGTTTGCCATGGTGAGGGAGATCACCATGGCGTCATCGTGGGGGGTCTGAACCCCCTTTACATCCTCATCACAAAAAGTGATTACATTGCCGACCCTCTCCCTCTTTGCGACGGCCGCCCCTGACGCCTCCGTTGAGCCCCCTGCGTTCCTCACGGGCCGGGGGCAGCCCCCAGTGATAGTGTGGATCACGCCCGCAACGGGTCGATTCTGCTCCCGAGGCTCCGGAGGAGCCGGGTCGGCCGGACGCGGGTCTGCGGGGGGACGTCGGTCGCTCACATATCGACCGAGACACCCCCGGCGGATGAGAGCCTCGATTTCGTCCCGAAGCTGGAAGCAGTCTTTTGTGTCGTGGCCGTGGTCTCGGTGGTACTCACAGTACGCCCGGGAGGGCCTCTTCCCAGGGATCTTCCGCATCTGTCTCGGAGCCGGGAGGTCCTCCCGCCCCTTGATCTCCATAAGGATCTTGGCCCGGGGAGTCAGGAGAGGGGTGTACCGGTTGAAACGTCGGGGCGGAGAACGAGGGCGTGGGGCGCCGTGGTTCTTCGCCGGCGACGGGCTTCTGCGCCGACGCTGGGGCGTCGGGCTCCTCCTCTGGCGTGCCTCTTTCCGCCTTTTCTTCCCAAGCTTTGGAGGGATCTCGGCGGCCTCCTTGCTCCGGTGGGCGGCCGCCTTCTCGGCGTCCGCATACTGGTTTGCCTGAGACAACAGCTCTGGGAAGCTCCGCGGCAGGCGTTTGTCCAGGGAGAAGGTGAGTCTGCCCTTCCGGAAGCCACGCTTCAGGGCTGAAAGAGCTACCTCCTGACTCAGGCTCCGGACCTCCAGCGTAGTCCTGTTGAAGCGGGTAAGATAATCCCGCAGGCTTTCTCCCTCGTTTTGCCGGACATCAAAGAGGGAGTCGGAGACCAGTCGCCGCCGGCTACTGACGGCGAAATGAGTGACGAATAGGCGAGTGAACTGGTCGAAGGACCGGATTGAGTCAGCCTCCAGCCCGGCGAACCATGCCCTCGCCGGGCCACGGAGGGTTGCCGGGAAAGCCTTGCAGAGAAGGGGATCTGATGCTCCGTGGAGGAGCATAAGGGTCCTGAAACTCTTGACGTGATCCCGCGGGTCCGCCGCCCCATCATAGGGCTCGATCGCCGGCATTTTGAACCCCGGCGGATTCGGGGTCCGCAGGATCCTCGAGGCAAGCGCCGGCTGGGAGGAGATCTCTAAGTCGGCGAAGGGATCTTTGGAATGGCCCTTCAGGACCTGGAGTTGTCGATGGAGATCGTCCACCCGCCGGTCCAGGGAGCACGACCGGTGGGTGGGAGACAAGGAGCAGCGAGAGGGGGACCGGCTGGAGCGCGGGTTCCTCGAGGACTGGGGGGTCTGGGAACGCGCCCGGGCCCGCCTCTCGGACCCCGCGCAGCTCCGGTGGGAAGGTCCCGGCAGAATGGAGCGTGCTCGAGAATCCTCCTTGCGCCGGCGCTCCTCCCCATGGGAGAGGAAGGAGCGCGGGTTGAGGAGGACAGGCGAACGCTCAGGCAGCGGCGGCTCCTGAGCCCGCTGCGGCGCCCGGGACATCGCACCCTGCAGATTCTGCACCGCCTCCGCGAGGGTGCGAACCTGCTGGGTTAGCTGGTCGAACTGGGCGGCTTCGACCGTCTGAACGGGCGGTGGGGAGGTGGAGTGTTGCTGAGAGTGTGTTGGAGATGCAGCGGCCTTCCGGCCAGAGGCGCGAGAGGCCCCGCGACCGGAAGCATTGGAAGCTCCACGACCACCTCGCCGTGCCATTACGATCGCTCTGAGATCCAGGCCCCTCCTTCTAGCGCCAACTGTTGCTGGGGGTTCAAACCAAGAACGATTGGCACAGCGGTGTGAACGGGGTTCCCTTGGAATTGCTTCGGTTGCGCTCCGCCTTCCGCCGGGAAACCTGCAAGCAAGCCTCGCACCACCACCGGGGTAGTGGAGGCCCTCCGACGATCAAGTTAGGGAAGATCGAAGGAGAAGGAGAGGTAGCAGGTAAGATGATACTCTGGAAAATCTTGCTTACCCTCCCCCTTCCCCCCCAGCCGCATATATGCGGCTGGGGGGTTTTTTTGGGGATTGGTCATCGTGTGGCGCGATGGGGTTGCCACTGACATGGTCGTTACAGGGCGTCGTGGGGCAGCGCTGGGTACGGCTATGGCAGGGCGTAGTGGAGCTCCGCTTTGTACGGCTGTTACAGGGGATCGTGGAACAGCGCCGGATACGGCCATTGCAGGGAGTAGTGGAGCAGGGGGCCGCGGCGTGCCTCAGGGGAACACTCTGTTGTTGTCAGAGATTGCCGACTCGGGGTCGGATTGCTGGATCAAGGGGCAGCCGACTCGGGGTCGGATCGCTGGATCAAGGGGCAGCCGACTCGGGGTCGGGCTGCGGAGCCGAAGATATCCGACCCGAGGTCGAATTGCTGGATCAAGGGGCAGCCGACTCGGGGTCGGGCTGCGGAGCTGAAGATATCCGACCCGAGGTCGGATTGCTGGATCAAGGGGCAGCCGACTCGGGGTCGGATCGCTGGATCAAGGGGCAGCCGACTCGGGGTCGGGCTGCGGAGCCGAAGATATCCGACCCGAGGTCGGATTGCTGGATCAAGGGGCAGCCGACTCGGGGTCGGGCTGCGGAGCCGAAGATATCCGACCCGAGGTCGGATTGCTGGATCAAGGGGCAGCCGTAGTCTTCCTGGGCGCGCGTGCCGGTCACGTAGGGCATGGTGGCTAAGTTCCCTCGTAACAGTATTAGTCCCTTGTGTAGAAGGTAAATCGCTGCATGATCCATCAAATCAGGCCTGAAATAGTTGAATTTTATTATATATTAATCATATATATATATATTATTGAATTATAGGGGGATCCTAACGCCGTCAAGTTTGCCGTCAAAATAAACGCAGCGGGTGCGGGCTGCAGGGAGCTCAGATAGCCAGACAACTTTAATTAACATTTTTCCTTTTTTTAAATAAATAAATAAATAAAAATTTTTAAGACTTAAGGGAGCCCGACGTAGGTATGGACGGACTCGGCAGCGAGAGAGCGAGGCTCGGGTTGTGCTCCCCATCACCGGCCCTGACCCGTTACATACAAGAAAATCGGGTCCAGTGACCGTCGGATCGAAGAAGGATGATGATGCCTCGCACCGATTCGCCTATCCTGCTTATCTTCGTCCCCCGTTTTAAAATACGGGGAGGCACCCTGCTGCCCGCCTCGCTGTCGAGATACCTCGGCAGAAGGATATGAAAAGAGCCTTTTGGTTTCCCAAAACACACAAAAAGAAAAAAAGAAAAAAAAGAAGAGAGAGGAAGAGCCTTTTACTTCCTGTAATCTCTCTTAAGTGTGGATATTTATGTAATCTCTCTTTTCCGTGGTCTAATTAGAGGAATTCCTTTCACTTTCGTGGATGAAAATGTAGCCTTTTTCTTCCTCGAATCTTTTCCTTGCATTGTGAACCAGGCCGAGTCCCGAAGAAGGCCAGCATGTTACAGGCTAGGTCATTTATTTGACACCTCGGTTCCGAGCGCGGAGCTGAGAGCTGCCTGAGCGGGCCTTCGACATGTCCGGTGCGTGTTACAGGCTAGGTCTATCCTCCTAGAAAGTGATTCAGCCACCGTTATCAGTTGGATCCGAGAGGGTCCTATGGGTGATGTCAGTGACCACCCATTGCTTTATGACATATGGACTATGGCGAGGGATGGATGGGCCTTTCAGGCTAAGCATATCTACCGTGAAGCCAATGGTGTTGCGTATGTAGCTCGCCATTCCGGAGATACCTTGTGGACTGGAGATGGGGAGCTGCCTTTGGCACTCCGAGGTATCCTATTTTTTGACTTTATTGGGTGTATCCGTACCCGTCAGGTATGATCCATTCGTATTAGCGCAAAAAAAAAAAAAAAGCGACCGTGTTCGTAGCAAAAAAAAAAAAAAAAAAAAAAACAAAGAAAAAAAAAAAAAGAAAGGCCAGCGTAGGTGGGACTCAGGGATGCAGCCACCCGTTGCAAGGCGCTGTTACCGTACAGCACCTTTTTTTTTTTTCTCGGGGCCTAATCCGGCCCCTGTTGCAGCAGTACAAGCGGCTCGGGTTGGTCGGTGTGGTCGCGAATCTTTTCCAATATTGCATTCTCTCTCTCTCTCTCTCACTCCATTTGTCTGCGTCTCCGAGGACAGCACTGGTGCGTAAGGCCGATCTCCTCCGTCCCTCTTTCTTTCTCTCTCTCTCTCATCTGCATCTTTATGCAACTCTTTTCCACCATCGCCACTACCGCCGCCTCAGAGATAGGCTGGAGGTTAGAAACCATGTCGCCAACCCTGTCTTGATGAGCCCCTTATCATTTTTTTTTAGTGTGTCTTCTGGAATCTCAAAGAGCTCCTTTTTCCCGAGCCTTCTTGAATCAGCTTCTTGAGTTTATTTTTATTTTTTTTGGCATCTCGCTTCTTGCAGCTTATTCTTCATCTTTTTTTTTTCTTTCTTTCTTTCTGGTTTACTAGAATGCGTCCGGGTTTTTTTTTTTTAAAAAAAGTTGACTGCTGTCTTTCATTTCATTGTTTTTTCGCATCCAGGGCCTGCGATTAGTGGTGTGGTTGTGACTCTTGCTCGAGGTTGCTTTGAGGGGGTCTCTTGGACCAAGATTTGTTGGTAGTTGTCGAGACTTTTATCAGCGCCCAACTTTTTCCTTGGAGTCGACAGCCATTGCAAGGCGTCTGCAGCGTACGAGGTGGATCTAGAGGCGATCTGCACCCGAGTCTCTGCGAACCAGCAAGCGGATTCCAGGGCTATGGCGACGGGTAGGGGATGGTGGGTTTCGCCGGTCCTGGGGGTGATTTCTTGGCTGTGCCTGGTGGTCGCCGTGAGTGGGATCGGTGCCAACTGGGGGATGCAGACGAGCCACCCGCTGCCGCCTTCCGTGGTGGTGCGGATGCTCAGGGAGAATGGGTTCCAGAAGGTGAAGCTGTTTGACGCGGAGGAAGGGAGTATGAATGCCCTCAGGAAGAGCGGGCTCGAGGTGATGGTTGGCATCCCCAACGACATGCTCGCAGTGCTGGCGACGAGCGTCAAGGCCGCGGAGCGCTGGGTCAAGGCAAATGTCTCCGACTACATCAACGGTGGAGTTAATATCAGGTTCCTCTTTCTTCAGACCTCTTAATCAACTTTTGTATAACTCTGCTAAAGTTTATTAATCTCTGACACGGTTTACACATATATATATATATATATGTGTGTGTGTGTGTGTGTGTGTATTTCAAAAGAGGATTTTTTTAGCGCAAAATCCTGCCGTTTGACTGCAGAATAATTTGACGGGATATGAAGACTCTGAATTTGTGGCATCTCACGCGAAGATTCTGTTGCAATAACTTTACTTGCTGATTGGTTTTATTGCCATTCTAGCTGCACCTCTACTCTAGTTACGGCCCTGATTACCTAGTTGACTGTCCAGATAGGCTGAATAGAGATCCTATCATGGATGATAGACTCCAATTCACCTATAAATTTAGCAACTGGCTGTGACTTGGTCTCAATTAAATCATTACACGAAGCCAAATGAAAGAATTCCTTTGCATAAGTTTTCATGCTATAGTTCCCTTGCTTGCAATTGTGATATTATTGAAATAATTGATCATAGTCAATTGGTAAAAATTGTACCTTAGGGGCTTTTAGTTGCCAAATACGCTCCAATTATAGCCATTCCCACACTGAAGCTCTATGCTTCAATTTGTAGGCAACAAGTTTCAAGTTCTTCGACTTAGGAATCTCCATATATATATATAGAGTCTCTCAACTTCAGCAAGCCAATCAAGCAAATCTTCAATATTTGTCTCTCTATTGAAAGCAGGATTATCAATATTCATGTGATAGTCTCAATCACGGTTCACCATCTCAGTACTGGATCCCATGCCGGTATCATACTGGTATAGTGTTCATATGCCTGGTATGAGGGTTGGTTCAACGTACCGAGACTCGGTACCAGTATGGTATGGTATATGCTCGATATGGGCTAGTACATACCGGTAGGGTAAACCATACTCTCGGTCTCGCATTTTTCCTTGTGTAGCATCTCCTTGAAAAATAAGTTCATCAATCTCTTCGTCGTTAAAATCATCTTTATAGGATTGAATTTGGTGATTTTGCGTATGCCCCTGATCGTGATCCACCCAGTCGTGAGCAGCATCATTGGTCATAGGGCATACATAAGTCTGCAGATGAAGTTGATTTGACCCATCAATCACTTGTTGAAGTGATCTTTAAATCATCTCAATGGATGTGTTAATCGTGTCCCGCGTCACATACTGATTAGCTGGAATGATATCCATGTTTCTTGTCGAAAGTCGCTGCTATTCTTATTTTTGGAAGCCATCAGGCAGAGGAAGAGCGCTACTCTAATGTCACCTGACGCAGCACAAGCACCGGAGTAGTGGAAAAGGATCACTGTTCTCTTGAAAAAATACAAAGAGATCATCATCTCCTTGCTTGATCCATGAGTCAAAATGAATGGAACAAAAACAAAGAGATCATCATCTCTTTGCTTGATCCATGAATCCAAATGAAAGGAACTTGGATTCCCTCAAAGCTCTTAGATCTCTTCTTTTGACTCGCAAGAGATAAAGCAAAAGAAATAATATTTTATCGATCCATAATTGATGTCCATCATTTCACAGCTTGGGGAACTTTTATAATCCAAGAACCAGCTCCCATTCTATTCCTATTCTTACAAGGAAAACAATTTAATACTTTATTGTCCTACATAGGCTCGCTCTACAGGACTTTATTTTCCTACTCAATTTAAGGCACACCAGTACTATGAAGCTACCGACTGAAGCCAAGTAGCAGATATATTCCAACTCAACATAGAAACTAAATTAATTCAAAACTAAAGGCGTCATTACTTGTTGGTGGTATTTTTGTAATTTTTAGAACATCTTAAAACTGAATTACAGTTCTATTAAGCCAGCTATTTTGAGTTCAGCCCAATTTCTCAATCCCAGCGCTTCTTGATATTTTTGACAATTTGTCCTGCATGTTTCTGTCTTACACTCCCAATTTCTGGATCCTTTTTTGAGAGAAAAGCGACCAAAGTCACCTTCATTTCAATAAGACAACATGAAATGTCACAAAAGAAATGTCCCATGTCTCGATTAAGAACATGCAGAGTACTGTTAGACTTTTGGTGAGTTAACATTACACTTTTAGTATGGCATGTTTAGTGACACCGGTTGCCTGCTGTATCTTACCATTTTCCTGGATGCTTTTTTTCTTTTTTCTTGAGATATATGTATATATATAAGCTTTGGTTGATAACAGCCATGAAACAAGACTCTTTGACCCTTTGAGAAGCACTTTGAGCCTTTTGCTCGATAGCTACTTTCCTTGGGTTCATCTTACATTAACCTTATGATTCTCATAAGCTCCACATCTCTTTTCCATCCATATTTACTGCTAATCAAGTGGGCACTGCCACCTTTTTATGTGATTCATGTTGTTTCACATGTCGCAAATGTTAATTATGCCAAATAGCATCTTATGCAGCAAAACTCAATCAGATTCCACTGTCTTGATTCAGATCATCTTAATTTTGGCCCATGTTTACCTTTTCTATGTGAAATATAACTTAGTATTATACATCATTTTCTTGCATTCCACCCATGATTAATTTGCCTTCGATGCATTTGTTTTCAATTAGTTGTCATACATTGTCTCATCACTTGAAACTTTTGGGTTGTTGTTCTATTTCTTCATGTTGTTCTCCTTTCTTGGGGTCATAGCTATTCTGATCTTCAGGCTTGATGGTCAATCTTTCTATGAACAATCTTCATTGGCACATCCTTTAGGTCCTTGCCTACCATGCATTTGATTTGCTGTAGTTACTTTAGAAATTCGTTGAAAGACTCAATAACTCTGGCATTAGTTGGTGCTTGTTGTGTAGGCTCTAGTATCACTGATGTTAACTTTCTGGCTTGTTTCTAGTGAACTCTCATGGACACTTCATTCTTAGGCTACCTACATTCTGTTGGTCAACTTTTCCTCATATGTTTTACTCCTTACTAAGTCTGCCAGCTTCCTGTGTGTCCTTTGTCCCAACCAAGGCTCACACATGACATAGCACATCTTGGTACACCCATTTTATCTTGTAACTAAGGCCTACATACAACATGTCTCGTCTTGTTTACATCAAACAAAAAAAAGACAGCCCGTCTTGGTACACCCATTTTTATCTTGCATGCAAACCTGCCTTCTCATTTGCTTCAGTCCTTGTTTCTCTTACATATGAGCTAAAATGGTGCTTCTCCATGATTGCGACCATTACTAATTGTGCATTTTCTAGTGTCATTTCAATTGGTTTTGCAACATGATTCCTTGGCCACTTTTGCTGCGGCACAAACTCTCTTATTTCTGCTCTTCCACTTCTGAGGTTCTACTATACTGTGTATGGTCAGTCCATGTTTCTGATGTCACATTTTGAAGCTAAGGGGGTCGAATCCTCAAGGCTGTGCATCCCATCAGTCTTTGGTTTTTCATATTGCAGGTCCTGGGTACCCCTCGTTTTGTAGCGCAATTAAGCCTCTGTGCTGAGCTATCAAAGGAAAAGAGGAAAAAAGAATCTTGGCTGACAATTTGCCTTGAGTCATGGAGCAAAATGCCAAAGAGCTGACCCATTGGAACCAAACAACACAGGATTAAAAAAAGGAAAAAAAATGCAAGGAACTAAAAGTCTGCAATGTAAAGGTGTCATATTTTGTTTCTGTTTCTATATGAAATACCACGTGGATTTTTTTAAATATAATTTTTATGTAAACCCGGCTACTCTTGCCTTTTGTTTTCACTTTTTTGGAAAGAAAATGCTACCCAAAGTTTGATTTTTATGAAAAGTTTAAATACAAAAAAAAGGATGTTACTCAACATGTTATTCAGATTAGTTAATTTTTCTTCTTTGGTATTTGAAAACAAAAACAAGAAATAAAAACTTTACCGAACAGGACCCAGTTAATCAGTCATAACATAAATAAGGTTTTTTATGTTATTCTTTGATTCACATAAAATTAATTAGGCTTTTCCCAAGACAGATTCCACTGTATAAAGTGAGAACAAAGCTATATTAAATTCTTAATTGCTGAAAACAAAAAGTTTTGCTTCCATTACCAGGAATTCACCTCCTCAGTCCTTTGGTGTGTTGAGAAAAACATCAAAGAATGCCCATTAAGACCCCAAAAACAAGAAGGGATCACCAGAAGAAATCTAAAAAGATCCTGCACAAATTTAAGGAAAGAGATACGTTAGAATACCTTAATGTTGGAACACAAAGGTATGACTGAAAAGACCATTTGAAACAAATCATCGTCTTACTAAGACCGGTCTTTGTCCCTTGTCATCACTTTTATTCCTTTCCAACTCTTTCTCATCTAACCCTCTCATAAAACTTCTCTTGAACATGAAGACTGAATCTTCTATTTGTCTTCCTCTTCTTTCTTACCAAACCAAGAAAAAGGCCTCATTGCTTCATAGTAGGGACTATCAATAGGTGCTCGACTCTGCCTTGGCATCCAATACTCCTATAACAGAATTTCTACTTCACAAACGTATGGCTGTTGAAACATTGTGTATTAGGATTATTTAAAACTTATTAATTATTGAAAGATTGTGTATTAGGCTTATTGTCGTGATACATCGTTGAAACCTTATCAATTGACAGTTTGAATTATTGAAACCTTATCAATTGACGGTCAGAATTGTTGAAACCTTATCAACTTGACAGTCCAAAAAATGCCCTTGAACTCTGCCATGACCTCGGCATCTCTGGTATATGGTGTGATTCCAAAACACATCTCAACGCTGAACCTTTAATATTCCAAGACACTGCAGGAATCTACAGCTAATGTTGGTGTGGGTAATGGAGGAAATCTTTCTGTGATTTATTATTATTATTATTTTAATCATATGCATTGATGCAGCCAATGGCAGTTAATGTTGCAGCCAATTATATGTTTCATATATAGATTACCTGGTCAAACATTTCAATGTTGATCCATTGTTGCAAAAGTCAGGTCCATTAAAGATGGAAATGGTAGATTCATTGTCCTCCATGTAGTTTGCATCTTTAAATGGTTTGGTGATATTGTGCATCCTCTTGCTTCTACATGCTTAGAGCCATACTATATCTATCCAATTTTTGCAATTATCAGTTAATTTTTATACTCACAAATGCAGTTTCCAAAGCTCATCTCAGTGTTCAAATTCACCATCTGTCAAGGTGAAACCAAACTTTTTACATTCTTTGGAAGACAGTCTCTTGACTGTAGTCTTCATGGAAGTATATAATCAAGGCACATGCTTAACATATAAGCATGATACAGGAACACTAACATTACTCTATTTCTTTCCCGACATTCAGGGAAAAAATGGTTTTATCATAAGGAAATTTCGCAAATGAGTCTAGATGCCAACTGTGACCAGCAAACCTTTATTGTTATATCTGAGCATATTTTGTCTTTGAAGCTTCTATAGAGAGAGTCATAAATTCTTCACTTACCCACCAAATTTGCTCTCTTGTTTGTCAATAGGTACGTTGCTGTTGGAAATGAACCTTTCTTGGAGACTTATAATGGGAGTTTTCTGCAATCAACCTTTCCATCCCTCCAAAATATTCAAGGTGCCCTCGTAAAAGCGGGTCTGAGCAGCCAAGTTAAAGTCACCGTTCCCCTTAATGCTGATGTCTACCAATCATCAAGTGGCCGACCTTCGGATGGGGACTTCCGCTCTGACATCCGCGATCTCATGCTTGCTATCGTCAAGTTCCTCAGCGACAATGCTGCTCCCTTCACTGTAAACATCTATCCTTTTATCAGCCTCTACAGCGACCCCAACTTTCCTGTGGAATATGCCTTCTTTGATGG
The DNA here is from genome assembly GCF_009389715.1 of Phoenix dactylifera. Taxonomy (NCBI): domain Eukaryota; kingdom Viridiplantae; phylum Streptophyta; class Magnoliopsida; order Arecales; family Arecaceae; genus Phoenix; species Phoenix dactylifera. Next base: position 1,187,585 of record NC_052398.1, on the reverse strand, counting down.
ATCCTCGGCTCCTGTTGTTGATGGTTCGGCAACCTATGACAACATGTTTGACGCAAACCATGATACTCTCATATGGGCCTTGAAGAAGAATGGCTTTGAAAATCTCCCCGTCATTGTTGGTGAAATTGGTTGGCCCACGGATGGGGACATGAATGCAAATATTCAGTATGCTCAAAGATTCAATCAGGGTTTCATGACCCACATTGCAACGGGGCAGGGCACACCAATGAGACCAGGACCTATTGATGTATACCTCTTTAGTTTCATCGATGAGGATGAAAAGAGCATCCAGCCAGGAAATTTTGAGCGGCACTGGGGTATATTTACTTATGATGGGTTGCCCAAGTATCAACTTAATCTCAGGACGACGAACTCAGGTTCTTTAGCAAGGGCCAAGAATGTCAAGTATCTGGACAAGAAGTGGTGTGTCTTGAAGCCTTCAGTCAATCTCGATGATTCAAGGATCGCTCCTAGCGCGAGCTATGCATGCGCGAATGGGGACTGCACCAGCCTTGGATATAAGACTTCATGTGGTGATTTGGATGCACGAGGGAACATTTCATATGCATTCAACAGTTATTACCAGAAGAACGATCAGGATGATGTGGCTTGTGGATTTTCGAACTTAGCAACCATCACAAACAGGGACCCATCCACTGGGAGTTGCAGGTTTGAGATCATGATCGAGGCTGATTCTGGAATCTCATGGACTGTATGGCAAATCAGATACCAGAGAGAGAATCTTCTGCTGTGTGTATTTGTTCAACTATTTTTGACATTGCTGTGACATGCCGACATTTTCAACCTGAGATTCTAGTGAATTTGGAGCCAATGCTTGCTTCAGGAATGTATTTTTTTGGGACTCCAACGATGAATGCAGGGAGGACAGGTGAGCTGCGCTAAGCGCGCAAATGCGGGGGGGGGGGGGAAAATTCAGTGTTAAGGGCAATGGCCATGACCTAAATAGGTTTCATTCGAGGCAAGTGTGTATTTTATTTATGGGGCACAATATCATCAGAGCCGCTGCACTTGGAGCGGAAAGAAAAAGTCTAGCTTATTATCCTGCTGTTGCTCGTTTGAATAATGATTTTGTCAAGTCCGGAAACATCACAATTCGCAGCAAGGTAGGATTCACTGGGATGATGATCTCAGGCAGAGCCTGCTAACTCTGCAATGGAAGCCTCGGTGAGACCTCATCTTTTGCTTCAACTATCGCCTTGAGACATTATAATTCCATGCCTTGTTTTTTTATCATCATTTTTACCCCCATAAATTCTATGATCTCAAGATTTCGGCCTTGCTAATGGAGCTGGTAAAGGCAAGAGCGGAAGTCCCACAAAGAGAACAGGCTCCCTTGTATTGGTCGGTGCTTCCATTCTTGGGCGCACGGCTGCAATATGATTCTCGAACCATACACATTGCAACGTGAGGGTTATCGAGAGATTGACGAGCTTACGTCCTGGCTTTTAAAATAAAGGAAAATAAAAAAAAAAAAAACGTGTTGAGGGTAGGTAGGTACATACATACATGCAAGACTGAAGAGATTGAGACAACAACTCTAACCGGATGTTTATTAAGATCCTCCCTTGCGTGGGTTCCGCACGGAAGGAAGGCGATTCCTTCTTTCGTGTAAAAGATACAGCCATTGTTCCCGAAATCTGCATGGCCCGCCAAAACCACCTTCTCTCTTTGGTTATTCTATGATGTTTGATGAGCCAGCTCATCAGTGTCCTCATCTGAAGATGGTGGAAAGGGTCTCGTAAGGCATGTCGTCGGAATCGGATAGGCACCAAGGGTGTCAAGCAGAGCATCTCTCAGTTCGTTCTTTGGAAGTTCACAGACAGGGGTCCACCCCACCCAGGCAGCAGGGCCGGCCCAGTCGCCTAAGGCCTCCGGGAGGCTGACCAAAAGGAAGCAAAGGCCCCTTATAAAACGGGAACAGGAGCTGGCTATGAGTCTTCCCCCTTGATGGAAGGGAGGTGGAGAGTTTCCTGGCCTGCAGAGGGGCAATTTGGGAAGTTGGGGACAGTAGTTTTGTTTTGGGTGGAGAGAAAGAGAGAGGAGGGATTTGGTTGGCTTCATACACGTCTGAAGCCACTCTTATCTTTCATCCCTTCTCTTTTTTGGTTTTGGTCTTGGTTTTCCTTCCCTCACATTACTCCTGATCCAGCTGGGCCATCAGCAAGAAAGGGGGATTGGAGATAGACTTCTTGGAGGGTAGAGAAAGAAACGGAGGGGGTGGGCGGATTGAATGGCTGCTGTGCTGTGATGTTGCAGTGGCTGCTTGGGTACTCACTTGAAGGGGAGACGGTGGGATGGGACTTTTATTAATTAGATAGAGTGGATTTCCTTTAATGCCCTTACATTCTCTCATAGAGAGGTTCCTTTCTGAATAAATTCTTTCCTTTACCTTGACCATGAAGTGCCATGGGATAACCTTTTCCTACTCTGCTCTTGCTTGACATGGTAAACAGTACTGTAAAGCATTATCTCAATTATTTAATCAGTTTTATGGGCCATTCCTTAAGCATAATTACTTTTCCGCTTTCATTAAAAAATTATATTAAACTGAAAAAGCTTTTTATCTATCTTTGTTGCATACATGCATTTTTGTTGAAATAATATACTTGAGTGATATCTATTTTCATATCTTTTTTCTAAGTATTTTATACTTATTAAAAAAATTTATTATTAAAAAAAAAGGCCTCATTCACTGAATCCGCCTTAGGCCTTCAAATGTATTGGGCCGCCCTTGCCAGGCAGCCCCCTCCAGGGAAAGCTCCATTGCTCCCCCTCATAATCTCATTTGATGGATAGAAGATGGCATTGAAGAGCTCGATCGCCCCATCAGCTCCACAGGGTTCAGGACGCAGGGCAGTGAATATCATCATCGTCCTCTGCCATAAATCTATATTAAACATTAGGTAATTGTTCGCATAAGACAACCCTGCCTTATAGGGTTTTCAGACGGGCAGCTTGCTAATATATGCAACTAGCTCTGGTGGCTGTAATAAAATTTATGCATGCACATCCAGAATCAAAATTCATTAAAAGAATGCAGGTATCGTTGATACCAGAATTCTTGCGGTTTACTGTATGATAAATCTCCAGGGTTGCATTTGGTTGGGGGAATCAAAAAAAAAAGTAGAAATAATAAAATTTATGCCCTGGGAATGGTTAGGTCATGTGTTACGCCATTTTTTATTTTTTATTTTTAGACCCCACGGTTGAATAACAGAAGACATTTTTTCAAATAACTTTTACATCAACATCTTTTTATCCATAAAAAGGTAAAAAGCAGATAAAAAAAGATGCTTTTGTGCCATGGAATAGCTTATGACAGCTCTCTAACAGAACCATTCCTTGGTTTTGCCTCTTTCCTAAATGCTGTTTAGATGATATAGAAGACTTATTCCAAGGCGCATACCTTCTTATGCCTGGACCAAACGCAACTGAAGGCGAACATATGAAGAATATTTAGAAGCAAATACATCAACATGGGGGCTAAGGAGCATCTGATAATTATCAAAAAATAAAATGGAGCATCTTAAAGCTTTCGGTGCAGAGAAAAAGCATCTAAAGGAGTCGTACATATTCCAAAGAAACAACCATATGGAGATTTACGTTGACTTATTCAGCACATATCGAGAAAAGATAAGGGCCTGCATGGTTTTTGCATTTTTGTTTCTTTTTGAATAAGTCAAATGTCACATGGAGATTGACGTGGAAGATAGCATTTGCATAAAGCTTTTGCTATTCCTTGCTTTTATTTTCAGTCTTTTTCAAAAGCAGCGAGCTTCCAAAAGCCCCAAGGTTTTCAGGGCAATCGTAGAAAACAAAAAAGGGATTCTGAAAACAAAGGAAATACCAAAAGGGCACTAACGATATCTAGATTATAGTAAACTTATGGATCCAAATTAAGCAAAATCATCAAAACAACATACACGTCTTCAGCGAAACTAATTATGAGTACAAGAGCACGACGACGCCATTGAAAAGGCGAGGAAATACACAAGATTTTCATGCTAGAAGAAAGTGGACGAAGACATCAGAAAAGCTTAAGAACATGTTCAAGGTTCACGGATTAGCGTCGAATACGTGCGGCGGCGGTACAAATGTCTGGCAGATCCATGAATCAGAAACTTAAAATGATAAACTTCGGTGGCACTACAACTCTACAAGAAGGGTGTGACCATCAATTCAAATACCGACCCTAGCTTGAAACAAGTTTACAGGTGCACTTAAAGCATGCCATTGAATAAGCCCGCACTTTTAGCCCCCCCCCCCCAAAAAAAAGAGGCCCGGCACTGGCGACAGAAAGGGATGCTAAATGTTCTACAGACGGACAATTGCAGCAAATTAACAAAGAACATAAAAAATAATTTTTTTTAAAAAAGATTCCGTTGCCGGGACTCGAACCCGGGTCTCTCGGGTGAGAGCCGAGTATCCTAACCAGCTAGACTACAACGGATGGCGGTCTAATTCATGAAACCTATATCCAAATTCCGTCGCAAAGACAGCAGGTTCTCGTTTGCACCCCACCGTTGATATTTAGGCCCAGGTCCGACATGGCGACGGCTTCAGGAGAGCTTCTCGACGATCCCTTTCCGGAGATTCTTGCGTTGACGTGGGAATTAGCTCTCCATGCTGTTTATGGCTTGAGGATTTGTGTCCTTTCTTCTGTATGGGTTTTGGATGAGACGTAGATGGTGTCTGGTCCGGGGTTGGGTGATCGGATGATTTAAATAAGTCATGATTAATACATGTTCAAGACATACGTTATGATGCCATTACGTATAACGTATCTTTCTCCTGCGTAAAACACCATCGAGATATTATAGTACCGATATGCTCTACCAAGAGCTGAGACGTACGGTAAATCTATTACGTTCTTCTTCTTTTTTTAATTTTTTTGACCCTATTTCAGAATGGTTTGATTGGCCTAGGCATGATGCGTTATACTTTAATCCCCTTTTTTTATTTGGGATAGTGTCGCCCATCTTGAATATGCTTTATATTATTATAAGAATTTCTAGAGGCAAATATAAATGCTTAATGCATGAATGCCTTGCATCTATCTATATGTTCTTTTTTGTTGCTGTGCTCGAATGGTTCTGTTTGTGATCTTCTTTATATTGGGTTGTATTATCAGATTTACTTTGATGCACATGGTGCAATCATCCCCTCGATATATTTGATTTCTGGAAACTATATATATAACAATTGCATGTTGAAAAAACAGAAGAAACTCTTATTATCTTTGGCTTATCTGATCCTACCAATTCAAACTTGCTAGCTTGTAAGATATGGGTTTGGTGGGATTTTGACAAGGTAAAGATGCGGAATAGAACTTGAATTAGTACAGGTAGAATTAGCTGAATGTGAGCTATAAGTTGAGAGGGTACGGACCTGTACCTGTCTGTTGTATCTGTTGATATAAACTGACACCCATATTACCATATAGATAGCTGCTAGTGCTGATACACAGCCTGTGGATGTTGTAACAACATAGCAAAATGCTTTGCATCGTATTACATTCAATGGAACCTTCCGGTCCTCATATTATTGTACCGGCAACGGACGATGTGATCTTTGGAGTTCCACTTCTGTTTCCCCTCCTTCAGCCACTATAGCGAGATACCGAGTAAAAGTTTGTTCTTGTTTCGCTTGGGTATAAGTTTCTCTCGACAGTCATTCTGATGACGCTTGTGTATCATACGGAGAAACCTGTGCAGCAGGAAGAGAAGCGGCTTGGGAACTGATGTCCCTGATGACCTGGTTCGTGACAAAAAATTGCTTGCGGAAGTCCTAAAGCAGGCAAGTACGACTTGCGCTTTTATCTACTTCTGCGTGATGAATTTATAGATGACGATCAACCTGGGTTTCCGACACCGCAGGAGGGAGGGTGAAAGAAACAAGGAAGAAAGGGATGAAAGAAAGCAGAAATACGGTGTGTAGTGGATCAATGAGGTATTGACCTGCCCCTCCGTGCTGTGTTTCTTATTTCTTATAGGGTGAAGCGTGGTACAGATTCTCGTATAATTATATCCACGCCGGTCACTCCAGAGGAAACGAAGGCCTGCCGAATGAAGAAGATCCGTCATGATGATCCAATGAAAGATTTTTCTCCACTGATCCCTGATATCTGTTTATGACACTAGAAATATGAAACTTGGTCGGCTGATAGGCGGGCAAGAATTCCTTTGGATCTAAATAATGCATGGGGTCTCATCTTTTTTTCTTTGGTATCAGTTGTCATTAAGGCATGAAGTTTGCCATCCTTTTGCTGCATTGGCTTATATTCGTTTGTAATGGTCGTTAAGGCATGATCAGTGAAGGCATATAGAGGAAGTGATGGTGCTATGTCGACGGAATGGTTTGCCGTTGGCATATGATATTTTTGTGATGATGGCTTTATATCAAATGGATGGATTTCCAATTACCAAATTCCTCGTACAGCGAGGATTATTAAGTACGTTTAGTGCGTCGCATTTTGTAATAGCTCAGTAAATTTGAGTGCCCAAGGTCTGTGCTCATGACATGTCGCATGATGCAGCTGGACTGAGATTATGTGTTTCTCCAAATTTATGAATATTCGCAAGCATCTCTGTTTCACTGGAACTATCATATGTCCGACACATGACAGAGCTAAATAAGAGCGCAATCAATTAAAGTCTCTCAACTCTGTTCTTTGATATGCTGAAAAGGAGACAACTAAAACCTACCCCCCCATCTATATATACATTAATGCGGTCATCACTGATTACTGAATACTGGTCGGAGGCTGCGTTCGATTTTGTAGGGTATCGATCATCGCTTTGATCCCGATTTAAGGATTCTCGGCTTTGCGAGTGCTTCCGTTTGTAGAGCTGCCAATGGAAATGGATTTAATAGTTTATGTTTGGGATGCTTAGGGTGAGAAAGCCAAATCCTATCAGATTAAAGTGGGAGTTTGAACAGTGGTCAAATTTATGTTAAACTGAGCTTGTTATAAGCATGTTAAACTGAGCTTATTAAACTGAGTTTGAACTGAGCCAAATTTATGCACACGATTCATGGTTATGGAGTAGTTCAAAGCTAAGCTGGCCGGTTTAGGTCAGGGCCCTCAAACTCTCAATCACCAAATCTATGTACATAATCTATAATTTATATAAGAGCGATCCTCGTCATCCTTGTTAGTTGTATAAGTTATATTGATTAGTTATATACAAGCTGTACATAGCCACCTTTTCCTATAAAAAGTGGGCTATGACGCTGTTTGCAAGTGATAAAGAAGAATACATCCCTCTCTACCTATGTCTCTCGTTCCTCTCCAACTCTCTCTCTCCTTCCTCTCTTTCCACGTTCATATGGTATCAGAGCCTCACCTGGCATGGGAGCTCCTTCTCTAGCCTACCTCTCATGATGCCTCATCTTCTTCCTCCAAGTTTTCTTCCTCTTCGGCTCCTGCACCACAGATCCCTCTTGCACTAGAGCTTGTATTTACCAATGAGCTTCAACTCGATGTCCAGCCGCTTCTTCTTGTAGAGGCGGTGGGACTTCTTGAAGGTCTTCCCCTTCCGATACGTGACGTACTCCTGGACCCCCTCCGCTCGGGCCCGTTGGAGCGCCGCCACCGCCATCTCCCTTCGGCCATTCAGTCCCACCACCCACCCCCCGCTCCCCTCCTTCTTGACTTCCATTCACATATTAGCAATCTTTGCGATCAATTTTTATAGGCTGATCCTAATTTTACAGATGAAAACTCTGCCAAGAAGTTTTAGGAATATATGGATCGTCGGCAATTTATGCAGCTTATGATGGGCATTCGAGATGAATTTGAGAACATTAGGGCTTCTTTACTTTATCGCTCTCCTCGACTGACTGTTGAGGTAGCCCTTACTGAGCTTATCTTTGAAGAGACTGTCAGGCTACTCGTCGAAGTATCTCTAGCTACTGATATAGTTATGGCCACATCAACTTGTATTTTATCTATTCCCTTTATTTCTTTTGCTTTTGCTCCGGTGGATGTAGCTACTCCTTCGAAGTCGGAAAAAGCATAGTAAATTTCAGAGACAGTGTTTCCATTGTGGCAAAATAAGCCAAAAGATCTCAAAGTGCAAGAAGAAACATGCTGAGGAGAAAGCAGCTCAGAACGCCCAGACAGCCTCGTCACACCGGTTTGCGGCTGTTGCTTCTACTAGTTCGTCAGCTTCTATGTCTTCTTCTATGCCCATTTCATCCATTACTATGACTGATATTGAAACAATAGTTCATTACCATCTCAAGTAAACCTTCTTTTTGGTTCATTGACTCTACTTGTTGTAATCTCATGACCTCTGATCCCTCTTTAGTTCTCTTGAAAACAAACTTAAATCATGTTTCCATTATTTACACTACTAACGGCTCTCATATGGTTATTAGCTATGTAGGTTCTATCTTTACTTCTATTCTTTCCTTATCTAATACATATCTTATTTCGAAATTATTTTTTAACTACTTATGGAATATGATCTTGCAGTAATTTTTACTAGTAAAGGCCGTGATATACAGGACCAAAAGACGAGTCAACTCGTAGGGACTAGGCGTAAAGTTGTTCATAAATTTTTTTTGGCCTTTCTCTAGCCAATCTTTTAGAGGATAAAAATTCTCTAGTGAGGTCACAAGAAGATATCATATAGGGAGAACTTGTGAGCTCGCCGCGTATCCCTTCTCACGGAACCCAGAGTACATAAGTCAAATGTCAACTAACCGAGCCTCTCTGGTGGGGATTGAAAGACAGAGAATAAGAAGTGGGGCATCGGTGCGATTCCCCCTTCAAAAAATATCTGTGCTTCCTCGTTCCTTTCCCATGCGTACTACCTTCAGAGTCCCACCTCGACACCAATTTTTCCCTTAATTCCTTTTTCTGTTTCTCTCTCTCTCTCCTTTCAAATTGATATCCCCGCTCTCTTCTCTTCCACAAAGCAGCCATCGATGACAAAACCTTAGCTCGGTAAGAAAAAATCAATGGAGTTCCATCCATTCGTTCAACAATAAGGGGGGAGAGAGAGAGAGAGAGGAGTTGATGGTAAGACCTTTATCGACCACTGAGCAGAAAAATCTAATCATCGCTCCCTTTCTGTTTCCTTTCTGTGTTGTCTGTAATAGAAATCTTTTTGTATACTGATAGATACCTAATGATTTACTGATACGCATCCGCTGTATTGCTGACACATATCTTATATTTTATCTCAAATTGAGGTAATGCATAGTTTAAATCTAATACATAGCACATGTCCAACTAATATATATCTGAACGTCTTCGGTATGCTGATCCATATCCGATAGTTCATTGATGCATAATTATCATTTCATTGATAGACATCTTACATTTCATCAATCCACACCTCAAATCGAGGTAATACATAATCAAAATGTTATTTTGATGCAGGACGGAAGTACGGATTGAAATACAGAGAGAAAGAGGAGAGGAAGAGGGGAAGAAGAAGGGAAAGAGGAGAAGAGGAGGAGGAGGAAGAAGACCAATTTTCATTCATTAATTCATTAAAAAAAATAACAAATGCATGCCCTATATATATATAGGGCCACCAAATAACAAATAAGTCCCAACAAAAAAAAACAATTCGAAAGAGGTCCTCACAAGACAATATGCAAACTAATCCTATCCACATAAAATAAATAATAATAAAAGAAAAACATCAATCAATCCAGCCACAATGAAAGTGGCTGGACCGTCTTCCTGCGACAACCATAATCCCGCAAAATAATCAGTCCAGTATTTGTGTCCGCACCATATTTTGTCAGCACAGACTATATGTCCAAACAATACATACCCAAGACTTCTTCCTATGTCATCCATGGTAGTTTGATTTTAGGTACTTTCTCAAGATCTCCACTAATTAGCTCAACCTCTTGCTCATGGTATCATTCTTGACATGACGAATGGTGATACAGGTGGTAGAAACAATCAGCAGCGAGGCAAAGACTTTGAGTAGATTCGAGGTCATGAGATTTCATAGCATGAGAAGAAATGTTATAATGAGTTATGACCAATCAGCGGAGTTCTCGACGCCATTGGAGGTAGGCTGGTGCATCAGAGAAGAGAAAAAAGTCGAAATGGGAGAGAGAAAAGGCGGTGGAAACCAGTAGACTCGGCTCTCTATATTTGTCCATAAGACGTGTTTCTTAAAGAAAAAGATATTACTTCAGGAGTTGTAAGATGGGCAATATGGCATGCCAAGAGACCCTCCCATACAATATATTAAAGAGGCCTCATCAGAGGCTCTTTGTCCATTATTAGAGGTTTCCATAGGCCCTAGTGGTCAGGCCTTCCACTCTCCCTCATCTCCAAATGTTAACAGGGAGTTATTTGCGCTCTGAACCAATTTTTTGCAGCAACAGAGTTCATCTAGTTTCCTCTCCGTCTGCTCCACAGAGGTAACTCAATTCTCGCTATAGGATACTCAACATCGTTAGAGAAAATTATCTTTTTTCCTATTCCGGAAGGTTTTGTTAATATTAATGCTAGAATATGTTATTATAAGAATTTTTTTTTTTTTTAACAATTGTTTGCCTGAAAGATATAAATTGTTTTTTCTTTGGCACATGGTTTTTTTTTCTGATAATTCATGAAGATCAAGCTCCAGACTCATGACGCCTCACGGTTATTCTCTTTCTTAAGTAGATACTATATCACTTAAAGCTAGTTTGGTCATTTTTTAATTTTTTTCTAACGTGGCAATTAAGTCTAATTTAAGTTAACAATTTGACTAACATTCTATTAAGTTATGGGTTAATATGCCAGATAAAAATAAACCTCAAGGAGATAAGCGTAAGTTTTTCAAATAATTGGATATAAGTATAATTTACTCCTAATTTCAGGAGGTTTTTGTAATTTATCCATCACTCAAGGTAATTTTGATTTTTTACATGAGATAAATGAATTCACGCCATTAATTTAAATGGGCGTAAATGTAGGTTTTACGAACTATTGGGGGTAAATATAGTAAATGTTAATCTCAAAGAGATCTTTATAAGTTACTCAAATAATAATAATATGCGCTCATGAATAGAGAAAATGGCAAATAGTGATTGCTAAATTCACATTACAGGTTGAACATTGCCAAAATTAGCCTTTTTTTAATATAACACATATGCCCTGACCATTGACTGGACCTAGTGAAAAAGATGGGTTCGTTTCCCTACTAAAGATAAGGGCATTTTGGTTATTTTACAAGTAAACTAAATATAAATGACTAGACGAATCTAACACCAGGCTAAGTTGCATTCTACTAACTACTGACGGTAGGGATGTCGGCACAAAATAATTGTATTTTGATATGCATTAACGCAAAATTCAAATTTACATGTACATACTTCCGGAATTGAAAATTTTGGGAGATATATATGGAAAGAAATTTCTAAAAAGGAGCAAGCTACAATTTAGGGGAGATGGGTCCACGATCAAAACCTTCTTATTCCAAAATTAGTAAATCGTTGTATAAGTAACACTACAATGACATCACAATTGCTTTTAAGCCTCACTCGTATTAGAGGCATGGTATATATGCAGAGTGCTTCGTAAGATATATATATATATAGCATGTATAAAAATCTTTTATTACTTATTACTGATGATAATTGATTGATTAAGAAATTATCTCATTGTTAATTTTTGCCGAAGTTGTGTCATTAAGCTTGTATTATTTGACAAAAGGTGAATATCGTTAGCTCTTCATAGTAGTTCGCTGTTCACATTAGCATTATTAGTGGGAAAGAGTTAGTGCAGCATGAGCTGCATAGCAATTATTGCCATGTTAGCTAGATGTGCGACGTTTGTATATGATGGATGGCTCGATCGATGCCACTTGCCTTCCTGATAGTATTTGCTTTATGCTACGCCCAGCTGTACTAGCATGCGAAAGGACGTGTGGTGCAAAGCTGAGAATTCCTTAAGGAACAAGTGTTAAGCATTTTATTGTAGTAATAACTTGTTTCAACCATAGAAGTAACCTGGTTAGATTCAGATTTCACATTCAACATGGTTTCACTGCCTCATAGATTTATTTTTCTCCGGCTGCAACAGGTAACAAATATTTTAAAGGATAGTAAAGAAAAGGAGTAATATTTAGAAAATAACCGACATCGATCTGCAACGAATCTTAGCAGAAGAAAGATTTAACGTCGTCTGGTCAACTAAATCCAAGAGGTTACCTTTTATGTATCGTATTCTATATTTTGTTTCTTAACAGCAAAGGCATAACATTTTTGACATGAAGAATATTTGTTCGGACGGCCATGAGATGAGCAATTTTAGATCATCCTTTCATAGAACCCTATCTTTAGCTGTCTTAAAATATATCTTGAGCGTAAATTCTTGTTGATAATTTGTAGGTTTTATATATTCGACTAATTTTTATGCATTCTTAACGAATGCATACTGCGGCATAAAGCAAGAGCGAAAAATGCACGTTTGTTGTATTGTACATTGCAGAAAACACAATATATATGAGCTGATCAATCCAGCAGACCCCGGCTAGTGAATTAGCTGGGCAATAATTCTGAAGTTTTTAACCTACAAGACCATGTCCGATGTAAATATATATGTATTTATAGTTATTCAAACGATGAAGAAAAGGATGTCAACATATAAATGTACTTATGGTTTTCTCTACCAAAAAAAAGAAAAAAAGAAATGCTATGAGATACAATAAATAAATAAAAAGAGCAATGATCGATTCTCTCCGACGTTCCACGCGGGCATGGGTGTGTTCGCAGTTGCACCTAGAAAGTATGGGCGCCGGAGTTTTAGAGCAAATCCAACATCCTCATTACCTCTTCTATCGCAGCTGCATCGACGAAGAGGAATCCATCAGGGTCCTGGGAAGCCCACCAAGAATCGCCGTCCGTCGCCGTAAGCACATTCGCGTTGCATGCACCAACCGCAGCACCGGTGGACGCCGACGACGACGATTCTTGGGAAGAAGGTGCGACATTGGTGGATGAGAGGGGCGTGCTGTCGAGCGGCACCGAGAAGGCGTGCCTCATGGCGATGGCCTTCACCTCGCGGGCGGCCAGCGCCAGGCGCTGCTCCTCGGGGATGTGGAAGCCTCGATCCTCCGGGAAGTTGAAGCGCGCCTGGTCTCCGCGGAGGCAGTAGACGGCGGCGTCGTAGGCTCGAGCCGCCTTCTCGGGGGTGGAGTAGGATCCGAGCCAGATTCTGGTGCGGCTCTTGGGGACCCGGATCTCCGACACCCATCGCCCCCATTTCCTCATGCGGACCCCTCGGAAGAGCGGGCGATGTCGGTGGATGCCCCTGCCGCCGCCGCCGCCGCTGCTGCTTTCGGCCTCCCTCTTGGGGGACTTGCACCGCTTTCTCTCAACTCGTAACTTCTTCTCCTTTCTCCTCTCCATCTCTTTTCTGTTTCGTATGCATATGGGAGAGTATTTAAGGAACAAGGAAGGGAGGGGCCGGGACCAGCACCGATGGAGTGTAGTGCCTCGGTAGGCTTGTTCGGCTGAGCGAGGGGGGTTGGACTCACTTATGACCGCGCTGCTGCTCCAGCTGTGCAAGGGGATGTGGGCTCGTCTGGGAGCAACATGTGAGACCAAAATCTCCACGTGGATTTTGGAATCTTCTGCGAGAAAGAAAGCTTTCGAAGAGTAAAGCGGCGGGGCATGGCGCACCATGACCAGGTGCTGCCCGATTGCACCTCCACTCCACTGCTACAAAGAACAGCGCCGGTCGCTCTGAGAACTTTTGAGGGCCGGTGAATGATGGCGTTCGGAGATCTGCGCGGTGGGTGATCCAACGGTACTGGATTCACGCTAAGGAAGGTGAATCCTTCGTTCGTCGTTCGCGTACAAGGTAATTAGCATACAACCCAGGTCCCGCAGTCAAACACGTACACGGCGCATCCATGCGGCTCATTCTCCTATCTGAAAAAGTTGGGATCCTTTTCCACTTTCTTCATTTATATATAACTAGCATATCCCGGTTCGATCCACATCCGCCCGCTCTCACTATGGCTTGTGGGTGGTGGAACGGGACAAGACATAATAAACCCTCACCTGCTTGGACAGCAAAAACAAGTGGCTCAATTAGACCCTCCAAATTGACCAAACACCAAGTGGAGATTCCCAGCTCAAAGTGAATCGATGTGAAACTGCACTTGGAAGACGACACTAAATTATCAGCGTATTGTAAGGGTATACGAAAAAAAATCATCAGTGTAACCAAAGCATAACTTAACGTAAGTGAAATATAAAGCAAGAATTTTCAGAAGAAATTACCAGCAATGTTCTAATATGTACACACACATATGTAGAGCAAGAATTAGTTGGTGATCATCAATTGCCCCTTTGGCGCGCCGGATTAGCGTCTTTAATTACATAGACAACACTCTTCAACACTGAGATCACTTGAAATGCCCTGCTGCCCGGTATCCACCTGACGTACCTTAAGGGCTCGTTTGGTTCGCGGGAAAAGAAGGGGAGAAAGTGTAGTCAACGGAAAAGCAATAAGATGCCTCTTGTTTGGTTAGAGTTTTCAAATGAGAAAGACGGAAAAATTGTATTCCTATGGGAATATGATTCCCATATTTCATGGGAAAGTTACTTTTCCATGAGGTGGGAATCATTCTATTTTTATTTTTTCCCAAAAAGTCCCTTCAGCATTAAAGAGGCATTAAAGATCTAATTTTTATTAAGAGTATAATAGGAATTATACATAACTTTCCCAGGAAAGTGGATAGTCAACCAAACCTAAACACTTTGAAAATCTGTCACTTTTTCCATGGTCAACCAAATATGCCAAAAGTACTTTCCTAGGCATCCTCTTTCTAGGAATTTACTTCGCAGGAACCATATTCCTAAGAAGAAAAATGCTTCCCGCGAACCAAACGAGCCCTAAAAAAGAAGCTATTTAATTGACTGGGTCGTGTATAGAGCAAGCAAGACGTTCTGGGCACCTCTTCCTTGCATGCAGACTCACAGAGCATAGCTGCATTAATCCGACCTATGGAGATCAAGGAACACGCAGAGCATCGCCAAGAGGAACTCTGCTGGACTCGTTCCTCAGGACTTGGAGGTGAAACTCGTCGACTATAACACCGGCCGGTCCTTCCCTTCCCCATGGATCCTCCACGTGAAATTTGTTTCTGGAGCCAAAGCGTCATGCGAGGTGGCGTCTCTCTCTCGCTCGCTCGCTCACATCAGACAACAGTGCTAAAATGGGCCAGATCTTGCAAACGGCATCTGAAAGGCCCATTTACTACTCAGGCTCTAGATGTCAGCTGTCAAGCGGAAGAAGCCGGCTCCAGACTCTTAAAAGGCCCATTGGGCCTCCCTACAGGACGACGAGCATGGAGCAACAGGACCGACGAAAGCCACGGTTGCAGAGAGAAAAAGTAAGGACCCATCTTGTCTACGGGGATACGCTGGAAATCTTCCCGACATGATAGCTACCATACGAATTGCCTGCTAGCGATGGGGTATTATTTATTTCACTTCATCGATCAATTTACGCGTCCACATACACTTCATCGTGATAAAGTAAACGGGAACGGTGCCCGTTCTTTTTCAAACAGATAGCAGTAGCAACGAGACCGCGCAGTCACCAGGCTGGCCTTTCTTCAGTCCCACCCGTACTCAAAAGTTGATTTCTTCCTGCCCATCCTCCTTTTGTCTTTTGATGGGAAGGGAACCGGCCTGGGGTGAGAGTTTTGCACAGCAATATCATGCCACCCCGTTGATTTTGAAAACAAACAACTCTAGTTCATTTTTGAAGTACAACGGAGCATTGTTAGTACTATACATTCGCGATGTTTTAGGACCATCCATCTTCAAGATAGACAATATAGTGGCTATTCCTAATGGTATCGAACTTTGCAGCGTAAGAATCGCATCGCAAAACAATCTCGGGTCGTGTCCTGCCCACCAATGAAATGAAATAGGGCATGCAACCAAAAACAAAAACGGAAAGCCCTTACGGTTCTAAGTCTTTGAACTCCTCTGCGGATGGACGCAGATAGTTTAATTAATTGAACCAGATAATTTTGGAATCTCTCCATAAAGTAAAAGATGGATAGTGTCGCCGGATTTAAACGGGCCGGATCGAGATTGCGACTCGGGACCTTTTGATTTGACCGAGAATAAGATGGGTCTTTCCGCAGACGTACACGAAGCAAACTCATCTCGAGGGTGTAAAAAGATGGAATCGATGGCATCACGTGGTTAACTGAAGTCTGAACCCTTCCTACTCGACAGAAAGAATATGCCGGACTCCCTTCCTCGTTGCAGCTTCAAAGGCGAAGGAATCCTGGAATCCTTTCGTTGTCTTCCACGCGTGCATGACGTACCGAAGTCAAAGTTTCTACGAGGGGCCACGTCAATGGCTCTGAGTCTCTGACCAGAATCAATTCCCCGGTCTAATAGATGCATACGCATCGATGCCGCTCCGGTGCTATCCCATCCTGCAAAATTAGGGGGCTCATCGATGCCGCCTGTCTCCCCTCCCTTCTCCTCCTCTTCTTCAAAAAAGTGGGCAGCGGGGACTTTCCTTTCCCTCGCGCTCCATCTGCTCCTCCACCTGTCTTAATTCAGGTAGATCAGTAATATGGTAACGAAGACGGACAGGTCGAAACCAGAAGATCCAAGTGTTTGGAAGCATAAAAAGAAACAAGAGTAGAGGAATATGTCATATGCACCAATAAAAAGAAACAAGAGTAGAGGAATATGTCATACGCACCAAACATCAAGAAAGATTCATTTCCGCAGGTGGTGGCAAGTATCTTGACGTTTTTCTTTTTCCAACTCCCCCGCTCCTCTTCAATGCCTTCTTTTTCTCAAAACCAAAAATTCTCTTTCTTCAGATGATGATGATGATGCATGCCTTAGGGGGGCCTTCCTGGTTGATGATGTGGGACACCTTTTGTTAGCCTCCATCGATTGCAAGATGGTAACAGGTTAGATTGGCCTTAGCCGGACCCTCCGTGGCTTAAGTCATATGAAAAGTATACGAGGAAAGAGAGGATTGAGAGCTTTAGTATTGTAGTGGTCGTACCTTTTATAAAGAGATCCAAGGTCTATATGTAGCTACGAAATCGAAAATCCTTTTGAGGTTATACTGTAACAAATTGAAATTATACTGTAATAGTCTAAAATCGCATCTTAACCTTCTTAAGTTAAATCTCTAACTATCCAGAGCCCTTGTGATAATCTTTAATTGTTAGCATGATGCAAAAAGTACACTTCTGCATAAAATGTGGGGTCATTGCCTCGAAGATCTGTCTACCCCAACTATAGAGTTTTACGTTGGGTGGCGTATGGTCTCAAAGATCGGTTGTTTCTGATCTATTCGTCTCCATTCTCATATCGGTCGGGCAAATCTGTTTTAATGATTTAATTATGTAAGCGGAGAATGTGATGTTAGCTTTAAGTTAAATAAATCCAATTATTTCATGCTCATTTTCTACCAGGGATTAATTTATGGGTACCTCCATACTACTGCGTGGTTGTGGTTGTGCAATTAGGTAGGTGGATAATCGTTCTAAACCAATTATTTCGGTCTCTTGACACGATTTGTATTGGAAAACCATGTGTTTGGTTTCCGGAGGAGGAGGCAAGTAAACGCTGGATTTCCTGTTCTTGATTAGGTCGGCGGCGGTGGGCAGTAAAAGGATTTTCTTTTAAAAAAAAAATAAAAACAAAGAAAAGAGAGAAGGAATAAGGAAAACAACAAAGAGCTGTCGAATCTCTTAGCTTGCATACGATCATGTCTCCTCCACCTTCATGGCTTCCTTCTCGCTCTCTCTGTTTCAGTGGAAGAAGGCAAACTTTTTCCTTGAGAAGTTCACGTTTCTCGATCTTCGTACCAATGAACTGGTACTGGTGCTAGTGATCGGCCACAGTCACCATATAGCAAGGTTAACGAACACAAAACGAGCCAATTAGTTTCCCCCTTTCGTGCAAAGAAGCCAAGATAGGATTGGAGGAACTTCGCCTTCAACCTCGACGCCATACAAGCAATGTAATCTCGAGGAGCTCAGGATAGACTGATTGATTAGAGTCTCCCTTGCTGAACTTGTTTCCATTAATGCTTTTGTTCGATCAGGAGAGGAATGGCGGTGGCATCCGGTACAAGAGCGAAAAAGTCTCATAGACGGTAAAGAGTCCATGGTGCAGACTTGCTCGCTCGTTCTGCTTGGACTGCAAGCAGAGGGGACGGGCGGCGTTGAGCTGCGCTGGTGGGACAAGCCTCGGTGGTCTTGCTATTTTTAAGTCATAATCATAACGAATAAAGGCAGCGAAAGGAGACGTTCTTGCGATTGAAGGTCTCGGCGCATGGATCCATGGGTCGGAGTAAGTTGATACAGACAAGGGCAAGGGGTGGCTCGTCTTTAGTTGCCTGCTCCGGCCGTTCTTGTTTTGCCCTACCTGGCATGATTCCTGGAGGTTAAAAAAAAAAAATCTGTACTTCCCTTCCTCTTATCGTTGTTAGGGTTTCCAGCAATTTGCTTCCTAATCTCGTGCGACCGATCAATTGATTTGCTAGCTCCAGTGGCCCTTATGCAATGCGACTCAAATCTGGAGGTGCACGATGGTTACATGGCAAGGCATTTCATCGACCGAGAACTTTCTTGGCTATTTGAAGGAATTCTCATGAAGGCCCGGCACTGTAGAACGGAGATCAGATGTGCCTATCTAGCCTATCACATATGACGAGGTAGAAATGTCCAAATC
Organism: Phoenix dactylifera; assembly: GCF_009389715.1. Taxonomy (NCBI): domain Eukaryota; kingdom Viridiplantae; phylum Streptophyta; class Magnoliopsida; order Arecales; family Arecaceae; genus Phoenix; species Phoenix dactylifera. The sequence continues at coordinate 1,168,862 of NC_052398.1, read as the reverse complement.
TTCGAAGATAGAAGGTGCACTTGAGGATAATGATAAACAGAGCATTACTCCATGCTGCAGGGATCATCAGCACCATTACGATGGTTTCACCTAGGGCAGCTAAGAATATCTAGGTCTTCCACTCAGTTTATACAACCAGAATTGTCTCTCTCCTGAGGGTCCCCATTTCCTATTTTTCTTAAAGTAAACTTTGACGACAGTGCTTTTGAGGAGAAGGTAGCGAGGGAGTGGGGTTGTGATCAAAGACCACAACGCCACACTTGTTGCGGTCGGGGGCCGGCGTATTTTTGCCGCTATTGTCATCTTAAGAATGTGAATAAGCTAGCCATTGATCTAATATGCTTGACCATCTTTCCTCATTCTATGAATTGTTTCATGAAAGCCTTTTCCTACAGTAGTAAGCAATTGAGATCAGTGCCCTGCCGTCACCAGTTATCCTCACCTAATCTAGTGTTGTTCAAGGTTCACATTAGATATGTGGGGTGGTTAGGGAGAATTATTTATTTGTTTACGATTTAAGGTTGCCCCCAGTGGTTGGAGAGATTGTGGAAGCTACCAAAACTTGTAGAGTCCAAAACATGAGGTTGGTTTTCTACTTCCGTTATATGCTGCCATTCTTCCCTCTCATCAGGACCATAAACCTAGCAGGAAATCTGAAAGCGAGTTGATGCAAAATTTTTTACATTAATATGGTAGAATATCTGTGAGATGATATAGCTGCCCATATTATTGCGACTGGTTTGTTCAGTCTTGGGGTATCTGGCAAACTTGTGAGCGAAGGTCATTGCTACCGGAATTAACTAAGTTTTAGCTGGAGTACAAGGCGTGCTTCCGCAGGGCAGTTTGTTTGTTATTATTGTTACTGTTCGTTTCCTTCATTGGCAAATTGGATCGTGGAAAAGTAGGTGCACATCCGAAGAGCAGTAGACTCCAACACCAGTTTTCGTCCTTCCGCATCGAGTTCGCCATTTGAAGATGCTGTGCATGCAGTCGCACTCTGAATACCGTGGTCGTAAAGGATTCAACAATAATGCTGCTGCAGGAGTGTTTGTCGTAATTCGTCTGCCATTTTGATATGGCAGAGAGTTGCGAGGGATATTATTACGATATTTTTGCACATTTACGAACTGTCTTATAGGTCACGGTGGAAGGTGGATTCAGAATGAGGACCCACCTTTATCATTCATTCCCGAGTCCCAACCTAACATACAGGCCTGCTGAATGGCATACGTCGCGGATGAAAAATCTAGCTAATCCTTAATCCATGGCTTAATTTTTCTTTCTTTTTATTTTATTTCGAAAGCAAACATAATTACCTGAGCCTGTCAAAGATTGAAAGTAATTTATCCAATAAACATAATTAGATTTTTAATTAGATGATCTTAAATCAGAGATGTCCGATTGGCAACCCTATCATGTCCAATATAACTGGCATATAGAAAAGGAGTCCGGTGCATAGACGTGCATGGCTGGCATCAATAGCGATACTTTTTAATATATATCGACGTAAAAAAGCATCGATAGTTTTATTTCCAACGCTTTCTAAAATGTCGCAAAAGCGTCGGCTATACTACCATCGAAAACTAAATTTACGATGCTTTTAGTTCGCATCACGAGTTATAATAAACGCCGACGCTTATAAGCATCTTTAGTCGATGACGCTTTTTAAAAGCATCGATAATGAAGCGTCTTACAATAGTGATATTTACTTGTGCTTCTAATTAACGACACAAATAAGCATCACTAATGTATATTTTAACGACGCTTTAAAGCATTGTAAAAGTTAATTTTTTAAAAAAATATTTTAAAAAAATTAAAACTATGTATACAAATATATACATCAAATACATACATAACAAAAGTCATATAATAACACATATAATATTAATAGAAATAAAAAATATTCATATTGTCAAATATGATTATATTTACATTATTAATTTATATTTATAATGTATTTCGCCAAATATAAAAAAATATACATATAAAACTCTTAACAAAATAGTTTAAGAGCTATCAGAGGTCGATGGCAACATCATCATCATCTCTACGAGTACTGGAAGTATCAAAAACCATAAGAAAAAGATAGAAACTTTAGAAGTTAAGAATACGAAAATCACAAAATATTATAAATCATTAAGCTCATACAAAAATACATAATAATTATGTAAAATATTCAAATAGATGTAGTTATTTACCTAAAGAGGGAAAAACCTGTGTAACAAAGATGCAATCTGGTCAAGTTGAGCCCTCAAAGATTGTATCTCAGTTTGATGGCTCTGTCTCATCTCCGCCATCTTTGTTTGATGGCTCTGCCTCATCTCCTCCACCTTTATTGATGGCTCTGCCTCATCTTCTCCATCTCTATCAAAAGGCTCTGCCACATCTCCTCTATCGCTGTCTTTAGACTACAAACCTTTACGGTACTACTACTATGTCTGGCATCCTGGGTATATCTGTTCACTGCAGACAACTGAGTAGAGGTAACTCCAACGTCATAACCCTCCACCCTACCATAGCGCTCTGTTCCATCAATTCGGTGAACACCTGAGCTTCAATGCGACTATTCTCACTAGATGATGATGACTCCCCGACACACTCTGCAATAAGAGATGTAGCTTTGTCCTGTATTTTAGTTAAAAAAGGTCATATACTAATGTTTGTAAAAATAAAATTACATATCGTTGTACAAATCGATTATCAATACATACAACTATCTTTCTCGACTCCTTCCGGACAAAGCTATCATCTTGGTGGATATGAGTCATCTTAAATGACTCCACCTCATCAGGCTCTCTCCCATGCTCTTTCATCTACAATAAAAAGTATATGGTATATGATACATCATCCATCATACGTGATATATGATAGAAGATACACGGTTCATGATACACATTATATGATGCATGATATATGACACATAGTTCAATATAAAGATTAAAGTTTCAATTTGAATTAAAAAAGTCAGAGTTTTAATAAAACTCATAAGTATCATGATAAAATTAGATTTCTCAAAAGTAAATTTAATAAAATTCTGAACTCTATCCAAATATTCTTTGCTAGATCTCAACTTATTTATCCAACTTTTATCCATTCTATTAGAATATTAATTGACTTGCAACTTATCTAAAAAAGATAAACAACATTAAATAACCATTGTTAGCTCAAAAAAAAAAAATTGTTTAACGTGGTTTTAAAATCACTCAAGAGAACTAATTAGTCCAACTAGGGCATCTTTGGGGAGCAACTAGGTGACAACATCTGGTTTGTATTCTGACAGAAAAAATAGCGGCATGATAGCAGTAACCCTCGGCCGCTAAGAGAAAGATGACATAAGAATGAGATAAATGTGGGAATTGATTGCTTCATAAAGAGTCAAACAGATGGCCCTACAAATGTGGCATTAACATAAAGCAAGAATTCAGTTCAACTGTAAAAACAATGGCAGAAACATAGGCAAGATAGGAAACAGTAGATCTAGAGATTGTAGCGACATAATCAAAACCACAGCCGTACATAATTTTCTTACTAGAAATATATCTTCTGAAATTTCACTCAACATCCCCATGGTTGACTAAGGCCTTGATGCCATGTTGCAATATGCAACCCATGCTCTGCTAAAAAAATGGCTATTAAGAGCATTTTGCACCAACACATAATTAAGTGTATTTTTTTCACCATATAATTATGTCATCTCCGATGCTCACTTATACTTGGCTACCTTAGAACTCTAATGGACAGTTTTGTCGACTAAATTTATGAAAATCGGCAATTATAAGACATAACTTTACATGTAAACATATATTTTTTTCATTCCTCCGCATAAGCCACAGTATGCATATCAAAGCAACTCACTCCAAAAGTCAATAGAATTATTTCTAACATCAGTAATCAAAGAAAGAAGAATCACCAAAGAGAAGAATCAACGACGTCGTCGAAGAAGAATGCATTAATCAATAGAGTAAAGAGTGGATTACCTGAGATCTGTGGGGCGGTAACAGCATTGTCGACGGAGGAGGACAGTCGGCCAAAGTTTCAAAGAAAACCGCAAACTAGCGGTGGCTACAAGCAAGGAGGAGGAGGATGAGGAGGAGCTCCTCGCCAGAAGAGATTGTGGCCGACAGAAAGACGAAGGAGGAGAGAAGACCGGTGGTGAAGCTTCCGACAGCCTGGAGGAGAAGGTTGGACTGTGAAGAATGAGATTCAGATAGGGATTTAAGGAATAATGGCTTCCGACGATGCTTATAAGCATCATCATGTTATTGAATTCCAACAATGCTTAATCGCATCGTCTAATATCTCCACGTCGGCTAATTCTTAGCTTCCAACGATGCTTACCAAAAAGCGTCGATAAAACCGTGTCCTTCATTACTGACACTTTTAATCGTCGTAATCTACCGACACTTATAAAAAACGTCAGCAAATTTTGATGTAGTACACAGCTTACCGACACTTCTTCCTAATATCGACAAATAACAATCGAAATTACCATTTCTTCCTATGGTGAAAGACGATGCCTTGTATCCACTCCTAAAACTTACACGTGATAGTGGAACGGAGGATCGCAAAGAATGGTTGTTATATAGCTGGGTGCGGAAATGGAGGGTAGAAAGGGAGTGGAGGATGAGGCGGACAAGGTGCATGCCCACAGCAGTTCTCTGTGCCATCAAGATCCTTGCGGCCAGAGGCGGAGGAGGAGAGAGTAGGAGAAAGGAGAGTGCGCCCATGGCAGTGCAGGCGAAGGAGCCAGGGTCCAAGAGGCCATGGGAGAAGGAAAAGAAAAAGGAGAAGAGGATGACAGAGAGCAAGGGAGGAGAAAAGATGGGGCAACCAAATATAGGGATCGATGAAGGAGGCAGCTGAGAAGCTGAACGTTGCTGAATCAATCGGCGCCCTCCGTTGCTTAATCTTCAAGTCAAGAGGCAAAATATTGATGCTGCCGGAGTAAATCTCCTTGCAGACATATGCAGCTACATAATTGCTATAATACGAATGATTTCACATGCGATCGTCCTAAGTATCTAATTAGGGTAGCACAAAATTAACATAAGAAATGAACACCCGATCTTCTCTCAGTGGTCTATTTTCACTTGCCCCCTCATTTTACGTTTCATGCCTCCAATGAAAAACAATAGATGCTGCGTATCAACCATCACTTGTGTCCATATAACCAATTAATTTGGTCGGATCAGGTTTTTTTATCATATCATTTTAAATATTTTGCACCGAGTCCATGTGGTTAGGCCACGTTACATCTTCGCAAACTCTGTCCTCGCATCAAGATTTCGCATGACAAAAACAAAAAACCAGAATAATTTCTTACACTGCAAAAATAACGCACATAAAGGTCGACAGTTTATTATAATCAAGGTCATAATCAAGGCAAAATTTAAAGAACACCCACAAAATGACTGCTCATTTCACCAGTAAGCGAACACCACCATCATCGACCCAGCCTGCACCGCACCCGACGTAGCCCCGATCCAACGCCCACCAACGGTTTCAGCCCGAATCATGCATTCAGCGACAATCCGACATGCGGCTCACATATTCAATCGATCAATTACCACTCCACATAATTAAGCGGATCTAGATAAGCCCTTGATCTCAAAGCCCAATGGTGTCTTATCTACGGCCTTATCGCTACATAAACAAAGCCACGAGTCCTAGATATGCATCAAACACCTAGCTTAGCTCATATTCTCATTCTGCTCCTCGGATCTTTTTTTTAATCCATGCTTATGTTCTGCCCGACTTGAGCATCCAGAAATCGCCCTTCAGATCAGGCCATCAACCCTCAGATCTCCATCTCTATCAAGTCGAGTTTTTGGTAGCAAAGGCGCTAATCCCCAACCATCCCATCAAATGAACCGAGCAATGATATACAATTGATCAACAAAAGCGTTCGATAATTAATTTGAAAATTAACTTCAATATGCAGGGGGAAAACGATTTTCATATGGAGGCAACAATAGGACTCCTATTACTTGTGAAATATTACTTTAATAAAATAAGTAGGTATTTTCCTCCTTGATTCTCCACTTCTACATCCACACCGCTCCTAAAGTCAAAAACTCGAACCAAAAATCAAATCCCCCTCCCTCTAATCCAAGCGGCCAAGAATACAACCGCTTAGATAGGCATCATGCCCATAAAAGCTTTCCACATAATCCCAATCTGAAGAGACCAGATGGACCAGCTTGAATTTGACAAGAATCACACTTGGCTGCTGCCTTACTTGGCTAGTTGGCTCCAACTCCCACTCCGACGTGCATCAACGATACATCCTGCCAATGGCCGTGAACGCGACCAACATGTAGCATGCAATCATCTACCAAATAGCACAAATTGAGGGAGGTTGAAGATATTTGTATGACATAAAATATTACATTACTCTCACCACCCACAATCTGCCTACCACCCCTATCAAGCACCCTGTTTAACCATCCATTTTTCTTCCTTCCTTCTTTTTTCCGAATGAAATCCATTTTATTTTCTTTACAACACTTCGGATAACCTACAAACGGTGATTTTAAGGCCTCCGAAACAATAACATCATCCCGTAACCTCCAAAAAGAAGAAACTTGGACCTAAAATTCAAGTGCGTTTAACAAAGAATACATATTCGGCAGTTTCAAAAATCATCTGTTTTCCTGCCATCAAAGCTGGCACATTGCTCCTGCCCATGGTAACTAATTTTTGAGAGCACATCCCATCTCATCCTATGAATTGTCTCAAATACCTAAAGTTTGTCGTGCCTTTCTCCCCTCCACAATCAAATTCATGTCTTGGGCGGCAGGTGGTCATGACAAGGCGCAATATTCCACAAATGTTTCAAACTAGTAAATGCGCATCTCAATGGTCAAAGAGCAAACTCTAGAGACTTGCATACCCATTAAATGAAGCCATAAGCTTAGCTTCAAACTACGTATTGATGATCAAAAGAAAACAAGAAAAGCAACAGGTTCTAGTGCATCATTTTGTTTGCTGTGGGTTAAGAAAATATATAATTTAGCAAATAAGCCCATGTTTTCATCATTTTCCAAGAAGCCATTATATCATCCGGATCTGTTTGCATCAAGATGCACTAATATTGGATTTGCCCTTGCAAAACATAGATAATGCTTATAACTAAAATGATCGATATGCAGCAATACAGTTAAAAAATTGAAAAAAGAAAATCCTGGACTGGATGCTTGATGAGGTCAACTATCTAATGCTAGAACTTAGACTTTGATAAGCATATGCTGTACAATTAATAACAGTATTTGATGCGAGACATCTCAACAGTATCCTATCCTTAATTCACAGTAATGATAAAGGGGATAACTTCGAATACATAAAGAGGGAGAACAAAGCATCATCACTTTTGTAAAATGAGAAATAAGACACAAAAAAAAACAACTGGAATTCAGTAATCAGTATGTAGTTGCGGATGGTCCACATCATTCATAGCATTCGCTAGTTTGTCCACAGGAACTCTGCCATTGTCCCTTGTCAAAACAAACCTATTTTTACTTCGTCCATGCAACCTTATTCCTGAAAGTTTTGCTCCCTTTCATTCACAGTATGAAGTTAACTTAGAAGATGGCATTCATCTCAACTAGTTGTTTCCACTCCCTTTTCAGACTATAGATTTCAGAGGTGGATTCAATTCTAAGGTTTTTGTAGTTTCTTTGAGAAAGATCAATAAATTTTTAACACCACTTTGGCCCCACGACCAACCATAAATCTCCTTGAAAATCAATATTTTATATATTCTTGTGCTTAATCCCATGTCCATAAAAATTTGGAAGCTTTGCCACTAATGCTTCTGAATGAATATGCCTCAGGCGCTCTCTTGCTCAAATTTGCCTTGGCTGGTAATACAAAACTTTGTTTGCTAAAGGCTAGGATCATCTATAGATGCCAGTCATGGAATGTCACCTGAATGTGTTGCATGATGCTCATACCCACAGAATTAGACCCTCCATGGAAGTCATAGAGCTTGCACATTAAGATCAATGTACGATTTAGGGTGCCGGATCACTCTCAGGCCAAGTATAGAACCATAAAGGTTGTTAGAAAAGGGACATTTACTACCTCTGTGAGAGGAGAGAGGGTTGGAAGCGAGGTGGCTTGAATCCCGACTTTGATACTTTCCCCACCAGAATCATACGCCACCAACTGATCAGATGCCACAAAAAAGCCACCCCCGCATCATCATTATCATTGTCTGTCTTACACAACAAGATTCATCCTCTTCTTGATAAGTTGTCTGCTCATCCATCTATTATTTTTACAAGCCATCTAAAATTTTTAAAACCTGAGTAACAGCACAATCACCTCATGCCACCTCGGACATGCTATCTTTGCTATATACACATATATATATTCCTTCCCCTTTTTTTTGAGAGAGAGAGAGAGAGGAGACCCACACGAGATTAATTAGCCAGGTCCAGGTACTTGGGAATATACCCCCAAGCGTTGAACCTCGAACCTTTCCAAAGGAGAGCAGAGTTGTGCGAAGCAGTTTGACTCAGTGAGCGCAACCACAGCACAGCACTCACACATAATGCACGGCCCCTATGTGTCACACTCGCATGCTAAAATGAGGAGAGCGCACATCACATGCTTGCACCGTACAATCAATGTCCCCTCGAGGCTGCACTCCCCACCAATTCTAGGGTTAAACCCATTCAACGTGTGAATACCTAGAGAATTGATTGCCTAGCTCACCACTTGACTTGAGGTAGCACTTGCCACCAATGGTAGGGTAAACCCATTCAAAGTGTGAATACCTAGAGAATTGGCTAGCTCACCTATATTTGTTATCATTTATAGCACACAGCATACTAGGAGGGTGCGCATCACGTGCTTGCACCCTGCAATCAGTGCCTGCGCAAGGTTGCATTCACCCCTGGTGACAGAGGTAAACCCATTCCGGGTGTGATTAACTGGGCATCGCCTAGCTCGGCCTATATTTGTCATCATTTATAGCACTAATCAACCAACCCATTTTAAATGATCCATCCAATCTATACATTTTCTTTTCTAACTCTATCTCAAGCACCAGAACCATTATTTCCAGCAATACAGAAGTTTCTGTTGGCAATTCTAAGCAGTCAGCGACAGTGATCAAGCAATAAGATAAGCAACAGCAAAACAATCAAAATATATAAATAAAAATTGAAGGCACCTTGAAGAATATAAAATAAAGGGAAGAAGGGAAGGTACAAGAAACCACAGTTTGCACCTCAAGGTTATATATTGGAAGTGAAATAGATGGATGGAACAAGAATTTTCAATTGGAATACATGAGCATCACTGATCCAACAAACAATTTGTGGATACACGGATCCTAGGAGAATGTCATGTTCACGGGGAAGTAAATAGTCATGCAATGTCATGTTGACAGCGAAGTAAATAGCCACATATAACGTTCAAACGTATCATAAATATAATTCTGTGTTTAGAGTCCAGATGCAAGTGTAAGGTTGCTGACTTAAGTGACTTTATCATCACATTTAGCGAATGAAATAAGCTCCAAGATAAAATTCAGACAAACAATAAACGATCACAAATTGCGAACAATCTACCATTGATGGATGCATTTAAAACATACAAATAAATCATGAGAACATCATAAACTCAATTTTCAGTAACACAAGATCAGGAGGACTGACACAGCTGTTCCATCCACTACAGCTTGAGTTTTTAGATCATTGTGACTGTAAGAATTATATACCATATGTTCATCTCTACTGGCAGGATTGGTCTTTAGTAGGCAACAGCATCCAAGAAGTTGCAAAAGATTTAATGTTTTTCAGTGCCCTATGTTTTCTTTTCCCTTCACGCCTATCCATTATTTTTTTGTCTTCATATCACTGTTCGCTTCATTCTTGATGAAATGTGTTATGGTGTTGTTGTTGCTTCCTAGAAAAATTAAATAAACAAATTTTGCAAGCATTTTGTTCACATTATTAACATGCATTATTACATACCTGCAGAAATCTTAGATGTGCAGACATAAGAATGGCATAGTGCGTCCACTGGACAAAATAACGTTGTGGTTAAATGATAATTAAATGATGGGAGAAAGTAGTCAGAAGTTAGACATCAAATGAATATCGCAAGCAATTATAGGAAGGTAAACCACTCATAGTGGGGCCCCAGTCAAAGCCAAAAAGTTCATGTTACACCCACGTTCTATTATACATCCATAGTACTATGTGGATTGACAACGTGATGGATGAAAACAGTAACAGTAATATAAGCGCCAAATGCACAAACTAAAGATTATAGTTTACAGTGTCATGTTGTTGCCACATGTCAAATAGTCTTGAAAGAAAATATAAGATGATTACAAGCCCTGACACTGTTGATATGGATCTAGAAACGGAGTAAGGTTTCAAGTGGGATTGAAAAGCTAAGAGTAATGAAGTGAAAAGGAGATATAACAAGTATCAACAAAATAAACTAGAAGAGTAGATCACATTTATTAAGAATAAAGTAATGGAATACATATTTCATGGCATGTTCATGCAGGAGGTCTTCCAGAGGAAAAGGGACTGGATTCGTCCAAAATAATCGCATCAATGTATGCATGAGCAAGTTTGATTCTTTTCTTTCTAAGATGGACTAAGGTCTAAATTGAACACATGAAAGAATGTGACACAAAGTGTCACATGCAAAAACCATAGTGAAAGATGCAACATACGTAAGGCAAAATGATCCAGATATCGTCTTACCAACCACCTCCCCAACCCCAAAAAAAAGATAGTGTCACCACCTCAAAACAATGAGACAGTACATGTAATTCTCAGTCACCCTATAAATCAATTGCTTGCAGAGTTAATGCACCTTTTAGAGGTTCCTTCTGAAAAATTGTTCTAAAAATAAGATATTTCTTGTAAAACTTGTGATCTTTAGAAGAAATTGTCACTAAGCTAATGTATATCATTTTGTTTTCTTAAAAAGTCTAGCAATGCTTAGAAAGGAAAAAAAAGCATTTCTTTTTATCAAAAAATGGAAGTATTATAGGCTCTGCATGAAAGAAGCACACGAAAACAAAGAAGTTCTGCAGACTCATTTTCATAAACCATAGCAACTATGCTACTGCTCCTTCCATAACACATTAATTCCCTGTTATATTCCATGTAAAATCAACAAATCATGATTCCTTTGTTCTTTTCCAATAAACTTTTTCATCATGCTAAAGAGCCCAACATAATTAAACAATATTTCAAAGCATGCCATCCATATTTAGATCATTTCTGTCCCTCTTACTGTTTTTTTTCCTTTTTTGGTGCACAATATCAGTCAATGATGGATTAGAATTTGTTATTCTCATTACAGGGAAAAAGTGGTCGGACTTATTAATTAGTTCTTACAGGCAGATTTCAGATTTTTAAACTAAACTGCTGGATTGAAGTATCTACAGGGAGATCACTATTTTTTAAAAAATCGGGCTTCAAACACACTCTTGTCAACTAGGTTAGCATGTTCTTTCACAACAAAGTCATTGTAGACAGTATTGCAGAGACCTTTTCCTTATGAAGAATCCAAATCAGGTAGGATGGTTGTTTAAGAAGAATTGGTCTTAAGCCATCATCCATCCAATTTTAAGGCTAGGAATAGTTTAGGCGATGGTCAGAATTAATTTGTGCAAACTCATCTTGAGGACCTACACATATGGATAAACTTGGAATGTTACATAATTAAGTGGGATTGTGAAACAAATTTCGTCCTCTTTTTTTCATTTACCGCCTTCCTTAAAGCAAACATAAAATGCACCCACCAGGTCCAAAATGAAAATTTGAAGCCAATAGTTACTGAATTTCTCCGTCCCTTTAAATTGAATTTCCTTATCTACGTTCTTACCAACTGCCTTTTCTTTCCCCAAGCCTTAAATCCCTACAACTCACTTTCCCCATCTGATTTAGAAAAGAGTAGCTTAGTTTGTCCTACTTTCAGAAATGAACAGCCAACTATGATTGAGGAACACAAAGTCGCACCTTGAATAGTGCAAATGATCAAGGTACAGCTTAATACGGCACCCAATTTATAGATGTCACCATTGATCCTCCACAAATGCCTCCACAATTTGAAACCGATAAAGGTTTTCGATTAAGCAGAGGCTTGTGAGGATCATAATTCAAACTTGAAAGTTTATGTCACTAAAACCTTCCCATCCACAAGCTGTCAAAGTCTAAAAATACACAACAGTCTAAGAAATATGATAGTTGAGTATTCAAGAAACTTGCTATGTTAGCAAAATAACAAATATAAATCCGAAAGTATATCCCAAGAAATAATCATTTAAACTAGTGCCTGAAGAACAAAAAATTATAATGTACCTTTTCTCTACTAAAGTAAAGGTTGGTAAACTTTGCCCAAAAAGACAACAGCAAACTAATTGAAAAAATTATCCTGGTTGCACAAATTTACATGTAAAATACAATTCTGAATGCATAGTTTGATCCATCCATTTTCTTGCTAAAATACAGACTGTAAGAAACTAAACTGTTACCTAGTCCAGAAAAGAGGAAACAGTATTTAGGAGTTAGTAACTCATAAGATTTGTTACAGCCACAATTGACTAAAATGTATATCCAGATGACAACTCATATGGACAGGATTGGAAAGTAAACTGAGGAAAAGCTATGAAGAGTAAACCAAGTACTGCACCCTGATGCCAGAAGATAATGGTCCACGAGAAAAAGTTGCTAAGGCATCAATCTAAAGCATTCACATTCGCATATGACATGGCATAAAATACAGGTATCGTATGCAAATAACAAGACGATTTCACTATAAATAATTCTAATAACTTAAAATACCTGAATTTATGAAAGTCTAACTTAAAAGGTAGTGCATAATGATCCAGGTTACTTGCAAAATCAAAAGCCAATCTGAATGACATTCAAGATTTACAATGCAAAAGCTAGAAAAGGGAGTTCTGTGGATTGAGTTAGGATGAAGTCCCTGACCACCAGACGACGAATAACTTCTACAATACTGCAAACTCGAGCCAAAGATTTAGTCTCATCCACTACTACAGACAAAAACCAGACAACACCCATCCAGATCTTGTACTGGCACAATTTTGACATCAGCAAATCAAAGAATTTTCCTAAAATACCAAGTAGGAAACGGATGAAAGCTTAGTAAACAAGTAAAACTACAAGCCTCCAGATCTTGAAAGTGCAGAAGCCACAACCCACTGGACAAATATACGCAAAGAAAGAACAAACACAAATCTATCCAACTGAGAACAAAACCATTAACTCCAAATATCTGATGGAGACATCCCCAGGGGAGTCCATCAGTAAACACCGACAGTATATAACAGATATAGAGGATCTAAGACATAGTCCACCAGAACAGACAAAAGTTCAAATCGAAACACAAAGGTCTTCTGAAGCAACAAGAAAAGCGAACCAACCTGCAAATGCCACCAGAATGTGACAGGCCCACACATGACATTCTTGGAGGAAAAAGTCTGTCAATACCCAACATGCCAAGATACCAGTTGCAAATTGGCTAAGACTCATTGCCACTAGTACAACAATTTGACTCAGATCTCAAGAGGGTGGAGAAACTCATAACAACCGCTGCAACTATACGACACATGACTGACCTTTCAGACATCATATGCCTGCAATGCCGACGATGACTGTGGACCTTCTCGACCCTCATAACTGTTCTAGGACTCACTGTAACAGTAAGCATGGTGATGCATCAATGTATGCAAGAAAACATGTCGAGAGAATGAAAACAGCGATGCTTACGAACATATATATCTTATCAGAGATGAAAAGAGATCCCATGCTCTGTCTCATCTTCACCAGGCTTATTATTCAAACAAAATAGAAGCACCAATTCTACAGATCATGAGTATAAATGCATGAGATAACGAACCTGATCATCCTCATCGGATGTCAGCCCATGAGTTTTGTTTGGCTGAGGCGGTTTTTCTGCACCACAATTCTGTCTGTTACACTTGGTCCGGAATGGGTAGTTTATGTTGTTGCATTTTTCACACTTCCAGCTGCCCTCTGGCATTTTTGGTTCTGCAATACAAAGCAAGAAAAAAGATATTAGGAAAACCATCTGATTTCTGATGAATATGTTTAACAAAAAAGAAAACAAAAGAAAAATAATTAAAAGGTGTTTCTTCCCCAACACAAGGTGTTATAAGCAGAGGAAATTATAAACACATGCAGACATTTAGTAATGTAATATTCTCAAAAGAAAGTCTCCAAAAAAAAGTAAAGTTACAATTTTTTGTATTGAAGTTGAATTCAAAGAGACACAAGGACCTATGTAACTGAGGAGGAGGGGGCGGGGGAGTGAATATGAAGACTTATACTTACTGGAGCCTTTGCAATTCTCGGACTTTGAACCCTGTATCAATATGGAGGAAAGATGTCAGTAAAGTTTAGATATGATGGAGCAATTACGAGCAGAGTTTGAATTGTACAATGTCGTGACAGGAAGCAATGTAAGAAGTGTTTTCATGCACTGAAAATGTCTGAATTTAAAGATTATAATCTTAATAATCACAGTGTCTTAGAAATTAGCATTTAGCCTAATCATTTTCTCTACAGAAAAATCACAACACCTTAAACCAGCAACTCCTAATAGATAACAAAATCGATTTTATTTTTTTAAGCAGAGAGCAGACTTCCATCAAATCCACTGAATTTCAAGAACATAAAAATAAAAAGAAATAAGCTTGAATTAGACTCATTGAATAAAGTCTTCCAGTAAAACAGAAAAATCCAAGAAAATTTCATATTAAATTTTAATATTTTCAACTAAAACTTCCATACAATCACCTATCTCTATCTTTAATATGATGATAACAGAGATCAACTGCATCCTGCCTCACCACCTATAATTTAGTTATCCACCAAAATCAACCCAGCTCCCCCTCATTTTTCTGAGATCACAGGTGCCTGGCCAATGCTTTTCCCAAAGATCCCGAAACATAATGCTCCTGTTATGTCCAGGACAGTTATAATTTTTCAAGCAGATCTCCTACAAGCCATTCTCCCACACAAGGACCTCCACATAAGCTTAAGTTGTGACCAATAGGATAGTCTTCTTATGCACCTACTTGCCTCCTAGGATTTGTAGCGGGCACCCCTCTCTTAGCTAAAGTTGTCCTAGATAGAAAACCAGCAATAGTTCTAAAAAGGTTGACACAATTTATAACCAATCATCAAAATCTTTCAATTTGATGGAGCCTTTTAAGAGCTGTACTTTGTAACCATTCCCCTTTTGATGGAAGAAGGCTTGATCATGATGATGAATAGATTTAACACATCTATCAAGTAATACTTATAATGCTCATTCAAATGCACATGGCTGCTAAAGATTTCAAATATAGGATAATATAGTTAAATTCTAAAATTTAAATATTCAAAATTAGCTGACTATTAATTTTTGGAAAAATGGTTTTTATGAGTGAAGAGTCATGGGTTGCTGGACCAATAATGCGGACGAGCTTTGAGGATTAGAGTTTGGGTGGGTGGAAAAAGAGATTAGGATTGCTGGGCAGGAAGTTCTTAACAATAACAGACCTATGTGTCCAGATTAAGAATGGGTACACCATTTAATTGAGAAATCTGACTAGAGGCATTGTGGGAATTGAAAAACTTGGAAATAAACCTACTTTTATATAGGATTAGCACAGGAGGATAGTATCATAGATAGGAAAACTTGTCCCTCCACCATCTGGTGTAAAATGTGAAAAAATAGATGCATCAATGAGAACATGTCCGAGATCATAGTCACAAGTATTAACAGAGCAGTTTATGATGGGACAGGATGGAAAAAACAAGAGCCACTCACTTTTGGACCACCGTGTTTGTCATCTAAAGACAGTTTAAAACAGATGACCTGCATAGCCATTACCATAGGTTTCATTGTCGCTCAATGAACTGCCATAAGTTTGAAAATAATACATACATCTTTTGACGCCAGTAAATAAATCCATGTTGTTGCATTAAAGTTTAACTTGAGCTGATTACACATGAGAACCAGTAGAATTCTGATAAGCAGCATTTCGTTCATGAATAGAACTGGCACAAGCCTTGGAATAAGCTTTATGCCCGCCAAACAGGCTTTGTAAATAGGCATAATCAAAAAATAGTTATGCCACTCAAACTTGCTTATGCGGAGTATAACTATTCCAAGGAAAGCTGTGTCATGAGCTATTTTGGGAATCAAGCCATGCCTCTCCTATTTCTTTATGAACAAGGACACCCCCTCCCAAAAGTTATTCCATAAATTCTAGCCAAACAAAAATATGAATAACTTGTGACTATACCAATAAGCACAACTATTTCTATTCCACTTTTTCTTATTCTGAAACCATATGCAACCATAAAGTCATGAGACAGTGTAAAACACCACAGGTCAAGAGCAGAACAGGAAGGGGAAAGCTTGACAATAACGAGCATATGGCACAGCCAATCAATAATACAAGGAAGGATATCCAAAGTTAAAGGGAAAAAATGGCACAGAGCTGCTCAAACCTGGGTCTCAGGCCTTGGGGTATTGCACTTCCTCATGTTACAGACAGTTCGGAAGGAGAAGTTAATGTTGCCACAGTTAGGGCATGTCCAGTCACTGTCGCGTCCAGCACCTAGATATATTTGTGAAACCAAAAAAGTTAAAAAATAAGAAGAAGCATAGCGCCGTCAAGCTAGGGAATACCAAAAACTTCTATAGACAAACCTGCAGCCTTCTTTTGACAATTCTCATCAGGATATGTTCCAGGCCTTGCCCCCTGCAAAAATTTCAATCAAAAAAAAGAACATTACTGTAGTATGAAGGAAATTAAGAGTCAGCAAGGATATGTATAAACCCAGATTGTATTAAAGCATGCCGATACATTACATCACAGTTACATATACATATACACACACACATACAGGCCTTCAGAAAGGGGTGCGCCACTAAAATTACAAGTCAGCAGCAGACAGCTCAAATTAAGGCAACATTTTGAAAACAACAGAAAATGATCTACCTACAATCCAAACTACATGAATGCCATGCAGGCTGACTACTGAAGCCGAAAAGTTTCAGTGCTAAACTTACCATCATACCGTGACCCATCGGCGGCAAACCCAAGCCATATCTGTCCACCAGAGGAGGCATCCCATACATACCACCTAAAGCATAACAAAATGCAACTTATAATGTATCATCAGCAGACTTCCAGCTAGAGCAGTAGAACATAGGAAACTACTGCATAAATTTGTGTTTGACCCAAAAATGTCACAAGCTTCGCAACACATCCAACACAATATTAAAGTAATATTGACAAAACTCATTCAAATGAATTAAACTTTCATTTAATTCACAGACCAATAACTCAAATTTCCTCAAAAAGAAAGTATATAACCTTCCACTAATTTGGCTTTTTTTCAAAAAAAAATATCATCATCAGACAGAGATAAAGTAAAAAATAATGCAGATTCTTAGCTCCTAGGAAACAATACAGCAAATCACCTGCTCCCATCATAGATCCACTGGAATAAGGAGGGGGTCCAGGCATATGCATTGGCCCATATGGGCTACCAACAGAAAGGCGGTTGCCATACTCATAATGATAAGCGGAACCTCCAGAGAAAGGTAGATCATAAGGAGGAAATTGTGGCCCGTTAAAAAGAGAAGACCCATATGGAGGAGCACCAAGATACAGTGAAGTTGGATTAGCTGAACCCATATAACCAGCTGAAGATGTGTAAGGTGGAGGAGCCTGCAGAGGCTTTGGCGCGGACTTCTGAAGGGAGAAAAGATACATCAGTATGAAACCTAGCAGTGGCCCTAGCCTGCAAAACAATCTCTAGTTTACCTGGATATGCATTTTATTATATTGAGAGAAAAAGCCAATGTCAAGAAACAAGGGTAGTAAAATAAGTTCCAGCAGGATTAGTGCACAATCTTCTACAAGCACATAGGTGCTTTTAGTTGGTTCAAAAAGGTAATGCATCCCTTTCCTGAGTCTGTTGTACTTCCAAGCATGATATAAAAAATTTGGGTGTTCCATAATCAAGACTAGCCACATAAAACTACATAGAAGTAGCCTGACTCTTCTATATCAAAATTTTCCCAACAGCAGCTCTGTTGCCACACACACACACACACACACACACACACATAGAGAGAGAGAGAGAGAGAGAGCACTTGCGCCTTTTACAAAAATGCATAGAAGCGTTACAACAACTCCAGGGAGATAAATTCAATGATGCAGCGGATGCAATACTAACCGTGTTATGATCTGCAGGCCTTGACTGAGCACAGTTCCGCATGTTGCATGTTGTCCTGAATGAGAAATTGACATTGCCACAGCTAGGACATGTCCAGTCATCCTCTCGCCGACCACCTGAAGAAAAAGGAGAAAGTTTTGTCTTATTTCCAACTTCTTCCTTCTAAATTCAACCAGCTCTCTGTTATCGTTCTTGGAAAGAAACACATTATTACCATCGGTTCGAGCACGCTTGCCAGCTGACGAATTCCGATTATCCACCTACAGAGAATGGCAATAGTAATTAGCAAGCAGACAGATTTCAAGCTCCACGTTGCTCTTCATATCGTTCTTGATTGAGGTTCCTATATCTTGACAGCATTGATAAGTTGCTGAAGAAACAAGGATAGAATTGTTATGGCAAGAAGAAACAGAGTGACTGCTGGGAGTATTTGCTGGATAGCCCCACATGTAAGGACTCGAGGAATTAGAAATTAGTATAATATGTGCAAGATAGGGAAACCTCTGATTCATGCCCGTACAACTAGTATATCAAGAATATCCAAAGATGAGGAAAAGAGAGAAAGGTTGATCACTAAGATGGAATTTCTCCCTGGATCGAGGAATAGCGGTACGAACTAAATGTCCTCCCCAAGCCAAGGAACTTACTCTGAAAAGTCCTGATGATAGAGACGAGATTCCGCATTTTTGAAGCACGGAAAGCTTGGTTTCCACGCTATTAAGGATATAGCAGAAAGGAATTCTGTACTCCCTCGAAACACCGAGACCGGCACCAGTGCCAACAAGACAGGAGGCCAGGAGCTTCTCGTTTCTCGTCACAATGGATGCCAACAAGCCGATCCACTTAAATCCAAGAATCAATGCCACAGAAATAGCAATGAACCAGAGTATTCACGGGGGAGGAAACAAATTTAGAAAAAAGAGGAGAAAAAATCAGCTCGGGACACGAGATGCGAGACAGGGTGCAATCGGGAAACCATGCGAAGAAAGAAACGATGATCGCCTTAATTCGATAGGAACATGGACATAACCCCACAGAATTAAGCTCCTTGGATCGAGAAGGGAAGAAAGATCGGGAAGGGTAAGAGACGAGCGAGCCATTGTGATCAGAAGAATGCGACACGATGCGTAGACAAAAAGAAAAACAGAAAGGAGGAGAAGCCGAGTACCTGAGACATGGCAGCGGCGTAGATATGGCGGGGCCTCTCGGACTTTCTTCGTTTTTCTTTCCCTTCTCCGCCCTAAAACGCGAGACGGAGGAACGGGGGATGTGGGGGGGTGTCTCGTCGTGTAGGGTTATTGGGGGCTTTTTATTATATTTATATAACATATTGTTATACATCACGGGACGGGCGAATATTTAGAGACTTGTGTGTTAGATCGGCGGAGAATAAGGCTGGCAAAATGTGTCTGGATCCCTCAACCTCACCCCTATTCGATCTGTATTTAGATTTGGGCTAAAACATATTCCGATCATAAACAGAATAACCTGATAATAATCGAGTTGGATTGAGTTGAGTAGGTTAAACAGATTGCTTATTTATTATTTAAATTAATAGATCAATTGGTTAATAAGTTATATAAATTATATAAAAAAAGAGCTTTTATTTGCCTACTCCATCTCTTTTCTTGCAAGTCCTACTTTTTTTTTTTATGCCATTCAAGAATCAAACTAAGAGAGGGTTGTGACCCTAGTATGCTGTATGCCCGTATTGTACCGGACCGAATAATATCGGATGTACTGTACTGATTCGGTACCAATATGGATGGCGTACCGACTCTCAGTACGCAAAAAAAAATTCGTACCTTAGTACCGACACTATACTAGTGTGGCACTGAAATGGGGTCCAATACTGGTACGGCGAACATTAGTTGTAACCACCGAAAAGTCCCACTTCACATATTTGCTTGCATCCCTTTAACTATGTTTTTACCCCAACGTTAAGGGTTAAATTAACAACTACTAATTCTCATAATATTTTCCTGCACATTTTCCACAAGTGGTTACATTTTGACAACATATTTTGAATGCCTTATATCAAGGCTCCAGTCTCCAGCCATTTATGGACAAAGTAGGAGAAAAGCCTCCTCCTGCCCTTTCATCCACCGTGTTGTTCTTTCTAAGCTGGCACGAGGCATTAAAACTTCAATAGTGCATGAAACAAATCTGATGTAATCTCTTTATATGTCCATTGGTTGCATCAGATGCAACGTAACCGGTCACCGGCGAGTAGGATCTGATAAACTAGTACTTTAATGTTCAGATAAAGATGGAATAGGCTATGAAGCTTGATACAAGGATGTTTCAGACTAACAACTCTTTCTGAAAGAGCAAGCACTTAAAACCCATGAAAGGCGGCAAATTTCTCTAATCCATCTACGGTAGGAGTAGTGGTGATGCGCGAGGCTCGCTAGTCAGCAGTCATCGGTTGAGATAAGCAACACCTGAAGCGTGCTTTACGGACGGTCAGCATGATCTCTGAGTGTGCACTCGATCGCAAGCATCCCAACGAGCTCATGGAAGGGAGGAGGTGCATCAGGGTTAGCATCCCAGCAGCGGGTCATGATCTCACGGAGCGCAGGGTGGCAATCATGCGTCGCACACCTTTGTTGACACCAGCGAATGCTGCCTGCACAGCAGTCATGTTCTGGAAGGGAAGCATGCCTGTTATAAGCTCCCAGAGGACGATGCCAAAGCTATAAACATCCACTTTCTGATTGTAAGGTCTGTGCTGGATCATCTCCCTGCAATATATCAAGAGGAGGGTGCGCTCAAACAGAGCAATTCAACAGCCAATGTTCATGTATAAACATCAAAAATAAAATGAGAGTACCAGCTGAAATATATATATACAACTTCATGCGTAGCACCTGAAAATATCTAGCATGACAGTCGCCTATATAGCACGATTCATAGCCCAACTATAATTAAAAATGTTCTATGCTGAAGCATTAGCAACGTTCATGATATCCGCATGTCAAGTGACATCACCACATCATGTTTAAACATCAAAGTAGTAAGTCTTACTAAAGTTATGATACAACAGAGTTGTAGCATGCGCAACCAAGCAGTTATGGAACTTAAACGAGATGACAGCAGATCTTTTACAAAAGCAAGAATCTCAAAATGGATGGCCTACTTGAAAAGATCATCCTGAAATTGGTAAGACTCCTATTGTGAAAACAAAATATTGTTTAATCGTATTTACTGTAATTACATACTTGTCATTAATTAGCATAGATGAATAACAAATTCATTCATGTCCAACGAGGTGTTTGGTGGAAGATTGTAGGAGCACAAGTTTACAGGAAAAGGTTCTACATGGGTGATGCAACAGCAGTTTAACAAACTAGCCAAAGTGATAGATGCAGAACAATGCCTTCGACATTAGCACCATATATCATGAAGATTATAAGTAATGTAAGCATACGTACGGAGCCATCCAACGGTAAGTTCCTGTCTCCGGTGTCATGCCCTCGGTCTGCACCTCGATACGGGCCACTCCAAAGTCGGCGAGCTTAATGCATTTATCTGTAAATATGAGAAGATTGTCGGACTTGAGATCCCTGTGAATCAACCCCAATCCATGCACATAGGCCATGCCCCTGGCGACATCCAGTGCCTGCCGGACGGCCAGCTTCAGCGGCACTGGCTTGTTCTGCCTTCTCATCAGAAACTGTCGGACGGAGCCACCCTTTGCATACTCTGTTACAATGCACCAAACTGCTGGCTTCCTGCAAGCTCCAACAAATCTCACGATATTTGGGTGCTTCAAGGTAGCCAGCATCATAACCTCCTGTACAAACTGTTGCTCCATCAGCTGTGCTCTCTCCGGGTCATTCTCCGGCCTTTCCAACAGCTTAATAGCCACATCTTCTCCATTCTAAATGCCCTTGTAAAGCTTCCCACAAGCCCCCTGAGCAAAGGCCGTACCTACATTGAGCTTCCTCAGATCGATGGTCCACTCATCATAGTTCTCGAGAGACCCTGTGGGATACTGAGGATCCATCAAGGTTTGGGCCAAGGCATCTTCATTGATGAGAGCATGAGACACCCTCCGTGGGCGCAGCACGCTGTGGCCCACCGAGTAGTTGGCACTGGGCACGGGACGGAGGCCAGCGTGATGGAGGATTCTGGTATGGGAATCGTTTGACCCGACGCTGCTGTTCTCCAAGGACGTGGCCACAGAGTCACCGCCGTTGCTCACCTGCAGGCTGTCTATGGACATGTGGGATCCCTCCTCAAGCTTCCGGTAGAAACCCATGTCCCAGAAGCTGTTCCCAATTACGTTTCCATCGCCACTACCACCACCGTTCCTCCCTATAATTCCTGTGAACTTGCCACCCTCCGCCATCTTGCATGCAACCCAGCAAGATGATGCTGTCAGCTTCTTCAAACACTCAGCGGCATCTACCGTCGCCCGTTACAGTTTAGCTTTGTCAAGGAAATTTTTTTTTTGATCAGTTAGTCTTTAATTGCTCAAAGAGATACAACTCTTAACATATCCATGCAGCCATTCCAATCCGGAACACAAACGTACCAATCAAGAAATATAATACCCCAAGAATTAGCACCACTTGTACTTCGTTCGGTGCTCCTTTCCCTTCCGAGCTAGATCCAGAACACGATTTGGAAAACCGGCGATCGAAAATCAGCAATCAAATTCAAAGATAACCTTCGGCTACATGCCTACATCTGAGAGCCGAATCCTCACGAGTCACGAGAAAGAACCGAGGATCCAAAGAAAAAGGCCAAATAAAAAAGAAACATATATATCAAACACTAGAGGCGTCGTGGAACCTGGAAACCAAGAAATCCCTCGATCTGAGCCCCAAAACTACCGAATACTTCGATATATACCTCGATCAAGAGGGATACACCGGCTAGGCGCCGGGGGCGAGATCGCAAAGGAGAAAGAAGGTCGAAATTGGCGGCTGAGAGGAGGATAAAGAGGGTGGGGCTGGGAAATGAGCGCGGAGACGGGACGCGGAGACGACCAGTGAGATGGAGAGTAAAAAGTCGTCGGTTTTTTCTCTCTTTTTCCTCTCGCTTGCTTTTCTTTCTTGCCTCTGTTGCGGCGTCGACGCCTCGTGCTTTTATTTTTTCCTTTTTCTCCCGGCGTAAAAGTCGGTTTTGAATCGTCAAATGTCGGTCGCGGTCTAAGCGTCACGGGGGGGAGGAGGAGGGGGGCAGCCAGGGCGTTGAGCCTGTGGACGTCCCTGCGACCCTAGGGGAGGATGGATCAGAGGCCGACTATGTGGACTGTGATCCATGATGATTCTAGCATGGAATTGTAGGGGGGCGGCCAAGCCGTCCTTCATGTCATCTTTTAAGCGACTAGTACAGGTTCACTGTCCGGAGATCTGTTTCCTATGCGAGACTCGATTATCTGGAGAGGGACTTGGACGTTTGAGGCGACGTTTGGAAAGGGATTGGGAGACCTACGCAGTTGACTCTCGGGGGCTGTCGGGAGGCATTCTGGTCCTCTGGCGGCGAGGAGTGGCGACAATTGATGCTTTCCACAATTGCCCTCAACAGGTAGTCATGATAGTTTCAGAACCGGGAGCAGCTCCGTGGGTACTGTGTGGTGTGTATGCGAGTACGGATCACAGAGTTCGGAGAGTCCTTTGGCAGGAGATCACCAACATCACCACTCAGGGTGTTCCGGTAGTGGTGGTTGGTGACTTCAATTGTATCCAGGGTGAGGATGAGAAGCGGGGGGGTGCAGCCTTTGCAGATAGGCTGGACAGGAGGGAGTTTCGCGATTTTATATTGCGGAACGGCCTGGTAGACCTAGGTTTTTCCGGACAAAAGTTTACCTGGTGCAACAACCAGTCAGGTAATGCTAGAGTCTGGGAGCGTCTGGATAGGGCCTTAGCATCCCCTGATTGGGTCCTCCGGTTCCCTACTTCCCGGGTCAGGCATCTGCCCCGGATAGCCTCAGACCACTGCCCCCTGCTGCTATCCACCTCATCGGTACATGTCCACCATAGCCCCTTCCATTTTGAGAAGGTTTGGCTATCATACCCCCAGTCGTGGGACGTAGTTCGTGACGCGTGGCGTACTCCGGTGTGTGGTGATGCCATGCAGCAGGTGTCGCGCCGCCTGGAGCTGACGAAGAGGCGTCTCCGCCGTTGGAATCGTGAGGTTGTGGGCAACATATTCCGACGTTTGGAGGGGGTAGAGTCCTCGATTGCGGAGTTGCAGAGGAGAGAAGACCTGGGGGGTGTACTCCCGGAGGACGATATGTCCGACCTTCGGGGATTATTAGCTACTCACCACTCCCTGCTACGGCAGCATGAAATTTTCTGGCGTCAGAAATCCCGTGTGCAGTGGGTGAGTGAGGGCGACCGTAATACCAGCTTCTTCCATCGGTCGACGGTTATTCGGAGGCAGCGGAGCATGATCCATTCCTTGCGGGATGACTCGGGCCACCGAGTGGAGGGCGAGCAGGCGGTCCGACAGACCTTATTTGACTTTTTCCGCGCCAGATGGACGGAGGATGAGGAGGTCAGTGATGGGCTCCGCCCTTTGAGGGTGGAGACGGGTATTGGTGATGTCGAGAGGGCATCCCTGATCCGACCGGTGCTGGCACAGGAGGTGCAGGAGGCAGTTTGGGCACTGGCAGCAGACAAAGCCCCAGGGCCCGATGGTTTTCCGCCTTTTTTCTTTCGTCAGTACTGGGGCATTCTCCGCCGAGGTGTGGTGGAGGCTATCCAGTGTTTCTTCTCCCGGGCTGCTATGCCGGAGGACTGGAAAGCCACTTTCGTTACGCTTATACCGAAGCGTCCGGATGCGGTTGAGCCTAGTCATTTCAGGCCTATTAGCTTGTGCACGACTTTATATAAGGTCGTGGCAAGAATAATGGTGGGCAGAATGAAGCCCCTTTTGCCAGGCATCATTAGCCAGGAGCAGGGGGCGTTTGTAGCTGGTAGAAATATCTCACATAATGTTTTGTTGGCTCAGGAGATGATGTGGGATCTTCAGAGAGCACCGAAGCGGCGCAGCTTGATGGCCATCAAGCTGGATATGGAGAGGGCCTATGATAGGGTCAGGTGGAGCTTTCTGGAGCAGGCGCTGGAGGCATATGGTTTTCACAGACAGTGGATCGGATGGGTCATGGGGTGCGTACGGGGACCAAAGTTCTCCTTCTTGGTCAACGGCACGCCCTCACATTTCTTCGAGTCCACATTGGGGCTACGGCAGGGATGTCCTTTATCTCCATACTTGTTTATTATTTGTGCTGATACTTTGTCACGAGCTTTGCAGAGAGTTTGCGCTAGCCGGGAGCTGGTGCCGTATAGTCCGGCACCAGGGGCCCGACCCCTTTCCCACTTATTTTTCGCTAATGATTGTCTTCTTTTGACCAGGGCACGAGTGGCTGAGGCACGGGTTCTTCGCAGGGTGGTGACGGACTATTGCATAGCGTCTGGCCAGAGAGTGAACTTCCGGAAGTCAGCTATTACCTTCAGCCCCAGTACGGAGTCCAGAGTTCGACAGGAGATCCGGGGGTTACTGCAGATACCAGAGCAGGAGGGGACGCTGACCTACCTGGGAGTTACCATCACCGGCCGACGACCGCGAGTGGCAGAGTGCTCGGGCCTGGTGCAGCGGGTACAGAGCAGGCTTGAGGGATGGAGAGCATCTTCCCTATCCATGATGGGGAGATTGACTTTGGTCAGATCAGTGTTGGGATCCATACCGATGTATCTCATGGCCAACACTGTTATGCCAAAGACGACCTTGTTGAGGATTGAGCGTCTTCTTCGGAGTTTTTTGTGGGGCTCACACGGTGGAGGCCATGGAGTGCATTTGGTGGCTTGGGAGCAGGTCTGCCGTCCTATTAGTGAGGGCGGTCTTGGGGTGCAGTCCCTGATGGAGAGGCGCGAGGCGCTCATCGCTCGGCATGCAGTTCGGTTTATACTTGAGCCACATAGCCTATGGAGTCAGGTGATGGCAGCCCGATATGGACGAGGGGGCCTAGGGGGGGCATGGAGGGGCCGCCGAGTCTCTTTCATGTGGCGTGAGATTGTGAGGCACTTACCGACTGCATTAGCGAGCACCAGGTGGCTGATCGGCGACGGGCAGAGCATTGATGTGACCAGCGAGCCATGGGTGGACACCGTGCCATTGAGGCGTTGGCCGACCATGGTCGATGTAGAGGCAGTAGAGGGACTACGGGTTAGCGACCTTTTGGCAGGAGGTGGAGTAGAGTGGGATGATACTAGACTTCGACAGCTATTTGGGGTACACCTCGCAGCGAGGATCCGGTCTCTTCCGTTACCAGGATGTGGGGGGCGGGATGTCAGGGTATGGGGCACATCGAGCCAGGCCAGTGTTAGGCTAGGAGACCTCTCCCGTGTCATCCAGTCAGAACGGGAGAGGGGGCCGGATTGCACATGGATCTGGAGGCACGGTCTCCACCCGCGGGTAGCCCTCTTCTTATGGAAGGTGTTCTGGGATCGCCTTCCGACGAGAGCTGCGCTGAGTAGGCGTGGTTGGGGGATCCCTGCAGAGTGTGGAGCGTGTGGGGCTGTGGAGTCGGTAGACCATGTGCTCTTTCAGTGTGTATGGGCGAGATTGACATGGCAGTGGGCCGGGATCTCGCAGGAGGCCCGGAGTGACAGGCCACAGTTCCTTCACATGATACGACAGGGGCTACCCAGTTCCGGGACGTGTCAGGAGGCTATTAGAGCGACTTGCACAGCGCACCAGATTTGGCTGGCAAGAAATGCTCGTACTCTCGGCGACCGCAGGGTGTCACCGAGGTTTGCTGCGGAGCTTGCTCGTGTTCAGGCCCTTGAGTTTGTACCCACCACCTCTTCAGACAGACCTTTGACAGCTCGGGACACCTGGGGCCCCCCCTCTGCTTCGGCAGCCCACCATATGGTGTTTTTCACCTGGGAGCCCCCACCCCCGAGTTTCCTCAAGGTCAATTTTGACGGGTCGGTGTTGGACGGCGGTGCGCGGGGTGGTGCGGGCTTTGTTATACGAGGCCCGCACTCCAGGGTAGTTGCAGCAGGTGGCTGCCAGCTGTTCGATACGTCGGTTCCGGAGGCAGAGCTTCGAGCAGCCTGGGCGGGCGTGCGCCATGCGAGGATGATCCTGCGAGCCAGGTCGATCATTTTGGAGGGCGACTCCACCACGGTCATCGGATGGATTCGGAGGGGGGCGACGGGTGATGGTACAGACCACCCTTTGATCCGCGACATAGGGAGCATGATGGGAGATGAGCGAGCCTTTCAGGCTCAACATGTATTTAGAGAAGCTAATGGGGCAGCCGATTGGGTGGCGGCCCATGCGGCTCATCACTCAGGGTATACCCTTTGGTCGGGGGAGGAGGAGCTGCCACATGCGCTCCGCGAGTTGCTTTATTTTGATTTTCTTGGATGTATTCGTACACGTATTGTATGAAATATCCGTTTTTAGCAAAAAAAAAAAAAAAAAAAAAAAAAAAAAGCGTCACCATACCCGTCGCCACGCGGTGAAACTGCAGCACGCCCGCAAACGGAATGCTTGAGTTTAGTTAAACCATTAGCCCATCTTCGGAATTCTCTTTCCTTTGAACTTCTTTTGTTTTAAGAAAGAATATTTTTTATTAAAATATAATTTTTCAAAAATGACACCCCAATGCCTTAAAAAATATTTTCTATATTTTTGATTTGACTAAAAAAATATATTTAAAATATATATATTTGATTAAGCATCTATTTTTTAAATAATTATGTAAAATATCTATTATATATTTTTTTAAAAAAATATTCTATTATGAGAATTAGAGTTTTTTATATTCTACATAATTTTTTTAAAACTATAAAAAATTATTTTTATAATATATATATATTTATTTATTTTTTAAAAAAACTTTAATTAAATTTTTTGATAAAAGAATTTTGCTTGCTCACCCTTGAATCTGCTAAAAGCTTGGTTACTTTCAACTCTCAAATTTTTCCTCTCCAACTCAATCAAGGCTAAATTGATTAGCCCGATTTGTTTTATTTTGGTATTTAGTTTAGAATGTTGAGTCTAATTTTTTTTTTTTTTTGCTAAGATAGATAATTTATACAATATGTGTATGAATGTACCTAATGAAACTAGAAAACAGAATATCGTTGAGCTCCGGAGGCAGCTCTCTATCCCTTGTCCTTAAGGTGCTTACGTTGACTTCTTGAGTCTATTAGATTCAATAAATGGAGTTCTCAATTCTTTTCCACCATTGGAGTGATTTGGATGGGCTGGGAAGCCATTCCCATGGATTTTTTTTTTTTCCATTCCACAAATTCTACAAGATTTTCTGCCCATTACAAATAGGTAAAGAATTGTAGAAGGTGAGGTTGCATAGAAACGAGCGACTAATGCTTACTGGGGGCGCCGATTCGACGACGCTGACGAGTTCTCCTCTGACCCTTAGAAGATGGGATTGGACGAACCCCCCATCCCGGTAAACATACCCGGCTCCGGAGCATCTCTTCCCCTTGTTTTGTCCCGCTTCCTGTTTGTGTTCTGGTCCGGTCGGGTCGGGTCGGGTCGCTCCTCGCTCCTCGCTCCTCCTCACGGCAAACGTGACCACCAAGGAGGCAATTCCTGGGAAAAACGTCGTCTTTTGTTTTTTTTTTTTAATTCTCTCTCTCTCTCTCTATCCCTCAAGCGGGCAAACGTCTTCTCTGGAAAGGGTTTTATTCTAGGTTTCGGGGTTCTTGGCGTGCTGAAACCATGGCATCCACCGAGCCAGAATCCTCCCAGACGCCTCCTCCCGCCGGAGAGAACGGCTCCGAGCTGGCGAATCTCAGCAAGAAGCAGGCGAAGAAGGAGGCCCAGAAAGCCGAGAGGCTCCGCAAGCAGCAAGAGGCCGCTGCCGCCGCCACCGTAGCCGCAGAAGCGGACCCCTTCTCTGGGAACTACGGCGACATCCCGACGGAGGATATCCAGTCCAAAGCGGTCAGCGGCCGGCAGTGGGCGGAGATCGGGTCGCTGGACGCCGAGCTGGCGGAACGGATGGTCCTGATCCGGGGCGCGGCCCAGGCGATCAGGCCTGTCAGCAAGAAGATGGCGTTCCTGGTGTTGAGGCAGTACGTGAGCACTGTCCAGTGCGTGCTGGTCGTCAACAAGGAGTGGGTGAGCCCTCAGATGGTCAAGTTCGCAACGGCGCTCAGCAAGGAGTCCATCGTCGACGTCGAAGGGGTCGTCTCCATTCCCAAGGATCCCATTAAGGGCACCACGCAGCAGGTAGACCGTCTTTGTCTCTCATTTTTGTAGGTTCTGTTTTAAAAGTTTATTAATTCTTTTCTGCGATTGAATGATTTTATGATGAGCACCGCAAACTGTAAGTGGAGAGATCCGTAGCTAAGGAAGGGTTTCGAAAGATCCAAACTTTATGGTACAGGAGGTTTTTTTTTTGACTTACAATTCTTCTCCACCGAAGGTAGAGGAGGAAGAATCTCATTATTACTCCATCTTCTTTTCAATGTCAAATAAAATATATTCTTCTTGATTTATGAGAGAAATTTAGCACCCTAGTTCTCAGTTAATCAGGAAAAAGGAGAAAAAAGAAAATCAGATCAGATTTCAACCAAGGGTTTTAATTAGGAGACGAGGAAGATCAAAAAGGCCTTACCGAGGTCTCGACTCTTTCTTAATCTTTGTTGACTGTTTGCTTGAAGCTAGGTTTTGACTCGTGGAGTTTCCCGAGTGTTTTTTTTTTCCTTCAAAGATTGCGGCTGCCACTGACACTGGTCTCCTGCTGCCCTTCCATTATCTTGTTGATGAGGTCTAGTTACATTAAGTACATGAAAAAGTAACTCTGCAAATCCAAACCTTGATGCAAAAGAAATTTTCAAAAAACAAGAAGATTGGCTAGACAACCCCTACTGCTATGGATGAATACACTCCTAAAAGAAGCAGAAAGACTCTCAAACTGATGTGAAACAATAGGCTTTTGATTTCTTATTCAAGTGAAGAAAAAAGAAGCCAGTTACATCTTTCTTTTGGTGGCTCTTATAGGCAATATTTGCCTCTGTTTTGCATCAATAGAAAAACATGTTACTGTCTGGACCATCAGGAGGCTGTTTGACTTTCAAGTTCTATCTTTTGCTTGTTACTTTAGTGTTGTTAATTTTTAGGCTTCTTGCTTATCAGTTTATGCATTGATAGAAAATGACCTCATTCTTTTACTGGAAAATATTTGGATTTGCCATTAGCTGAACCTGATCTTTTACTAGGAAAGTACTGGAAAATATTTGGACCTGCCGGTAGCTGAAGTTGATCTTTTATCTTCTCTCACCAAAAAAAAAAAAAAAAAAACTTGATCTTTTGTCCCTGCTATTACTTCCTGCAAGGGGATACACTGCCTTGATAATTGTATATGTATTTTTCTACAGGTTTTGGTGGTCTTGTACCATGAAAATTCCAGTTTAGTTTATCTTTTTCCGAGTAATAGCAAACTCAACTGTTCATGGTCTTTCTGCAGGTGGAAGTTCAAGTGAGGAAGCTTTACTGTATCAATAGAGCTGTGCCGAATTTGCCTATCAATATTGAGGATGCAGCACGAAGTGAGACAGAATTTGAGAAAGCTGAACAGGTAAGTTTTATAATCTGAAAATTTCAGGCAACAGAGCTAGTGGCAATTTTGCTTGCATGTAGAAGTAACAGTGACAAACCAATTTGATGGAAGCTGTGTTTTCCATATAACAGTTAATTGAGTTTTACAATTTGGAATAATGGTGCTATCTTTTAGTCACTCATGTATTTCCTTGTAAACTTTTGTTTAATGATCAAGCTTCTAATGCAACAACTTAAGTGGCACAGACTGGAGAGCAGCTTGTTCGTGTTGGTCAGGACACTCGTTTGAATTATAGAGTTCTCGACTTGCGTACTCCTGCAAATCAAGCGACTTTCCGTATTCAATGTCATGTCGAAGATGTAAGTGCTCAATCTTCTCAAACAACAATGTCATTTGAGATGGCTCAGATATTGTGAGTCCTACCTGAGGGCCAAATTGGTTTTTAGGTTATGCAGAAATATGTCCCCAAAAATGAAAAAAAAAACAGTATTTTGTACTCAAAACCCTGTTTGGCTGCTTTTCATAAGACTTGTTTCTAAATATAATTTGTAAATTTGAAAATAAATTTGGTGCCTCACCTGAATTCCTGTTTTCTTTTGTGTGTGTGCGCGCGCGCGTATGAGAGAGAGAGAGAGAGATGGGTAGAGCTTTATCTGCTTTCGTCAAGATAATATAAAGAGGATTCAACCTGCATTCATGTTTATCATCATCTGTTTTGATTAAACTGACAAACAACAGGAACTGCCCTAAATTGCTTTTCTAAAAGCTCATCTCTTGTCTATAATGTGGGAAATTTTTTGTTCTAATTAGCGTACAACTACACTGTCAAATTATTTTCCCAACATTCTGGGGTCTTGGGAGGGGAGAACTGGGGATAGACCTAACCTTTGGTTCTTTCTTTTCTTATTCAAAGTGGCTGCTAGACCCACTTAGTCAATCTAAGCCTTTACCATCTCTTCGAGAAATGCCCCCTTCCATTCGACTTATCATAATTTTACAAAATAAAAAAAAAAAGATGTCATGATAATCTTAAAAATGGAATCTGGATTGTGAATCAACTAGTGCAATGATGCAGATATTTAGACGATTTATGCTGTCCAAGGGATTTGTAGGGATCCATACTCCCAAGCTGGTTCCTGGATCAAGTGAAGGTGGTGCAGCTGTATTTAAACTGGACTACAAGGGGCAACCTGCTTGCTTGGCACAATCACCTCAGCTTTACAAGCAAATGGCAATATGTGGTGGTTTTGGACGTGTATTTGAAGTTGGTTCTGTATTCAGAGCAGAAGACTCCTACACGCATAGGCATTTATGTGAATTTGTAGGTCTTGATGTTGAAATGGAGATCAAGGAACACTATTTTGAGGTAGGAATAAAGTGTTATACATCTTTTAATTCAGTTCATTTATCAGATTAACCATGAAAGCTTTGGATTGTTTGTGCAGGTTTGTGATATCGTGGACCATTTGTTCGTTGCAATGTTTGACCATTTGAGCGAGAACTGCAAGAAGGAACTGGATGCAATCAACAGACAATATCCCTTTGAACCTTTGAAGGTTAAGGACATTACTTTTATATCCTCTAAAAAAAATTGCTAAACCATTGAATCTCATCCACTTGATAGTCTGTCTACTTACGGCAAACTATTCTGTTTTCCTGCCTTTTGTCTATCTATGCTTCTGATTATGCTTAACCTGTATGTATTACAGTACTTGAGGAAAACCTTGCGGCTCAATTTTTTGGAGGGTGTCGAAATGCTTAAGGTGCCTACCCTTTGTCTAGCTTATAATTATCATTGTTGATATATTCTCTATCCTATTCTGATGCTTCTTTAAGTTTTTCCTGTGCCAATGGTCATCTTTTTGTTTTTCAACTTACACTTGTCATATACCTCCTAGAGTCTTACATGCTTAAAGAAGAAATATGATGTTTTATGCTTGATACCAGAACTAGATACCAAATTGAAGATAGATGTAGATTGAAGCAGGACATAAGTTTGTTGAATAATTACCGTTGGGTATTGGCAGCAGACTTGGCTGAATTTTGAAGATGGCTGTTAAATAAGTGAGGATTACTAATTTACAGTGAATGGCCCGTTATCTTTGAATTAAATGGATATGATAACAAATGTTCAATCTCACGGGCATGCAACTACTGAACTTAATTGTAATGATATGCGGGATTTTCTTTTTCTATTTGAGTAATGATATTATTTTGGAACTTGATACAGGGAACTTTCTGTGAAAGTTTTAACTGCACAAATATCATATTTATTAGCTCAGCAAAGAGATGTAAAGACTAACAAG
Organism: Phoenix dactylifera; assembly: GCF_009389715.1. Taxonomy (NCBI): domain Eukaryota; kingdom Viridiplantae; phylum Streptophyta; class Magnoliopsida; order Arecales; family Arecaceae; genus Phoenix; species Phoenix dactylifera. The sequence goes on along the minus strand of NC_052398.1, from coordinate 1,135,731 downwards.
TGTATGATTTAGAGAAAGAATTATCTGATTTCCAATGATTGAAATTACAAGCAGCAGTGAGTTGAATAAGGCTAAGTAGCTATAATTTTGTAAGAAGTTACACCACAAAAACAATTGACCTGTAAAGCTATCTTTTGGTTCTTAGTTAACTGGTAGTATGACCTATCTTGTTGGCCATCTAACAATGAAAAATAAAATTGTGATTGGAATGCTATTTCTGCTTGGCTTTTCTTTTAATAACAAGATCTGTTCAACTCATTTTAACAGGAAGCTGGAATAGAGGTTGACCCTTTTGGGGACTTAAATACAGAGGCTGAGAAAACATTGGGTCGGCTTGTTCGTGAGAAGTGAGTTTATAATATCACAATATCATTTGTTCATTTTCTTTTCATGTGAGAACTGTTCGCTAAGCGTATGATCTTCTTACTTGTCAACACAGGTTTGACACTGATTTTTATATTCTTTATCGGTATCCTTTGGCCGTAAGACCATTCTACACCATGCCCTGTTATGATGATCCAGCATATAGTAACTCATTTGATGTCTTCATTCGAGGTGAGAAGTAAAATCTACATATTGGCTTGCTGAAAATTCTATGATGGTAGCTGGTTATAGTCTCAGCGATTTTTATTGTGATGTGAATGAAAATTGTATACTCTGATAATATTGTAAGTTCTAGTGGTACCATTTACATATGATGAAATTCTTCAAGTTGCAAAATCTTTTTATATTACATGCATGCCTTCGTTCCCTAAGATGTGGTTCTGTGATTACAAATAATGTTGTAATTCATTTTTTTTACATAAAAAAAATCATGTTATGCGTCTGTCTGTATTGTACCATGCCATTAAATATCTAGTGCGAAACAGAATTATCAGAATGGTATGGAGAGCATGTAGCCAACGGGCGATATGGGTACAGAGTGACCTGTGCCCTAGCTAATTACAATTATGAGCTATGTTCCAGGCTTACATAGGTTGTTTCTCTAGTTAGATTGCACAAAGTATGACCAGAGCCACCTGTGTTTAATATTCTAATCCAATGATTTTGGTGTCATATTTTTTGTTCCTCCCAAACTGCTATGATATTTTTGGGCTTCTTCATAGACATGTTTAAAACCTATATAAGAGCACGCAAGCAAGACCTGTCTTAGTAGGGGCTTTCATGAAAACATTGGGTTAGATTGGTCAAGAAACATGTTTGAGTGGTCAAAGCATGCCTATTGCCCACTGGCAAGTAATTAAGACTAACGTAATTGCAAAAAATAAAATGAATTTGCTTGTGTACTTGTGGTATTTTTGCGCACCAGTTATGGGTGTATGTCCAATATAGGTACATGAACATACGTGTACAATGCTTGCCAAGTGTGTGCTAGCTGTTTGCCTGCATATCAGCAGTGTATTAATCGTTATTTTTGCTGTTGATGTTGAAATCCATTCCTTGGCTGTATTGTGAATCCTGATATACTTCATTTTCCTTTTAGTTTTTTGGCCTTAGTCTATTACTGTCAACTATAGAGCAGATAAATTTATAATCCATTTAAAGCAGTATCTAAGAATAGTTTTTGATGAAATTATTATATTTGTCTTTTAGTGGTAACTCTGTCCGCTAAGGATGTCATATACAAGAGTTAGGATGGAAAAAATGAGTTAAGCTCTTCCTTGGACCAGGCTTCTCTAATCTATGCAAAAATTTCTGGTTTTGAGGTTTTATGAAGTGCTTAGTTCCTACTAATTTTATAGGTTAGTTGTTTACTGCATTTGTTGATTATTGGTTTTTATATTTTTGAAAAACCATTTGTTCAAATGTAGACTAAACACCGCCCTGTTTGGCATTGCTGTAGATGGTAGAGCATTTGTTTATAGAGCTTTGGATAGTAGAGCTTTGAATAAAAAGATATTTGCTACTTGCTAATTATATTTCTGAAGTGCTATGAAACTTTAACATCTATTTGGTAATCAAACTAAGAAAATGCTTTTAGTATTAGAAAATGATGATAAAGGATATTATATAGTAGTTTTAATTGGTTAACTTTTTATACTATCAAAAACTATTATTATAAAGCATTCTTAATTTATAAATTATTATTTTGATATTTAACCTAAATAATATAATAAATAATAATATCTTAGATTTCCTATAAAAAAAAAAAGCTTTCTGAAGCATCGCAATTAGATCTTTTGCCTCAAAAGTCTAAATTGGAGCTTTTTCCTAATAGACCTTTTTTAGCTTTTGGAGATTTTTACCCAATGCATGCCACATTACCATGCTCTTTAGTTTCCTACCATGATATCTAAACGATAATATATCAGAATTTTGTAATAAAAATGACAAAGTATTGTAAATGTTGTACCAAGAATTATAGATGTCTGTTCATGTTTGAGCCTGTTACTTAAGTTGTTTGATTTTGAGTCACATAAGATAGTCTAGAACTTGGAACCATGTAGAAAATTGATTTCAATAGTATTGTAAGATTTGCTGGAAATTTGCAATGTTCTGCTGTTTTCTAATCTGTTTTGACATTTCTTCTAGGTGAGGAGATAATTTCAGGGGCTCAAAGAGTACACCTACCTGAATTATTGACTAAACGTGCAGAGGCATGTGGAATTGATGTTAAGACTATATCAACATACATTGACTCATTCCGGTATGAATTAACTTTTTGTCTTTATAGTTTCGTACTTGTTGTAGTTTTTCTTGTGTTTCGTGTTTTTCCATTAAAAGCAAGAAGGGGTGAAAGTGGATGGGGTTATATCCATTCGGATCCGTTTTTATATCCGGATATGAATAGAAATTTGAGCGTCCAACTAATATCCGTGTCCGTATCCATATCCGTCAAAAAAAAAAATGGATACATATATGGATTGACAACTATCTAATCTGTATTTGTATCCATATATGATTTTTTGCATTCTACTAAAATCTGTATCCATATTTGTATTCGTCAAACAAAATTAATATGGATATGTATGTACTAGTATCCGATCCATATTCAATCTGTTTCCTGTCCAAAAAGCAAGAAAGCTTTTTACGAAGATGTATGCGATGCATCAATATGAAAAGCTTAAACCCTATATTGTACGTGATGCTTGAGTTTCATGGGAATGGTTTGGTGGTAAAAATTTCATAAGTTCTAACCTGTGTAAACTTGCTCTAAAATTGGATAGAGAAGGGTACATTGTCATATTAGAAGTTCTTATGATTGACTTGTAGAATTGGTTGATTTTTCACCTTCATGCTAGGAAATTTAAGAAGAGGCTGGCTCTCGCCTTTGCCCTCTCTTGCCTTACCTACTTTTTCCTTGCCTAAGCACGCTCATGGATTGTGGAATAGATTTCGTTGCATGCTCTCTTCTGATAATGGCACCCCAACAGAATACTACAGTCTGCTTGTTTTCATTTGCATGCATATAGGATCTTTCTTGGTGTTCAGCACAAGACCCAAGTTAATACCCAGGATGCCAATTTCTCCAAAGTGCAACTTGAAGGTCGTAGCCAATATGCATCTTGTGATCTATTCTTGTGAAAAAGTTTCATCTGTGGTCAACCGGTCACGTATGACTTTAGCACCTTTGATAATTTATTTTAACTAGCCTATCCGCTGTAAAGGCTGGAAAGAAACAGGAGAGAAAAGAAGAAAGCAATTTTACCAGAATGAGGTGGCACTTATTTATTATCTGTTAGCGCATCAAGTTGAAGGCTGCATATTCTGAAGTTGTTAGATGTTGATCAGCACAGCTTCTTGTCGGTCGTCGCAATGCATTGACAAGAATGGTGTATTATCATTTTTGTGCCATGTTTGATTTTGAAATGGATGGTAGGTTTGTTCTTTGCATAATGAACTTAACTTTATACTAATCTGGTTCACTTTATTGCAGGTATGGTGCACCTCCACATGGTGGATTTGGTGTGGGCCTGGAGCGAGTGGTTATGCTTTTCTGTGCTCTCAACAACATACGCAAAGCATCGCTTTTCCCTCGTGATCCACAGAGGCTGGTTCCATGAGAAAGTTCTTTTTTTTAAGAGCGCCTTCAGCTCAGGAGTTATGGCAGCTAAAAAGTTTTAGCAATTGGATTTTACAGTATTATCCAACCATGGAATGATGTTAAGAGCTGATGTTGCGACCTCGTATGTAGCGTTCTATGTTTTATAATGACCAATACTCTGTAATTAGCGGTATCTACCAAGAGGAATGACATTTTTCTTGAAGTTCTGCTATAATTTCGATCTTTTCTTTCTTGTTATCTGTGCGGTCCAATGTCATGTTAATTCATACGACCGTGGGAGCTTGGTTTCATAGTGCTCTGGACATATTGAAGACCCTGTGTAAGCAATCAACCCAAACCTTTTTCTCTCTCTTTTCTTCTCGCCTTTTTAAGCTAATCTTGTAAATTTATTCTACTCAAACAAAATCTTGATTTCCATTTATAGCAAGGGAGCACGGACAGCCATGAGCATAAGTTCCTTTCTGGATGCCGCTTCAAACTCATCCTAACAAAACGGGACATCAAATTGGGTGCAATGCAATAATGGTGAGGAACGTGAGAAAGCTCCCAGATTTTATATGTGGTTTATATGAATTAAATATGAATTAAATGAAAAATTAAAAAGTTGTTCAAGCCCAATAGTGCTGGGCTTGGAACTTAGTAATCGATCACCTCCAACGATCGGCACCGACCATAGCCAATAATACCGTCTCATGCTACATGACAACGCGATGCTCTCTCTTGGCCTTTCTAACATATGGTCAAGGGACTGCATAGTCTGATGTAGCTGGCTGTGCTTATGCTAGAGCAGTATGAGCAGTTGATTTACGGAAAAAAAAAGAAAAGAAAAGAAAGGGAACTACACTAGTGTTTTCCATCTCCAAGATGAGCGACTTGGTAACTCTTCGAGCACGGCGCAAAACGACCACCATAGAGAATCCAAAATTGGATTTGGTCATCGTGGCCGCAGAATGAAAGGTTCGAGGCCTACATTAGGATTGCAGCCCAGCCTGCAAACCTTAGCTTTAGATTTTAGCCTCAAAATAAAAGAATTTAAGAAAAGAAATGTATCATAGGTTATTTAATGAGTTTTTTTTAAAAAAAATTACATTATTATTAATATAATGCGCAGTTTAATAGTGCTATAAAATGAAGAGCAGCAAGGGCAATCCCGTATTTTCAATGGGGCTTGGCCTTCGCTTACGGCACCGAGAGCTCTGGGCGTCCCCAATTTCGGTTGCGTTGACAAGGAAAAAGCGAGGAAAAAGGCGGCCAGCCGAGAACCGGGGATTAATTCGTGTCCAATGGCGGCGGAAGGAGGAGAGGCGACGGAGGACCTGATCGAGATCCTGGAGGCGTCGCCGACCCCGATCGACCTCGCACGGTACGTGAACCACGTTCGCGACCCCGCCGCCGGGGCCATCGCCACCTTCGAGGGCACCACCCGCGACACCTTCGAGGGGAAACGCGTCCTGGAGCTCCGCTACGAGGCCTACGTCCCCATGGCGCTCCGGCGCCTGCGGGCCATCTGCTCCGCCGCCCGCGCCGCCTGGCCCCTCCGCCGCCTCGCCGTCGCCCACCGCCTCGGCACCGTCCCAGTCGGCGAGGCCAGCGTCTTCACGGCAGCGTCGGCGGTGCACCGGGCCGACGCGCTCGAGGCGTGCCGCTTCCTCATCGACGAGGTGAAGGCGTCGGTGCCCATCTGGAAGAAGGAGGTCTACGCGAACGGCGAGGTCTGGAAGGAGAACAGGGAGTTCCTTCAGAGAAGGAACGCCTTGGCCTCCTCTTCCTGCTGCTGCGCCACTAAGGTCGTGATGGACGACGACGCCGCCGCCGACGCCGCCGCCGTGACGGCGGCCGACGATGGCGGTTCGGGGGCGGATAAGGAAGAATTCCCGGCCGTCTGATGGAGATGAGTCGACGGACCGATCGCGTCTCGTTCTGTTCTGTTCTCCCTCCTGCATCCGTTAGGCTAACGCGCATCCGAGAGCAGATGTTGCGGCACCGTCGATTTGTTTTTGTTTTTACTTTATTTTTTGTTTTAAATTATCAGGGAGGTTGCTGGGTTTCCCCTTAGGAACAACGTCTCACTGTAGCTTAGCTTCTTTGTAGCACATAATATATACTCGGTCGTTGTGTCTGGTTTTGATATATTCATTCAATCATTCCCTCTGCTAGTTAGAATATGTCAGATATCATGGCATAATCCAATGACTTCTAAAAATTATTTATCTCAAAATTAATAAAATTAATTTTATTAGCCAGATCTTTCACCAACCAGAATAGGGTAAACGAGCATTTGGGTTGCTAGAATCTTAGCGGCGGCTATCAATGCAATCTATTTCTTTTTACGAGCATCAATATTTTCTGCTCTGATAATCAGACACTTAGTTTGGAACCATTTAGCTTTTTTTATTTATATCTATTTTTTTTTTTTTGATAATGTAGCTCATTTTTGCACTTCGTCTCTATTCTAAATACAACTATTTTTGGCTAAAACCGTATGGCTCCTTTTGCCTTCTCTTTACATTATTTAAAAAAAAAAAAAAAAAAAAACTTCACCACCGTGCCTTATTGTGAGGCTTCAGGAAGGAAGCAGGCCCTTGTGAGGTGGCATGCAGAAGAATAATAAATAAATTAATATATCAAATCTTATAAACAAGAACCTTAAAGCAAAAAAATTAACAAACGTGAAGAAGGGGGGAGCAAGAGAAAGAGGAGGTTCAGATCTGCCATTTTATCCGTACACATCGTATGTGGTCTTGTGCCTGAAGAGGAGACGGCTGCAGCTGACTGCCGGTGGAACCACAGTCCTCCAATTAAACTTGCAAACATACGCCGACATATACATACATACACCGAGAGAAGGCCATTATTATTTTTTATATAATGGCAAATAATAAAGGTTTTAGATAGGTTGCATTTTTTTTTTTTTGATAAAAGATAGGTTTCATGTTTTCAAGAAGAGTGATGCCAGGAGTCCATGTCCTTAGGGGTGCCATTGAGCCAAGCCTATGATCAGATCATGAATGATTGAAGAAGTATTTCAATAACTCAGATTTCAGAGACAATTATGCAAAGAAAGTATAAACAGGCAGAGCAGCAGCAGCAGAAGAAGAAGCGTTGCCATTTTTTTTTTCTTCTGGTAGAATGAAGGGTTGGCGCCTAAAAAGTATGAATGACATCGCCACACCAATCTGGGAGAGCAAAAAGGGGTGATGGCACTTCTCTGCACCAAAGCTACATAAATTTTTCATGGGAACCACCCACCCAATTTCCTTGGTGAATCTTCCTGCTGTGTCTCAAGTTGAGTTGCATCCATAAACCACATGAAGTCTTGAAGCTCTTCTAAGAAAGAGGCTTTATAACCTTAATTCTGAAAGAAGAAATTATTCAAACAAATATTCCTACTATCATCTGAAAAGACAGCAAACAATTTGTACCAAAAAAAAGAATAGCAAGGTATCAAATAATGAAGGAGCAGAGAAACAGAAACAGAAACAGGAGGCCGCGGTTTGGTTGGAAAATAAGGGAGAAAGAAGGTGAAGAAGAAGAAGAAGATTTAGAAAACAATGAAGGAGCAGAGAAACCACCAGTCTTGTGTGCCGTCAGGTAGGAGAAGGTCGCCAGGCCCTTGCCTTCCGCTTACCAACCCAGCCAGCGGGCGAAACAGTGATCGAACGAGGCACGTGTCTCAAAGCAGTCTGAAATTTTAAATCAGAATGAAGGTCATACAATCTCCTCCGACTATAATCATCAAGAGATCTTAAAAAAGAGTAGAATTTAAATCATAATCAAGGGACCGCATCTTCGTTTTCAATATCAAAAGGAGTGCTCGAGCAAAGAATGCCGACATGACCGGTGCACAATTATTTTTTTTTTAGTACACCAGCTGCTCATATTAATCTCGTGAGAGCACAACCAATAGAGTCAAAAAAAAGAAGACAACTCAATGAAGGAGGAATAGTAGAATGTCGGGTTTAGAGGATCTCTCTAGAATGGTTGACAATATAGGAGACAACTCAGCCCGCAACTCTATTCGCCTCTCAGTATACATGCACGGCCTAGAAAGTATCACACTCCTGCACTAGCCACTGGATATTGCTAAGAAGTGGATGCTCATCCCCCCTCCACCCCTTCTCTAGTATCCACTCGATCACCACGGCCGAATCTCCCTCAAGGATGATGCTCCCAGCACCTAACACCTGTTTTGCATAGAAGATGCCCTCCTACGCTGCCTTAAGCTCCTCTCCCAAAACTAATCTCGAAGGAGCGTCGCTCTCTTGTCGCAACCAGTCGGGAGAATTGGTCCTGATCACAGACGCCACACCAGCTTTGTTTCTACAAGTAGGTAGGCTATCATCAAAGTTCACCTTAAAATGATCGGGGAGTGAGGGCTCCTAAGAAACAAAAACAAACCTAATGCATAGTTCATAGGCATAAATATGGTTCAAAATTTGGCTACCAACTTGAGCAACAATGCTGCAAACATACGTGGATCAATTTGGTAGCCAACTCAAAATCAGCTGGGAATCTGAGAAGATTGCCGATTAGCTTAGCGACTTGCATAGCATCCTCTGGTGTGGGGGGAGGAACAAGAGAGTCCAAATCCAAGGCTTTGATGGTGCGATGGAGCGTCCATGAGCAGGCACAGAATAGGTGCTTCCTATGTGCTAATTTCGCTGGTGGTTGGTTGATCCATCAAATCCAACTCGATTAGGGACTTACCCAATCGCAGCATCTCAAATATGCTCCCAGCTAAAATCATATATCTTACATTCTCATTAGAAGATCGTTGCCAATTTGAGCCTAAGTTGTTGCAGAAAGCAAACATCTAGACGAGATTATTGGTTGGACTAGATCCACTGTTGAGCTGGTGGACTCGTCCCACCAGAAAGCAACACAACCAAAGGTGAACAAAGAAGAGAGATGAGGGAAAAAGGAGCCACGGGCTGTGTTCCTTTCTGGTCACACTGGTCAATGGTGGATCCGATCCAACTAAAAATTTTTTCGGACTGGGAACACACTTTGCCTACAAAAAACAAGGCCGAGGAGTTCTTTCAAACTAACTTGATATTGTGAAAGCAAAAACATCTGCAAAGATTGCAGCTGTTCGTATTTTGTACAAGACCGTTGCAAGATCAGATAAAGTTTACACATTCTCAATTGATTCTTAGAGAATTTATGCACATGCAAAAATAGAAATTTCGCAAGAATTCAGAATTTAATTGGGGGGAGACGAACAATATATACCTCCTCGGACAGTTGGGCTTGGACCACTACCTAACCGTAATGTATTTTCAAGAAGTTTGTAACATGAACAGTACATGAACAGTCCATCCGAAATGGAAGGTAAGGAAGGGATAGGAATGCGTTCATTTGTTTTTTTTTGGTAGAAACGGAATGCGTGCATTTGAGGTGCACGATGTGGAACTCCAGGTTGCCTTAAAAGCTGAAATTTTTTTCTTCTAGCAACGCAATCAAGGAGCATTATGACAGGTGATCTCCAACTGCACCACAATTATATCTGGGAGACCTTAAATAGAGATGGCAGTTCAGATCCTGGGTTCGTAATGCGTCCAGCAGCCAAAATCCTGGACAAAAAAACAGAATATCACGTTAGGCAAAAATTTTATATCCGACTCATGTGCACTTTTTTATTCTGTCTGAGTTTGTCCATTGCAAACTGTAAACATTAATACAATTGTATGACGACGATATCTTCCTTAAATCTATTTCAAAAACAAAGCAGAAAATCCTGCTCTCGTGTCATCCTTTCTTGCCGGAAACCCGAACTCTTAACATACTTCATCCATGCTAGCCTTCCCCGGCAAGAAGTGTTCGAGGTTTATTCCTGCAAGAAATTCTTTAGGAGATCTTGAATTTTTGTTGATCTATTAAAGCGACGTAAGGATTTGTCATTACTATTTTTCAAAGGTAATGTTGTGCACAGGGTTGAGTAGATTATCTGTCATTTGGAAACACGAGCTTAAGTATAATTAGTTTGTACAAGAAACGGGAGGCGTTGTCCTGGTCCTGTGGACGAGACACATAATTACAAGCAGCTAGCGTCGATAGCGAGAGAGCCTATTGGAGAAACTGATCGATATAATAGACTACTCATCAGATCATTGCGTAACTAAAATTAATCTGTAACGAGATAAGGAACACATCAATCTGGCACGAGCTACATCAAATGTTAAAATATACATATAGACGATGGAGCTAGAAAATTGAAGGGCCGACCTTATGTCTCTCTGCTAACGGCTCAGATGCTAATATGCTATTCTTAGCTCAATTGTGCCACCTCGACGGCCACCTCACTCCCTCCTATTATTAGCCTATCGTCACCAGCCATTTGTCCCCATCCCTCTCCACCTTAATCTCCGAGGAAGCATGCCATCAAAACCCAGCCACCTCTCTCCTTCCTCTTCCCACCTCCGCTAATAGCAGCATCCTGATCCATTGCACCGGCGGGTGGGCGACGAGCAGCAACATGGCCGCCCGGCGGTCTCTGCCGCTCCTCGTGGCTCTGCTCTTCGCCGCAGCGTCTCTCCACACCGACGCCGCGAGCTTGGCCGAGGCGGACGTGCTCCTTAAGTTCAAGACGATCATCACCGATCCCGGCGGCAAGCTCAGCAGCTGGATTGCCGGCACGGACCCATGCAGCGACGGCAAGGGGAACGGGAAATGGGGCGGCGTCATCTGCAGCGACGGCAATTTGCACGGCCTGCAGCTGGAGAACATGGGCCTCTCGGGCATGCTGAATGCCAGCGTGGGCGCCCTCAGGAAATTGCCGGACCTCCGAACGCTTAGCTTCCGGGACAACCAATTCTCCGGGCCGATGCCGGACGTGAAGAATTCAGCGGGGATGAGAAGTATATTTCTGTCGAACAACAAGCTGTCGGGGGAGATCCCGGACGACGCGTTCCAAGGGATGGGCTCGCTCAAGAAGGTGGACCTCTCCCACAACGAGTTCTCCGGCCCCATCCCGACGTCGCTCGCCCGTGTGCCCAAGCTCCTGCAGCTCAGGCTCGACGACAACAATTTCTCCGGCACCATACCCGATCTCCGGCAGAAGGAATTGCACCTCGTCAACGTGTCCCGCAACGAGCTGGAAGGAAAGATTCCGGACGGCCTCAAGAACGTCAGGGACGCCTTCTTCGATGGTACGCTCTCGAAGCCGTACTTTCTTCCCCTTCCTTCCTTCGCTCTGAATCGATGCGATGCTTTCTTCACCTTCCTTCCTTCGCTCTGAATCGATGCGCTCCACAAGCTCCACTACCTGACTCGTATTGTTGCTGCTGCTGCTGTTGTTATCCTTCTTCTTCTTATTATTATTATTCTTATATTTCTTCTCGACCACACCAGGCAACAAAAACCTGTGCGGCGAAGCTGTCGGAAACCCTTGTGCGACGCCAACGCCGCCACAACAGCCATCACCACCGGCACCGCTGCAGCGGGTGCCGCTCGCACCAGCACAACAGAAGGCATCCCCGTCACCAACGCCGCCGCCCCAAGAGAACTCGATCCCGGTACTCGCCGTTGTCACATTAATAGCCTTCGGCGGGACAATAGCGATAGTCGGAGCAATCGTCGTCGCACTCAACCGTCGGCGAGAGGAAGTGGAGGTATTAGGACAGCCCATACCCTCGAGGAACTCCAACAAATACACATCGTTTCAGGAGGAGAAGCTCGAGAAGGATGCGCTGGTCAAGTACGACGTCGGGAGCGCCAGTGGGAGGAAGGCCGGGATGGCGGCGGCGGCGGGGGGGAACGATCAGGGAAGGCTGGTGTTTGTGAGGAACGGGAGGGAGAGGTTTGAGCTGCACGACCTGCTCAAGTCCTCGGCCGAGGTGCTGGGGACGGGCAACTTCGGATGCACCTACAGGGCCACTCTCCCGAACGGGCCATCCATGGTGGTGAAGAGGTTCAGGGATATGAACAGGACCGGCAGAGAGGATTTTGAGGAGCACATGAGAAGGCTGGGGAGGCTGTCCCACCCCAACCTGCTGCCATTGGTGGCCTACTACTACAGGAAGGAGGAGAAACTCTTGGTCCACGACTACGTCCCTAACAGGAGCTTGGCTCTTATGCTCCATGGTATTTCTCTCTCTTTTCTTTTTCTATTTTTTGGTAGAATACCATACTCCATAGATGGTAATCAGAAGGCATCCGTTCCATTATAGAGTAGTCTTGGTTTCTAGAATTCAATGTACTTGCCATGATAATTATTTAAGTGGTTAAAGCCTCGATCGAGTTGGTCTAAGCATAGCCAAGGCCAGCAATTCGATTGAGGTCGGCCATTTCTACAGCATTTGCAAATTCTTTGATCAATTGGCATGATTAAATATTTTCCTCACAATCCCTGGTATATATATATATATATATATATATATATATATATATGCTCCTCGTAACATCTCCTCTTCGGTTAATTGGTTTACATGACTGGGGCAAAAGAGCAAAAACTATTGGAAGAAGCATAGAACAGTAAACCAAGTTAGATAAATTGAATTTGTCACTCGGCTCCTGATTTGTTGAAATTTACTGCTTAGGTAACCGAGGCCCGAACCATCCGATGATGACGCTCGACTGGCCGGCACGCTTGAAGATCGTGAAAGGGGCAGCTAGTGCTCTGGCTTACCTCCATGAGGAGCTCCCGATGTTAGGGGTGCCCCATGGCCACCTGAAGTCCTCCAACGTGCTGCTAGGCGAGTCCCTGGAGCCCCTTCTCACCGACTACGCCCTCATACCGGTGATGAACCAAGCTCACGCTGCACAGTTCATGGTGTCCTACAAGTCCCCCGAGCGCAAGCAAATTGGCAGAACATCCAAGAAGAGCGATGTATGGAGCCTTGGAATGCTGATGCTGGAGATTCTTACAGGTAAGGTCCCCATGCATGACGCACAGCAAGGGAAGGAGAGCACCGATTTGGTGAACTGGGCGAACTCGGTCGCCAAAGAAGAGTGGGCCGGCCAAGTGCTCGACAGCAAGATGAGCAGGACCAAGGATGCCGAGGGGCAGATTTTGAAGCTGCTGCAGATTGCATTGGCTTGCTGCGAGGAGAACGTCGAAAAACGGTGGGAGTTGAAGGAAGCTGTCGACAAGATCGAAGAGATGACACAGGGGGATGGGGACAACTCTTCGACCGCCGCTGAGGGGGAGGTCGATTCATCCAAAGCTGGGCCTGAGGATGATCTCTCTTCTATTGCAATTAATTGAGCATTAAAGGGAGGTTTGAGATTACATTGTGTTTGAGCTTTCGCGTACAAATCCAAAAAAAAAAAAAAGTAAAAGGAAAAGAAAACGAATGTTGGAGATCAGGTGCTCCAAATGTCCGGTGATGGCCTAGCTTTATTCTTCTGTGTCTTTGCGGAGATCGCAAAGCGGTAGGGATCTGTAAAAAGTCGTCGTCCTGTTTGTTTTAGGAATCAAACACAAATTCCCAATGATTTGGGCATTTACTTATGCTCAATTCTCATATTCTCAATCGGACCATTGTTTCTAATTGCGAGGCCGACGATGATCTCATGCAACAAATAACTCTGGCTATGTATAACTTGGTTATATTTATTAATTCCTTATACATCCTCCTTCCCACAAGTCATAAAATTATAGAAGAATTATTCATTCTAACAAATGATAGCAAATGTACTCCTAGGATATGGTTGGGCCTTCTGTAATAAGCTTTTTCGAGTTTGCGAGCATACATCTTTTTTATCAAGCAATAAAAAATGGGAATAAAAAGAGAAGGCTGTGAATTTCCTCGTGAAATGCTTGACATGGGACGATTTTGAATCATTGCCATGGGAATCAACTGAATTACAGCAGCTTATGACCCCAGAAGGCTGCAAAGGTTTATTCTAATAAAGCCTACGCACGTATGAAATTCACAACCATCTGAAGAGATAGGAATATAAACACTTTTTAAGTCTGGGTTGAACAGTAGACATGCTTTCAAGATTACTACAGTCGCGGTTAAGAGGATTGCCATAGGCCTGTTACCTCCTGCGAAATCCATGCGTAGAAGCCAAGCCATAAACTAATGCACAAACATCCGCCGATCCAAAGATAATAATAGAATGGAGAAAACTCAATCAAGACCACATTTTGATTGCTAAAAAATAGACCCGGATTCGATCATACACAACCAGAAAAATAGACAAGGCTACTGTATCGCAAGCTAAACTTCATCACCCAAAAATCCTCATTCAGCAGTGCCGGAAAAAAAGTAAGGGAAAAGAGGAAACAAAAAGGGTGCTTGAAGGGGAAGAGGCAGGGGCGGCCCAATACATCTGGGGGCTCAAGGCGAATTCAGTAAATGGGGCCTCTTTTTTTTAAATAATAATTTTTTTAATAAATATAAAATACTTAAAAAAATGTTATGGAAATAGATTGCTGTCAAGTACACTATTTCAATAAAGATGCATGAATCTAATAAAGGTCGACAAAAAGCCTCTTCAGTTTAATATAATTCTTGAATGAAAATATTAAAAAAAAATACTTAAAAAAAAAAGGGATATGGTACTGTTCTTGGCAATACGCTTTACCATGTGAAGCGAGAGCAGAATAGGAAAAAGGCCATCCCATGGCGCTTCACGGTCAAAAAATTTGTCCAAGAGAAAGTAGGGTCATTATGGGAAATTCACTCCATCTAATTAATAAAAGTCCCATCCCACCATCTTCCCTTCAAGTGAGCCTGCAACATCACGGAACAGCAGCCATTCAACCCCCCCTCCCTCCTTCTCTTTCTCTACCCTCCTTTTCTTTTGCTAAAGACCATCTCTCCTTCAAGTGAGCACCGAAGCTGCAACTGCAACATCACGGCACAGCAGCCATTCAACCCCCTCCCTCCTTTTCTCTCTCTACCACCCAAGAGGGGAGAAGAAACCGGGAGGAGAAAATTAAAAGAATCTCCACCCTCCAAGAAGTCCATCTCCAATCCCCCTATCTTTCTTCCTGATGGCCCAGCTGGATCAGGAGTAATGTGAGGGAAGGAAAACCAAGACCAAAACCAAAAAAGAGAAGGGATGAAAGATAAGAGTGGCTTGAGGTGTGTATGAAGCCAACCAAATCCCTCCTCTCTCTCTCTCTCTCTCTCTCTCCACCCAAAACAAAACTACTGTCCCCAACTTCCCCGATTGCCCTCTGCAGGCCAGGAAACCCTCCACCTCCCTTCCATCAAGGAGGAAGACTCGTAGCCAGCTTCTGCTCCCGGAGGCCTTCCATTGGCCCGGGGCCTTAGGCGACCGCCTCAGTCGCCTAGGGCTCGGGCCGGCCCTGGGAAGAGGAGAAGCTAACTCTGTTATATCAGGCAAGCGGCGCGCGCGAGCTGTGGCTCTATGCGGAGGGGATTTCGACGTCGCCGTCGGTGATCTCCTGCTGGAGGTCCTTGGGGTCCTTGCCATCGACGGTGCAGCCGACGGAGACGCACGTGCCGAGAATCTCCTTGACGTGCCGGCGAGGTCCTTGGCCATGGATCTCGGGCGCATCACCCGGGCGATCTCGATGGCGTCATCGAGGGAGATGCTGCCGTTGTGCTTGATGTTCTTGGTCTTCTTGCGGTCGCGCTCCGGCTCCTTGAGGGCCTTGATCACCAGGGCAGCGGCGGAGGGCACCACCGTCACCTTGGCCTGGCGATTCTGGACGGTGAGCTTGACGGTGACGCGGAGGCCCTTCCACTCCTTGGCCGTCTCCTTGGCGATGTCCTCGCCAACCTTCTTGGGGGACAGACCCAGGGGACCGATCTTGGGGGCGAGGGAGCTCGCCGCGCCGACCTCGCCGCCGGTGACGCGGACGTACACGTCTACGACCTGGGAGGGATCGAATTTAGGCGGCATGGCGGCGGCGGCGAGGAGGAGAGACAACGTGGAGGGTTATTAGGATTAGGTTTTTTTTTTTCTTCTTTGTGAAGAAGAAGAAGCGGCAAAATGGTGCGGGGATTCGGATGATCGTATATAGCGCGTGCGCCTCCAACCGCGATCCCGGTTGAAGCTACGGAGTATTTTAGAGGCAGGCCAGGAGGCCCAGGCAAGAAAAATATTTACGGCCTTGCTTGCACAACCACGTGGGCCTAAATGTGCTTTCCTTCTTTTTTACCCCAACTTTGATGGATGCATCATACAACTCTCGTATACACATCCAGAGAGAGAGAGAGAGAGAGAGAGAGAGAGAGAGAGAGAGAGAGAGAGAGATTGATGTAACATTAGTAAAGGAGTCCCACAAGAGTTCTCCTAGTGTGATTAGCTACATTGCTAGCTATGCAATCAACTGCATTTCGATTGATTGTAGACACGGGTCGCCTCCAATGAATTCAAGGTGGTCATGATCCTCCAGAATAGGACATGACTACCAACATGGACTTCCACTTTCACAGCCAACCAATCACCATTTTGCATCACCCTCCAATAGGATGTTGGTTGCTCTAAGCATATTATCAGCATGGATGGACCCTTTCCACACTCCATGCAGCTCCGCCATCAAGACAATAGTATCGAATATTTGAGCACCACCTATAGTCATTGTTGCTGCTAAAATTAGGGTTGAGGTCGGTCACTGCTTGAGGTGCACCAAGGTCGACCTTTGCCGAAGTAAAAGATAGGTTGTCTGAGAGCTAGGGAGCAGCTTCTAGGATTTGTTGAGCCAAACTCACCGCTCCGGGAAGTGAGCATGACTTGCGAGAAGGTCCAGTTGCCAGAAGGTTTACGATGGAGGACCCTCTGATGATTAAGTTGGTGGAGATCTAGAGCAACAATGGAAAAGAGGGAGAATGAGAGGGGGAAAGTGCTCGAGAGAAAAAGATTTTCCTCTAAAATCCCCCGATTAATTATCCCTATATACAAGATGAGATCGGCACTCATTATCTAAATTATCGAAAAGTGCCATAACTGCGTGATAGCAGCTAATCTTGCATCAATCATATAATAACGACTTCCCATGATAAGCACGCGGTGATACTTGAGTTCATTGTGCGTCCACAGTTGTGCTGGCACAACCGCTATCAAGGCCATAAGTGGCTTCTTTAATGATCGTTGGTGTTACTCCATGGTTGGTCCGACTAGAATAAAGCATTGGTCTATACTAAAGTAATTTTTCTTAGCTAAGGTCGAGGCTAGGTTGATCGAGATAGTCTGAGGTCAAAATGACTAATATTCTCCCCATTAATCACAAATGAACAACCGCGACTCCAAAGCCAACTCTAATAGAAAAGGAATTTTATTGCGTGTTCGTATGCATCCCTGCATTGAAATTCTAGCCGTCTCCACTTTGTGGAAGAACTTTGCTACAAGCATGCTTATTAAATTGGTCGTTGGGAATTCTCATTTGAATCGTAAGGAGGTTGATTGCGTGGCCCCAAATATTCTAAATCTTCCCAAGCTTTAGAAATTGCTTGAACATATGATAACCTTTGATAAGTTAGACCAAGTTGTTTGCCCTTTGTTCCTGGTAAAACCACCTACTCTGGCTGGCAGATGTTGATTAAAGTTACCATTGTGTCCCGATAAACTCTCCAAGTACCCGAGTCAAAAAAAAAAAAAAAAAAAAAATCATCGTGCGAGGAAATCCGATAGCAAATAAACCCTTGAAGACACTTAACTGCAATGTTGAATTGGACTCGTACAATAAATTAACAGATGTTGATGTTAAGACATATTACAAAATATAAAAAAAATTTAGAAAGGACTCCCTCTCTCTCTTCATTGGATCCTTCGCGTCCACCGTCCAAAAAAAAAAAAAAACCTTATTCTCCGGCAAAAGCCGAGAAGGCAACAATAAAAATTGCAAGAAAAGACCACTGATGTATGGCATGCTGCAATCTTCCAATTTGAAAAAATTCAGATTTTTAAGTTGAGAGTAAGATATGTACATATATATTGATGATAAGTAGGAGATAGTAAGGATTATTAGTTTGCATTTTTGCCGATACAAGATTTCCCGGAAGAGGACCCCTGAATTCCTTTTTCGCGATGAATAGCGTAACAGTGGACGTGAATGATGATTGCTTGTTCTCTATTTTAATCTTCAAATACTGTCTATTATGATGATTGATGTTTGTGCCGTATGGTTTGCTGAGAAATATCTATATGCACACATATTTGAGCCTTGAGACAACATTATTTGGCAAAACCTACCAAGACACTAAGCAATGAGAGGGGCGGTGGCAACAACATCATGTGTCTTTTTTAAATACAACCAAAGGCTTTTCTGTTGCAGTAAGCATGATTGTTTAGACTTGTACACAGCACAGATCATACAAGAGATACCAAACATCGATTACGAAGCAAGTATTCGAACAATCCAATCAACAAGCGATTTTTTGAATAGATGATGTCAATCCTTTGGGAGCAAACCTAGATCGCCCATTCTTCTCGGATAAGTTTTGGGGCAATGACATCGATCGAACTGTTAAGAACGCCAAGACAACTGAATCAAGCGACATCCCATGTGCGAGGGGAAAAAACTAAAGCTCAATCAAGGGAATAAAAAATTATCACTAAACTTGAGAGGAGTTTGATACGTGAATAAAATATGCGCACACTGAAATATATGCGATTAATTTCTAATCATGACGTACGCAATAGCATAGAGAACGGAACGGGCATCAAGGCCTAACCACCAGGGCTAGTTATAATAATCTTGCAGAATAACGTACTGCTCAAACATTTAATTTAATATATTAAATTCTGGGGTTAAATTAACGGCATTTGCTTCCCGGAGTACCCATTTCCAGTTCGGCAGCTCCGGGGGGGCGGTGTTCTATATTCTCTCCAACCCCAACGATTAAACGATATGGAGAGGAGAGCAGCGACGTGGCCCTTGAGAAGCCTCTCTTCTCCTTCCTCTACTCTCCCTCTCCGTTTCTCCTCGCCTCCTTACCAATCTTAACGGTAGAACCACCAAAAGAGGCCAAAATCCTATAGTTTTCTGCCATAACTCTGGGATCTTTTCCGACCGATTCTGCCGCGAAGTTGGGATTTTCCCGCTAAAATCAACGGATTCTGATCTAACGCTGTGATATTTCAGCTGAAATTGCGATCCCCCCCCCCTCTCTAAAAAGAGATTTATTCTTATCCGAAGTCGTGATTTTTTATTTTCCCCCGCTATTAAAATCGATTGCTGCCGAGCAAAATACTAGCGATTCAGAGAGACCCACCCGGAAAATCCCTCAAAGAGCGGGGCCATGGCCGATTCTTCGGAGCGGAAGCGCTCTCTAAAGCTCTCCCTCTTCGTGGGGCTGACCGAGTCCTCCGCGAGCGAGCTCAACGCCGCTCGATCACCGAGGTGCTTCGACGGCGGGGCCGTCGGTCTCGGGATCGTGGCGGCGATGAGCAACGACGTCGGCGACGTGAGTCCTGCGAGGGTGGCGGCCCCGGCCCTGTCCCGATCCGACCCGATCCCGATCGTCCTGGGGAGGCCCGCAGCCAAGCCGAGGGGCCCCGCCGCGAGGGGGGAGGAGGACAAGGAGGACGTGCAGCTATCGGAGTGCTACACGTGTGTGATCTCGCACGTGCGTGGCAACCCTGTGACGAAGAGGGTATACTTCGACGATGGCTCCGATGGCATAGACGGAGGCAACCCTGTGACGAGGATGAGTTCGGGGGTGTTTTTTGAGTCGGCGGCCCCGCCTCCGTAGGCGAAGGAGTTCTTGAGCCGCTGCTTTTTGTGCCAGAAGGAGCTTCGTGGGCTGGATGTTTTCATGTACAGGTGCTTCTTGTTATTTATTTATTTATTTTTTCAAGCGGTCGGACAATTTTATCATCATCATTTTGTGAGTTTATTTCTTATTTTGTTCCAACTTTCTGATCATTTAGCTTTAGTTTCTCGTGTCATTATCAAGAAGCGACATATCCAATGCTGTTGAAGCTTTTTTCTTCTTTTTTTTTTCCCACTTTTCCCACTATAGATGCAGGTTTAGCTTTGTGAAAGTAGTAAAATCCGCTTGAAGGCCATGAAACTTGTCCCCAGTTTTGCTCGATCCCGTTAGGAACAAATTAGATAAGGATCTAATTTAGTCCTTGTAGTAATGTTCTATCTGTGATAACTTTCGTATGGCGTACGTCTTAATAGTCTGTCTAATAATCGAGATTGTAGGATGTTGTCGTGTTCCAAACATGCAGCACTAATGGATTTTCTGTTTTGTGTTTTCTTCCGTTGCCCTGCAGAGGAGAGAGAGGCTTCTGCAGTGTGGAATGCAGACGCCAGCAAATTAGAAGCGATGAGCACGGGGCAAAATGTGGGCCTGAAGAGTCACCTTGTTCGGCTCCTTAATTTTCTTTGCGCGCCTCGTGATGCAGCGGCTTAACTGTATTACGGTTAATCTCCCTTTGGTTTGCTGGAGGGCCGATGCAGTATCAAGCATCAGCCCGAGCTTTGAGGGCCAGCAGATCGAGTTTAAACTGGGATGATATCACCAACTTTGATCTGCATTTCCTATGTGAGGACTTAGGCACGATCCCAGATGCTATTGCTGTCGCTGTATGGCCAAATGCTTATCAGGTTCGGTTGGCTGTTAAGTTCTTTGGTCCGTACAATCTAATGCCGGAGTCCTCTTCACCTCTCAGTGATGACCGAGATGAACCTGGTGACTCGGACTCGGACTTGAGAACCATACCAAGAATGTAGGGGCAAGCCCTCCAATTCCCGTTGTCTCTCCCCGCAGCAGGGTTTCCGTGAATATCTGTTGTTCCATCTTTTGTGAATTTGTCTTCGGCTTTCTCCATGTTTTGGCAGTTCGGATACTGCTTGGAGTGATTCTTCTCACATTTTAACCTACAATTTCGGCATTCATAACGTCGATATGGTAATGCGCCAGGTAAGCTTGCATGCAAATCACACTAAACTCGCTAGGGTTGCATAGCTGAAACAAATGAAGATTAAACTAAGAATAATTTATCAAGCAACCCCCAGTACCACTTGAATAATTAAAGCAGGAACAGCAACTATTTGCTATCTTAACAGTTTTGATTCTAAGCTCTTCCTAAATACGTACATATAAGTTGAGCCCAATTCATTCCAATGGATAAGTTGAGCCCATCAGGTTTCAATTGGGCTGACTACCTACCCCGACTGCATAAAAAGGCAATCAAAATCAACAACCTATGTAAAACTTTAAGCTGTCAGAAATTAAATATCGAAAAGCACAGAACAGCCCCCCATGAACAAAATTCATATGAGGCCGGCACCAGAAAAATAAATATGAAACGAGCTTCCTATTTTGCCTCATTTTCTCTAATATCTATCTTAAAGAAGAAGCTCAAAAATCATAGGCTCTTTCTAACGAAGTTATACTTCTCATTTAAAAAAAAAAAAAAATCACAGTACTAAGCAGTTTTCTGGCTTGTTAAAAGAAAAAAAAAAAGATAGATGAAGATGCTGGATGATCTTTTTTGGCACGTGTATTTCTTTTTTGCCATCCATCTGACAAGGCGGTATATATATATACGATAATAGTGGGCTACCAAGGGCCGGTTTTCGAATTTAATCATAGCTATATACAAATATATGATAAGGAGTAGGCTATCCAAGGGCCGGTTTTCGAATTTAAGCGGAGAGGCCTCTTCCCGCTTCTCGTGCCGGACCCATCCTCGGAGTTTTGTTTCTTGGTATCGTTGGCGCTCCATCGAAGATCCCCCGTCTCCATATAGGGATTTCGTCGATTCTTCTTGCGATGGCAGATGGTAATCCTCCTGATCTATCTTATGCTCTATCCTGATCTCGAATTTCTTGGGGTCTTATGGCCGATGAATGCTTCGATTGGTCGATAAATCTCTCGATCATCTCTCTCCGTATTGATGTCCTATTTCTTGATATGAATCACTTTGATCTCGAAATTAAGCAGACTATGATCTTCCGTGAGCTTCGAAAGACCATGGGAGAGATCGTAGCCCTTCTGATCTCTCCAGTTTCGATTCTATTTCTTTATATGAATCAAATCGATCTCGAAATTAGGGTTATGGAATATCGTAAGCCTCCCATCTCTCCAACTTCTATCTACTTTCTTGATATTGATTATATTAATCTTGAACTTGGGGTTTTATGGTGTATCCTATTTTCTTGGAGCTTGAATTTGTCTTTCATCAGGATATAACATTTCAAGATCTAGTGTATTCTTCAAGATGAACAGAGTGAATTTATAAGTGACATCTATGGAGTAGAATCAGTTATATTTCTTTTAATTGTCATCCCCTCTCTCTCACAGGGCAGAAAAATGAAAAAGGAGAAAACGGGGAGGGAATAATAATAGAAGGCAGGGGCATGAAGTTACATATTCTGATTTATTTTGGGATTTTGATTTCTCCTGGATCTTATAATATGGTATCTGCGCTTCTATGTTGCACTGGAAAACAAAAATTGGTGTTCAAATAGATTATTACATTCAGAACTGATTGTGGACTGATCTCTGGGAGAGGGGCAACAAAACAGAGAGAGAGGGAGAGAGCCGGCAAGATTTGAAGGCAGCTGGTAGGATTCCAGGGTTTTGGTGATGACTTTTTTCTGCTTCTCCTTTGTGCCTGGTTCTCGACAGCCATACTTGTTCCTTTTTCCCCCTGTTTTTTCAGTTGATAAATCTTAATATCCAGCTATATTGTGTTTCTGTTGTAGTTACAGAACTTTTATTATGGCATGCGATCCTTAAAATGTCATCATGCTGCACTCTCAGAAGTGCATCGCGAACAAGTTACATGCGCACTGGTTAGCTCCTCACTATAATGTTATGCCTAAATAGATGATACCTTTTATGACATTTATAATTTGGTAGAAATTTAAAGGAATCATGCACCTTTTTTTATTAAGTTTAGAATGTGCTAAATATAGGGCTTTTATTTGTCACAGTAGGTTTATCCTCACTTGTTTGAAATTTGTAACACAGATTACATTAATGCTTGTGTTTTTTGATTACTTTGGTTAGAGGACAGAATTTTTCCTTGATTAGAAAGGTGTAAATATTTTGAATTTCTAAACATCGTGCCTATTACAACGAATGTGGTGTCGAAAACCTCCCATCATCTTCTTAATCGACGGCTGACAAGATGGGGGACTCATTATTTACACTACATCCTCGCATTCGGTGATCACCATATACATGGCGTCTCTAAAATCAGACTAGACAGGTCCCTAATTCTTTGGCCAAAACCTATAGATAGTGTGGTCGCCCAGATGACCAGTAAAAAGAATGTTTGATGGATTGGAGTGAACAAGTACAATAGATGGAGAACCGAACCAGTCCAAAAGACCTTAAAGCACAAAGCATTGTATTATAGGCCGAGTAGAGGGAGATGGCAAAGCAAACTATTATGGAGCAAGCCGAATGGAGGCTAGCAACAAGTTGAGGCTGATAGGGCATGATTATTGGTCTGACAGATGGTATGTGATCTAGTCATTTTGACAAACCTAATTAGTAGAAGGAATGCTGGCGTTAGTTATCACAATTACCGTAAATGGAGGCCAGATGTGGACTTTTATTGAGAGTGGGCAATTACATATGGATTGTCTCTTGGTATAAATAAGAGAATTGTACTCCAATTGGAAACCCTTCGACACATTAATTAATCAAATTTATTTTTAATTATCCTTACTTTATCTTTGTTTTATCTTGCTCATAATTTGCTAGTAGTACTCTACCCTTAGGAGTAGTAGTAGCAGTAAATCTTTTCGGTTGTAGCCTTGGCTACATTCTTTCCAAATCTATCTGTTGTGGTTCAAATCTGGCCCAAGGATGACCATGCCGGAGGAGTCGGGGGAGCCGCCGGAGTGTGGAGGAAGAGGATGAAAGCCGCCTCCCGCAGTCGGTGAGGTACCTGCACAAAGTCTCACCAGTATTTCCGGTGAGAGCCCTCCGACAATCAAGTTAGAGTGGAGTCTAGTTGGTCCAGCCAAAAGTTCCTTAGGCGTTACCTGTTGGAGTTCTTTATAGTCCCGGTAGGAGCGCTTAGGTGGCGGAGGTATGGCCCATTTTCATCATAAGTGGGAGTGGCGTGCTGTCAGAGCTTGCTTGTGGCGCACAGTGGAGTTCGTTCTTAGGAACGATAAGGCATTGACAGCCGTAGCAGGGTATGGCCTGTTTCCAGCATGAGTGGGAGTGGCGCGCAGCCAGAGTTTGCTTGTGGCGCGCGGTGGAGTCCGTTCTTGGGGACGGTAAGGCATTGACAGCTGTAGCAGGGTATGGCCGGAGTAGCATGGCACTGTCCTTAGCTGTCGTGGGCTGGTAAACGAAGCATGGCATGGTGGCGTCGCAACGTATGGCCACGTAAGAGGGCGTAGGCATGCACATGGGTGCGATCGTTGGTGAAGCCGAACTCGTCGAGAGGTCGCATCAGGCATTTGGCGAGGTCGGCTAGATGGGTGCTGAGACCTGCCTAGCATCCCGGGTTCCGAGGTGTGCTCGGTGGAGTGCCCAGAGCTCAAAGGTCGGGGCGTATTACTGGAAAGGGCGCCCCGAGCTCGGTCGGAGCGAGTCGGTGAATATCCGAGGTTGAAGAAGCTTTTAGTGGAGCCCGAGGTCGGGCTGATTCTAGGCCGGACCGAGGATACGTCTGGTCGGCGTTGGTGTCTATTAGGCTGAAATTGGGTGGCCCTTTTGTTGTGGGCTGGACGATCCATTTTGCCCCCCATCATTTGCCTCCCGACTTTCGAGGTCGAGCTGCTCTTTAGCTCGGGCGAAGGAAGTAGCTGGACTATTGATCGTCCTGCGCTTCAGCCAAGTGCTCATGAAGATACATGCACCGAGCTGGATATACATGTCTTATCAGGGACCGATTGTGTTCGGTCGTACTTTGTAAGGCGAGCTTGAATGAGTTAGGTCGCCACATCAGCTGAAGAGGAAGCAGCTCTGGAAGCTCTTTTAATGCATTGCGTGTGCACTTCCTTTTGAAGTGTCGCTAGGTAGAACGCGAGGGGCCTCATCAATGCCCCATTTTTTGAGATTGCCTGCCATAATGATCGGCTTTTAGTGCTGCAATCTGGAGAGATTTGCTAAGACAACTTCGGGGCTTGCCGCGTGACAAAATTTGGCCGCTTCGTCGTTTGGGGAAGTCGATCGGAGCCGTTGATGTAGGCTATATAAAGCTTTGTGAGAGACCTCCGGGGTCTCTATTTTCCTTCTTCTCTCCGTCCGCCGTCGTCCCATTTGAGTTTTTTGAAAAGCCTTTGGAGCATTTTGGAGCTTTTCGGCGAACCTCTTGGCGACCTTTCTCCTCTTATTTTCTCCGGTGAGGCTCCTAGGTAGGTGTTTTCACCTTTTAGGTTGCCCGGAGGGGCTCCTTTTCTGTCTTCTTTTGCTTTGTTGTGAGCAAGGAGATGGGGTCGCCCTCGAGAGCCCTTATACTTGGTGCGGGCCCATCTCGAGCTCGGGTTTCTTCGTCGTCGTTGAAAGCCAAGCTCGATGGGAGTCATGACTCGTATGGGATTGACTCGGCTATGGGTGAAGAGAAGCTGGTCCAGATTCGGGCTCAGTTCTTTATTCCCTCCAGGTTCACCCTGGAGCTCCCAGGGCCTGGAGCTCGAGTAGATGATCCTCCTAAGGGTTGGATCATGGTGTACGCAGATATACTCCGAGAGGGGCTGAGGTTTTTCATGCATGGGTTCATGAACAAGCTCCTGGCGACTTATCACCTAGTCCCAGCACAGCTTGCCCCAAATTCATGGAGGATGATAGTGGGTTTCCTCGTCCTGTGCCTTGCACATAATCTACCCTCCTCAGTTAATGTTTTTCGAAGATGCTTTATGTTGAAAGCCAACTCCGCGGATAAAAGGTGGTGGTACTTCTTCCCTCGAAAAGACTGCTCACTCTTATGAGGCGCGCCTTCCTCCATTCACGGGGGGAAGTGCAAATTCTTCTTTGTTTCCTCCGAGCGGCCGTGGGGGTTTGACCCAACCTGGAGTTCGCTGCAGGTCGCCGTTAATAATAGACCGCCCAAGTTATCGCAGCTCGAGCAGGCAACCTTAGATACGCTGCTCGGCCTGGAAGAAACTCCAGGGCTCCCCGACTTGCTTGCTGAGGAAGTCCTGGTGAATGTCGGCCTGAGCTCAACTCATCCCGAGGGATGCAGCTGCTTTTTTTTTTCTTTCTTCTCCCTTTTTGCATGGGATTCTGACTAAGTTTTGTCGTCAGAAATTGCAGGGATGCATCTCGATCCCAAGGCTTTAATGGCTAAATACTGCAAGAGGGTGGCCGCCTCTGATGGAGCTCGGTCCGAGCAGAAGAAGAAAGCCCGGGTTACTTCGGGCTCCAGCGCTGGGCGGTGCCAGCTCGGCCTGAGCCCGAGCAGGTTAGTCCGATTAAAGCCAGGTCGCCCCCACAAGTAGCGGAAGGGCGCGTGGGTAAGCGGGCATTCGCAGCACCCGCTGAAGCTCGCAGCACCCGGAGGGTCGTCTGGGTATCTCCACCGAGTTCTGAGCCAAGGGACAAGCTTGGGGGTCGGTCCTCTTATGTGGCTGCAGCTTCGCCCAAAGTTCGGCCCGCTCCTTTGGGGTTTGGGAGGAAGCTATTTCACCCCGAATGTGAGCTGTTTGAGGATGATGCGGCACTGGAGTCTAGCGAGGTCGCCTGCGAGGTCATCTGCTTCCGCGTGACCGGGCTTAGCTGTTGGGGCTAGAGTTGCCTATGAGTGTCGGCAAAGCGTACACCGCCAGTATTTTGGTAAGTGATATCACTTCTGTGTAGATACTTAGCCTCGGCTAACTTTTGTTTTCTTGTGCCAGCTGCTCCATCTGGTCGATCTACTGGGGATCGCCACGACCAACTCCCGGGACACAACACTATCCATCTACCTTCAAATGGACAGTGTGACGGTAACAAAAAATTTTGAAGGTAAAGGCATTTGGACCCATACTACTCCAATTATCTTTATTTTGATAATCTTTTGTTCGGCTAATCCAATGCTAATGGCATGCCCATGTATTTATCTCATCACTAGACTTGTCAAAGAAGCTTCCTTGCATGCCTGTCTTTAGGATGCTTGCAAACAGATGCATATCATATCATACCACTTGATATAGGCATATTATACCATTTTGCTTGGTATGAGGCATACCATAGCACATCGATAGCTGCCAAGTAACAGTGTTGAGATATGTATCATATCGGTATAGGGTCCAGCATTGAGATAGAAAATCTTGATTAGAATTCAATCCAATGTACTTAGCCAACCATGCATGATTATCATTGCATATTTTACATGAACCAAAATAATATAAGAATTTGTATTTTATTTAGATAGGAATTGGTAATTGCTATGAATCCTTGGTAGGAGATGAATGTATAATTTCAGTATCTTGTTTTTTGAATAGAGCGGTTTAGACAAAATGATGCATTTGCATGTATTTTTGAGCTCATCTATTTTATACCTGGTCCAAGTTTAAAGTTTGATGAGCAACATTTTTTTGTTAATTACGGCATTTAGAGGTATGCGAGCTTCAACAATTTTTTAAGGAGGGTTTCTTGTCTTGAGTGCCTGTATGCAAAACGTATGCTCCCATGTACCTGTCACATGACAAAGATTATCGGACCTCCAGTGCGAAAGTTTGTGTCAATATTCCTTCATTGATCATTGCATAAGTATCTGGCATCATCCCTGGCCGTCCTCTATTTCTATTTAGATTACAGCAGGGTTGGCGGGTCGAGATAACAAATAAATGCTGTCATTCTTCATGCAACCAATTGAAGTGTTGGAATCTAATATCAGCCACCGCAGTTTTTGCTTCTAATGTTGGCACACCAACCGACGACAGCCAATGGAAGCCTGCACTGGAGCTAAAAGGCATGCATGTAGTGCTTACCCGAAATCCCAGTGCTCATATGCAATCCTACTTTAGGTTTTCGTTCATGCCTGTTGTCTCTTCAACTCCCTGGTGAAGTTCCGGGCATGGCTAAAGTGTTGCATAAAGAGAGAAGCATGCACCTACCCGGTGCTCATCTGAAATCCTAATTAGCCTTTCCGGTGTGCCTGTTGCCTCTTCAGCAGCATGGTGAAATACAGGGCACGGCTAAATATAGATCATAAAGAGAGAGAATCATGCAAACTGCTTGGTTATCAAACAGCTATATGGATAGGCACCCCACCTGCGCAGGTAACTGCATTTTCTTCGTTTTGAGGCAGCTCATGGCTGCCATCCAACGTAAGATCATACAATATGATCTGTATGTGTTATGTTCGTAATCGAAGGATCATAACTGAATGCCGCAGAAATTAGAAACAGCATCCTGCTGGCTGCTCTATCAACTCGGGACGGGTAGTTTTCCAGCGCGCAGAACCTTTTAAAACCACCAGTGGGCCGCATTTGGCCTCATTACCACATGAGCATATGATATATGAGTGGAAGACGATGATGATATCCTCCTCCGGTTAGAAGGCTAATACGATGCCCTATTATTTCATGATATCATGCATAAATTGAAAACAAAATACCATCATCATACACAGAGAGACACAGAGAAGCTAAGATCTTGAAATGAACGATGAGGGGCTGAATATCAATAGCAGACAACAAAAGCAAACAATGCAGGGATGTTCGAGTCAGGCATTCCTAAGAGCAAATTGATGTGAAATACGGAGGGGGAGAAAAAGGCTCCATCAGGAAGCAGTCCACATCATGCAGAACTGCCCCCACTGCATGGGTCTAGTTGTAATACATTAGCTGTCGAGCAGATGAGTGACTGGGATAGCCATCATACATTGCCTGGGAACCTCCAGACAAGAGCCCTCCAGATACCTGTGCAGCAAGGCCATGCTGGCCAGCCAATGGCCCAGCAGCAGCAGCAGCAGCAGCCTGAGCCTGGTAAGCCAGCAGCTCTGCAGCTGTATAGCCTTGGTGGAGACCTGGCGTTTGTAACATTTGGAAAGGAGGAACCGGGGGTGGTAGAGGGTTGGAGGTTGTCCCCGGGGGGGTTGGCTTAGTACCCCATGAGCACTGCAGAAGATATTTCAAGATCGAAATGTTAAAGAGAAAAAAATATATCATGAGGGGAGTCTATTGATGAGAAACAAGCCTGCAATCTTGCACCCGAGCTTACTTTCACTGATTTCCCACATAGGATCCTTCCATTGGCCATTCGAATGGCTAAAGCAGCTTGTTCATGGGTTTGATATCTCACAAATCCAAATCCTTTCTCTCTCTGTATGCGCACTTCTTCAATAACACCGGCCCCTAGAAAGTGAAATTGGTGATGGAGCTCAGCTTGTGTCACCTGATACAGCCAACAAAAGATGCACTTGCAAGTGTCCAAAATAAAACATAATTTGAAAGAAAACAAGGGCTACCGGCTGGCAGGATATCTGTTTTTTA
The DNA here is from genome assembly GCF_009389715.1 of Phoenix dactylifera. NCBI lineage: Eukaryota > Viridiplantae > Streptophyta > Magnoliopsida > Arecales > Arecaceae > Phoenix > Phoenix dactylifera. Next base: position 1,106,458 of record NC_052398.1, on the reverse strand, counting down.
AAATGTAGGCAGATATAAAAGACAATAAAGATGGGGGAAGCATCCTTGCAGTATAGCCTATAACAGTAAATGATATGTACTTTACCTCATGAGCCAGGTAGCCAACATATACAGTTGTGTAGGCAGGATTATTTTCAGGAGGCTCATCATTTGCATTCTCCTGGCCTCCATCTGCCAGAATAAAACAAGTTTAGAAAATCACATCTACCTTTTTCTACTTTCATACCCATTCTAGTAAGAAAAAATTGGCGCATTTAGATTCTGCCCAACAATTGCAATTGGATCACGAGCAAGGAATCATGACAATGGAATTTGGTTTTTTCCAATCAAGGACCTATTTAGTCCAGCTGTCTGATCTTGCATAGAAGGATGTGGACATCTAACCTGCATTACCAGAATTTCCATTTGTCAATACAACAGCATTCTGATTATCATTGTTCTGTTTGTCCTCCCCAGCACTCTTGGTTGCCCAATTGCACCGTATTTGTCTGCTTCCAAGCCATTTACCTGGCAATCAGGAGATGATGTTAATCCACATTCATCCAAACAAAGAAACACTGATGCCAGATCCACCACATATAATCAAATAAATATTCACTATCCATTGCTCGATCTTTACCAGTCATGTCATTTATAGCATTCTGAGCATCCTGCAGAAAAGTATATAACTATGTTTTAGTAAACATATTGCGGGATCACTTCAGGAAATCTTTTGAGATTTCCTTTTTTTAATAAAGAAATCAGTAAAGATGAGGTAATCCCGCTAATCTAATAAATTAAATATGTGCACACACCAAGGACTGCCATTTACGTGGTAACCTTCACATTAACACCTGGACCACTATAATGGCCACTATCACCAGCAACAATGACAAGCACAAAAGAAAATTGTTCAGTTCTTGAACCAACCACCCAACTGAAGTCAGACAGAAGGCAACATATCAAGATTAAACTGAATTGACTATAATCTTGAGGAATCCAGAGACAAATTGCATCATGAACCACTCTGGTATGCATTGCCCAATTAATCATATTTTTGAGCTGCACATACCTGCTGATTGCGGAAAGAAATAAATCCGAATCCTCTAGAGCGCCCTGTTTTGTTATCCCACATGACACGCGCATCACTGTCAGTCACACAAACGAACGTTCAATTGGATATGGTTGAAAATGTGACATAACATGATGTATTTATTCATCATGCTGCTTCATGAAAATTTAAACACAAGGAACTAGCAACACTCAAAAAAATTACAACGTGGCTATTATCTTTTAATATGGAGTTCTATACTTTCAATCCGGAGATTAGTATCCAAAAATGCAAGGGACTTACGAACAACTGGGATATACTGAGAAACAGGCATAAAGAGTTGCATCAGTTACTTCAGGACTCAAATCCCCAACAAAAATATGGAAGTGTCCTTGTCAGCAAAAGAAAGTTATGTTAGAACAGATTACATGCTTAACATGCTTTAGAGAATGAGCTAGCCAACCCAAAATTGGCAGGAGTTAATCCAGGAGAAGAAGAAACATACCAGATGTATCTTCCCTCTGGCCACCAGCATATGCCCAATTCACCTTAATTGCCTGACCATATCTGCAAAACTTGGATCACAAAGTGGGTAAGAACAAAATATGAAAGAAAAACAATAACTATGGTGCATATTGATGATCTCGACGTTTCTTACATCTGGCGCCCATTCAATGACACAATTGCAAGAGCTGCTGACCTCCGATCATGATAATCAACAAATCCAAAAGATGACTGAAACAGAGACATAGTAATATATCAGTGACATCCATCCATAAAACATATCAATCAATAAATTTTGCAATCAGTTCATATTATCATCTGAACAATCAATCAACTGTAACTATTACTAAACTAGTAAAATGCCAGCCGAAGTTAACCAGAGTGCTCCAAGAGTTCTTCTCCGTGTGCAGAAATTAATAGGAAACTGATGGTGAGTTGGATCACTGATTTGCCATGAACAATGCTATCTAGATTAACTGATATCTTTATATAATTCCCATGCCATAAAACCCATACAGGGTACCATACCAACAAAACAACTTATTAAGAAATGAAAGAGACTGGTAAGAAAGCAATTGATTAGAGACAGTGCATGAGACATTGCAAGGATGACAGCAACGGCAAGGATGACATCAATATTCTCATTTTGATGTATAATTTCAACCTTATTTGTGACCCGTCATCATTCTTAGCCCTGAAACTGATATAACCCAAATCGGAATCAAGGAATATGCAATTTTGAGATGTTCAAGATGTTCAGGAGCACCCAAGGCAATATTTTGTATAAATTATTTCACAAGTATTACATATTCACTCATCTAGTGGTCATCTTTCTAATATGCAAATTTTGATGGTTGTGATTTATAAAAACGGACAGCATATATAGCATGGCAGAAGATTCTGGATGAAGAGTCAAATAAAATTGAGTTTATTTTATTTCACAATCGCAGGTACTAAGCAATGGACAAAAAATACAACGACCCAACTCGGAGAATTTTGTCATCTAAGTGGAAGGATATTGGTTTAAGTTCTAGGAATGACATTTTGTTCAGAGAATTTTTCATCAGATATTTGGATCCAAAGTCATTTTTTTAAAAATACGAATTCGGATCCAGATCTGGCAAGATTTATAAGTATATATCTGCATTCAGATCCAGATCCAGTCAAATATTAAAATTTCTATCAGAATCCAATCCAAATCAGATACAGGAATGGATGCCGTCGCATTTTATTCGACCCATTTTCAGCCCCATCTTAAACATAAGACATGTATTAAGCCATGCAACAAATGATATTATTTACATTAACTACATCATCTTAAATGAAAGTCATTATAGATTTTAGCATAACTTCTATGCACGTGAAAGAAAAAAAGGCTCATTTCCTTTATGTTAGAAATAAAAAGATGGACTAATGCATTTCATAAATAAAAAAAGATTGGTATAATCATGTCTTAGAAAATGAAAGCAAATTTAAATTTTTGTCATCTTGTTACCAAGCTTTTGCATGAAATCATGGAATTATTATTAGTAAAAATCAGCATGGTTGTAGCAATGGTAAATCATCAATAAAGGTATATTACATCTTATTTAGACTTGCATATGCTTGAATCCATAATGTTTCAAAACAAAGTTTGCGTCAAGTGACCAGATCCATAAATGCACATATTTGACTTCACAAAAAACAAGTAGGCCATGCCCCTCAGTCTAAAATGACAATGGCAATGGAAAAATCTGGTAAAAAAGACCGCAATAACTTGGAAAATGGATACTAAAAATAAAACAGCAAGATGCATGTAGTATCCACAATTCTATAAAACAAGCCTTCTTGTAATGTTAGACTAACATAAAGGGATAAATTGTCAAATTGAAGTTTCGAAGAAATTCTTGCCATCCAACCCTCTGTAACCTAGCCCCGCTCTGCTTTTATGGATTGTCTATCCACACATATGTAATCACTAACAATTTTCACTATGCCTATGAGGCTCTGGGCCCATGGAAGTCCACCCATATCAAACTTATATTTAAGGGCTTCCATGGTTGTTCTAGTCAAGGCTCCAATCTGTAGGAGCGAGAGCTGCCTTAGCGAGATAGATCTCAACAAAAAACTATTGAGTAATGCCAGCAAGTGATTGAGTTCAGTGAAGTTCCTCATATTGATATGGTAATATGGAGAAGAAAATTTGTTTGAAGCATGCACGAAGCCAAAAGCGCCCCTTGTTTCAAAGATAGGAGGATGGGTTATTCAAGTTTAATTTGATGGTCAGAGACGAATGAAAGCTAAGATGTGGTAATTAAGATTTCTCGGGAAATGAGAGATGTCTTCTATGTTACATGTAATATGTGGAAGTATCAATGTAATTTCATAGATCAATCTGAATGCTATACATCAAACGTGAAACTTTTCAGTTGCAATAAGATAGACCAATAAGATAGACTCCAACTTCAGCTTATGTTCAGAATTGATGGCACATTCTTCAATCATATGCAACTATAAAATGCTCATGCTAAAAGAAAAATTGGGCAAAAGTATAAGCTTTAGTCGTTGTTTGAAAAGGCTTATTTAAGGATCACCTTGCCTCGCACCAAGGAGAGAGATTCTCCAAAATGCTTAAAATCACTGACGCAACTTCACAATATGAAAGAAATAACATTAAAGGCCCATTTTTTAGTGGGTAAATATCATGGGAAAGTTGGTCAACTTTTCTATTGACCAACATACCCATATTCTCATACTTCTCTAGGTGAGCAAGTTATTTCCCATGGGTAGCATTTACCCATGGAAAAACAAATGACAAATTTATTATGTTACTGAAAGATAAAAAAATACTTTGATATATAATTTAACTATATAACATCAACCACGTTAACATTCTACATGGCAGTAGGGGTGGCAATTTATGATCCGACCCGTCAACCCGACCCGAGAATGACCTGTTTTAAGCAGGTTTGGGTTTGACATAAACGGATTTGGGTCGTAAATAGATCGAGCCACCTAAATCTGTTTATTAAATGGATTGGGTTCAGATTTAAACCTTTGACCCATTTAACCTATCCATTTAACCTGTTTGAAACTAGCTTAACCTGTTTCTGACCTATTTAACCCGACCTGCTAAACCTATGTAAATTCATTTAAACCATTAAAAACCCATCTAACTCGTTTAACCCATTTAACCTATTTAATAAATGGATTATGTGGATCAGATCGGGTTATCTGTTTAATAAACAGGTCAGATTCAAATTTAAAATTTTGACTTATTTGATAAATAGGTCGGATTTGGGTTGATGAATTTTTGACCTGACCTGACCCGTATCTGACCCGACTCGTATCTTACCCGACCCGACCCGATTTCCAGCCCTACATGGCAGTGGCGCAAAGGCTTTGGAGCAAAGCCCTGGTAAGTCTAAACTTAAGTGATGCTAGACTACCAAGACATAATTTTTGTACTTGATACTACATGGAAGCATATTCATAAATGGTGTTCAAGAAAATTTAAAATCAAGGATACTAATAATAATGGCATTAAACATTTTCTAAAACAATAATAAGGACATGATTGTGGTCCATAAACAAACCTTCTCTTTTCGAATAAGCTTGCATCCTTCAAGTGGACCAATACTTTGGAAAACTTCAGCAAGAAGGCTCTCTGTGACAGCTGGATGGATATTGCCCACATACCTAATTATCACAAAGCCATCAAAATATCAATATCGAAGCTAAAACAATGTAAAACATCAGAGAATAACACATGCCACATCATCCACTATTTCCAGCAACCCAACATTAATGATTTGAGACAACTAATTAGAGAAGGAGAAGACAAATATTCCAAAAACATATAACCAGTTCCAGTCGTGAACTCTTAAAACCGAGTTTTGCACTATTTGTCATGATAATACTCACACAACTTGATGACACCATGTGGCTCAAAAGTGCAAAAAGAAAGAGGAAAATGGTAGGGAATAAGAAGAAAAAGGAAACTACTAAAATGAACTCACACACTGCGGCATGTAGATGGATCAAACCCTGGGGGGAGATTGCCACTTGGAACAGGCTCCATCTGCAAAATATGAAAGTAAAAAAGAAGAAAATAAAAAAAGGGAACCCTAGAGAATCTATAGACCACCCTAGAAAAAAGGGTAGTAAACAAAAAAAAGTTCCTAATAACATCATACACAATATTCTAGTGCCAAATCCACTTCACTAACCTATACCTAATAACAAGAAAATTGAGCAGCCAACAACAATTGCTCGATGTGAAAACAAATGATTCCTGTTACATGTCCACGTATAAACAATCTCATACATTTCTCAGTTACCACTCTATGAGACTTAAACAATAGAAGGTGTTCGACTTGTATTGAAGGCATTTACAAAATGAAAAAAAACAGCAATAATTTGCACTCCAAGTATTGATAAAGCTTGGAAAGCCTCCAAAGTAGCATCAAAAAAAAAAGAGCTAAGCTGCCAAGGGTGTACTCAACAATGTCCATCATAAGCATAAATGAAATGTGTTTACCTAAAATAAATTATCTCAGATGATCATATGAATGAAAATGCATGTATCTTTCTACACATTTCTGCATGTGCAGGCATGTTCAGCAAACAAATCTAATATATATCAATAGTTTAGAGGACCAATAAATAAGGCATCTTTCTATATATTTTACACAATCACCCACCTTAAAACCGAAAATAAAATAGATATTTTGCAAATTATCATTTAACAGAAGGCAGTCAAAATGCCACCATATAAAAATACGGTTAATATTGTCAGAATGTGTGCACCATTCAATAGCAGCTGGTCAGTAAGATGGTATGAATTCAAACACATTCTGCACCTGAAAAAAGAAAAAAGAGGAAAAAAGGAACACATATTTCGATTGGTGTATATTAAATGAAATAATTTTATGAATGGCTGATGCAAAATGAAGAGCATCTAAGGTTGCATTTGGTTGCAAAGAAAACTATGGAAAATGAAAAGGAAAACTAAGTCTTTTCCATGGAAATGGAAAAAATCCCCAAAAACTAATTACAAGCTTTCCAAATTTATTAGTTTTCTAACGAAACAGACAAGCAGAAAACTAGATTTTCCAAGAAAATAAGTTTTTCAAGCAGTTCTCCTTGCATCCAAACATACCCTAAGCCTCAATTTTCCAAGGAACACAAGGAAAAAGAGGCATGACAAAGGTGACGATCATGCAGGAAATCAACAACTAGCATTCTGTGGAATCAGATCAAAGCAGCCATCAACACGATCAAAGTATAGTCAAACAGTGAAATCCATCTAACTGGAAACGAGAACTGCAAAAGTTACTTGTAGGCTCACAGGAGATGCTAGCCAAAGATGAAGAAAACTATGATATGTCAAATGATGATAAAAATAAACTTGCTAGAAAATCAACATCCACAAGCTCAGGCAAAGAGAAACATAATATGTCTTGCGTCCTTGCATTTTTAGCATCAAGAAGGCAGATGGATAAGTTTACATTAAAAGAACTAGATTTATGCAAAATCTTAAGATTCTTGGCATCAAATACAACAAAGTGGCTTACAAGTGACAAAAGTAGTACGTCATGGCCACACAAGAGCACCAGCCAAAACATACAATAAAAGAAATTATATGATAACAACAAAGCGCGCACACGAACAGAGGGATTAAGAAAACAGAAGGCCTGTAATACAAGGATCAGGTGGAGAATTAGATACAAGAACGACAAGCACGATGAAGATCACAAGATTTTAGGAAAACATGCATCGAGAATGTAGAAAAACTGTAAGAGAAGAGGAAAGAGATCTGAACCTGAGACATGGCCGCAGCAAGAACGCCAGAATGGTAAAGATGCTGCTGCTGGAGCATCGCCTGCTGCATTAAGGCCTGCTGCTGGTTTAACCTTGGATTCATCTGTTTCTTGTCGGATCTTGGGGAAAGTCGGACCTGATCAACGGATCTTGCCAAGAAACCCTAGAGATCACGTATCGGACCGGACCGAATAACAAACTAGAAAAACAAACAACTGGGGGAGGATAAAAAAACCAAGAAAGAAGGGACGAAACCCTAGAAATAGCGGATTCCGAGAAGGAATTGAAAAGATCAGTGGGGAATTGAGGGGCGGAGAGAGGTTTCGAATCGGAGAAGGAAGAAAGAAACCCAAAATCAGATAATCGGATGGCAGGCCACGACGATGAGAAGACGAGGAAGCGAGAAGATCGGGGGAGAATTTGAAAGGGTATCAAGAATCAACGGGGCGGAGAGCGGATGCCGAATTTGCTCATAGATGGAAAAAATCGACGACGATCGAGAGCTGAACTCCGTATCAGCAGCAGGGACAAGAGAATCTCCGTCCGCTCTCTCTCTCTTTCCAATAAGCCAAGCGAGTGAGAACAAGAGCCAGGTGGGGAGAGCAAGAGACCCGGCTAACCCATTTATAGGGGGCAGACGGAGGAGGAGGAGGAGGTTGTTAGTTGGAGGAGTTTTTTTTATATTTTTACTTCGAGGAGTTAATTTCATGTTTGGAACGCCTGTACTCGACGCACATGAACCGACTCTGCCTCTTTCTTTTTTTTGATTTTTTATTTTTTTGAGGTCCAGTCATAGTCTAGTCATTCATAAGAAATAAGAACAAGAGGATAGCATGCATGCGAAACTCTATCTTTTTTCCGATAAAGATAAGCTTATCACTGTTAAGCAAAAAAAAAGGAAAAAAGATAGCTTATCACTTAATTACAGGATGTAATAAAATTTAATGAAACACATGGGAAAATCGATCATAAAATCTTGTAAGTTGTAACCAACGTGGGCCAACATAGCCACTCAAAAAATCGATCATCTACGAGATAAACGTACTCAAAAAATCGAGAAGCGAACGGCACCTAAACTGGAACGTCGCCAACAGAAACATTCAAGTCGGGAGAGTTTCCTTTCAATAAGAGATAGATTTGTGCAATTTGACTTTGGAGGTATTTGTGCAAACTTGCATGTATAAAAATATACCCCTATGCATAGCATATAAAGAGATTATCATCCTCTCCAGTCCCTCCAACTTCCTCTATCTCCTCTAACAAATCAAATCTCCGCCATGTACAAGATGATGCATGTATATCCTTAACCAGCATCAAAGTGTTTCGACAGAGGATTTAAGTTACGGGGCATGTCGAAGCGTAAACATCAGTATAAAGCAGATATGAGCATCTAAACAGCACCTTGACTGTGTTTGCCAAGAATTTGCCGAATGCATCTGAAAGACCAAGACAATTCTGTATCTGAGAAGAGAGAGTTGAGCATATGAACTCTGGCAATCCTTCTCATATTCATCACTTACATTCATGGGGTTGAAGTTAATTACCCACCAGCATCATGAAAGGCAGCTATAATGGGCCATTCTCCCGCTTATCTCTGGCAACTAAATGGCATCGATCACCCCTTTTACAAACTACATTCCCTTGCTACTGTCAAGAAGGCCGACACAGCAACCTGAACGAGACTTGGTTAAACAAATGAGCAAAAGTAGACATCATCTCCAACGCTTCCTACAGAAGATTCAGCCATTGAGGAACATAACATTCAGTTCTCAGGTCCTGAATTCCATAACCAGCAAAACTTGAGAAAAACACATTCCATTAATCCGGGAAAGAACAGAGTCTATAAATAACAATAATTGCTTCAATGTGCATATCCATCCCCAGATAATCCTAAATCGTTTCCAAGCAGAAGCTATGCTTCTCACTCAATACAATTTCCAGTCATAAGCTTCACTGCCTAGTGCCTAGACAAACCGACAGAAATTTTTAAGATAATTGGATGAGAGAGAGAGGAATTGGCGTAGGCTATGGTGATTCTCAAGTCAAAATCTTGCACTGGTAAGCAATGAATGTTGTAAGAGACTGACATGCCATGGGGACTGCGGCACATGATATAAAGTTTAGGGACCCACCCCAGCAAGCTCTTTCTCCGATGTTGACAGCACTAGTTTCTGGGACTGCATTGCAAAGAAAATGTTTAGACTCTCTTTAAAATCACCTCAAGATATTGTATACTTTAAAATAATAAAGATTCTCAATGTCTAGTTTGTCCTAATGTTTAATTTTGGAAAACAAAAAGATTTGCAAATAGTTGTTCCAAAACATCCCAATAGCATGTATTTGATTTTCTAAACAAAGGTTTGCCATAAGTGCATGTGAATGGAGACACAATATTGCAGAGGGAAGTAATGAAACACTCACCACAGTTAAATCCTTCTCGTGCTTAGGTATGAAGGCAGTATCTACTTTTCCATTTCTGAAGTCCTACAATTCCATCGGCATGCATTTAAAACAAGTTAGAAATTAGAAGTTCTGGCTTGTGATTGTCTCTGTATTTATCTGGATCTATTAGGCACAAACTCCTGCAGTATGCAACTCAGAATCTTCATACCTCAACATCAAGAATTAGCTTATGGTATTCAATGGTTGTAGGAATTCCTGCAGAAGGATGAAACTGATGATCAGTTATAGAGCACAAAATAAATGCAATTATCATAAAAACGAGAGTGCACTCCCTTACAAATTCTCCATAACTATCATACACTAAAATAGTGAAAGTAAAGGATGGTCGAAGTAGTTAAATGAGGAAGCCCTATAGCTACCGCTGTAACTGTTTGCTACTTTCCTACATTCTGGTAGTAGCGTGGATCTCAAAATCCTCTGGAAGGTATAGCTTTTTTTCTGTAAAGTATTGCATCTACAGATTGTCATATGTTATATAAGGAAAATACTATTATCCTTCCATCGAGAACAAAGCACAATAATGCAGAAACAGTGAGATATGAATTGGGGGAAAATGAGAGCAAAGCTAGTTTATAAACACAAAGACCTACTAAAACACAGCCATTAAATTTGAAGTAAAAGATAGGCCGGGAGAGGCAAGAGAGGGACTTTATAACAAGTTACAAAGCCCAAAGAAACTACTTGCATCTTCAACAGATTACAAGTAGCTCAAAATCATTTAATGGAGCTAATATGCTCGCAGAATTCTGGTGCATCCACTAGGTAGGGTTCCTTATATGTGATAACATATTGCGTAAAGTATTCATCAAGAACTACTCAAGCTAATGTTAAATATCCTTTAGTTCACTAAGCTCTTTACAAGCCTGCTAACCTGTTATTATGGTGTCATCGAGAGCTCTTTTCATCCGCTCTATTGCTTTCTCCCTGGTTGGTGCCCACACAATAAGCTAAATGACATAGCACAATTGTTAGAACAATACAAGTGATTTTGAGCAAAAAAATTCCAGCAAAAATAATAGCTGCTGAAGGTAGGAGCAGATTAACTTTGTTTGCAGCATTATGCTGAAGTCTTTGCAAGAGAATCTTTCATTAGTATGGAAATGAATATTAAGATGTTTTTGTTGTGTAAAATATAAATGGCAAGCAAGAAATATATGAGTACCTTTCCTAGCAAGGAGTCATAGCTTGGAGGAACCACATAGCCTGGATAAACATGACTATCCATTCTCACAAATGGACCTCCAGATGGCAAGTATGATGTGATCTTTCCTAAAATTTCAATAGTTATAAAAGTGTTAAACATATAGATAAGTCATGACGATAAATTTATCAGAAGTTAGAGACTTGTTCATGTAATAATGAAAGTACACTTGTCGGCAAACATTAAAAATGGGGTAACAAGATAAGGAATCAGCATAACAAGAGCATTAGAAGGAAAATTCTTTTTACAAATCAAATGACATCACCGCAATCTGTTATCCAATTGAAACTTCAAAGGCAAAATGCAGGCATAACTAACATACTCACAAGGGTACAGTATGAAAGTTAAACTGAAATATCATCTTAAAACTCATGCCAACTTCAACCTGTGTCTAATAACTAAGTTTCCCCTGCCATTGTTATTGAGAGAGAGAGAGAGACCTGGCCCTGGGCGAAATCCTTTGAAGGCATCCTCTGCATTAATACGGCACTCAATTGAATGTCCCCTCAGAACAATGTCTTCCTGCAGGTGGCGAATATTATCAGGTATAATGAACCCAAGCCGTAATCAATTATCATAATGAACTTTGAAAAACAAGGATTACCTGTTTGTACGTCAGTCTCTCTCCAAGAGCAACTCGAAGTTGTTCTTCAATCAAATCAGTTGAAGAAATCATTTCAGTAACTGGGTGCTCTACCTGGTTTTTATCATGGAAAAAGGAAAAGCTTTATATGCGAAACATGAAGCAACTTCACAAGAAACGAGCATGAATCATTGGGATCCATACCTGGATCCTCGTGTTCATTTCCATGAAGTAGAAGGAACCTCTTTCATCCAAGAGAAATTCTACAGTTCCAACACCAATGTAACCTATAGATGCAGCAGCTGCTACAGCTGCATCCCCCATAGCTTTGCGTAGTTCAGGGGTCAATGCAGGTGATGGAGCTTCTTCTAGGAGCTTCTGATTCCTTCTCTGTCATACACATCACAAGTCAACTAATTAATATAACAATAAAATTTTATATGTCGTGAGCTGGGTATGGTGTTCATGAACGGTAAACATCTTTATAAATGAAAATCATTACAGAATACTATAAAAACTTATCCGTGATAACATAAAAAGAGATTTCTTGCACTGATATTTTTCATATCTATGTAGGCAAAAATGTTAAATAAGTGAATTACTTCTATAAGGTGAGACTACTGATTTTAAAGTTGATCCAATTAACAGCTTGTAGTTACTCAAGATAAAGAGAGGCAAGTTCCTGTTGTCAGGTAGATTATTGCACAATATTTGTCATGTTCTAGTCTTTCCCTATCTATGCTTCTGCAAAGTAATGTCAAAAATTGGAGCTTGGATACTTACAGCATTGTCACATAGCTTGGGCGACAGATTACCATGTAATTGTCTGTCAGAATATTTGTGCTTGTAGTGCAACATTATGCATGCATTGAAGCTTCTAAAGTAGGAGGCAGTTCTTGTATCAGAAACAAAAGGGAACAGTAGGAGCCAACTGGCACTAGGACTGATTTCCAATATGGTTCATAATAGGCATGGAAAGAGCAACTGAATTAATAAAGTCTCAGTGATTTCCTCCATCTTTTTGGACCTTTCTTTGTTTTCGGCAATTTACATTCTTCTTTGAGCCAACCCGGATCAAGTCGATATTACCATTTACCCAAATATCTAGAAAGTGCAGGGTCATACGTGCAAAAATTGGATGACAACACCCCTCTTTGATGCAAAGATTCATGTTTGATGTCTGACTTCTTGCAAGAAGAGAAAAGGTTGGAGAAAAGACTGTCTCAATCAGTGTCAATGATATGGATATCCATCACAATCAGATCTTCACTTTTTAGACTTCAATGCAATGAAAATATCAATATGTTATTGCAGTCAAATGAAAAATGAAGAAGAGAGATGAATTTTACAGTTCTCAGAAATTGTTAATTGAAGGTTCAGCTTATCTATTCAACTTAAAAAGTATATAAAGTCAGAGATCAGGTGTTTTTTCTCGATTATTGTATCTGTTCATTCTACCTGCCAAATTAGTTGATTCAGTCATGAGTCAAGCTGCAGGAGTTTTTTCAAGACTTGCTCCATTTAATGATAGGAGGCAAATAATGATCATGGATGAAGTACCTGAATACTGCAATCACGCTCCCCAAAATGAACAACATTTCCGTACTTGTCTGCAAGAATCTGTGAAGCAAAACATGGGAGCTTTACAGTCACACAATTTTTAGAGTTATTCATTGTGCAATTCTCATATTTTTCATCATATAATCATGCAAAGAATTTGTTAGTGATTGATTACATAAATCTAATATTCTTTGCCAAAAAATTTCAGCGCTATTAAAAGGAAAGGGATAAAATGTATATTTTTGAGCTTTTGATGATACACTGGTACAAAAAGACAGATATGCAAGCATGCATACATGCATACACACACAAAAAACACATGATTAATTCTTTTTTCTTGCAAATAGTTATTCCATAATGGGCTTTATTTAGTCGTAACAGTTACTTGCTGATGATTTATTGTTTCCCTCATCAAATTTACAATTTCACATGTTTTAACAAATTGCAGAATTTAGCTTTAGACAGATTAATCCTGCATCTTGACCATGAGAGAATATTTTGCATTGGTTCTAAACGTATCTTAAACATCCAATAATAGCGATATCAGCCATACCAGATCTGTAAGAGTAAATCAGCAATTTTTTAACAAGAAGTTTTTCTATTAAAAAGCCACAATCAGTCATGGATGATTAAACAATTTACTCCCATACCAAAAGCTTCCAAATAATCTTTAACTGTACATTCCGGTTTGATATAGAAAATCAATTCGGCAATTTTGGAGTTACTATTCTAATCAAGACAAGATGTATTTTCTGATATTGTCAACCACGTTCATTTTAAGTTCAATTACTTCAAAAACTTAGAATCACATATCCAAATGCAATTTCTCCAAATTTTTAAGATGTACAAGATAGATAAAATATGCATTTTACCTGGAACTCAATGTGCCTTGGATTCTGGATGTATTTCTCCAGGTAAACCCCATCATTTCCAAAAGCCGCAGCTGCCTCACTCTTAGCTTGCTGCATGTATTTATTGATTTTAGTTTAAAACAAAAACTACAATAAGGTCCATGTTTCAAAGTTTCCCAACTGTCTGAACAAGAAAAAAATGGCAAAGCCATTGTGTGTGTGCAACCAATCTCAAATTCTCAATGAATTAGGCATATGATCTACCTGGAGCAACTTTACAAACTCTTCAGGTTCATGAGCTAGACGCATTCCACGCCCTCCACCACCAGCAGTTGCCTACAAAGTAGTAGAAAGGGAACTCATGACATGATGAAACCATTCTAAAGAGCAATTTATGCTAAGATAGTGAAAAGGTTTTGGTTTCTATCTCCACCCAGTTGGTTTCTGGACACACAGAAGTGTTCTACAAACTTAAATCCAGACCACAGAATGCAGTCTGTAAAGAAATCCTTGCATAGCTCCACAAGAATCCCAGAGGCTAGCTCACAGGGAGTTGACAGGAACCTAATACAGTGTGAAAAATACAGCTGCAACATCATTGACATAAAGGTGGGATAATGTCTTCTAAAAATTTAAACCATACTCTGGAAGAATTAAACCAATAGCGGACATGAGCGTGTTTGATCCAAGGTGATCAATAGCAGTATCAGACCCTACACTAGTAGCTTACCCTATGGGTTGGTCAGGATGGTATCCCCACACACACTGCTGGAGACGAGAGCAGTTGTACCATATGTCCATACAGTATCATATTGAGGCCCCATCAAAGTTCGTTGTCTCGATACCGGGCTCCATACTAGTACCATCCTGTTATAAAGTTGATATGCGGTATAACACAACAAGATTTGGTGTACCAAGTATCGGTACAGTATGGTACCACGTACCAGTTCAGTATTGGTACGGTACCATACCGATCGGAATGACAAACCTCGGGGCCCGTAAAGTACGGGTACGTTATTGTATTCGCACAGAAAACATTTGTTTGATCAACATCAAGACAAGCAAAATGCTGGTGGGGAAAAAAAAAATTATGCTTTGCAAACACCAAAGACTTAACTCTAAGGTTGAGTAACATCATCACAAGTGCTAAAACATGTAATGAAAGTAAGATTTTGTAATAGGCCACACAAATTGGACTTCTAGTTTTGGAATCAATTTCTCCTAATATTTTTGAGAGAAGAATAAAATGACAAATAACGATGTGTCTTCTTATCAGAACCAAAGCTCTTCCTGTGCTATTATAAGAATGTTCAATTGCCCCTCATGTTATTGCTTTCTATAGCAAGTGGTGGTTCAGTACGTTGTTAAATTATGAACGATCGTATGAACCAAATACTATTGTTGTTAAAACAAAACTAAGGAAAACAAGATACCTTGATCATCACGGGGAAACCAATGTCATGTGCAAGCTTGACAGCCTCCTCGGTGGACTGCAACATTCAGCAGTGTTAGCAATCAGAATGCAAATCAGAAATAATTATAATGACAGATCCAGGTTCTGACAATGAAGCGGTCCAGGAAATTTAACAGCAAACCAAGATACACATAAAATTGTTTGTGTACCTGTAACAGTCCATCACTTCCAGGTACGGTTGGGACGCCTGCTTTCTTCATAGTTTCTCTGGCTGTAGATTTATCGCCCATGACTCGAATGCTGTCAGGCTGGAGAAGGATAGTCAAACAACCAAATCTCATATTCATTAGGAAAGTAAAAAGAGGTTTTTAATTTTTTAACAGCCAAAAAGTAAGATTATAAGGCTAACAGAGAAAATAATCTTAAGGAATAGCTTTATACACCTTGAAGCCAAGGAAACCATTTTTTCCATCAACACAATGAAAAGAAGAAGAAGAAGAATGAGGAAACACTAGCATTTTATCATCTACTGCACTTTCAAGAGCGATAAGTTTTTTAATTTAGAATCTGTTGTAAAATTAAGATATATGATTACAGGGTTCATCTGAATGTCTCATAGAATCTACATAGGTTGCATGCTAAAATTTGGCAGTTGAACTTGTGGGCAAGGTGCCACATTTGATTAGATAAGAGGACAGATATTTAAGCATTACAATACCATGCATGAGACCACCATCAGATCTGTACCATACATGGCACACCAACATATTTCAGCATTCTTGTGACATGATGAACAATCATATTCCTCCATTTTGCATGTTTTAAAAGGTCTTTTCCTCCTTTACAATTAATGAAGATGAGCCTTGGCGCAATGGTAAGGTTGCTCTATTGTGATCTAAAGCCTATTGTTTTGAAACATGGAAACAGCCTCTTCACGCAAGGGGTAAGGCTGCGTATATCTAACCCATCCAAATCCTACAATGGTGGGAGCCTCGTACACCAGGCTGCCCTTTTTAGTTGTATGTAAAAGAAAACAATAATTCTAGGGAGATTTCTCCCACGCTCTCTTGAACTACCAAAGAAATTCTAGAGTGGCATGAGTGTAACGTCTTGCGCAAACACTAAAGCATGGTCACTCATCACATAAACTGAAACAGCGGATTCAAGAAAGAAGCAATGCCAAAGGCAACCTCCCTTATCACGTAACTTACTTCCAAGAGATACCATGTCTACCTTACCACTATGAGATTTCCACTATTTGCAATTAGTGCTCTCAAATATGAGATAAAATTGGAACAAATTTGTCCAATATCAGAATAATATTTGACAATCTAAAAACTCTAGAACCGGGGCTTGCCCTAGTGGTCACACCCTTTTTCTTAGCAACCAAGGATTCTGGGAAACAAGAAAATGTATGAAAATTGGCAGTCTACTTTATTTGTCCTTATAAAGAACATAATTTCATACACTATCTGTTTGTGAAAAAGACAACTTACATTGGGCCCAATAAAGTTGATTCCATGCTCTTTGCATATATCAACAAAGCCAGCATTCTCAGCCAGGAAACCATATCCAGGATGCAACATAGTGCACCCCCGGCTAACAGCAGCAGATAAAACATTTGGAATAAATAAATACCTGTTAAACAGAAAGGAAGATATGAAATTATCAAAGATGAATTACTTTTCAACACATAACATGTGACAGCAAAAGACTTAATAAAGAAAACATTTAAACCATCAACATGTAATAGAATAAAAAAAAAATGTTTGGACACAAGAATAGAAAGATTTTGTATTTGGTTTACAGTTAAGAACACTAGCTACTTGGCCAATGCTGAAAAAGAAAGGCATCACTTACGATTGACTGCTTGGTGCTTCACCGATGCACACTGCCTCATCTGCAAGTCGCACATGAAGAGCATCCTGATCTATTGTAGAGTGCACAGCAACACAGGGAATCCCCATCTCATGTGCGGTTCGAATCACTCGGACCGCAATTTCCCCTCTATTTGCCACAAGAATCTTCTCATCATGGCAAGTTGCATTCAGCGCTCCTCCATTTTTTTTTGATTTCCAGATCGTGCAAGCAGCTCTTTGCCTTGGAAAGCTTATCTTGCGAAAGTTTGGATCAATTCCCACCATAAAGCTGCATTGAGAGCTCCTAATTCCTCTGGCAGGTCTGATGAATAACCCCTTTTGGCACAAACATCGTAAATTTAGATTAATGATAATTAAGCCAAATGCATAGTAGAGTAAATTCGTGACTCTTTAGGGAAAGTGCCAAAACATGAAACTAAAGATGAAAGGCAAAACAAATAGAGGGTTTGACATCTAAAACAAAGCAGCAGATCGTGTCAGCCATGAGCAGTTCAAAAAAAAAAACATTTCAATTAATCAATACTTCTAATCAGCATTGTATATCGCCTCCTGGTCTTTGAGGAAAGCCAAATGCTTAAACGAGACGAGCTCAACGCAGTTCAAAACTATGTAAGCATCATACATGACGCAAGAAAAAGCTTTCGAGGATCCTAAATCAGCAAGAAAGATTTAGATTGAACAAAAGGAGATGACTGTTTTTGGATCGAAGCACCAAATCAAGCAAAAACGAAGCATAAACCAACAAAAGTAGCACAATACTGGCCCGGAAATGGTTATGCGAAACGCCAAACGAATCAGGGAAAAAATAATACTAATGATGTAAAGAGGAAAAATCACGAGCTTGACGAGGCTTCCTCTACTGCCGCAAACACTGCCCCGAGACTCTTCTCTATAGAAAAGTTCTTTCGATTAGGAGACCAGATTCTCATTGAAATAACCACAACGACACCAGATAGGTCCCAAATCCAGAACTAAAGTCCGCCCAAATCAAAGGAATCTAAGCAACGGGTAGCGACTTACAGGAGGCGAGCAGCCCGACTTGCAAGCGATCATCGAGTCCATACTGGGACCAAATCCCGAGACAGAACGGGAAAAAAATACTAGTGATCTCAGTTCGAGCAGAGAAAGAAGGCTCTCCGGCAATCAAATCCGCGAAATGGTCGGAAAGAGATCGCCGGATCTGAAGAGAAGAGCACCTGTAGGGGATGAGAGCTATCGAAGGATTGGAAGGAAGGGAGGAGAAGAAATGGGTTCCGAAGGGAGGGGGAGGAAAGAATTAAATCGGGAGGAGAGCAGGAGGTGAGGATCGATGACATCGAGAGGGAGTAGGGGCTGGAGCGTTGGAAGCTCCGCCGTTTTTCGGATTTTCTCGAGGGTTCGTCGGGCTCCGTTGTGCGGCTGATGATGGACGGGTTTGATCCGATGAGCGTCAGCTAGTCCAAGTGTCCAACTCGCTTCCCGCTGCTTGAGTTTTGACCAGGGGTGGTACTTAATAGTCCGATCCGTAAATCCGTTTCACAAAATTTGGTATAAGTAGATTTGGATGATAAACGACTCAATTCATCTGGTTCTGATTGTTAAATAATTTAAATTTAAATTTTATCTCATTTAATTTATTTTGATCTATTTAATAATTAAATGGAATCATAATTTAATTTATTTAACTTATTTAAAATTTAATTAATCTATTTAAAATTTACTTAACATATTTTTTACATATTTAATTCAATTTATTTAGAATTTAACTTATTTAAATCTATTTAATTTATAAAAAAAATAATCTGACTTGCCCTGTTTTAATAAATAGGTTATATGGATCGATTTATTTGCTTAATAAATATGTCAAATTCAACATATCCGATCCAATTCGATTGTCACCTCCAATTTTGATGCTAGAAAGTGACTTAAGAGGCCTCCCTCTGCAAAAACCAAATCAGCTCCCCGTCAATCTTACATGCAATGTTGTCTCATTTCATACTTTATTTCCGCCATGGGAAATCCTAAATCTATCATGTATTGTGCTGAACCTTATTGTAGCAGGCAGCAACGGGTGCCTGCTTGAATGAGACCTCCAGGTGTGGCAACCAAAGGCGCGGGTAGGTTTGCATATGTGCCCCATTCACTCCGGCGCCCGAACCTTCCCCGGCGTAGCATGCGGCATCGTCCGGTTATCATGCCACTTCGATTCTTTTCACGCCACATTATTGGATGACGATGGTAAAGCTTGTGATTGCGTCCAAGAAGCCGCGATGCACGCCATGTACTGCATGCTGCAACGATGAGAATTAGTATGGTGTTCGACGGACGATGTATGTTCTCCTCCGAGGAGGTTGTAATTTCCATGCTCTTGTGATGCACATGCGAGTGGTGTATGTATATTTGCCCCCGGTACCTGTCACTGGTTTTATTGCAATACAACTACTAGCTCCTCGTTTTATCAAAAATATATAGTATAGATTTGGTTACACGCGATCACAAGAAGCTGCCCGGAAAGACTGGCTCCTTTCGTGCGGTCCATCTACTTAGGGGCAAAACCGTTTCTTACGGCATGAATATCAGCATCATTGGCGGAGCGAGTAAGAGAGACGCTGCTGTATTGTGGGCTTAAACTAGGCCAGTATTTTTATACATCTTTATCCAAAAAAAAGGCCGGGCACATCATGCGCAGCAACTATATAACCATGCAATAGTCGCTCAACATGCACAACTAGCTCTAATTGTTCTACAACGTAATTTATAACTATGCCAGAGTTATAACCATTTTTTTAATAAGCTTTAACCGCTTTAAATATGCTAATGAAACAGATACGTGGCTCATTATTGCTGGCTGGTCAGTCGAGCCAGCTAGACATCTGATTAGACATTTTGATCGGTTGCTCTAATTATCTTATTGGATCGGCAGCTTTGTCGGCAGTACTAAGAAGCCGACAAATCCATACCACAGCAAATATTGTTTACAATTTTCATTCTTCATTACATAAAATAATATTTTAAAATTATATCTTTTGTCAACCAAAATAAATTATTCGGATATAAGTTATTTTTTTTTAATATGGTCAACGATGATCTATAAAAATAACGGCGAGGTGTGATTGTTAGTTCTCATTACACTGCCATATGGTGGCATGGACTGGATAGATGAAAGGTGTTATAAGTATTATAATGATTTATAATACTTTCAATGGAGTTTAGTTAAAATAATAACATTTTTGCTGAAACCCTGGCACGGACATGAAGAAATTGAGTTATAAATTACTAAAATTATACACGAACAAGAATCAAGTATGAAGTTGGCACAAATTGGTTCAAAATTAGAATATAACCAGACAAAGCTTAGAATTCAACTTTCAAGGAGACCATAAGGATCCAACTATGGCCGAGTCGGATCCAAGTAAAGTTGGACGCAGCCAAAACCCGCACCAGCTCCAGCTCTGCGAGTTCCTGGCCTGGATAGAGCCGCCCAGGACTTGGAACCTCAACCCTCCCGCTTCCGAAAGGTCGCGTCGGCTCCGGGCGTGGAGAGGAATGGGACGGTGACGCTGCGGATGAGCTGGGAGTGGAGGTCCGTATCGTAGCTTGACACGTATAAGTCGGAGGAGACGGGACCCACATCGCGGGGGTGGGCGATCCGATTCCTTGACTCACTGTCACAGGCACAGTGATGGACCTGCCTTCGTATCCACGTGACCATCATCTCCACCAGGGCGCGGCACGCACTTGATTATTCGCACACGTGAGCAAAAGATTGCGCTTACATATGCATATATTTTACGACAACGATACCTGATATTTAAAAAGTGTCCGAAAAAATACGTGCGTATTTCATTACTATAAATAGAACAACAAGTCATTGCTACATAGGAAACTTATCCCGTAAATTAAGGAAAAAACGTTTAGATTGTATCCCGATATGGTTGCATCAAGAGATACATGTATATGCAACACTAGGACACGGCGTCAAACCTGGCCCTTAATCTTACATGAACAGATGGGAATGACGCAATTCATCAGGGATACAATACATTTGATTTCCCGCACCCTCAGAAAACATCATAAACTTATGTGAGTGCTATAAGTTGCTAATCTATTAACTGGGTTCATGCCAGGCCTTGTATATTCTATTAGACTTCTTTTTGCATCTACATCTTTCTCAATTGATCTTTGACACATTTATTTT
The DNA here is from genome assembly GCF_009389715.1 of Phoenix dactylifera. NCBI lineage: Eukaryota > Viridiplantae > Streptophyta > Magnoliopsida > Arecales > Arecaceae > Phoenix > Phoenix dactylifera. Next base: position 1,084,993 of record NC_052398.1, on the reverse strand, counting down.
TTTAACACTCTATTTATATATCTTTGTAAAGTTTAATATTTTTACAACATTGTCCTTGCAATTAACTTTCTGCTTACCCATAATAGAATCCAGTCATTATCCATTAAATGACAAAAAAAAAAACAAGTAAGGTTTTGCAATGGCAAACATAGCAAGAGAGGATGGCAACAAAATTGAGCATGGCGATTTGCGACAAAGGTTGTCGAGGAAAGGTATCCACATGAAAGAGCCTTCAAAATGGTATAGGGAGGAGAGATGATAGAGACGGGAAGGAGTAAGGAAAAGATGACGATAATGATATTGACTTGGGCAAGGGCACTAATAGTCAAAGAATGAATCGAACAATAAGTACACTATAGAGAGGTGTAAGGTGGAGATGGTAGGATTATTCAATGTAGGGTAGCATTGACAATGGAGGCGGTACAGGCAGTGGTTTAAAGACAAAAGATAAAGAGGGATAGAGAAGAGGGCTTCGGGGGAGGGTGGTATAGACAATGGTTTAAGGTCGTGATTGTGCCTGGGTTTGAAGGCTGGGAGCTCATCTAAGAGTTGTTTTATTTTTTTGGAAAGTGGTTTAGGAGTGCCTATCGTCGAGAGCCGTCCTAAGTAAACGCGGGCCAAGTATTCTGTCGACCTGCTCCTATCGCGAGGTGGAGTTTATTGATCATATCCTCTTCTAGTGTGAAAGAGTGGATAAGTATAGAAGCTAACTGACATCCCTCTAGAGGTGTTCTATTCGACCACACCTAGAGACTCCTTCCTCTAGTACTTGAGAAGCCGGTTGAGCAGGCCACGTCTCAGGGCGGGGGGTGTTTTGGTAGCTTATGTTGCATACATTTGGTTGGTCAAGAATACCTAAATTTTTGGGAAGAGCGGCCAGCCACTGAGGATAGCATTAGAGAAGGCTTGGGTGTGCTGCGGAGATCATCCATCTTGGTCTTTCGGAAAGACCCTTGATAGCTCGGGGCACATGAAACTCTATCTCTGTTTTTGTAACCTGAGATCCCCCCACCCCGAGTTTTCTTAAGATAAACCTCGATGAATATGTGTTGGATGGTGGCAAGAGAGGAGGAGCAGGCTTTGTTATAAAAGGCCCGAATTCTAGACTGGTAACTGTGGGAGAATGCCAGATCTTTACCAGCTTATACCTAGAGTATAATTGAGGGCTGCCTAGGTCGGCCTCAGTGATGCACAATGCTCTTTGAGGGTTGATGCCATCTTGATGGAGTGTGACTCAACAATGATGATTGGCTGGATCTAGGGTCGAGCTAGGAAAACATGCTCGCATCCCCTAATTCAGGGTATCTGATGCTTGGTGAGAGAATGTATCTCCTTTAGGATGAGGCACATGTACCAAGAGGTGAATGGAGCTATAGATTGGATGGCCTCTTTTGTGGTTGATCACTTTGGAGAAGTATCTTAGACTTCTGAGGCACAAGTGACTAGAGATTTTAGGGATATGCTTTTTTTTGATTTTCTTGAATGTGAATACACCACATTAGTGTAAAACACCCATCTGAGCAAAAAAAAAAATATCATAAAAAATTTAAATTTCAAAAGAAATAGAAAACCAATCTTATCCCCTACGTGCTAAGTATTTCAAAGGTTTTAAAACTCTTTTCTTTTAGTCCCACGGCGGATATGTGAAAGTAAGTATTTTTACTTAAATAGAAATTCTTTTCTAGGAAGCCCAAATCGGGCTTTATGGGATTGGACTAGTGACCACATGCATACGTGCTTGGCTATAATTAGACTCTAAATTCAGCATCGGGTTATTATGCCTTAGGGACGAGATCACTGCAAATCCGTACGTAATAGGCGAATTACATTCTTAGGACAGTGTGCATCACACGCCTCAATCTAGCCAAGATTTCTACCAATTGATTTTCAAAAGGTTTTGTTTACATATATAGTTGTTTAAATTTATTATTTTAGATCACAAATAGCAAATTGTAAGTGCATCATATTTTTATTACAATAGAGGGAATGCTACCAAGTCCTGTACAAGGAATAGAAGTGATTTAGTTGACATTAGAGTGAATTAGCAATAAGTGGCATATGATTGGCTAAGCCCATGAATCAATTGACGTTGCTCAACAATGGGTTATTCATGGATGTGACATAGACTTGGCAACACTTGAGTGGATCTATGTTCGCATAAAGTTAAGTCTAAATGAGATAATGGAGATCCCACATTAATGATCCAAGCTATTGAATATAATCGATTATATTTAGTTTGCTTATATATAAAAAAATTATATGATTTAGAGATTCATAGCCTGTGTACCAATGGTTAAAAAATGGGACATTTTAAATAACACGAATACATTTTTTTTTGATAATTTGATACATAGGTTGTAGGTCTCTAAATCATATGATTTTTTACGCATAAGTAATCTACAACCAATAGATTACATCCAACATTTCATATCATCGATGTAAAATTCTCATTATTCAATCTATATTTAATCGGATATGGGTGAAGATCCACTCGAGTATAGCCAAGTCTACCTCTAAGGATATCTAAATCCTTTTGAATGAAATCTAATATTTGATAGAGATCTACCACAATTCAGATTTATATCATATAAGAGCTCATCTTGATATATAAAAAAAAACATCTGTACAAAAGATAGAATCTATCATTTATATAGTATATTGCTAGTCATCGTTTTTTTTTTTTTTTTGCTTAAAACAGGTGCTTCATACAGTACGTGTGTGAATACACCCAATAAGATCAAAAAACAGTAACTCACGGAGTGCCGATGGCAACTCCCCCTCACCTGACCAAAGAGCATACCCCGAATGGTGGGCCACGAAGGCAGCTACCCAATCGGCTGCCCCGTTGGCCTCCCTAAATACATGCTTGGCCTGGATGGCCATCCCATCTCTCATCATCGCCACAATATCGCGGATCAAGGGGTGGTCTGTGTCCCCGCCCCTCCGCCCCCTCTGAATCCACCGAATGACAGTGGCCGAGTCACCTTCTAACATAATCGAGCTGGCCCGCAGAACAATCCGTGCATGACGAAGACCTGCCCAGGCTGCACGCAGCTCTGCTCCGAAAACCGATGTATCAAATAAGTGGCAGCCACCTGTAGCTACTGCCCTAGTCATCGTATTTTTAACTCCTCATGTAGCTCATCAATCGTATCCAAAAGTTAAACACTAGTGCAACACGGAAGTGCTAGTTAGGATGGAGCAATCCTCGAAGTGCCACTTTTAGCTTCTGTTTAATGCCACATCCATAATGCCTTTTCTTCTCTTAAGATAGTTGCATAAACATCGAAGTGAAACGCTTTTATTTCAGCAAAAAAAAGTGAACCGCTTTTATAATGGAAACCTCCCGACTCCTATTTTGAGGGTAAGAACCCTAAAATCGCTATAACTGGAGCGCGTTGCAAATCTTACGGCGTCTTAAATGAAAGGATAAGCTAATTCAAAAGTAGTTTTTGGAACTAATCAAAACGTGCCACGTATCGAAGCTCGATAACCGGTAACATGGGGGGTATCGCAGCGTGTGGTGTCACGTGAATGAACCCGCTACGCACGTGTCCTTCCGTACCGGTCGCCCTTCGCACTATAGATACCCCGCTCCCCATTTTCCGTTCCCTTCTTCCGAAACCCAAGTACTTTTTCGGAATCTGCGAGAGAGAGGAGAGGAGGGGGAGGAGAAATTTCTTTCGGGAGAGCTAGGGTTCGCCGAAACCCTGGTCTCTCCAATATCCACCTTCTCTTCCGCCTCTCTCTCTCCCAAATCCATTTGCCTCACCGAATCGAATCGCCGAGGGCTTCTCCTTCGTTTCCGACCTCCCAAGCCATCTTCAGCCCGCCAGATCCTTTCTCGCCTGCTTGTCCAAGAGACTGTTTCTGGTGAGGAATATTTGCAATATTGATTTCTTTTCTCTCGATATTTCTTTATTCTTTCTTTTCTTAACTTCAAAGTGAAGAAGGAAGGCGACGCAACTGTATTCTCTTCTTTATTGATCCCCAACTTCAGTTTTTTTGGGAAAAAAAAGGAAAAAGACCAGACGTTTACTATTTTGGATAGGTAGTTGCGATGCCTTCAACAAGGATTGCATAGTCTGCACTAGGTTCCGTTATATAGGCTGAGTTTAAGTCGAGAAATGGTGCTTTTCTTCTTGAAAAACGCTGTCTTTCTTCTTTAATCAAATCTCTTCACTTTTCTAAGTCTAAGCAGTCAATGTTCCGCCTCTTCCCCTTGCTTTGCTATGGTTTTCATTTCCTCCCAACCTGTGCATGAAGAAAGTCCGCCTTCCTTCCTTCAGAAAAAAAGGAGAAAGTATACCTTCAAAAAAGGAATGCGGATGGTGCCTGCCTTGCCGCATTCAGAGTGAAGAGCTTCCCTCAGTGACCATAGTATTTGGCCCATTTTCCTAAGCTCAGGCTTTTAGGAGAAAAGGAAAATTCCGAAGCTTGTGCTAATTTGACTCTGTTGCTCTTAAATAGATCTTCCTCTTTGTACGTTTTCTTCTTGTGCAAATTTTAAGAAATAAAAAGTTTATTTTACTGTTTATCTTTAATTCGGCCGTTATATGTTTTATATAGAGACCAGCAACTGTAGCAAATGAACAGGCAACAGTTGCTGTAGATCTTGATGATTGTAAACCTACAACTCTTTCATATACTTTGCATTCAAAGCATAATTACTTTGCAATCTTTTTATTTTTTTTAAAGCATAACGGGGTGTATCTCTTCTTTGATGCTTGAGCCAAAATAGTGATTGTCATAGAATAGTTATTTATGTTTTTTTATTTTTCCTTGAAGGTGGTCCAGATATCATCCCTCTATATTACTTTCTGTTTTTATGAAATAAATAAATTTATTTAAAGATAAAGAGTGGATGAAATGCTACTGCATCTTCATAATATTGCAGGTAAGTGACGATGGTGCTGTGGGTTTTTGGGTATGGTTCACTAGCCTGGAACCCTGGTTTTGATTTTGATGAGAAGATGATTGGCTTCATTAAGGACTACAGGCGTGTTTTTGATCTTGGTAAGTTGTTAACTTTTCAAAGGATGAAAGTGACCTGTTCCTGTTGTGAAGCAAGAGACTAAAAGAGATGTCTTGCGTTTTTCCTCTTTACAGCATGCATAGACCACAGGGGAACACCAGAAAATCCAGCAAGAACCTGCATGCTAGAGGCCAGAAAAGGAGCGGTTTGTGTAAGTAGATCCTAGTCTTATCTTTGGATGTCTGTCATTGTATTCTGTTGATTACCTAGCTTCTGATGCAATTAGTTGGTTCCTGGTCTTGAGTTGTTTAAAAACCGTATTGCTAAATCAATTTTTCTAGCACTCTGGTTTGTTTGGGGACGTAAAAAACAATGAGAGTGAAATTTGTTATATCAGTGAATATGTAAAGATCAATCACGTCTTCCATAGTATAAGCTGTAATTTTGGTCTCTCAGGATGATGCCTGAGAAATCATGAATTACCTTCCAGGGTATATTTTCTGATCTTTCAAATGTATCATCTTCTGGTTCAACCTGGAATGTATTTTCATGGTATCAAAAAATAAGTAAATACATAAACAGGTCGGTAAGATCCCTATATTTCCTTTAATCGACCACTGGAACTTCTTATTGCATTAATAAGCATCCAGGACTGATAAAAAAATTTGCACTTTCTTACATGTTACCTTGTAAGCATGACCTCAGTGTGACTCATGACTCTTCTATTTTTTTTAATCCTCCTGTAGATGTCAAATTAATTTTGGACTCAATAGTTCGATGTTCAACTGTACAACTATTCATCAATATTTAAAGTAATCTAATGTGAGACATTCCATTGATATTTGATTAGGTCCTGAATTTTGTTTTCATACTATAAATTTATGCAAGGGTAATTTGGAACTAAGAAACTAGGCAACTTTTCCTGTGACTGCACAAAGAGATAAGCTTTATTAGATAGGAGAAAATATTGCCTACACTGCGTGCACCCGTGTGGCTGTGTGCCATAGCCAATCCCAGCCGCCGGATCCTATGGTGGTGTACCAAGATGCACTCTTGATGAATGGGGCCTACAGAAACCAGCAACCCTTATCGGCTGCGTGCACGGCCACGCTGGCGCATGCAGTGTAGGTAATGATTTCTCATTGGATAGAGGTCCACCCCTTCTATATTACCATGACTTGACAGATCTGTTGTTGTAGTGGAGTTTCACTAAGAGTCTTGTGTGTTCTATGCTTGTTTCACTGTATTATAATTTGAATAGCGTACACACTTTGGTTAACAAGGCTTTAATTTGTCAGTGGGGTGCTGCATATTGTGTTAAAGGAGGCATAGAAAAGGAAAAGGCAGCAATGCAGGTGAGATTCTTTATTGTGTTTCTGCAGGGTGAGTACAGTACCATACATATAATTTTATCGAGATTGAGTATTTTATTGAATATTACAGTATTTGGAGAGAAGAGAGTGCGAGTACGACAGAAAAGCTTGTGTAGACTTCTATAGGGTCAGTTCAAACCTCATTTGATTTCTTTTTCTATGATCTTTTAATTATAAGTATCTTCTATGATCTTTTTCTATGATCCATTATCCAGGAGGGAGATTCTCTTGAGCCAGCTGCCACACGAGTTTTAGTGTAAGAAGCTAAAGTTGTCCGTAGTTGTTCTATTTCTATCTTGCAGTATATTGTGATTAGAGCTGATCATGGGTCGGGCCTCGGGCCTAAACTTTATTCATTTTTAATTTGGCTTCGGGCTGGGTCCATATAAACTTGACATTTTCTGTGCCTAAGCCCGACCCATGGCCAGCTTTATCTGTGATGTAAGCTTACAGTAGCTCCTCTTGCTTTTTGCCACTTTTTGATGTAAAATTAATGGGTATTTATTTTTCTTTGTAGTTTCATGTCGACTCCCGACAAGGAAGCTAACAAGTACTATCTAGGTCCGGCTCCCTTGGAAGAAATGGCAAGGTGAAAGATAAGATGTCTTATTTTGCCGCCTATTACTGTAGCTGATTATTCTTTTCTTCCTTTAATATTGGTTTCCCTCTAAACATCCAGGCAAATTGCTACTGCAGCTGGTCCTTGCGGGAATAATAGGGATTATCTCTTTTTGCTGGAGAAGGCAATGTTCGACATAGGTAGAAATCCATCTCTAGACCTTGGATGAACTAGGCATGATTTTGGTGACATCAATTCTAAGCATAATCTGATATAATATTGCTTAACTAGTAAAGAGGAGAATGTCAAAATGGTAGACATCGAGGGGCAGCATATTGTTGTCAATGAATATTTTTACCTGTTTCATTATAGAATGCTTGAGTTTTATTCCATTGAATGGATATGTTCATCCAGTTAAACTTTTTAGGCTTTTCCATTAGCATGATGTAAAGAGCACGGCCATTTGTTGATTGGCATAGCTTAGGCTAGATGTCCAAAAGCCTCCTTTCACTTGTCTGCATCTTTCTCATATCCGCATTGCCTTTTAGTTTAAATTCCTTCTGGAATCTTTTGCAATAATCAGCAGTAATGAGAGAAAAATTGCAGGTCATGAAGATGATTATGTCATTGAGCTGGCAAATGAGGTGAGGAAGGTGCTTGGGGGGCTGAAAGAGAAGAGGATGGTCGGGTCCCTCATACTACTCAAATCCCATCCCCTTTTCATGCACCTGTCCTCCCTTCCAGAAGCCACCGTCGTGGACTCGAGATGAAAATTAATGATTTTAAGTTATATCTGGAGGGGTGCAGAAAATTCAAAGACCACTCCGAGCAGTATTCCCTCTCTCTCTCTCTCTCTCTCTCTCTCTCTCGATGTTGGGTACCTAAAGCAAAAAAATTCTATATTTTCAATCCTTTTCATTTGGCATCATTCTAGGTTTAGCATCCTTGCACCTGTGTTAGAATTGTTTTGAATGGCTGTCTTTAATCTTAACAATGTCTTGTTTTAACATGGAAGAATTTATGAGGTTAATGTCATGTAATGACACCTTTATCATGAGCTGGAAGTCGGGCGAAAAATTTTCTTTTTGTTGTCGATGTTTATCATTTGCAAGGGAATTTTTCATATTTGGTCAGCTTGTAATCTTTTTCAGCCCCTTATTTTCCTTTAAAAGAGAAGATTATAAAAAGGAGAATACGTTGATGATATAGCCGAGAGTTTGAATTCTGATCCTAGGTTTTGGATTTGCTTTTTGTTTCCATGTTGTTGATGCTTGTTTTCTATTTGTATTTTGACAAGATGAGACCGACCCCAATTGGTTCTTCTACCGGGTCGTCTTCTTGCGGGTATCACATGGATGGATGGACCCTGGACGGACGACCTCTCTACTCAATCCCCTGATCCGGTCCCACGTATCACCAAACCCCACACCTGCTGCTGTATAAGCTCCGGATTCTCATTTTTCCACACTTTTTTTCTTTTTAATTCCTGAATCTTGATCGTTTTTGGTTCCGGATCATTTTCCCGTCAAAATCTTTTTCCCGCTTTGAATCGACAGTTTCCTGCAGCCGGTCCAAAACAATAGGGAGAGAAAGAGAGTGCTCGCGGATGTTTTTGTTTTTAAAGATCTTTTCTTTTTTAGGATTGTTGAGTGACGAAGATTATCAGAGTGGTGGAACCAACAAAATTCTTGCTTCTCTTGCTGCCGCTGCTCGAATTTGCATGGATGAGGTCCTCCGCAACCCCCTCAATCGGACGCTGTTGGGGCTAAGCCGGATCCAAATAGGAGAGAGAAAAAACAACAGGACCGGATGAACTGGCTGCTGCGGGGGTCCTCGAGGTTGTCTTGGAGGCGGCGCGCGCCGGCAATATCAAACGGCGTCCATTACGTCATCAACATCAACGCCGTCCCACGACCGGTGGGACTCTGTCGCCATTGCTGGCAATGTCGAGAGCCGCTGCCATCTCCTCGATGGCGGTACACTGGTTAAAAAGGGCGGTGATTGACGGTCTTTTACTAGTTAAAAAGGGCGGTGAAATCGCAGGGGAAGTGGCGTTGGGAATATATATATGGGACTTTGGTAACGGGGTGAATGAACTCATCTAAAGCTTGAATGATAATGCGTCTTTTGCATATCTCATGTCAAATTTTTGATCTAAAAACTTTAACGTGTTCCTGCTTCATTATCACTTATATCCTCTTTGCATCTTCCTACCATGTTGCAGAGGAATGGAGGAGATTGCACATGAAGGGTTTTCTTACATATCCTTGACTATGAGCTCCATACTAAGAGTGCTTTGAAATTTGTGTAGACAGATGAATGAAGTCCAATATGCTTAAAAATCTGTGCAGCAGATGCTCCTTAACTAATGGTATATACTTAAAAAAATGGTTTGATATCCGTACAGCAGGTGATCCTTAGCTATGGACGGTGGTTGGGAAATTCTAAAGTTGAGGGAGTGTCCTTTAGAACACATCCCAAGTTGTAAGGTTTCACCATAATTTTCCCTTTCTAAAATAACAATTAAGAGTAGCATAAGGTTATCCATTCCTATCGAACATCTATTAGTCGAACACTCTGGAAGTGCTAGAAGACCTGAAGTGGATGACTTTATACATCGAACATAAATATTCATACTTCATTCGGTCCACGTACCTCAAAATCACCAAATCAGTACATCCTGTTTAGTGAGAAGCTACACGTGTACACATTAGAAAAATCTATGTCGAAGCTCCGGCCATCAGAAATGAACTAAATGAAAAGATCTACAACATCAAAGGGTTCCAAATTTTTTCAAACCACCCCGCACGAAGAAGTATAACGGGCGCTTTGGATTACTCATCATCACAATCTCTCTTGCTCATGCATCCTACTGCAGTTGCTCTCGCCTTTAGACCGCTTGCACGATCAGTAAGTCTTTCTGGAGGTCAAGACTTGGAACCTCGCATTTTCTTTCAGAACCAATAATGATCACAAAGGCTGGGAGGCAAAAAGGCCTCTCTCCGGCCGGCAAGGGCCAAAGTTCGATTTATTGCAAGAGCATCAGATATAATCATTCCAGACGGTCATATGATCCAGCAGAAGGGTTGCCTGAGTTCTGTTCGCACTGACCCCTCCATTTATTTCCACCATCTGAACTGCTGCAGGCCTGATTTGGAAGGATGTTGTTCCCCAGATCACCATCCAGGCTCATCTGCTGGACTTCTTGTGGGGACAAGATTTTAATGTACCGTACACAATTCACAAACTCCCTGCACATAAAAAGCAAGCATCATTGGATTTGGCCTTAAGTTCACAACTGGTTTTTCCTTTTTTAAAAAAATGTTTATTTCCCATTTGCCCGTCTCGGAGGTGATTAAATTAGAAAACTGTACGGCTTATTTGCATAATTTAACTTTTTTTTTTCTTTAAAATTGCATTGCGTTTGCCCATTGTTTCCAATTTTACTTCTCCACCCAAACCTCTTCTTAGCCTATTCACTATGCCTAGACCCCTTTCCATCCTATCATGATTTTGAATTTGACATTGGTCGCTACCGTCTTCCCACGGATCATCGAATGATTGAACGAGTGAACCGCTTTGATCTTTTGATGTTGCCTGGTATCATTTCAATGTGACACCTTTTCTGCATGCTTCGAAGCAAGGATCAGTGGTACCCGATCACCCACTACATTTTAGATGTCTACAGTTTTGAATATCATTTGTTTTTTTTTTTCAGACTACTGGTAGTACTTGGTTCCCATAGTTCACTGCTTAAGAAATCCTAGAGTGCATTGGCATTATTTTCACAAAGTAAATAAGAATAAAAGATTTTAACAAGCTGAAAATGTTTAAACTTACTCCCATGGATCATCGCCCACAAGTAAAACATCATTCTCGTGATCGACGTAAACTAGCTTCCAGCCAATTCTTTGCCGATCCTCAAGCTGTCCCTCTATACTGAACATTCGAGCGAGATCACGTTTCAGCTCATCATAGCCTGAATAACGAGTAATATCTATTGATCTGCCTACAGCTCCACGCTTGTAGACCTACACACACGTCCTATGTCAGGCTGGGTTGAAAAAAGAAAATAAATAATTGAAACACAACTGTTCAAAAGGCAAGGCAGATAAATTTCAGTGCCAGAGTAGAAATAAGCATAGCTAAGTGTGTTTGACATATAATCCCAACAATGCCGGTCTGCCTGGTGAATCATGCACTGCATTTTAAATGACTGCAGTTTTTAAGGCCTGCTAGCTAATGTGTTTGGATATACGCTTAAAGGCAAGATAATCCCTGTTTATTTACAATGTTATCATCAAATTAATGTTAATAAGTATATCAGAACCCATCAGCTTGCAGATTTTGCTCTAGTTTTTCAACATTTATATCTTCTCAGAAATGCTTCCACTTCCATTAGAATCTTGATGTTCAACATTTCAAACACCATCTAGAGTAAATTTTTCCTTATTTGGATGAATATTTTTGGTGTCAACGTAGGGGCCAACTTGGAGTTCTAAACCATATGTTTCTGCATGCCTTGCATCTAGAGCATATAAATCCACCACCCAGTTTTTAAAATATGTTACAAGCCGCATGAACAATATAAGTCCAAGATTTTTGTCTCCTACAGCCATATTATGCATGCCATATAGTAAGACCGACCATTAATTAATTTAAGTTTTGAGTTTGATCAAATTAAAAACATGAAAATTTTAAATACCCATACTATTTGTTAAACTAATTGTCCAAGATCTGCTTTATGGATCCAAATTTCTGAAGCTAACACAATTAACTCGTCATCTGACATGGAGAAGTTCTAAGGTTTAAATTTCTAAACATTGTATGGTTGAAAGTTGAAACCACAAACCTTGGTGTAAGTCCTCATTCGCTGAAGGGGTGGTGCAGGTACCCAAGAACTTCTGTTCAGGAAGCTGCCCTCATTAATCGTGGAATCAATAGAGTTGAATGCCATGTCTGGAACTCCAAAGGACTGCGAGACCATAGATGATGATAACTCCTGTTGAGCATCTTTTGAAGTGCTGTGATTAGCAATCACATTTCCTGAGACATGATTCTGGTACTTTCCTGAATCAATGCTATTTGCCAGCAAGGCATCAGTAGTTAGAGGAATACCTAATGGACCATCAATGTTAACTCCAAAAAGGACATTATTTCGTGGATCTGTGCCCTGGACCTCACTATTTGGAGGTGCATCTCTGAGCATGGATGGCTGATTGAAAGAAGAAAGCAGGAAGCTTTGTTGTAAAGGCCCATCAGTCTGAGAAAGGCATACTGAAGTTGCCGAAGAGGTTGTGTCCAAATAATCCATCTGTGCAGTGTTGCTTGTATACATTTGAGGGGCAATGACTCCCTGAGTTTGCACCTTGGAAATTGGGGTTGAAGCCTTTACATGGTGTACAGATTGGGGCAACTCCTTACCTATGTTGGGGTTTGCTGCTGCAGCTTCAAAGGAGTTACGACTAAAAATTGTCACGGCTGACTGAGATGTCTTATCTGTTGTAATTGTGCCGGGGTGGTGGGTCCTGTTTAACACCGACTGAGGAAGAATTGCACCATTATTCATGGAAGGTGAAGTGGAGCAAGATGGGACATCTTCTGTGAGCCCTGATTGTGCTCCTCCAGCTGCCAACAAAGAGTTGCCAGTTATTGAGAGGACATCAGTCTTTGGTGTTGGAGGGAGGACTGCCCCATTCAACTCGGACAGGACAACTTGCTGCTGCTGAAGCTTTTGCTGGGACTGTTGCGGCAAGGGTTGGGGCAGCCACAGAGCTTGGGAAGTAGCTTTTGCACAATGTTGGGGGATCATGTTTTGCTGCGTGAGCAAATGCGAGTTTGATACTTGATGCGGCACTTTCAAATGTGGTTTCTGTTGCTCTTGTTGGACTTGCGGCAGTTGAGGATGTTGCACGGTGGGCTGTGACAGTGACTGCTGCGGCTGCTCTTGCTGTTGCTGGAGTTTCTGTAACAGCTGCAACTGAATCTGATGATCTGTGTACTGTAGTTGTTTATTTATATGGTTGGGGAGCTGAACAGACGTCCTATTTTGCTGCTGCTGAAGCTGTTGCTGATATTGCTGCTGCTGATGTGATAACTGTTCCTGCTGCTGCTGCTGCTGCAGTAGTTGCTGATGTTGTGGCTGGTTTTGCTGCACGCTTGTTTGTAATGGCTGATGGTTCTGGATCACAGGCGGTTGCTGCTGGACTTGTCCCTGGACCAGTACTTGTGATTGTAGGAGACTGGTCTGAGTTTGGTTCACAGTTAATGATTGGTTAACTAGTTGTTGCCTCTGCACATCTTGCATTTGTTGCTGAGGTCTAGTAACAATGCCTAATTGATCGAGTTGTTGGTTTTGCTGAGGCAGCCTAGGAGCATTGAATTGTGTGTTGTTCTGCCGCAAGAACTGGGCCTGCATGCTCAACTGTCTTGAGAGATCAGTTGCTCCAAGGTTTTGTATAGAAGGTCCAGTTAAGGACCGCAAGTAATCAGTCTGCACGGTTGGGTTTGCAAGTGAGGGATTTTGTTGCATGGTTATCCACTGAACTAAGCTCAGACCAGGCATTACAGTGTTCTGAGTTTGAGAGTCCTTTATGCAGATCTCCTCACCAAGCCATGGCATTGCCCTCTTAAAGAGATTTTCCATTTCTGACGACTCATCATCTGCAAAAGTGATCACCTAGTCAGGAATCTAATTATTTCACAGTACAAACCACTGCATAATTCATTTACTACTCACAGACCCTACTTCAATGATCAGGACTTGCTGATTATGATCATGCAGTCCTGTTCAGAAGCTAGAACCATGGGCTCTGCGCCTCAACCACGGCTCCTGCTATTTACAAGAAAGCAAAAGACCCATGAAATTTGAGTTTTCTTACGCTATGGGTCTCTTTCCTTTTTCCTTTTAATCTGATGCCATAAACCAGTTGCAGATTAAACCAAGTGTTTGTTAAGGTGGCTGCTATGAAGTTTGTTTTCTACTCTATTAAGAAAGAAGCTTGAGAACGCCTGATCAAATGTGCCTCTGCCATGATCTAAATTCAGTACCACAAAGACTTGCCATCAACACATATATGATCATTCAACATGTACCTGGCATTCCTGGTTGCCCAGGACGTTTTGGTCTGAAAAACGGTGGAGGGCAAATGAAGAAAGGAGCTGCCACAGGCTCAATTTCCCAGATAGAGACCCTAGTGCGCCTCTCACCAGCTGCAGATTCGTCCCACCCTACCTGTTAAGGGACATAAAACCGTATTAAATGGAAATACATTAAAGACATGGTTAGTATAAAATTAGTAAAATACAAACCACAGTATATTAAATTACCTGTAAATTGCGCCATGGTGAGTTCTTCCACCTTACAGGATCTAAATCGCTAATACCAGTGATCGTACCCATGTACCTGCAGATATAAGAGCAAGTATACTTTCCATCATTTTTCAACTTGATCGAAGACCTAAGATGTCATTGTTAAGATGTCATTGCGTGTAACGTATCAAGTTCAAGCCAAATGCAATACTCCGTTTTGAATTTCCTAGCAACCAAGTTTGGTTTACTAGGAAACCAGAAGAAGATGATGTTATAGTTAGAGGCTAACCCTAGTACTCACTACTGACTTCAGATGGGCTATTTTTGCCTCTCTGGCAGTCATCATGACTATATAAATAATCTGGTATCAATAGAAACCAGTATGAGCTAACCTTCTTGTTCCTGAATCTTCAGTTTCAAACATCATTCGAAAGCGCATGCCTAGGGATATTTGGTTACTATACACTGTCTTCTGGTACTTGGCAAAAGGAATAACAAATTCTGAAGGACTAGCCCTGTAGAAACAGGTCACTTTAAGATTTCAACACATATAGAAGAAATGCAACTTACATAACGATAAACAATTGTCCATTTGCTCCTACTGTCAAAGATATATCACAATTACTAAATGGCAAAAAGAAATGGAAGCCACAAACCTTGGGTTGTAAAATACAGTAAATGGGCTGTTGTTTGCAGCAGCGTGAGCTGCTGCAGCAAGAATCCCAATATGCATGCTGTCACTTGACAGTACTGATGATGAAATGTTAGTAGGTTGCCTGTTAGCACGTCTAATGCCCAAAAGAAGCTGTTGTTTTTCGTCCCTGCATACAGATAGAAAGGAGGAAAGTTATACAAATTTTGTCCACAATCTATTTCTCTACTGGAACAACTGCTCGTACAATATACATAGCCAACTATCCAGCTTTGTCCAAATTATTCATGGTTGGCATTATATACATAATATCCAAAAAAGCGGATAAACAAAACAAGAAGTGGAAAGAGGGTTAAGTTTATATATGAGTGTAAAGAAAGGAACAGCCATGAATTTTTGTTTTGGATAAAAAAAGGTGACCAACATCCACAATCCATGTCTATTGGAATGCTCTACTCATACAATATACACGTCATAATTATAACCATCCAGCCTTCTCTAAATTATTCAAGTTGGCATATTACACATGGTATCCAAAAAGAAAAAAAAGTATAATAAGAACAGGCAGCGGAAAGGGGGACTATGTAAAATTATACAAATAAATGAAAGAAAGGGAGGGGGGGGGGGGGTGAGAATCATGAACTTTCATTTTTGGACTACAAAGTATACCAACTTGACCGCATAAATCTAAATAAGCCTTTACAAAACAGGCCAATGTTATTTATGCAAGTATGCTGATATTACCTAATGAATAAAACAGAGTCACCAGCAAAAAGCCTCTTTCCACTCACAAATAGGCTCCAACCAGTAGTCAGTAAGTGTCTTTTGGGCTGACCTGATGTCATGCAGATAGAAGACTTTAAATTTGTGTTTAAAGCTGTAATGTAGAAAGAAGTTCTCTATGCACAAAACTAAAGCATAAGTGAGTCAAGTTATCAAATTATAGTCTTTAAAACTTGAGTATTTTGAATGATCCCACTAAAACAAACAAACCTGCAATTTTTTCAAGTGATAGGGTCGAGTATAACAATAACTCGATATATGCTTACCTTACAGATTGCAATATTTAATGTGGATAAGATTATTTAGACATAAACCTTATGAGAATACTTGTTGTATATTGACCATGAATTTTGCAGTCTCTGAGCTGAGCTTTGCTTTGGCCTTAATAGCTTACCTCGATAAATATGACGGAAGGTCCATACATTATCATGCAAGTCCCGTGCCTGCAGTTCCTGGGCAGGTGGTTGCATTGAAAAATCCTACAGTGCAAAAACGATTGTGCAGATAAATGGATAGTCCAAAAAGCACCATGAAGCTAATATCATTTACATATTAAATGTCTATCAAATAACTTACAAGAGGAGGAAAGATCTTCTCTGCAGCACGACGGGGCACAGAGAAACCTCCATGAGTGCTTGTATCACTTGCAGTTAGTGTTTTACAGAAGAAGTCTGTCTGTGGCCTAGTCTGTTTTAATGCAAGCTCTGGTGCCTGTAATGCCTCCTTGTCATACTGGCAAAAATAAATACTTAATTAAGAAAATGAGAAAACTTGACTCAAGAAGCAACAATTTTGAAAGGAACACAATGTAATCCAGGATGTCAGGCAGTTTAGGTGCAGAGCACCTCCCAGGTGAAATGCTAGCTCACTAGCTGCACCTCTTTGCCCTTTCCTTCTGAGGCAAATGCTTAGTAGAAAATTTGATGTCTTTCGACCCTCAAAAGCATCACTGAAGCAACAAAATGTGGAGGAAGGAACTTACCGTGTTGACTGGCTGCAGTGTCATTTGAGCATATACTTCATCTGTCTCTGGATCCGCCTAGAGATTTGCAAAAATATGATCATGTCAAGGGTGAATCGAAGATGTTATACATCTCGATGAAAAGAAATATAACAAAACAGTAGCATACATGCAGAGTAACATTGTGAAGAAGGCATATCAATTTTGATGGAAGATTTGGATAGTTTGGAATGTGAGCATCAATATCCTTCTGCATAGAAGCCGCAACCTGAAAATGCAAACACATTGGCAGTCTAAGCAATATATTCTATAATTAATATTTTATGAGCATATTTTGTTACAAATAAATTGTCAAGGAAAAACAACAATCATAAGTATGGTAGAGAATATCATCCAGTTTGCTGTGAGGTTCAAACAGCATGATGCAGAGTTGTAGTAAACAACATATATCGTTTAATCTTTTCTATAGACTTAGATCGAACAAAAGCTTAAAACACAACCAAATGCTTCAAAATAGTAAACAAATTCAACAATCTGCACAGCTGTGTATCACTATAAGTCAGACTTTGAATGTTAAAATTTTTGATTGGAGTTCTCCATGGATTTTCTTTCCCTCAGGAGCTTTCAAAGCATTTGACATCTCCAAATCCATCCTAATTTGATCACACATTATTTTGCACTAACATAACCATAAATATACAACTTCAAATTCTCAACAAGCCACAGTCCACTGATTGACAAAAGGGAGACCATAAGCAGATCTTTGGTGCTAAATATATCAATCCGATTTGCGTCATAAGCCCAAAAATGAAAATGGAGAAGTAGAATGACATGATTTTTCTGTAACTGAAAAATAGAGTACATCAAATTAAGGTATGCCATGCTGGTACCAGAGCCTGTAGCGGTCGGCCGGCGGCAAGGTTCGATATGCCCCCATGTCGTTCGGTGCCGGGCCTGTACCGACACAGTGGAGAGGACAAGAGAGCGAGAAAGGAGAATGGAAAAAAAGAGAGGGGCGAGGAAGGGAGAGGAAGAGGGAGGGAGGGCCACCGAAGGCCTCCAAAGAGTGTCAGGAGGGGTCCCAAATGGCCGGAGAAGGGGCTGTGCCATCTAGATCCTTGTTTCATTCAAAACAGATGTCCATCGGGGCTCATTTTTTATTTTAAAATTTTTTGATGAAGTCGGCAAGAAATTTGCCGAATTCATTGATCCCTTTTTTATTTTAAAAATTTTAAGTGAAGTCGGCAAGAGGTTTACCGACTTCACTTAAAATTTTTAAAATTAAAAAAGAGCCCCGATGAACCCCTGTTTCAAACAAAATAGGGATTCAGAGGGCAGAGCCACTGCTCCGGCACTTCGAGGCCCCTCTAGAGGCCTCCGACGGCCCTCTCTCCCTCTCCCTCTCCCTTCCTCCTCTTTCTCTCTCTCCCTTCCTCTCTTTCCTTCTCCTTCTTTCCCTTCGTCTCTGTTTCTCGTTTAGATTGCAAAAACCGTCCCAATCCGCCGCTAGTATGGCTCGGTACGCTCTGAACCGGACAATTCGGGACGATTCCGCCAGCATTGCAACAAATGAAATCCAGAATAAGGAGAAGTCTTGTCTCCTTGCATTTGTGCTTATGTCCAAAATCATATTTTATCTAAGTTTACAATTATGGCCGGGTACCAAGGAAAATCTAGAGGAGAGAAACAAAACCAATTATAAATGCTGAAACTGAAAATAAATGGAAATATTTGATGGCATACATGATTAGATTGAGGAGGCGGCTTTCCAAAATTAATTAGAAAAAAATCATGTTGTAGCATTTTCAGATGCATGCATGCATGGCAGATTCGACACCCAAAAACATGGGCTGGGACAATTATCCATCCTATTTTAGCATAATATCCAAGCATCACGGACTGGCTTCACCACCCAGATTCCACCTCGGGCCATCATGCAAAAATTGGTCACTAGAAAAGAAAGATAAAAAGACTTACTGCTCTTGTTTAATTTCAGGTATTAACAGTCATCAAATTATAATCCAATGTAAGATAGTTCCCATTTTATTCAGATGGAAGATGGAAGGATGCGCAACAACCCATGAACTCGACCCACGTCATGTACAGGAGAAAGGCATACAGCAAGCAAAGAGAAGAAAAAAAGGAAGGGGATAAAAAGCACGATGGGATGAAATGGTCACGGGAAATTTCTTTTTTAACGGTTGGCAGATCGATGTACTGAAAGGGAGCGGGGCTTTATTAAGAGGGCAAATATGAAGATCCAACAAAGGATCGATATGGTTCCAATCAGAAAATCAAAGGACCTAACTAAAACAACAAAATGCCAAATTTCTCAAAATCGAGCGCTCAATCAACAAATCCAACTACCGCAACTGCATTTTAGTCATGGATGCAACTCAAATCTCTTTTCAGCTCATAATTCTCGTGCACGCTAACATTAAAGATAACTCGGTTTGTACTATTTCAAATTCTACTGAAATACTCACCAAATATCGCCCTTTGGAACCCAAAAGCGATGCTGAATAGGGATTTCAAAAACAACATTGGAGATATTTCAAGAACCTGGACAAAAGCACATGATTCCAGAAAGAAGGAAAGAAAGAAAACAGCACGCAGTTTGTGTCGGAAGAAACAAAAAAGGAGCAAAATCGAAGAAGTGCGTCATAAAAGTCTGCAGCTATCAAATAATTAATGAAAGCAAAAAGGTTCTAAAAATTCCACAGGACTTGGCGCACGTTAGCAACAACAAAAACAGCACAAGGAAGGAACGAGGAGCAAAGTAACAAAGGGAAATGGCGCACGCGAGCAAGGACCGGCCGGTGCAGAACAGCAAAGACGGGTATACCTGCTCGCTGTGGCCCTGGGGGAAGTAGACGACGAGGCTCCCCACCGGTGGCAGCGTCACCAGCGGCCCCGCGCACGCGTACCATAGCTCCGGGTTTATCGTCTTCCTCTCCCCTGCGCCCGCCGTCACACGTGTCAACACCCGATTCGAACACCATCGTTCCGACCCCTCTCCCCGGCGGTGGCCGGAACACCACCGAGGGAAAAAACAAAAGAAAGAGCTTACTTACCTTCGCTCGGATTCGCCGCGGCGGCGGCGCTCGCAGGCCCCTTCATCGTCCGGACTCCGGCGGCTCCGCAACGGCCGCTCACCCCCCGGCCACCGCAGAGGACCGCTGCATGGCCCTCCTCAGCCCGGCGGAGGCTCGGGCACCGAAAGGAGGGGATCGAATCGAGCGGCAGCACCTTAGCCGGCGAGAACGGCGGCCGAAGAGGGGACAGAGGAGCAGGTCAGAGGTAGGGTCGGGATGCCAGCTTCGTCGGGCTCGGGGCCCGATGTCCCGGTTTCCGGAGGGCGTGTAGGGGGCCCGCCGGCCGGGAGCGGGGAACCGGGGGGGGGCAGGAACCCCAGGAGGGGAGTCGAGTGGCGAGGGTTTCCGCCGCGGAGGCGTTCTTCGCGCGACGAGAGCGGGACCAGAGGAGGAGAAGACTGAGAGATGAGAGGGGAGAGGGGGGGAATTTAATAAGAAGAGAACAATAGAACGAGAGAGAGAGAGAGAGAGGAACGACAAGGCAATACAAGCGTGTTGGCGTCGGACCAGAGGCCTCTTTCTCTGGTATTTTTTCCCACGACCGATGAGCAGCTGATCCCGGTCTATTATTCTTCACATTTCCAATTTAACCCCCGTCTGATGGGGGCAACCTCACAAAAAACCTCCCGCTTTGCAGTATACGAATAGTTAACGGCCTTCTAGTCTTTTACCGAGCGGTCTTATTTTTTTATCATGATAACGCGTTATTTTCACTGTTTAAATTTTACAATATTTTCAATTTCAGACATCCTTGGAACTGAAACAAAATATCTCCCTATTTTTCTGGAACCATTGATTATATTACAACAATTATCAGATCATTGTGATAGGACAAGAGATTAGGTTATTGTGACATCTGTTGATTTATTTTATTTAATCAGACCTGACCTGAGTAAAATAAAATTGGATGAATAATAGCAGCCGTTATTTCTATCGTTACTTTTTGGGGGGTTCGTTTGGGCCGGGGAAAGAAATGGAGCGGCAGCGTGATGTACCGAAAATAGTGCGGTATCAAAAGTACAAAGACTGATGGCTAACTGCCCACTCCGGGCCAAATCAATTCCCACTCGGTCGGATGCTTGGCTCGCTCTAGACTTCCACGTGTCGTGTGGATATTGGAGGCACGGCTGGTTTTATGATACCGTCCCCCGTAGACTAGCGTTGTGAAAAGGGCGACTCGCAGCGAATTCTGGGTGACGACGGTAACTTGCACCACCGGTGAGCCAATGGCGATACTCTCTCTACGACATCATGTCCATTGTTAGAGATAGAGAATGGAATCTAGGAAATGACTTTATTATTTTCTCATCCCATGTTGCACGAGCCGATGATCCCAGCTCTTGATTGTATTATAAACATAAATAAATACTTATATATATATATATTAAACTGCTTTGGTGATTTTTTTTTTTCCTGGAGGGTTATCCACCAGGTACTTAAACCACGAGATATAATTATGCTAGTTATGTACTTAAAATATTATAATCATTTGCTTGAAATAAAAATAAATGTAACAAAATACTGATTTACATATCTCTTGCATTTTAGGTTAACAAAGAAGCTTGCTATAAAACACATCTATGGATAACATCCAAGTAGTAAATGACCTTGAACTATTTTATTTGGTTATTGGGATTTTTTTTTATACAATAAGATCTCTTTGGCAAGAGTTGGCTATTAAAAGATAAGACTTCAAAAAAATCACTTAAAAAATTAATTCACCTTAAAGATAGAACTTGTAACTCATAAGAATTTAAGATATAGAAGAATAAATAGTGCTTCAGATTCTCTCCAACTCAGATTTTGTTTTTTTGCTGATTTAAATCAAAGATACTATGAGTTTTCAGTGGCATTCCAACATCTAAATGGGGCCAATAATATTAAATTGCATGGAAGCCATAAAGTTTATTACTTGATAAATTGCTTGTCAAATAATGCTACATTTATGGAGCATTTCTTTATCTTGATAATTTTAGCCCCTCAACTTGAGGTAAAAAGTATCAAGTGGGATTAAAATTAGGCGAGCTTTCTAATTCAAAACTTCCTTTTCCACTTGGAAAGAAAAGGCACAAAAAGGAAAGATGTGACTGCAACCTTTCCCCACCCCCACTTTCCTTCAAGTACTGACGTGTTGAAACCTTTCCGAAGACGGTTCTGACGTGTTGAAACCTTTCCCAAGACGGTTCTTCTATATATTATATAATGATGGCACGAAATTGCGAATTCGCTTCTATCTGAGGATAATTGTGGGAGGAACTCGGCGAGAGGGTGCAAAGAGGAACCAAGGGCCGTTTTTGGGGAATAAAAGGCTTGCCAGAAAATCTTTATTTTTTTTATATAGATATTTTTTACATAACATTTAGAAAAAAAATAATTTATTTTTATTATTTTATGTATTGAAAAGTGACCCCTGTTGCTTTTTTTTTTAATTACTTTTTTTTCGGATATATTATTAAGACCTATTCATATTTTTTATAGTACCCTTTGTCTATATATATATATATATATATATATATATTGTGCATAATGTTATGTAATATTGTATTATAATAATATATATTAATGGAGAGAATATTTATTACACCAATTTTGGATTATTCTGAAGTTTCTGGCTTGGCTTTGTCCGATTTGAATGACCTTGGTGCAAGCTGAGGTGCTATTATGGTCGGGCAAACATGAAGTACCATTGATGATTATTAAAAAGCCATAACTACAATTTCTGCAGCTGTTACGCCAGCTCAACCATAAAGGCATGACTAGTGCAATTATTATCATGTATATATATCATAAGAAGCTGTTATCATATAGTTAATGCACGATTGGTTGTTATTGTCGTTATCGTACGGTTATTGCATCTACATTATATTTAAGAGAACGAACTCCAATTATATTCGGTATAGAGATGACTGGAAAAACTTCAGATAAGCACACTCAATCCTTCTATTAATTTCATTCTCTCTCATTCTCCTATTGTTTCTCTAGAATTCCACCAACTTAAATATTAGAAGGTTCCCAACTAAAAACCTTCCGGCAAATGAAGTACTTTTCAAGTAGAATTCACATTATAGAGATATGTCAATAATCCTTCAATATCTTGAAGTCTTTTCTTATTTTGAGCAGACATATTTTTCACCTCGGTATTGACCAATCTCAAGCAACTCCAAGCAACAACCGACCTTAACTCGGATTCCAACAGCAACATATATCATAATATAATATAATAGAAAGAAAGTAAAAATATCATTTTACAAGCCGACGAAAAATGATTTATTCACCTCCGAGATGGATAAAATTTTTTTATATATATTTTATAGATAGATACTGTTCATGAAAAATTAACCTATCCACCTGTAGATACATGCAAATATGGATAAGTTGGTTGATAAAAAAGTTAGATGTAATTTTTATTAACCCACCAAAGAACAGCCCAAGAAGCGGGGAGGGTGGAAATGGCTGCAAGTCACGTGCTGTCCGTACGGACGACCCGGTCTTTAAGGACGGAAAAGAGCGCCCTCCGCTTCGGCTGATTTAAGGAGGTGGCCCACAGATTAGATTAGACTCTCCAACTCCCACTTAATTTAAATAGAGACTAATAAACTCCATTTGCCATCTTTACTCATACTCAATTATCGTCCCACGCCCTAATGATTCTCTGCTGACATGTCATCCTCTTATGGTGTGGTTGTTTCCACCTTGCTTCCTCGGATGGCCACATGGAGGGATGGATGGCTGGAATTTCGTGCATATTATGGTCGGAATTTGATGGTGTTATAGAGGAATTTACTTGATAATTTCTCTATGCTGTACAAATACGATGCCCCTTCCACGATCGCCAAAACCCTCTCACGCCGTTGCCGTCGGAACTAGCTCATCAATCTCCGGGCCACTGATTACCTCCTCCTCACACGGTACGGTAATGACAGGGAGCAGGGAGGGGCAGCTAGGCCGGGTTTTCTCATTAGGGAGCGGAAAGTAGGGCGAGCGCTCTCCTTTAACTCATGCTAATTTGGCACGTTTGGCCAAACGGCAAAATTTCATTAGTGTGGCGCTTCTGGTGCAGCGTATAACCTATAATTTTTCCGTTTAGGCCAACTTTTCAGCGACTTGAGCCCGTTCCCAGCAAACAGATCCCCCACCAAAACCGTCAAATTTCTCGGTTGCTTAGCCCTTGATAATAAAGTAATAACTATCATTTTCCTACGATAAATAGTCATCGTAAGAGTTCCATGCCCGACTTATTTATTTTGTAAGGAGGATCCACGTCCTGCCGCCGACCCAGTTAGGGGGTTTCATAATCGTGCATCCACCGTCCACTGCGATGGATTCATTAGCAGGCAGCTGAACTAGGAGAGGCGCCATCAATCACAGATTACTACATTGTACGCGATGTGTTTCGTATATGATGCAGACCTCCTCACAGGCAATCCCCGAACAACTATAATTAATTCGGAGTTGAATATTTCCAGTTCAAGGCGTAAGCTAGACAGTATCCCGGATCATTACTCATCTATACCAAACCTTGATAAATCCCTGTCACTACCGGGCCTGGTAGCAAGAGTAGAGGAAGGCCTATATAGTTACCAGCCATCCTTCTCACGTATCTGTAGGTGAGAGGATGGGCCTTGGCACAGCTGCTTACTTGTAGAAATGAAGTAAGAGATCTTCGTATAGCAAGCAGCTTGGCGTTGTGACAGATTGCGGCGTACGTACGTGGAACTGTCTCCTTGATTGCAGACAGAGAGAAGCTTGCGTGCATGGTGTACTACCACCGGGAGGGGGGTGACCAAAATGGTGCAAGCAAACCTCGCTTGTTTAGTTTTTCCGTGCGGCTCATGGCAAGAGCCAGCATGCCATGTGACATGCTAGGTATTTTTTACAGGGAACGACCATTTGGCGATGCATACCTTCTTAACGGAATGGAATTGTGAGGTCAACGGATTTTAAAGAAAAAAAGAGTTAGGAGATTCTCCGTCAGCCAACTCAGCATTTGGACCCACCGGTATAAAGTTAGGATACTTGTCAGGAGCTGATTTGCATTTGGATGCTGCTTTTGTTCTGGGCAAAGTAGATGTTTGTTTGCGACTTTCCTCCCATGGAACTTCTTGCCCGGCAATTTTTTTGTTCGAAACGCATTCTTCTTCGCCAATGCTTTTATGGATTCTTTTACATACGCAAATACCATCATCCTCGGGATATTTCAAGGAATCTCAATGATGGAGCCATACTGGAGCGATACAGCTAGCCTAGCATAACCTGCGCCTCATATAAATTTTCCATGGCAGATGCTCATGCTTACAATTTTTTGTAGTATATATATTTATTTGCTTCATTACATATTTACGTCGTGTTCAACCCATTACCCATCATATATATCATATGGTCCGTCTAGTGTGCGATGGATCTTATTCTTTTTTCCCCACCGCGAATTTAGATTGAGCAGCACTGCTGCCGTAACAGGCAGGCCTTGACTTTTATGTCCAAATCGGAAGAGAGATGTGCCTCGGATGCCAAGGACAACACAACCTCCTGGCCAGCCACGTGGATGTCATTAACATGCAACGATATGTGCGGCACATTACATCGGGTGTTGATGTTTTGATCGTAGGAGAGGCCACTAAGAAAGATATCTTATGGTCGGCACCTAGATCCTGGTGGCTAGCGTACTTAGGGGGCGTTCTTGGTTTGATGGGACCTCCCACTTGGGTGTAATGGATCCTGGCAATGTCAAGATACAAGCTGCAAAAATCAGGTACGTTATTTTCCTCGACAAAAGTAGCAGCTTGTGGTGCGTGGTTCGATTTTAATCGAGCCCATTTGTTGGTGGCTTTAACTAACCTTTCGGCTTAACATTCGTTGCTCCCATAATTGTGCTTTAAAGCCCCCTTTTAATAATAATAATAATAATAATAATAATAATAATAATAATAATAATAATAATAATAATGTACTATATATAAAGGTCATTTTTCTTATAAGTAATTGATGCTCGGGATGGTGGAGGAGTCGCATCCATCGCGAGACGGTGACTTCCCGGTAGAAAAACAAGCTAGATTTTACTACGGACGTGAGATGCGTCTCGTGACGCGGGGGCCTGAAAGTCCTTCTCCTTTGATACAAAATAATAAATCTTGGGCCTGATAATGTCTGGGGAAGAACTTAAATATTTATAATCGGGAGAAGGAATAATTTGATCTGATTATTTAAATACTATAACTCATCCACCAGATGAGGGCCCACAGATGCGGAATTTCTGGACACACTTGCTCCTCCACGAGCCTCCCACATGGTCATGGGGCATATCCGATCCCCACCCATTACTCGATCTAATGTAGAAACTAGAAAGAAAGGATCCCCGCTGTCGGGAACATGGATTAGCTGCAACGGTCGATGTAAAAAAAATCAGTGCAAGCAACATTATTAATTTACGTAGAAAAGTATTAGATATTTATAATCGGTGGCTAACATCGAGGTTTTGAGACGTCAAGCTAAAACTCCATGAATCCATGATGCCTGCGACCCAAGCTTATGGTGGGGGGGGTAATCTGACACAGGGAGTTCCGTAGAGTTTCTTTGTTAAAATAAGTAAATAAATCAATATCTGAATAATAAATAAATAAATATCATCTCTTTTTTTTTTTTTTTTTTTTTTTGCAGCGGATGTCTACCAGGCCCTTGCAACGTAAACTTCTCGTTGCCTAACGTTGATTGTATCTTAATAAGGTGCCCAAGTAGATATAGGAATAACAATTGGTGGGGCCAAAAAACAATTCGCAGTTCGCTGCATCTTCAAGTCGCATGTCTTTAATTGATCGGTCGTTGGTTTTAGTCAAGTCTCAGCATCTAGTAACAATAATAAGACTAGATTTAAATCATTGCAGCTGAATGCGGAATAAGAGAGAAACAAGATGGGTGAGCGAGCTGTCCTTGAAGGGTATCTGCTTCGATCCAGGAGAAGCGCACTAAAGTTGGCCAGCATCAATACCAACAAGCATTAGCTCTTGCTGCTCAACATTTCGACATAGACTCTGTCCCTCGCAATCGGCGAACTAACAACAAAATGCAATAATTTAATGACCAATCGATCTCCATGATGGCTCTATGATTTTATTGCTTTTTCTCCTCCCGAGGACAACCTTGTTATCCTTTGGGTGCCCTGGAAGGGGTGCACTCGAATGCAATATGTCTCCTCAAAGGAGAACAAATTGTTGCAGTTCTTTGGTCTGCAGAGGAAGAACCCTTCAGCTTGGAGGAAGCTGACTAAAGAGGGCCGGGAAAGCTTTCGCCTGAAAAGGGAAAGGGATAAAGGGAGCTGGAAGCCGGGCCTCTACTAAGATGGACCCACCACCAGTGTCTGCCCAAGGGTGGCCTGAGTTGAGTCCCAGTCAGATCTTTGGACCTGATCTGGATTCCGGACATAATGTGTACCCCTTCGATCATATCCATTGGGTTGGTGGACCTACTTTTTTGTGGGTGGGTGGACGAATTAGATGGCAGCTATCGACCAAATAGTCGACTACTAACAGTACTATATAAATGATAGTTATCATCTTCAACAGATGCAGGGCTAAGGAAGGGAGGAGGGACCAATTATTGTAGGCAAGGTCTTGTATTTTGGAGGGCACATGCCGTGCCTTAAAATTATAGGTCCCCCGTCGGATGAAGGGGATGATATGGGTACACTGGGCACTGACACGTGTGAGTTAGGTGGCCGACATGATTATAGAGGTTCTGGGGCGGAGATTCCCCTTTCATGGTCCATTGACATCAAATCAAATTGGAAACGCTTTGCGGAAAAGAGAAGCGCCCTTCTTCGGCCATGGCCTCAAAAAGCAGGCAAAACTCGGACTCGGGCAAAATTCCACACACGGGAAAATTACTTGGATGGCCCAACCTGAGATGTCTATGGAGTTGATTTTTTAGGAAACATGGCGCCTATCCATCCAATTGCCGGTTACTTTTATTAATCATCCCCTCATAATCTTTTTACCTTTATATAAATATACAAGCAGTGTAGGCGCTTGATGAATGAGGTCTAAAAAAACGAGTTACTGGCTTGGTCATTTTATGGCCGTCGGTAACTGTGTTGAAACATTATTGAAATGGCCGCCGCTGGCTTAGCCTATCAGAGCATTTCTTCTAATAAAAGTAGGAATCAAGCTTTCCAACTATTCTTGTGTAAGAAGAATCACTTAGCTAGCTCGCAAAGGTTGCGAATTAAATGATCCTCCGATCTGAAGGAAGAGAGTGGCATTAAATCTTGAACTCTTGTCAAGTATGCAATGAAAGGAGCCTCTAGCCACCAAGGAAAAATGGGATTTATTTTCTAATAAACTTGCTGGCTTGGGAAAATCCAACCATATAGGTGATAAAATAATTGGTTTATGAATTCTTCTTTAAATAATTCTTGCCCTAGAAGGAAAGCAAAAGAAAAATAAGAATTTTGCTCGATCGAATAAATCTGACATGAAAGCTATCTCGTCAACTAGCTCGTGTCAATGAAACAATCAGAGTGCTTTGCTGAAAGATTTTGATTCAGCACGCATGACATCGACGACTTCAACTCTGCCCCGTGGGAAAGAATCGGAAGAAGAATCAACTACTTCTCTCGTTCAGGTAGAAAGCCAGCGCCATGTTTTTCTTCACGGACACAGTCCAGCGAAACTGCTCCGTGGAAGTAACCTCGGGCTAATTAGATCTTTTTATTATGAAAAGAGCAGCAGACATCATGATTCTGATAAGTGATCCATGATAAACTCTAATAATGATGACACGGAGCATAGCTAAACCAAAATTAATTGACGACGGACGTCCAAAAGTTCCTTTGACGAAGTCTCGCTGGGTGCATGCTAGGGCCTTGAACTAGCTATCAAACTCTTCATCACCTCGCCATTCGACATGAGTACATGTGTTTCAGATTTGGCAAGAGATCGAAGGTAATTCTTCTCTCTCGTGGCCTTGGCCTTGGCCGGGCGTTCGTTCTCTTGCCCATTCAATTGAGCGAACAAGAGCATGGCACCACAAACCAGGGCCAAGGCGTTCGTTCTCTTGCCCATTCAATTGACCGAACAAGAGCATGGCACCACAAACCAGGGCCAAGGCGTTCGTTCTCCTGCCCATTCAATTGACCGAACAAGAGCATGGCACCACAAACCAGGGCGGATCTTCTTTGGTGCCAATACCGACGCAAAGATGGCACCAAAAGTGCATTAAATGCAAAATCCAGCCCCAGGCACCACGAGAGCCAGCTCGCCTGATGACGGACCACGCCATTCCTCTGCTTCTCTCGGCGTCTGTTAGGAAGCCCGTCTCTGTCTCTGTTAGGAAGTCCTCCACTGGGGCCAGCCAGGTCCGGAGTTCGCTCAAAGACGTCAAGTTCTGCCCCCACCACCTTAATGACCCATATCTTCACCATATCTTGGATCAGGGGAGACAATTGGGCTGGGTGAAGTCCAATCAACTGCTATCTAACCGACATCGAGAGACATTACTTATAGATATCGGTTTTATTTTTAGCTGCGAATGGACCCATGTCCTTATCACGTTTCAGGCCCCTTTAGCGTACTTGACGTCCGGCTGGGTCCGTTTTGGCCACTGGTCACTGGTTATTAAGAGGGGCTCGAACCCTTGACCTTGCTCCGGTTCGAGTCTAAAGGAGGTTTTAGTCTTTGCCGAGGTGTCAACCCGTGTCGGTACCAGACACACACACGCATAAATATATAAATTCAGCAACCTTTCGTCGATCTCAGCCGAGATGAACAAGATATACCGACCTAATAAGTTCGCCTAGGCATTGACCATCCACATTCCACGAGAGTAGCTTGCAAGCTCATTGTCATGGACCCGATGTGGTGAGATGCTGAGGGGGACGACAGAGACGGACCCGGCACCACGCTTAGAGTGTGGGCTCACGAGTGTTGGATGTGCCATCCTCAAAGATGCCGACACTCACGTGGAATGCTTGGGACCGACTGTTGGTGGTGCGAGCCGAGTCAGACCAACTCGAGACGTCGGTGGCGGAGCAGGCTCGGGCACTGGGACTCATCATGGTCGGAGGGCCATCCAAGTCTCATGACTCCTCCTATAGTTCTATGGCTAAAGATGGAATAGACAGCGACCAAGTCCATCACCTGGTCCTCCAAAGTGGGCAGCAGAATGATGCCCATTCCATCCATCCAAAAAGGAGAGCCTTCCTGTCTTTGTTACTGGCCTTGTACTTGGAATGGATTAGGATCTTCCAAAGATCTTAAAGCTATCATGTCTTCCTGAGTGTCCGGCTTGGAGGGTTGGAAAGCAGTCTCACCGATGAATTCACCGGCAGCCTGGGAATACTGGGGGTTCCTGGGATTTGACACCTGCAAGAGATCGTCCGCCATAGCATTCGGAGACCACGTTCTACAACACCCAACCAGTGGTGCTTGTGGGGAAGCAAATCCGGTGAGCTGAGCGCTCCTTCATACTGACCGGCACACGGAATGCGAGATGGTGGGTCCCTGCTGCAGGCTACTTAAAAATGGGGAGCAGGTGGGCTGGATAGGCCGCGATCGCTAATCCGAGCTTGCTTCGCTCGGACAAATTTGGCCCCCGGGCATCCGTTTATTGGCCAATTGGCCCAATTGGACATGACAAGCCTCACCTAATCAGTGAGGGAAGAAGCTATTATTTTACCATTTTAAAGTGGCTCTTGCACGGTGTTTGGCTGTGAAACAAGGCAGGGGATATCCTCCCAACTTATTCTGCCAAAAAATCTTCAAGTGCCGAGACCTGTTACCTGTAAATAGTGATAGGAAAGTATCATATGTAATGCCAAGCATGAAGCAGTATCGGCGCGCGGACAGCCGGGACTAGTTGAAGCATAAAATAAATAACCTTTATGTAATGCATATATAAATAGGTCTTATTTTCTTAAATAAATATTTAGTGCAAATTAAGACGTATGCTCAGCATGTGGGCAAAGCATTACAAAGCCCCAAAAGAACAGCCTATTTAACCTAAAAGCTGTCATCATATCATAGATCTTATTTGTAACTGGAAGAACCTTCATACACAGCTGGGGCTTCAGGGTTTCTCGGCTTATTTCAGATTTCGATCTGCGAGGATGGCCGACGCCGCAGTCTTAGGTAGCCGAACCTTCCAGCACCAGGTGACGAGCCCTCAAAAATGATCGGTGCATAACCAGTGGCAGCTTTGTACCTTTGCTGAATCTGGGAAAATTTTAACACAAACATATGGATCTCAGATTCCATGCATGAATTATAACCCAGGTTCACATCAATAACTAAAAAATAGGCCGGTTGGTAACTACCAGTGAAATTTTAAGAGCAAATATCATCAGCAATATTAGGTTGCATAGCAATCAGTACTTCCCTCTTTAGAATGAAATGTTGCCTGCCCGGAAGAAAGGACCGCCAGGCACATGATGCTTTTCTTTCAAAATCCGGAGTTATGGCAAGTTACGATGCTACTAGCATTATTATCTGCCCATTCTCATCTTTCAAAATAATACGTTTATCTTGATTTTCTTTTTGTAATTTTAAATTGATGACCAAGCCAAGAAGTTTTTTCAAAAAAATTACCTCAATAATTTCTTCACTGCTCCTAATGCAGTTCCTTCCAATAACACAAACTGAGCCACCTGAGCCTCCACCAGTGATTTTTGCCCCAAATAAACTAGAGCTTCCATCATCAGATGATTTCCTATGCTGCATTTCTTGCACCAATTTAACAAGCCTATCAGTCCCATCTGAGCCGAGTCCGCACTCATTGTAGCTGTAATGGCACTGCATCAAAGCAAGGATGGAAAGTTACTCTGTATATGATAACAAATATGTCGCATTGCTTCTAAAATCAGGATCACGATAAGATGACTGTGCACGGTGTTTACTATCAACTTGAACTTAAAAATTGTAATTATCACATAAGCTATTCAAGCTTATGCCTACGACAAAACAAAGAACTTTGTTAGTGGAGGAAAGGGACGCTAAAGGTAATGGAGTTCCTAACAGGAATCCTGTGGACAAAACAACAAGGGTAAACACAATATATGCAAAGGGAATGGGTCCCTTAAATTGAAAGAACATCCTACACTGTTTTGATAACAAATTGAAGGATTTAAACAATGTTGAGCAATGTGTTGCTATTATCAGAAAGAGGAACTTGATATTGAGAGTAACTGAAACTCCATTTACCTGATACATGAGTCCTCCGAGGGCAGAAAGTTGTTCATCTGTTTTGGATGCAGTTAATAATGCTTTGAATGCCTATATGCATTGCAATACCATGGAGAGGTAAGTCCCAATCAGTTTCTATGATGGAACAATATAATAAAACTGACACTACATTAAACCAAAGAAAGCAAGTATAGAATTAATAGCATAAAATATAGATGGACAATATACAATTCAAATAAAACAACTGAAATATATACAATGAGATTATGGACAGCTTCCCAAGTGTGAGAGCAGCACAGCCATCAGGTTTATGAGACTATAATCTTCCTCTAATTATTTTTAGGCCAACTCAGAGAAGATCAAATTTTCTGTGTAATGGAAATATTATGACAGTGTGTGGCCTAGATTTTTCCGCCTAACAATCCTGTTGCAATTTAAAGCCTGAAAAATGTCCAATCCTACTAGAACAATCACGACTCTGTAAATATCTGCATAGCCAGCACATTTAGGCATGAAAGCCTCATTTCTTGATGCATATACTCGCGCACGGACATCTCTCTATTCACAAGCAGGTTACCACCTAACAATGACCAAAATCAGTAGGCATTTCTTCAAATTTTCTGACACTACAATACACAATGCTAGTGCTGGTGGGTATTTGACATGTTCAATGTCAAACATTTGACTTGCTCTAAAAAATAACTAGAAATGTATGACAATATATCATCGAACAATACAAGTAAAGGATTAGTAAACAGATTTGCAAATGCATGGGCAAGTTTTATGCAGTTTTTCGAAAAAACAAAGTATATAGTGAAAAGAGCCAACCTCAACACGGAAATTTTCATAGATTGGATGTTTAGTAGGTGCCTTGACTACGTAGGTGCGCTTGGGATCGATGACTGTTACAGTATCACTGTGATCAGTATACTTCTTTATAAATGCCGCTCCAGTTATGCACTCAGGGAGCTTCTTTGCATATACAGCTTCGTATCTGCGATAAAGGATTAAAAGGAGAACATGCAATTCAGTTTCAAAAAGATACTCAAACACCACTCTGCTCCATAATAAAATTAATATACCAATGTTTAGTGTCTAGCAATGCAGCACTTGAGAAAAGAAACTCTTCATTGTTGATAGGTTAAGAAAACTAACATTGAATAATAAAAGATATCTAACATAAAAAAAAAGCTTACCTGTGCGGTGAAAGGTTACATAAGTAATCCAGCGAAGATTCAGCTTTAAGTAGCTCAATGCCATGCTCTTCAAATTCATCCAAAGTCATTCCATCCTCTTCTTGAGGAGCATTTACACTAGACAAAGACTGGGGCAGTAGATTAGAGGCAGCAGATTTTATCATCTTACGCCCCATGAAGGTGCCTATTCTTACAGATCCATAATCAGTGCCACCAACACTGCAAACAGAAAGTTGTCAGAAGGTGAAAAATAGTAGAAATCCCATTCTTCAGCCCCAAACTGCATATGGAACTTTTTCTGGGGACTGAAAACCGAAGTTTTCATGGATAATTCTAAAGGAGTTTTGGTATATACTAGCCAGTTCATAGAAAATATGCTTAAATTGCAACAAAAAGACATCACTTTTAATATCTACACTATTCTAAGTTGGCTGGCAGAAAGCTTGACATTTAACTAAAGATTAGGGTAAGCTGTCTACCTGTGCCGTATTCCAGAATCAAGACCCCAAAATCGTATGTGAGTTGGAATGGTAACAAGTTCCTTTACCTCCGCAGGCTGCACGAAAAAAATCGAAATCAGGTGAGGAACTGAAATACTCTATATCTAAAAACTAGAAAAAGGATTTCTGCAAAATTTGCAATGCAAACCTGGCAAACCATGGCAAGCAGCTTGTTAGCTTCCCCACAAGCAGATGTCATTTGGTCCATCACCCCACAAGGAGCTCCAACAATATGATTCTCGACCTGCCCAAGATTAGCTTATGAACAATCTGAGGAAATATAATGCATCTGCATCACTACAAGACAATGCAAAACTCTTGATCAAGAAAATTAAACATAAAAATATACCTTCTGACAAAGCAATGCAAGATCCCTTGGATCAATATCCAACCCTGGAAGACATGAAGAGCAACATTGTTAATGTCATTCACGGGTTTCCTCAAGAATACGGAGATCATAATATACAAGGTGCAGTTTGAAACTCTAAGGTGCATTTGGTTCACGACCGGAATTGGAATTAAATTATAATTGGAATCAGAATTGGCCATATCCTCCGACGTGTTTGGTTTGTGACCAAAATCGAAATCGGAATCAGAATGAAATTTGAGTACTAGAAAAAAAAGTAAGGATTGGGACATTCATATCCTCTCTGAAATCGGAATGGGAATGAGACTCCCCCCAACCAAACGGTTGGAATGGGAGTCAATCGTTCCCATTCCCACTCCAGAGTCCAACTTTCCCCAACCAAACATGCTTTTATTTTCAACATCAAAAGTAATCAGACTGTCAATGGGCAGGCCAGCCAGAACAGCCCAAAGGCCCGACTTAGAAAAAAACCAACATGGGATTAAGTTTTAGGCCATGGGCCAGGCTCAGACCTAAAAACAGAATGCCTACTGGTTTGGGGCCCAGGTCCTGGCCGAAAATGTGGTAAAATATGAACAGGGTCCATTTTAAGACCAACCCAAATTAAAATGTACCCGTAGAAATTCTAGGGACTAGATCCGACCAGTCGGTCTGTCTCAGGCCTGAGATTAAAATTTCAGGCTTAATCTTATTGAGAAAATGTGCATCGAAACTTGAAATGACTGCAATTGAATTTGGCTCAAGTTTGCTTGAAAAAGTCTGTGTCAACTGAATGGAGTCGACCCCTAGCATCTAGAAGTCGACTCATGTGAAGCTTGAGTCGACCCCAGGGATGAGAGGGTCGACTCGCTATGTGCCACAGTGAAGAAATATAGATGTTTTTTGGGGTCGCTTGTAGGAGTCGATTCGAGGTCTGCTCAAGTCGACTCCAATATTGAAGGAGTCGACTCTCTCAGGAAGACAGAGCGTGCCAGTTTTCGATGCTGATACTTGGAGTCGAACCGAGGATGTCCGAGTCGACTCGAACTCATCAGGAGTCGACCCCTGAAAGTGAAGCGTCAACTCCTGATCACGGGATTGATTCAAACGGTGGCAAAATGGGCTTTGTCTTAGGGTTTCGTTAGGGAAGTTTCCTTATGTTTTGGAAACCTATAAATAGGGATCTTTTGTGAACCCTAGGTGTGGCAGAGAGTTCCCTTTTTGAGTCCTATCTCTCTTGTAAACCCTAGAAGGTTTGGATTTCTCTTGTAAGCCCTAGTTGTGCAATCTCCAACGGGAAAGAGAGATCGTTGTAACCCTTGCTGAATATATTGAATCTGTGTGTGTGGCCTCCGTAGACGTAACCCGTATTGGGGTGAACCACGTAAAATTGTTGTCTTTGTAATTGTTTGATTTTATTCTCTACTACTTCTTCTTGATTCGTCTTTCCGCAGTTTGGATCCAAAAAAGGGAATAGTACGATCGAAGGGTGAGTGCTTTCATCCGCAACAGATCTAGCCCACTGACATTCCTAGAAAGTAAAATATAAGACTCAAGAACATACAAATTTTACCATGTAGCATTAGTTGATAAAACTAATTGATTTAATTGCAGAATTGGAGTAATGGAGTATGCAAAATGCAACTTTAGGCAGAAAGTTAAGAAAATTGAGCCCTATAGAAGAGAGATGGCCGTTGGATACTAGAGTACAAATAATGTAGTATTAAATGCTAGTAATGTACAAAAGCTGCAATCGTACTTAAATAAGAAAGGGACAAACATTAAATCTTTTAACCTGTGTTTAAGAACCTGTCAGTGCCAGATAGATTATTCCATCCAACCTAGTACCTATTAGCCCCTGCCCTCCCTCCCTCTCTTTCTAGCAGCAGCAATATCAGCCAATCAAAAGAAAAATTCAGCCAGGAAACCACCAAGGATCTCGCAAAAAAAAAATCCTTGATGCCAGCATAAAATAGAGTGGAACTGATGAAAATCCTTGATCAATGTAAATCTGTGGACTTAGGCAAAGATGTTGGAGAAAACTCCAATTTTGACATGAACCAGTGGCAAAGATAGGTTTCCCATGTTTTAGCTGGGTCCTTGTGGGATGTATAGATCAGCAGTAGAGACAGATTTCTTGGGCTTTTGGTGTCAAAGTCGGTCAAGACAGAAAAGAGAAGAAAGAGGTTATGGCATCGACAAAGAAGAGAGTGAGTTTATAAGTGGTGGGAGGGCTTATGTCCAGACAACTAGTGGTTCACCTGCAGTTGAAATGGTGACCTGTGTCCTGGCCACCAAATGGGTCAGGCTGGATTGGCACTGTTTTAAAGTGCAAAACACTATAAAGTGGAACAAAAAAAAAAAGATCTGTTCTCTGCGAATCTAAAGTTTTGTCCAGTCTGTTCCTTCTGATTCATGCCCACAAAAAGATGGCCTGATGATTAAAATCTGTAGGACTTCACTCATCTGCCCTTTGTTACACTCTTATATAACTGACACTATACCTTACTAAATACTAATGTTACACATAAAAGAGTTACATTACACTGGTATGACAAGTATATTTAACCAAATCTTTTTTAACAAAGACAGAGGGCACTTTGCCAGAGAGAAAAAAAGGAACAAGCATAAGATGTCAAATGTAATAAACACTTTTAGCATAGTATCCATGCGGAAACAAGCACTTCATGATCTTGAACATGTACCTACAGAAATAAAAGTGCATTACGTATTATTCATTATTGATTATAACAGAATCCATCTGCTTTATATATAAGAGCAACTAAGTTTGCTGATCAGTCAATATGTGTAGTGTTAAACCAACTTGACCAGATGTAGCAGAATTTCTTAACTAGCTATCTAAAATTGTCTGCTGGTGTGAGCATGGTACGCCATACCGTACTAAATTAGGCGGTACAAGGCATACCGTACTGTACCGCTTCGGTTCCAGTACATAGTATAGAGGGTACCAACACTCGGTACGCCGAACGGGCCACGTACCGAGCATATCGACATAGTAACATGGTGGCATCAATAGGGGCCCCGTACCAAGATGGCGTACCTTGGGTGTGAGCATAGAATGGAGAATAAAAGACATCAATATCAATCAGTTATATATATATATATATATATATATGTACGTGTGTGTGGTTGGTCTCCAGACTAGTCATTTCCACAAGATTGGTTTAAAGATAAAAGACCAACCATGAGCAGCAGCAATTGCAGACATGGTGGCCACCTCCACTGCTGCAGAAGAAGAAACACCTTTACCTTCTGGAACAGCAGAAGAGACCTGAACCATATATAAATATCAAATAAGAAACACAAGGTTGGAGTATGTGCAAACACATCTATGATAAGCGAAGAGCAGCATTTTTTCTTTTAAGTCTATAAAGAATGAGGACAGATTCCTACAAGACGGATATAATTCAGATAAATACAATTGTTATTTTTGCATATGCAGAAGCTACCAAAAGGAATGCTGATCCACCTCTTGCCTCATTTTCAACTATAAAAGATGGTTAGGGATGATCTCCATGCTACCCCAGATGGACTAAATCAGCTATAAGACACCATATAAGGATCTCAAGATAACATCAGAAAGGTTATCTAGAAAGAGAAAAACAAAAGAACGAAAGACTGTTTATTGTTGTACCAAAGAAAAGAGTGTTTATTGTCAGATACGCATAAAGCATAATTTGTACTGCAGTTCTTGAAGAAATAGAAGAAGTTCTTGAAAAAATTAAAATGAACAAAACCTGTGGTAAAATCCAATGTCTGACATAAGATATAGACGTGCCTTTATTTTTTCTTAACACCAGAGGCAAGCTGTGCCCTGTACATTGAGGTTGGACCATGTTGTTATCCACTTAAACCGAAGATCACATCCTGTCTTTTAGTCAGGGACCCCAGATTGCCAACTTAAGGCCTATTTTGTTCTGTTGCCACTTGCCAGTTTTTTCGTTTTTTAAAAAAAAGGAATAAAATATTAATTCTATTCTGTTTCTAATTTTTGTAAAATAGGAAACAAGTTTGGCAGTCCCAACCATTTTTTGTATGTTTAGAAACAGGATGTTCGGAAACACCTCTGACGGTGTAGTGGAGGCAGGAGTATAGTAGTAATGATAGGAGAGATGGTAACTTTGAAAACATTAAAAAGAAAACATATTTTTGAAATATATAATTTTGCCACTTGTTTTTAAAATTTGGATTATTTTAAAAATATCCACCACATAAGTTTGAGGTCATTACTAGTGTTTTTCTATTTTAAAAACACAAAAGAAGAGACAATGGCCACAGAATAAGGTTTCTCCATGAGAGCTGAATGGATTAAACCATGGTTCACTCATGAAGAGACAATGGCCACAGAATAATCTCACATTGGCTTTTGGTGACAAAGCTTGGGTCCATGTTTGAATTTCATGGGAAATTGTTTTTTAAGAGATAATGGAGGAATTCATATTAAGTGATAGGACAAAGTTATAAAGGGATCTGGTTCCTTTATCAAGATAGGAAGAACACCAATAGATGCTCCAATTCATTCCTTGCCACACATTCCAACTGGAAATTATACATATCTGGACGATCATAAGCATGCAATATGTTGAACAGTAGTTTTTCCCCCTAAACCTTTTTGCTGTAAACTGCTAGAGAAATGAAAATTAGTGCATACCATGAAATTAGTAGTGTTAGGTTTAAGAAATACAACTAGTTGCATTGGGCATGAAGCTATACCAGTATGCATATACTGTCCACGAAGCGCACACCAAGCTCAGTCATCAAGACAAGAATTGTTCCAGCAATATATGCTGCCCACCTGAGACACAACACATTAACGAAATAATAAACAGCACAATAATGAAACACACCACCATTTAAAGGAAAATAAAGTTACCCACTTCTGAGATGGATCTTGTGCAAAGTACTTATGGGCCTTTTCATACGAAATTGGTCGCTCCCCATCCATCAAGTCTGATAGGTCCATATCGAAGGTTGGTGCACGGTTACTTAACTCAGAACCAAATGATACCTATATAGATGTTTCAAGAAACTCGGATTTAAAAAAATAATTCTGGTTTATAGACATTACCAAGAATTAAGTGCTAAAGCTTAACAAACATAAAGATAGAATAGTATCTTAGAAGAATAGTTTTAACAGGAACAAGAAGGTAAATAATCAAAAAAAAGTACGCCGTCTCGATACCGGGCTCTATACTGGTGCCATGTTATCACCATGTCGGTATGGAACAGTACGGAACCGGTTAAGTGTACCGAGTGTCACTATGTCCTCTGTACCATATACCGGTACTGAACCAATATGGTACGGTATACTCCATACTGTCCGGTACAGAACAGTACGGCGTACCATGATCAAAAGGATGTCAAATAGTTAAAGATGCAGTTATATCGAAATGAAGTGATGAAGGGCATTAGCAGGTAAGGCAAGAAGTTCAAACTACATGACTAGTCCAGATTTCTATATGGTAAAGGGGTTTGTGACAACTTTGTACACAGACTTCAATGCGGCAAACAGACTTGTTAGAAAGAAAAATTTCCGACATAAAAAATGAGCAAATTATTGACATACAATTTGTAGCACAGGAATGGGTCCTTGTCCTTTTGTCTGCTGCCGTGCTTGAGCATGTTTCCAGAGTTTTTGCCTGCTAGGATGGTTCTTCTGAACAGCCACATGGCAGGCTTCTCTAATTGGCATCTAAAGTGAAAAAGGGAACTGGAACATGTTAAACCAACCACTGAAGAGATATTTTATTCAGTAATCTTAAGATGACTTGAAAGAGGCATTTATGTCTTCAAAATAGCAGGTTCTTGCTATATAAATTGTACTTAAAGAGATATTTTATTGGTTAACATATGCACTTGCCAGGAGAAGAAGTTAACCTGCAAAACTAGGCTTCCGGAATAATCAGCAATTCCTCCCATAACATCCAACCTTCCAGGTGCTCTTGCTACATAAATTTCTTCCTGCATGAGAAAAAGAAATCCAAAAGCATGCAGCTGAATTATAACTATCTAGTGGGAACATCCAATTCTATCACCTTTTGCATATTGTACACTCTTAAATCAGATTTTAATTAGGCTAATATTTATACGAGTATGAATGACTATATAGCAAAATAAAACTTCTAGGAAGATTCCTGCACATTTATAAGATGTCAGATAAAAATCTCCGTGTTTCTGGGCTGTAAAATCTGATAGGATAAGATAATAATCAGGCATCTTTTTCTGCGATTGATTATCAACCTTACCTTCCTCCATACCCTTTTTGACTTGGGATTGGCATTTAAGATGTTGAAGATGTTAAACTATGTGCAAACAAGATGTGAAAATAGGAAAGGGACTCAGATCTGGGTCGAATCATGAAAGAGAGAAAAACTAAAATTGGTAGATGTCAGCAGAAGGATTTGGAAAATAAGGATTGACTGAAATGATTGGGAGTGTAGCATTAGCTCATCGAAGTAATGTTAGATAAGAGATCATTCAATAAAATAAGATACATCTACAAGCATGAGTTCAACATGCGTGTTTTAATATAACTCAGGATGACATGAAGGCAAACTTGTTTCAATTGGCATACTTCAAGTTGCTGTGAGCTAAAGTTTAGCCAAATTTGTGTAACAGATAGAAGACATGGCAAGAAGAGGTTTTAAGCAAAACTATAATAACCTTTGCAGATTGTATTTATTCCCAGCATACAAGCAGAAAGTAATAAAGATAAAAATAGCAGGAGAAAAGGGTGAGATAGGTGAAGACCTCCCAATTAAAGAGTGCTGCAGCAGCAATCCGCTCCCTTAATTGGCGCTTCTCAGGACTCTTTGGGTCAGATCCACCATCAAGACCTGATAGGCTCTTTAGGAAAGCCACTGTATCGGATAAACCATGCAGATCACCATGGAGTATCTCAAAGTTCTCGATGCATCTTGCCGCAGATACAAGCAGAAATCAGCAACAATTCATAGAGCTAGAATTTGGAGAGTAACAAAATGAAGTTTAAGGAACTCACAATTCCACAAGAGAGGCATTTCCATTTATCTCAGTATTTGGCAATGTAGGACGAAGACGGGCTTCATTTTCAGCAAGAGAATACCAATCAGGAATGCCTATATCTCTGCCAGGTGCTCTTTGTAGTTGATATCCCAGCACTATGGCATCACGAAGTCGCCTTGCTCCACTCAACTAAATTCATAGAAGCACAAAGTAATCAACTCAGTGTGTCAGTACGACTCATGAGTAAATCATAAGGCAACACAAGAATTTAAATTAATAAGTCCAATGCATTTGACTAGCAGAGGAGGCTAAAGAGGAAAGGAGATATTTTGCTTACCTAGAAAAACCACCCAAATTAACAAAAATGTTTCAAAAGCAGCTTTCATCAATTGCTTATACCAAAAAGATACGTATCAAATATTACATGAAGTTATAAAATGTCATAGTTCAGCAGTTCAAAATGATAAAATCTAGAAACAAAGTAATAAGGAAAATATTTAAGTGCTACATTATAGGGGAACATAAGGAGGAAAAGGAAATAGGCAGTTTAATGCTCAGACTGCTCCTATCTGTTCAATTATAAGATAGGCAATTTAACCTGAACCATCTAATTTAAAAGTAAGAGAAAAACAGGAGGATAAAACTATGAAGTTACAAATCTCATCAAACAGCTGGTGCACATATTTAAATCAATGTGTTTAACAAGCATGTCACCTAGGAAAAATGAAAGAGATGGTAACTCCAGCTAGAAATAAAAGTTAGAATACAGAGTACGATCCTAATTCAGGTATATCAAAAAAAAAAAGATGACATTAGAAATAAATCTATTACAAGATTCACATGCTCAGGAGACAAGCAGAAGAACATCTGGACATTAATAAAAAGAAAGATAGGCATGTAAATATACACATTCAGCATTACAAGGAAAAAACACAAAATTTGAAGTACAAAAGAAAAAGATACAGGATAAATTGTAAGAAAAGCCAAAGAAGTCTTATTTTAAGAATAATACCTAACTCCGACTTTTGTATTTTACATTACATTGTTGGCTAACCATAGT
Organism: Phoenix dactylifera; assembly: GCF_009389715.1. Taxonomy (NCBI): domain Eukaryota; kingdom Viridiplantae; phylum Streptophyta; class Magnoliopsida; order Arecales; family Arecaceae; genus Phoenix; species Phoenix dactylifera. Next base: position 1,043,010 of record NC_052398.1, on the reverse strand, counting down.
ACATAGAAGAATGTAGCTAATCTGAAATTATGGAAAATAAATGCCATATACTCAAATAATGTTTCATATAGTAAATGGATCACCTATAGTGGCATACCTTATCTGAAGCATAATTTTTTCCAATAGCTGTATCCTGTAGTATGTGGGCTGCCACCTGATTATAAAATTAAATATGTATAAGTTAGTACTTAAGATTAGATATCCAAAAAAGGAAGTTCAACTACACATGAAATTAATATTGCTCTTTGCCTGAATGGACTTAGTTTTCACAGTTTCAAGATAGATATAAAGACAGGTAATGAATGAAACTGCCAAAAAGATCAACCCGGCTTTTCTCTTCCAAATAAAAGGTTGGGCTGGCATGAGTTTGTGATATTTTTGTTTGTGCATCCTCTTACTGAAATTGCATAAATATCTTCCCTTTGCCACTGGGAGATATTTAGCTTTTTCCTTAAACAACTTCCTCATTTGGTTGACTGAACCAGAACCATTTGACCAAAAAGATTAGCAGAGTTAAGTTAAGCAAATAACAGTATGGATATCAATCAGATACTGACATATAGACACATTTTTGCACTAAATTAATACGGATGCAAATCAGATGTACCATTCATATATGTTTAATATAGACATGGATACATATAGGAACTTCTCATATACAAGATAACCCAGTATTTACAATGGCCATATAAAAAAACTAGTTGTATACAGTAGACACGACGGGATAACTTGAACAAGCCCATCAAAAGTAGTTAGTCTTTGTAGTACAGATTTACAATATAATTAGAATTACAACCTGCCATATCATCAAAATTTAAAAAGAACAACCTTTATAAGATGCTGATATCTGTATCCATATCAAGATATATGCATCTGTCTGTATCAAGTACCAGTATCTGTATTTTTTGTGGGTATTTTGAAAACATATCCGATCCCATATCCATAAACAAAGACATCAATATCCAGCCAATTTCAGGGTCCCCAGATGTAGGTTCCAATACAAGATAATAATGTGAAGAAGCTAGTGAGTAGTGACATTATTAAGTATGCATAGTTACATAAAAGAGAATACCTCTCCACCATTAATGCCTCCCTCATAGCATGGCTTAAGAGAAAGGGCACGCTCAAGATATGGCGTCCAGTGTCCAGTGAGCAAATCTCTCCTAATCATCTCAACACCACCCTGGTAATACTGCTTAAAATAATGACTACATAAGTAAATTCTCTAGGAATTCATACAACTACATTGTTCAGTTAGGTTTAACGTGAAGAAAACCAAGCACAACCTCAAGCATATTTCTTAAAAATGGTTCTTCATTGAAATAATCTCTGCGTACAAAGACAAATGGCAACTTGTATGCCAAAGCTTCGCTGACGGTACCATACCCAATTTTTCCTGCATAAATGGATACAGGAAACATAAAAAACCAAGTACATAGCATGCCGTAAAATGATTCCATTCTGCTGACTAGTGAAATATATTACCAAGCATGCAGTCAGACGCTGCCATTAAGTCAGGTGTATATACATCTTTTGCAAGCTTCACAAAGTTTGGCGGAAGCTCTTGATTGTCAGATGCACCACAGACCTTCATCAAAACAACTATACTTTCAGCTATGCAAGTGTCTCAAAATATCAACCACAATCAAGCAGAAGACATCGCCACCCTTAATTTCTAACACAAGCATACCAGACATAACCAACCATCCGGTAGCCACTCTTGCTTCAGTTTCCATCCAGCTGGCTGCAACAGAAGGACGAGAACCACAATTGTGTCAAATTTAACGAGTCAGTAAAATCCAACTCAGGAACATCAAGAAGCCAGTTCATAAACAATAGCAGAATTTTACCATCTAATGTAATGATGCTAATCTCTAACGAAAGCAACCATAGCAAACATAAGTTAGTCTATTATGCCATTAAAGTACATGTGTAAATGAAAATGTGGTGATATCAGGCACTGATTAATAATGATTTTCTGATTTTCACTTCATATATCAGAGGTTAAGGGAGCACGCAGGTGAATTATGACAGGTCAGAGATGTCAAAAGCTTTGGAAGGTAAGGCAGTTTTTTCAAGGATCTTTCCTGAATGAATTATAGGCTTTGAAAGATCATTAGACATACAGTTCCGTGTCTTCTTGTCTCACATGTGCCTGGCCCCATCAGGGGAATCATGACTGTGAATATGTGATAGACTGCTCTCAAAGTTAAGAAAAAGCCATAGCTGCATCGGGAAATTGTGCTAGAATAGGCATAGGAATTGAATGCAAAATATTCTGTGCCTTAGATCCAAAGTGATAGCAGCCATCCAGCTGTCAGACACATGACATCACGTGCAACACTAACAGACCGATTGTAGACAAAATCAAAATCTAAGGGAACAAGATGACATCCAGAAAAACAGATTACATCTGATTGGTGACATCAGCAGACTATTTTGTCACAGAATCAGCCAGTATTTCTCAAAACCTTCCAATGGGACAGAATTTGTATTTAACTAGAAAATCAGCACCAAAATAGCTAATGCAAACTTTCAGGCAAATTTGTGAAAAACCAGCATATTCTTAGACAACTTACCTGTCCCCCAAAATTGAAAATAACTACTTTCACATCATTCCCAATTCCAAGTTCCTTCCTGACCTGATTCAACAAGAGAATTAAGGGGAAAATAAAAGGAAGGTAATGGTCTGGAAAGTATTACTATTAGTGATATCCCCACCTCCAGTCGAGATTTGTGTAACCTTCTGACCACCAGAGGTACATCAATGACATCCCGGAAAGCAGGCACTGCAGGAAAAGGAGGAAGGCAAAAAAGAGCATCTTCTATATCAACAGATAAACAAAATGGTATGGAGATACTCAAATAATCATAAATTTTGCATACTAGGGCAATATCCAGGAAGTCGGATTAGGAATTCACAGTGAGAGTAATCTTCGGCTATCTGCAAAAATAATGGGTAAAAAAACCGGAAACCAAATAAATATAGCATGATGGGAGTTTATTGTGATAGGCAAGATGAATATCACAAGATGGAACATAGCAAAGCTCCTTGTATATTCATATAAAACTCCATTAATTAGATGGCAGGGATAGATTTTTCTTTTCATTGGAAAACAAAGTGCAAAAATGATGGAATAACAAGTGATATGAATGGAGATATAAGGGATACAAGAATGCTGCTGGTCGACCTTTTACAATGCAATCCATGTAAAGACTCGCATATGAGAATGTAAGAACACAAAAAGACAGCATTATGATTTTTTATTATTACAGTTGCAAGCTACTGCACTCTATTGTGCAATGTCAAGCATTAAAGATTACCATATTATCCTGAAAGCAACAAAAGCTTTTAGTGCATCAAGTCAAGTTTAAATTTTAAACTCCTAACTGCAAACAAAAGGGGAAAAAAATCTGCATCCCCCAGAAAACACCAAAGAAGAAAAGGATCAACAGGCACCTGCCAAACAATGGAACGATGATGATGCCCAGCTGCCATGACATATTCTGCATAAATAAAATCCCAACTGCAAAAATTGACAGATAATAAGAAGAAAATCCAGATGTTAGACATCTTAACTGTTTATCCCAAATGACTTTCAACTTCAAATACACATAACTAGGAATTCAAGAAGAATTACCATGATCCTTTTGTTTTAGGAGAAGGTACCATGATTGTATATCAGATGGAAGATTTTTCATTTTACGACTAATCAAAGGATTATTTTGAAACTTTTATATTCAGAACCCCCTTAAGAATGTACTTTGAGATTAGTCTCAATGCCACTTAAACTATCTAAATTGCTCAAAAGTTTTTATTTTATCTCATGCTTTTTCTCCATGTCATCTCAACAAGATCAGAAGTGCACTCTCAGAATCATGGATAATTTTGTTATAAATTATATAAGCACATACTTATGAACTCATTTTCCTTCAAGATATTTAGCCTTAACTTACATTTCTGATTTTCACCAAATGAATATTTTCTCAGATGCAAAGTTAGTAATAGATTAAAAAATTTCTGAAACTGTGACTATAATCAAGAACTGTTGAAAATATGTAAAATACCGAAAAGGGTGAATATATAGTAACAATCAACAAGGATAAAATAATGTTGGTCCATGAAAACATTAAGGTTAATAATCATAAATATAGATTTCATAAGATACTTACAAGACTTAAAAGTTCTTGGCCTTCTTTCAGGAGTTTTTCTAAATCTCTTTTGTCAGGACAAAGACTTGCATATTTACCTAGACCTTTAGGTTTGACTTAGCTCTTTTATGTATTGCACTTAACAGGCAAAAGGCTTTAAGTTTTTTGCTCTCTTCCTTTGAGGTTCACATGCCCTTTCTTCATCTCTTTTAAAACCTAAAAAACTTGGAGAGTGTCTGGGCTCTGCACTACAGTTACTTTTCCAAGTCATAGTTGTTATCTCTTTCTTCATCTCTTGTATGTAGTAATAGGAAGTAAAACAATGTATTTTGGTGCTTAAAGAGATGGTTCTATTTTTAACTTGCAAATCATGATGTAACAATATCTTTTTCAATCATTGAACTGGAATTGTTAAACAATATGGTAAAAAGGGAAAAAAATAATTACAACAAAATCAAAATGCTTGCAGAAGGAAAGATAGAAATCCAACAAAGTAAATGTGCTCACAATAGACCATTCTACTTTGTAAGATAAATGGAAATCAAGAGGCTATATCCACTAAACATGTTCAGCTAGGTGGTAGAGTATGGTGCCTTTGACTTCATTAAAATGGGAATCGACCATCTTAAGTTCCTTAACACTGTGAAGGGCACTACGATAATTCATCACTGAGCCACCAAGGAAAGGGAAGTACACATTTTATCCAAGCAACGACATTCAAAGAAGTTAATGCCCTAAACTTCATGTCAAGGTCCGCAATCTCAGTATCGGGTACCTTATCGGTTCAATACGATACAGTACGTATCTTGTACCAAAATAGTTTTCTAACTATTTTCTCAATTTTTATCTTTTTGCATCTCAATGCAGGTTGGTATACACCTCGAAACACCTCGGTACGCCTCGGTACAAGGCAATATACTTTAGTATTGGGCAGTGCCAAGGTTCGTCAAATCGGTACTGAGATTCGTACCGGTCGGCGACTGGTATGGTTCGGTACCGGTTCAGACCGAAATGATAGCAGGGTTGTGGCAATCCACAGCTGGGCCCCAAAATCAGTGCGAACCGACCCGGTCTCAGTTTGGGCTGAACCAGCCGGTTCGGTTCAGCAACCATTGGGCGGTGCGTCTCGGTACAGGTTTTGTACCGACTCAGAGTTGAGTTTTGTACCAATAAGGTATGGTACGCCCCGTACCGGATGGTCGTACGACAGGCCATGCTCAATGTTATTTGAACATGCGACATAGGTGTCAAGTATCCAAGCGTCCAAAAGCACCATGCACAGCAATTTTCTGAAATAGGACACCAGGACACGTCTGTGTCTTATACATGTATGCATAAGTATGTATGAAAGTATGCATATAATGAACGATGGATTCATAAATTTGACAAATTAGTTGCAAATTTATGTTAGAATTAAAAACCTTCAAAAAAAGTGCCAAAAGTAAGCACGTGATGATGATGGCATCATATTTTGATGGTATGAAGTGTCGAGAAGTGTCATGAAGCATCCAAAGTGTCCAATCATACCATATATCAAAAAATCCAAAATTTAGAGTGTCCACAATAACACAGCATAAATAAGTTTGATAAAGAGGAGAGTTAGCAGCTCACTAGCTTAGAAGATGACCACTGTCAATGCATATTGTAAGGTCTTGCTTCACATGATTCTTAACATTCTTTTCTATTTAACCATTTACTATCATCCTCCCTCATCTCACAATTTTTTTGAATCCTATTTGTAACAATTCTTCCCTGGATCTTTCACATACAAGGAAAAAAATAATGAACACTTTTATTCAGTCAGATCACCTACTACAAGGTCGAACACTATAAACACCATCTCTAAGATGCATGCAGAAATCACATTGTTACAGACTTAGCAAGAAAGTTCAATACATAGTAAATTTGACAGTTGATCCTTGTAATAGAAATTGTAAGTCGGCAAAGATAAAATGGGTTACCTGAAATTTGTGACACAAACCGAGCGAATCCCAGCATCTGCCGCTGCTCGGCATGCCACAGGAACGACATCTGAGACCTGTCACAGCTAAAGCAATATCAATTATAATGGCTAAAGCAACACAGAATGCTCCTCATCAAGAAATATGAATAAGTTGATGTATTCAAAGCTCATCGCATCATAACATGAGATTTTAGTTCAGCAATCATGTGCAGAAGAAAATAGCAAATACCACTAAGTCGGCTTTGATGGAGTTCAGCCACTCCACTTCAGTTGCCAGAATAGAAGCCCGAGGAACCACAGCTGTCTGATGATACTGTATTTGGAACAACAAAAAGGAATAGGGATTACATCATTGAACAAATTATTCATTTACATAGCAAGTTGAACACATGAGTTGAGGGAAGCTCAGAAAACATGTGCTAAGAAAAAGGATGGAAATGCACCGTCTTCACACCTTCTCCAAGGAGGCAAGCCGGTCTACTGTCAAAGCATCAGCTTGCACAGCTCCACAGTCCAGCAAAACCTGCCAATTCCACAATTTCAATCAGAGCATTCATAATTTGTATCAGAATATTTCTGATGACAAGCAGTTTCAGCTTCAGGCGGACCTTGCGAATGTGGAGATTGGGAGACTGTATCTCAGTGGTGAAAACAAAGTCTGGAGCACCCGTGACCACATGAACATCATGACCAGACACAATGAGATGCCGCACAACCTGCAAGTAAAGAACCTGTCTCAGATCACGAGAAAGTTGCCAAAGGAATCCATACATGGCAAGTTATAACACCACTTGGAGTCTCTATTGCAATAGCTCTAATGCATATTTGAGTTAAGATCATGGGGAAATCCAAGAAGCATCTTTAGAACTTTACTGTTATTACACCTTTCAGATAAATTCCCAGATTGACCTCTGTTTGGTTATAAAGATTCGATCCTTTTTATTAAATAAGCACACCAATCTATCGATTATCAGTATTTGCCAGAAATAAAGTTAAAAATGCATCTTTTTCCAAACAGAGTACCTTTTTTCCTCCCAAGAAAAAAAAAAGATATATCCAGCAGAACAAATAGGCTAAAACTCCTTTCGAAAAAAATCCCTATGATATCAGACTGCTTGTCTTTCTGGATATCATCCAGAAATTCCAAAATTACGGGATTTCAGGCATAATGAAAATCACTTTTCTGAGGGTTACCTTTATCAAAAAAAAAAAGGGATAAATTTATTCCAAAGACTCCCGTTTCCTACCATTCTTCCCTACTTCAGAAATCAAGTTAAAGATCGCACTATTTTCCGATTTTTCCTCCCCAAGATACATAAAGAACCGAGAGACTAGACTCGCCTGTGAAAACCCAGAGACTAAGTCTTAAATAAAAGAAAATAACACGATAGATAAATTCTTGAAATAGGGGAAAAATAAAGAAACAGAAAATGCCAGTCTAAATTCTTGGAAGAGGGAAAAGATAACGAAAGGGAAAAGGAAGGATGGGAGAAAGTATAAAAAAGGAACTGCGATCGGTGCACCTCAACGACGCGGGTTGCGTGGCCGAATCCATGGCCGGTGACGTAGTAGGCGAACACGAGGTGCTTCCGACAAGCGGAGACCCCTTCATCTCCACAGGGAATCCTCATTGCTCGCTACGATCTATGTCTCGTTACGATCTATTTCGCAAGAAGTATAAAGACGAAAGGTTCCCAGAAAAACCCTAAAACCCTTGCAGAGGATGAGATTGGAAACTTAAAACAAGCGAAGAGGAAGAAAGAGGAAATAAAGCAGAAAATAGTCTCCCAAATTTATGGGAGAAATCCCAGCGCAAGGCGGGTAACCGCGGTGACCAAGTTAGCATCCGGGGCCCCAGGCGGCACTCTTTATTAATACTTCTATCCATCCACGCCGATGGCACGTCATCCAAGACCGACTTCTATATCTCCAGATTTACGTGCGCGTCATGCCTTCTTCCGCCCCCACCCCGCCATTCCGAATCTTCCGTTTCTAATAAAAGATGAGCACACCAAAAAAAAAAGATATGGAATGAAAGGGAGGTATCTAAATCAGATTTTAATGAATATATTATTAAAAAATATTTGTAAATTATTAAAATGAAATAATAAATAATTCTAAATCCTTATCCAGAAATTACCTTAGTTAATATTTCTCTGCAGTCCCTAACTGATATTTGTGAAAAAAACAAAACTTGAGAAAAATAAATAATGGATAATTTCAAATCTTTATCTGAGAAAAATAGAAAACGGATAATTTTAAATATTTATCCAATTATTGTTGTGCTAATATTATCAACGATTCTCCCATAATTCTGCCTGGCATCAACGGAGATCCATTCTGGAGAGTTCAAAGCCTCCAGTCTTGGCTCCTTTGGGAATTCTTGTTCCAAATTCTACAATAAATCATGGTTATCATCTGTTATAATTGTTCCGATTAAAAGAGGACTCTTGTTAACCAGGTTCATAACGCCCTCTGACCCTTATTTCCCCATTGTAAACCAAAATCGGAGTGTTAAGTCTTCTTCAATTTCTATAGATTTTCATTTGATGTTACAGCCATATGGGGTAGGCACCAGAGAAGGAAATATGGGATGGCTTCGTTTTTTTTTTTTTTTCTCTAGTGTCCATCTTAAAGAATAAATCTAAAGGTAAGGAATTTCTCTTACTAACAAAGTTATTGCCACGTGATTAAAAAAAATAGGGAAGAAAAGGAAATTGCACACGATGTTATTTTTTTTCTCATCAAATCTTTCCATCCATCTTTTTGCTTGTCAAGCCATCTCTTCCTTGTGTAATGTCTTCTCATCTTTTCTAAATTTCTTTCTTCTTCTCTAAACTCTCTCTATTTTCTAAAATCTTTGTACCTAAGAGTTTATGGAAACTAAAAAATTGTATATATATAATTTCTTATGTTAGGCAAAACTAGAAAATTATGAACAGTATGTCCTGAAAACTGTGTATCGATTTATCTAAAGAGGTGTCCTGAATCATTGTTGTATGTATTTCAAAGAAGCTTATGGTATGTATTAAGAAACTGAAAAGTTGTATCAAATGGTTATATAATTTGTACTGATAGATATGATGTTTAAAAACTCCATATTAATTTGCTCACTAGCTATATACTACATACTGATGAATATCATTTTCTAAAAACTATACATCAATTTATCTAAAAACATGTATTAACTTATTAGTTGACTAATTTATTTGGCATGTATCGCCTAGTTATATAGTATATATTGATAAAAAGCATATGCTAAAAAAAAGATACTCGACTTTTGTATTTTATCTTTTAAGAAGTGCACTAGAGAGATAGAAGCCAAATTAGAAGCCCACTCCATATTTTTTTTCTCTAGCGCCTGCCTCTCTCTCGCGCATTGCCCATGCCCTTCCCGGAGCATGACCCCTTACAACACGAGACCGATTGGATTTCACTTCCATTTGGAACCCGAAATTTCTAAAAATTTTCTCCAAATGATTTTAAATTAAATTATATTAATTTGTGGCTCTTAAAAATCCTCTTGATATAGCTGTTACATATTAATCAAGCATCCTGTATCTCTAAAAAAAAAAAAAACCTTCTAGAATTTTTCCTGCCAGTTGCCTCTTTTAGCATAGGAAAAAGGGGTATATAATGTTCTCCTGCATCTGTTCCGTGGAAGCTAAACCCACGAGCTAGAGAGATCAAGAGATATAAAGGGAAGGGCTAGGAAAGTAAAAAAACAAAAAGACAGTGACCCCCAATCGCATCATAGAGAGAGGTCGGTTGTTCGAAAATCGTATGCTTTATTGCTCGCCTTGTCTTGCAATCTGACACCAAGTAGGTGCAATTTAGCCTTTTTTACAATTTTTTTTAATGATAATTAATATATCTTTATACCATATATATCTATTGGGAGAACAGATTGGAATCATTGAATAGATTTACACAAATAGTTTTATATATGAGCCGTATATTACTAATTTCATTGTATTAGTGAATGTAATTGTTCTTAATGAGATATCCTCAAATAGAGCTTTTAATAGTATCTGCAAACAGTTAATTCTCTAGATTTTTTTCCTTCAATTAAAGTTTTACATAATTTATTGGAACTTAAAATTAACTATCCCTCCCAATTTCTGATGATTGATTGCAATATGATGAGATTGATGACTTTTACTTTAAAAAAGAATGTTAGATGCAATTAAATAAATTTGCATCCATTAATTTTATTTATTAAAAATTTAAATGTTTTTAATTATTGTATATTGTTATTATGATATGGTGGTTTTCAAGGACAAAATCCTAGATCTGTCCCTGCACGATCGATGGCACCTCTTCTTTGTTCTCTGTAGTTAAATGGCAATCACCACCATATCTTCTTCAGAAATACTTTTTTCCCCCTTTATTTTTGGATGTCTGTAAGTAAATTAAGCTGAGGTTTTTTTCTTCTCCTTAGAGAGGGGTGGTGTTCGAAGACTAGCACAAAATATTTGCCCAAGGAATCAAGGACGAGCATGGTCGAAGCTACAAAGAGAAAGGGCATGGAGTCGGGAGAAAACTAATCGAAACGAATAATTTAGAGGCTTCCACTTGGGTAGGTTTCTTCCACCTGCACACTCATGGATCTCTAACACACCACTAATTTTATACCATACTGCATGGTTTAAAAGATTCTGGAACTCTTGCTCCCAATTTCTCCTTTCTCAAAAGGGAAAAAAAAAAATCTTGAGAATGGTCCATTATGATTAGAGTTTTTTGCTGGAGCAAGAACATGATTGCTCTGATCGTTTTAAAGTAAGGATATGTTTCCACAATAGCAGCCTCTTAAAAAACAAAAAACACGCAATATATCAGTCTGCATGCCGCAAACCTGTGTCATACCAGCCATTCAAAGATTCTGGACTGGTTTAACTACTAACAGCTTCATTTCTAGCTATTCAAGCGTTGCACACCCACCAATGAGGTTTACCGTTTACGTTTATGATTTGAGTTTAAAATATTGGTCTATTCTTGCAAAAAATTAGTTGCACAACATGCAGTACATCATACTTTTTTACTTTATTTTTTCTATAAAAAATATATTTTCTTTGATCAATGGAAAAGAGAATATACCATACCTGAGTGGCAGCAGTTAGCTTTCAGCATCACGAAAAATTGGCTTCTTATAAATAAAAAAAGGCCATTCAAAGATGTCCTACTGCCTCTGATTTGCATGATTTTTCAGCTGAGATGGTAAGAGATACAAAGTCAACATCATATCCAATTTTGTAGCATCGAAACCTCCATTCGCGCATGGCTACAAAAGTCAACATCTCTCACCCTCTGAGACACACAGGCAGAAGACTTTTAACACCTCGAACAGCCCTTGTATTTCAGTTCTTACTCTCAAAAGCATAAATTAAAAAAGAACAAGTGTACATATCACACATCAATTAAAAAAGAACAATCTGTAATCAGATGACGAGCGGATGTCAGGCCATCATTATCATGGTGCTCCTCGATGCAAAATACTTGATATAGCGTTTCTTTTAATCCATGTTCTGCGGTTCATGATGTACTACCTCTAATCTCAGGTGAGAGAATGCCCGGTTCTCTCAAAAAACATTAAGCATCAAAGTCACCATCCAGGCGCCCAACAAACAAGCACCTTAGAAACTGCGAAAAGTTAATTAAATTAGACTGCTGTAAAGTCATTCATATTCAGAGTATCATGAATGTTGGTATCCCTCTGTACCAAAACTTTGAGCATTCCACAACCAAGCTAACAAAAAGGTATGCCCTTCTTGCCCTGTATGTTTGTACCTATCATTCCCTTTGCTACACTAGAGGAAAAAGAAAACAAATAGCATCACAACCACAGCACCAAGGCAGAGTAGACAGCACACTATAGCTCATAGGAAGAAGCATTTCTGGATTGTTAAGCATCTTCTAACTTGATCTTTGGCTGAATATATGCAGAACTATTGTAACTATGTCTGGATGAACTCTCGGTTGCTTTCTTCTTTGCTGGCGGTGATGGTGCAGGTTCAATAGGAGGGAAACCAGGCGCCCCATGATAAGGAATCGGTGAACCCAGTCCACCACTCTCAAGCTCCCTCTTAATAGGGGGAGCTGCCCAGGAAAGGGGATTCACTGCACCGGGAACAACCACGCATAGTATTAGCATAGTTAGCACAACAGTTTTGAGGTCGATATCCAATCAGTTAGCAAGAAAATCACAATCTCTCAATATGGGAAATGATAAAAATCTGACAGTATCCAGGTAAATGTATTGGAGGGATTACATAAATATCAGAAATATCATGAGAATACATGTGAAATTTGATGAGACTTTAACTAAAAAACATGAATAACGCAAATTGTAAGAACTAGCTAACAGAAGATCCCAAAATAAGGTTGCAGTATATATCACACTTTCATGAGTGATATACTAGAGCTGGTTCTCATGATATTTTATCTGCAGATTCAATGAATGGATTGCTTGAAGAATTCGTAAACCATAAGGTGCTTTCCAAATAGCTGCAAAAAGATTACATGCCAGCAGGTTATAGTTGTCATTCTCTCCCCTCACCCTTTCAGCTCACATCAAAATCACAGTGACATTTCTTTAAGATAAACAACTACATCTTACAAAACAGATACCACACGATCAGGGGAATTCTTAGGTTGAACAGCCCCAAAGTTGGCATAAGAATTTATTCATTACCAAGAAGAGCAATAGCACAGAGAGCTTGCAGGACAATTTTGCAGTTGATAGGGCTCTGAAAGAACACTAAGTAACTTTCACTATAATAACATACCTTCTTCTGGTCCAAGAGGCCTTGTCGATCCCAGGCCAGCACCATCACAAGGACTTGTTACGCGTGAAGAACGTTTTCTCACATAATTATCTTGCAGAGGTTTAGGGATCTGAAACGAAAACTGAGATTTATTGACACCATCCTCTGGGTGTTCGTTCAAATACCTGCACGTGCAATAGCATGCTCAAAATGTTCACAGACCAAACAAACAGGACGCAAATTTATCCAAATAAAAGTCAGAATATAAAGAATCAGGAATAGGAAGGCATGATTAACAATCTTGAAACATTTTGTAAGGCATAAGCACAAGAATTTTCAGTCATACTTTTCAACCTCGACCATCGACCGAAGTTTCTTCCCAGTTGGAGAAATATAATACCTGGAAAAATATTAGTCATTATTAACACAATATTCCAAATTAAATTACCAATATTGCATACAGAAATTAAAACTGCATTCCATACTGGCCTTGGCATTGGCAATAGATAAAGTTTTCGTAGGGTGTCAACTGACTCATGCATAAGCAGAATTATTTTTAATATGTGGCATATTAATAGAAAGACCAAAAAAGCAAAGAATATTGGCTAAAGAGATAAAGGTTTGTAAATAGAAATTCTCCAGAAGCTATCATAATAAAAGTAACAGCAAGTTTTCTTCTGGGGAGGAAAAAAAACATTTAAGAACATTTGCTTCTGCTAATCCGGAAAAAAAACTTCACTCCAACAGTCCCAGATAGTTCTGAAAACATGGTTGCAACATAATCCTGGCTAATGCCAAAATTAGAGCATCGTCCAGGATTTTCCTAGTTCTATACCTTCCCTTCTAGGACTTAAAGTTAAATTTAATGACATTATATTAAAGTCCTAAAAGGGAAGCTAACGAACTAGGAAAATCCTGGACGATGCTCTAATTTTGCCCATGCCACATTATTTAATCTAATAACAGCAACCACCCCCGCCTCTTTTGCTAAAAGCAGGATAAATCCATAAATTCTTAAGAACCCCCCTCCACCAATCAAAAACCTCTATCACTTTAATGGTAGAATCTAATACAAGTCCAACAAACAAAGAGAACATGAACAACACATGCCACCTCACAGTTAAAAAAGGAAATGATTTCACTTAAGCACCAAGTGAGACTATGAGAGCATAATCTTTCGCACAAGCACAAAATGAAAAGAAAAAAAAAGGAATTGTTGTTAAGCATCTAGATGGTGTAAACCAATGCTTGAAGCAACGATATATCAAACTAGAACCCCTGTAAAAGTTGTCTGCGATCTGGGAAGATCTTGGTTTTCTAATATAGACCAGATAGTAAAATTTTAAGCAGGCAATAACAGAAGCGAGAGAGAGAGAGAGAGAGAGAGAGAGAGAGAGAGAGAAGAACAAAAGCGTAAAACAGAATTGTCTCCAAGCATCCCCTCCTTGAAAGCAAATGCTCCAACAATTATGATGGATTCAGAAAAGCTTTAGAATGTACTGCATATATAAATTAGTGAACCATTGTCAACATGACAATAGAACCATTATGGCATTAAACAAATACAATTGCTTATGTGAACCATCTGGCATCATGCTGGTGCATATATGTGCCACAAGGTGGATTCACCTCAAAAACAAATATAAACAATCCAAGTAAATAGCTGAAATGACAAAAGGAGACTTCGTTAAAAATCATTTCTCAGAGAGATGCCCTGTTGCATGCCTTCTCCATGCAAGTTCTCACAATGTTGCCCCAAGGAAATGATGATTCCAGGTATCCAATATATCACCGAGCTTCTGAACCTAAAGCATTACAACTGGAAAATCTCACGGTCCTTCCCCACATATTGCTGTACCCACTGAAGGATCTTACAGAACTCATTTGTTTTCATGAGATCAAATTTCACCGGGTATCTGGATGGATGCGGCTGACTCTGAAGCTCCATATTTATGGCCTTGCTATAATTACATTAAGTCCCAACTCTCATCCCATGTTCCCTTGATAGCATTCAAAATCATTATAATTAAGTTTTTACATCAAAATTATAGCTCCCTATACTTGTTTTGAAGTATAATGTAAGTTGTGTTTTATAGCTCATCTTTTGACCTGAGCTGCAATATGGAGGAGATAATTTTTTTACGTGTGTGTTTAGACGAGCCTATGCATTACAAGAGTATAATGAAAAATGATAAAATGCTAAAATTATAGGTTTTCCTAATGTATTTGGCATAGCTTTCAACTTTGTCACTTAGCTTTCCATGTCAATAAAAATCAAATTCAGATAGCACATGACATGGAAGGCATACCCCGGCAGTGCTAACTTGCATAGGAATGACTGTTGATACGTTATTCCATATTAGATATATCAATCTAAAAATAACTTGGCACAAGTCTTACTTGTATCACATATTCTTCTACATAATTACACCATATGTCATCATGCGATCTTCCATCATATGTTTTGGGACCAGCCTGCCTTTGTCCTTCCTAACATGAGCTTTCAGCTTCACAAGACTAATTGATCACTTCAAAAATCTTCTTGAGTTCTGTCCATAACCATACATCGAGAACTTCTAATCCAATGAAATGATAAGGACAACTCCATCAGTCCATCTATCTCACATTGTATCTTGCTGCCCACGTACTACAAAAAACTACGAGGATGGGTCCACATGCCTAGCAAAACAAGAAATGAATATGGGTCGACATGCTTCCCTGTGCATAAAGTATTATAGTTGACAGATTTTTTACTTTATAACTTGATGAACGAGATCATAAAAATAGATAAACAGCTACTATGGATTCTCATTGATGTTCAAAATTTAATAGAAAAACATGTGAGAATGTTGTCACAAAACATCTACCTTGGAAGTAATTGGAAAGCATCCATTATGAACAATAAATTTTATTAATTCTCGTTTAGATGGTTTTGAAGAGCTCATTTGCAAACTTATCAAAATGCCAAGGTAGTCAGACCCCTAAATAGCGGCAGAACACCTAGACAGCCAGGTAAGCACTCGCAGTTAAAAATCCTGCGACATTAATAAAATTAGTAAAATAGCATTCTAATCAAATTATCACAAACATAATAGCCTAAGCTCTAGGTTTCCGTGTTTTCCTTGTTTATCGCCCTCAACCCTCCAGTCAGTGGAGATTAAGGTCTAAAATTAAGAGAGGGCAACCTGATGGATGCTGGACTTATATAGATTTGGGATGGTTGTGGTCTTAGAGAAAGATAGCCTTAAAGTGATTTTATAATTTCACTCCAAGATTTATTAAATGTAACCCAAATTACTAATATGTAAATCTTCATAAAGGTTTAAATCTTGATACTAGGGCCTGCTCCAACCTACAGCTAGGTCGGGACAGTACGAGGACAATACAAGAAGGACTGGGATGATCATTAACAACAAGAATGAAGAGAAGAACTTAAAAAATGGAATCCAAGATGCTAGGGTATCCAAGTTGCAAGACACAACCATCCCAATCAATTGGCCCGAGACAGCCTCGTCTAGAGGGATTCAGGAAACTGAATGCATCCTAGGACCAGGTGTCTCCCTTAATCCCACCACTTCATTATATATATACCTATGCTTTCTCCTTTGTCTCTGAGGATGAGGATCATGATCAAGTGCATTCGAACCAAGCTTTTGGTCCCCTCTTTTTCCGGAGAGTCCAATAGAAGAAGATGAAAGCATTGATAGCGAAAGGCGATGTGAAAACGGTTCACAATGTGTGGTCAAGATGAAGTGTCGAGGACTGCCCTCTTTTTCCTAGTATATCCAACCCTCGCCCCCCTTCTCAGTTATCCTCTTGGCTTCCTCGGCGAATGCAACAATCGAACACAAGAAGAGTTCAGCCCCTGCTCTCCCCCCCCCCAAAACACACACACCTTTTTTGGCTATGAAATTGAATCTAGCACTCCATTTTGAACAAGAAGCTTCAGACTCTCCTTCATTGATGCTTTTCACATGCTGATTCACCTCTTTCTTAACATCTATCCTGAACTGAAAAGCAAAGATAAAGAGCATATTATGGAAAAGCCCATGGGTAATAACGTCCCTATCGATCCATCATTCACATCTATCTATTGCTTCCTGAAGCAGCCGAAGATCCACGAAACCACTCTTTTCCTTCCCCAAGAGCACTAGCCAAGAATGTCATATTATGCTATGCTATACAATGTCATATTATATTATTTTACATTATAGTAATATTATACTATATCGTTTATTATGTATTAATATATGTTATGTTTTATTATGCTCTGTTGTATAATACTATGCAATGTCCTTTATGATAATTTTATCATATAAAAGTACTTTCTCAGTTTGTTTACCAAACACATGTTAAAGTACCATAGCACTTTAAAAATATAGTTACCAAATAGCAAACAACTTTTTATAAAAGCTCTACTTCAGACAGCTCTACTTCCAACAGCTCTACCTCCAACAGGGCCTTAAGTATCAGAGGGCCTAGCCGGAGCCAATCCAACGAGCTCTCTGACCCTTGCTTGTTGCCTTGCAAGTTCACAGAGGTGGTCTGCATCGGCATTCCCTGCATCCTCAGCAACACATAGCATTACGAAAACTGCCAGATACTCATTTTGGCTAGGCCAAAAAGTTCCTTGTAATAAACAAAAACTTGGACTAATCAAGAGAGCAAGAGAGCGGCACATATTTACCTTGAACCGGGCTGATCCACTAATACTCGAACACTAGCTTACCTAACTGCTAGTAATGAGTAGCTAACAAGTAAAATCACTATTGGAATCTTTTACTAAATGGCTAGCTTTTTGATATGCAAAAATAAAAATGCCCAAAGATTCAATTTCAAATAGAAAATAAAAGGACAGAGAATTAATGGACAAAGAGTTATGATGCTAGATGTCCTAGTTTTACTTTGGGGGCCCAAACACCTTTAGGGCATGTTTGGATGGTAGGCTACATTATTCGTTGGACAAGGCCTAATTAGTTTTTAAAGTCAGAAAGGGAGAAATGGTTGGAAAGGAGAAAGTACTAAGATCAAAGCCATCCTCATGCCACAATCCTTGAAACATTAGGATTATGAGTTTCATTTGAGAGATGATTTTTCTCATGAGGACTATTTAGGATCAAATTAAATATTCCCTTCCCGTTACATAACTTCTCCTCAAACTCCTCTTTGTTTGGCTATAGATAGATTAAAACATATCTTATTGACAGATAAGAAACTCTAGCATCCAAATAGGGCCTTAGAGGCTAGCCTGCATTAAGTGCAAGAAATCTCATAAACTGATAAAATATTAATTTTCTTCTAGGGGCCCAAAGGCCTTTAGAGACCGGCCTGTATTAAATGCAATATAGCTTACAGTAAGGAAATGATTTCAACTAGAATTATCTATATCATTTATGTGATGCAATAAAGAATATCATAGCATATGTTAAGTGCACAAAATAAGAATCAA
This sequence comes from Phoenix dactylifera, assembly GCF_009389715.1. Taxonomy (NCBI): domain Eukaryota; kingdom Viridiplantae; phylum Streptophyta; class Magnoliopsida; order Arecales; family Arecaceae; genus Phoenix; species Phoenix dactylifera. The sequence continues at coordinate 1,024,682 of NC_052398.1, read as the reverse complement.
ACTTATTGAGAAGCATGCATGCAAGGTACACTTCCATTTGCATTAATTCTCACATAGTTCATAGAACACAGGAACCTATAGAAGACCAAATTCATCTGCCACGAACTAGTGATTCACCACATTGTTCCAAGCATAAACATCTTAAACGACTAATGAGATACATGTATGACTCTTTAAGTCATAGCCAGAATGACAAGGTTACAAAATGTTATTTATTTGTGCCATCAATGTTCATTAGGCTGCAGGCAATGCACTTTGATTCGATATCCGTGTGAACTTCCACTTATATGTTGCAGCACATCAAAATGTTTGCTTAAATATTTGACTACTTAAAACAGTTTGCTCCAATGTATGTGATGCAGTAGGTTGGTCTTTTTTTTCTAATATAATGTGTCGCTTGAGTTGTCTGATAATGACAAATGAAAATCAAGAAACTGTGTCGCATGATCTTAACGCACCAGATATCAACAGAGCAAAGTTCAGCTTAATAACCTCATGACATAACTGGCAAATATGAAAGTAAAAGACAAATTTGTTTGGAGATCTAGACTTCCATTATTATAAAAAAAAGGAAAAAAGAAGATTATACCTAGCCTTAAATTGATAAGGGGAAAAAAGCGTGTGTATAGCAAAGCTATAAAATAGCAATTATATTTTTGATAAAACAATGTTACTTCAAGATATAGCAAAAGAGATGAAAGTTCGTGTAACCACATTTTTCAAAAATATTGCAAATTAGTGAAAGGCTTTCCTACTTCTAGCTATGTGGATCATAAGCTTTGCATATTTTATGTTTGCAAATGCCATTGGCAAATTACAATTATCTCTTGTGGGAAAGTTTTTTATATGGTGATGACAGCAGAAGTATCTTTAAATGAGTATAGAGTATATATTTTCAGTTCAAAATAACAGGTGATTCTTTAACGAGGACTAGCCAATTAATTCTGAAAGATAAAGAAGGTGCAAGAGGAAGGACATACACATCTGCAAATTTAGTGCTTCCTTCACCTCTGATTCTAAGCAACCTTTCCCAGCCACGAGGTGGTTGAGCAATGTTAGGTTTATCAATTGCCCAGAGTCTACTACCATCCTGAGATATATCTGTTGGATCTTTACATGATATATCAGGCCGCCACTCACGAGCTCGTTCACATACAAAAGGTTCTTGCAAGATAGTTTCACGAATTTCTTCATACTTCGCTTTTGTTGGAATAAGCCTCCATTTAAAACATGAAGCACATTGGACAGTGAATGCCCCAACAGTCGGCAGAACCCGGCTAGAAGAATTTGGTGCTATAAAATTTTGGACTGATGAAGTATGATTCTCTATGTAATCAGTAACCTCAAGAGCATCCTGACCTGAATCACCTGCATCAGGGTTGTAAAGCACTATCTGATTTGAAGGCAATGGCGAATATTCTTTCTTAGGCTTATGGAGAGCATCTTCTGGATTTGACTGCATCTGAACTTAATTCTCCTGAAACCTGTTATCAAAAGTTATAAGATTACAGAGGCACTAGTTGGAGAAATCTCTGCGAGCAATAAAAATATTCAGTCCCCAACTAATGTTTTTTGCAAGAGTATGTTTTTGAAACTGAAAAACAGTCTAAAACAAAAGTCAAGTTGTTGCTTGGGATTTCATTGGAATGGATTGATTGCTGGAAGATTTTAGGAATTACACCTTCATAGGCAGACATTTTAATAGTCCAGATTGGTAACTTTGCTGTTCCTGAACTGCATTCTCACCTTCATTCCCTAAGCCACTCTGAACTATAACAACAGGGTCTCACCATTCCTCCATTTCCTCTCGTTTGTCTCAGCTTCTCAGCTCACAACACAGATAAGTTGATGAATATCAAATCTGCTGGAATGAATAAGTGTCATCCAATTTTGCTAGGATCAGTGGAACGCTAGGTTGATTGGTACAAAACAATTTAACATGTGGCACTAGCCCTATAGAGACTCAAAAGAACCATTGCACTTTCTACATACCCATTTCTGGACCCCTAGAACTTTGTCTCAGACATCCTGCCAGATGTTGGTAATCAAATCTAGCTGCAATACAATCTAACCTTTCTCCAGTCTTGTACAGAGGGTGTTATTAGTACTGTAGCCATACACTTATTGCAATTCCAGTTCCTAATAGTCTTTGAATTTCTGCAAGCATTAAGCAGAAATCCCCATCAATGACCACATACATGCCGACAGGCTTTACTTCATATTTTTGCAGGCTAGTTTGTGACAGACAATCATTCACATATCGAGAGTACACCTTCCATGAAGCAATGTATCTCAAACGCATCATCAGGACTCCATTTCCCCAAGAGGTTCAAGCTTCACTCACTTGAGCGCATGATGATCTTCATAAGAAATACCCATACCATATAAATTCTTCCCATTACTTGCCCGATATAATTCATGATCTTCTATATGTTTTCCGTATCTAGCACTATGACTGCTTAAGCTCTAAAGTTTAACGCCCTTTGTAATATTTTTTAATACTTAGATTATTGCAAGCAGCACTATTCATATAGACAATTAAAGGAATACTGAACGCAGCGGCTGAAAATGGACAAATATCCACAGCAAGAAGAAATTATATAAAAAAAAAATATTGAAAAGCACCGCTGGATGATCAAAGATGCTGTCTTTACTCACAAATCGCAATCAAGACTGTTGTCCCGTCATCAGCCACATTAAAACACAAAAGCACAACGATTAAAACGTCAAACCTATTTATAAGAAATAAGGTGAAACTACTGAGATTGCACTGTTTCCTTTTAGATGACAAATGAGTTCCCTTCATCGACGAAAAAAAGAAATCAGAAAAATAAATGAACAGATAACCCAGGAAAAAGGAGAAAACTATAAACTTTTAGCTGCATATAAATCCCAAAAGCAACTAGATCCGGCAAGAATATTCTTCGACGGACCAAAATAAGACCTAATTCCATGAGGCAGATAAAGGGAAGATCAAATCTTCCTCAAGAAGTCCACACTCCACCGCAAAAACCAACACGACGCACCACGCAGGAACCAAAACCCCCCAACAACCCACCTGATCGCAGATTATGAGATAAATGCAAGAAATAATGCAAAAGGACGTGAAAATCGCACGCACCGCCGCGATCGATTCTCGCGCCGATTTCGAAGCAGAAAGCGCCGGCGGACAAATGGACAGGCGGACCGGCGATCCAAAGTATCAGAGATCCTCTGAGGGGAGGGGAGCGATCTCTCCCTCTCTGCCCTCCTCTATCTTAAGTTCTTTACCCCCTCCTCTATCGGAGGATACGGAGGTGTTCCGGTGCTCCGCCTTGCTTCTCTATCTTGGGCGCGGGGGGGGGGGATGGTTCTATCCACCTCCGCATTTATCGTTCTCTGGATGACGACGGAAACGGCCGGTACCGCCGGTCTGAAGGCGCAAATCCTACTTATTTGGAGTGTAGGCGTGGGGCCCAGGTTACGCGAACTGACACGTTGTATGGAAAGCGTGTCTGGTGTTGCGGAATGGATAGCTGAGTCGGAAAACCTCTGGCGGTCGCTAGACGAGAAACGAGATAGAAGGGGCGCCCCGACGGTGACCGGACGCTGGCCAGAATCCACGATCTCGACACGTGGAATCACTTTTTTACAAACGGACGGTGATGGAGACCGTAGGCAGGATGCCCCGGTCGTACGACATTTCCAGGTGTCTGCCATTATACCGCTGATAAAACATGCAATCCAGGCAGGGTTCGAGTTGCATATTTCGCGAAAGAATGTTCCTCTTCTCTCGTGACGGTCAACCGTTGGATCGAATATTGCACAGCTTCCAAAGCACTCCAACCTCGGTCTACCGTCCGCTGCGCAGACCCAAAGCGGTCATTGCGCGCATTCTTTCCCCGAAAGATGCAGCCCGAGCCCATCCAAGCAGTACAAATCGCATTCCCTCCCGCTGGAATCACAATGAACCTCGTACCGAATGCAGAAGATTGTCTTTAGAAGAAGCCTCAGCCATGGCGGACTATGGTCTTCATTCCCAAGCCGTATCGCTGGTCCCACCGACCTCCAAACCCCAACCTCCAGATCAAGCCCCAACCCCAAAAAGGCCCGCTTTTAGCCCCAGAAAAACAGCAAAGACTGAAACATTGCCATCACTTTCTTCTGACTTCTGCTTGCTCCCCGCAGAGCCGATCTTGTGATGGTTCTCGCTCGCTAGCTCGTCCACTTGCGAAGAAATCCAAAGCTGAGTCCAATACAGAGCACATCCTAAACTGACATCTTTCTCACAAAAGCATCAGCGGAGAAACGGAAAGATGGGAGTTTGTTCATCATCGAGTCTCAACACTGGGAACGAGTTGGCGCTGGGAATGGCCACCGGTAACCGTCGGCGACCTCGCCGGAACGAGGAGGACCTGGAGAGATATCTATAGTGGTTTCCTTAAAATACGAAAACATGTCAAAGATTTTCACCAGCGACCTTTATCGACGGAGGAGAACGAGGGCGGTGGAGAGCGGGGTTGGCACCAGCTGCGGCGCCGGAGATCGATGTAGCTGAAGGTGGCGGTCTTCTTAGAAGTGTGGACCTTGGAGGAACTAAAGCGGGACAGGGGAGGTCCGGACGGACGTAGCAGAAGGACTGGCCGAAGGCCTCGTCGCCGAGATGCTCCGACATTATCGCGGCGACGACGTGGAGCCGCCTTGGAGGGCGGGGCCATCGCCGGCTAAGCAGGGGGTCAGCTTAGGTGACCGGAGAAGAGGGGTTCATCTAGCTTGCGAGGTGCGAACCAAGTTGAGAGTGATCAAGAATAAAGTAATATTATTATTTTTGATTAAATTTAACTAGATAAGTCAAGATTATGGTTCTTTAGAGCGGAAGGCTATCAAAAAAAAAAAAAAAAAGGCTGTTTGCAATTACAGTAGACATGTTTCTAACAATAATAAAGAAAAAAATTATATATAATATAAAAAAATAAAAAATATAATAAACAAAAAAACTTATTTTTATTAAAAATCAAATATTGGTTCTCTCCTTGGTGAACTAGCAGTGCTTTAAAAAGAAAATGAAATCAAGTGGGTCACCGATCTAACTAAAATTATACATCACTTCATACAGAGCATATATTGTGCAAGAAAACGACCAAAAAAGTATGCAAGATTTGGCACTCTCCAATATATATATATATATATATTGATTATTAGAATGCAAGACAATATCATTTCCAACTAAACTAGAGCTTTGATATCTTATACTTTTCTACCATAACAAAGAGAAAAACAACAATAAAATATCTATAATGAAACACAAAAAAATCGCTCATATTTTATATATATATATATATATATATATATATATATATATTTATGTATTGCATATCTTGTTGGTTTTTTATATTATCCACACTAAGGATGAAGTCGCATAGTTTGTTAAATTAGTTTTTATGCATGCATGGCCATCTTATTAATTTGAAATGGTTTGGATAAATTATAGAATGAATACTAATAAAACTAAAGGTAAATATAAAAATAACCAAATTCGGAGAAGTATTAGTGTGCATGTATGTACATTTTCCTCTTGTGATTGAGATAGAGTAGACATGTATATAGCTAGCCAATAATTAAGACAATGTCAATAAAGGAAGTGAATTTAATGAAAACTTTTTCAGGTGGAATAGAAATGGAGACTGTATTCTTCATTTTTTGAAAAAAAAATGGAAATAATTCAATGTAAGATGTGACATTGATTAGATTGTTGATTCTTTTCTAAAACAAAGGAAAGAATATAAATTTATTCTATATGTGCCATGATCATGACATCAATGTTTCCAGCTATTATTATTAAAAAAAATTATCATTGTTGATCTTCTCTAGATGCAAATCATCTAATATTAGATTATTATATGTCATTGAACAAGCTACAAAAATCTATAATAATAAAACAAAGATATCAATTACCGACTAAGGTGATAGATAGTGGTTTTGCAAAATTTAATATATATTTTTTATTGTGGGCAATGCCACAATTTACATCCATTGATCCTCGCAATTTTGACATTTTCTTGAATCAGTCAAATTGAACAATAGTTTGAAAGAAAAAAAATACATAACCAAGGTTGCAACATGAAGGTAGATAGATGCCTTTTGTTAGGGAACGAAAACAAAATAAATTTTATATCAAGATTGAACACTTGATAAGTTCTTTACAATGAAGATCCATATGAAACTTCAAAAGAACAAACATGGAAGCGATATGACGCCCCCCTTTCAATTTTCAAGCTTAGACGAAGTTGGAAAGGCAAAAGGAACATCACCCCTCCTCCTAAAAAATAAAAAATAAAAAAAGAAGAAAGAAGAAGAAGAAGAGAAGAATTAGCAAATCTCAAATGGCGATTATTTATTACAGAGACTTAGTTGGCTTACAATGTCAAAACATTCATAAATTATCAGTCATCACACGGCTAAAAGTAAATGCATACAGCCATGGGCAACCCAGAAACAGCTACTGGACGACGAAATGGATTTTGGAATTTATTGACATTATAAAAAAAAGGTACTGTCAATAATCCCATTGGTACTGAAACCATTAAAAGAACACCCAATAACTTATTGGGCACTGTGCGGAGTATTTGAAATACGGGAAAGAAGTACCATTCGGGTAATATTTCCAAAGGAGTTGCAAATGGATCTGCCGGTTCATCTATAGTATGTTCATTGTTAAAGCCAAATTGGTTGTCATATGTCAAATGTTCCAGTCTATCTTAATGAATTAATAATCTCCAAATCACTACCCCTGATTTCTTGCCTGAGCATAAAAATTGAATCATCAAGATCATAATAAAATGCTATCAAATCCATCATTCCACACTTAAGTGTCCGAATCTCTCACGTATATCCAAACAATGCTCTCCTCCTGTGTATATTAGTATAAAAGCAAGGTGAGTGGCTGGATGTTGCCTCGTTCCTCCTTGCTTAGCCAAGTTTTGACCTCCCTTCATATTCATGGCTCGTAAGAAGGTGAAGCTTGAGTGGATCGTCAATGATTCAGCTAGGAGAGCTACATTGAAGAAGAGAAAGAAGGGTTTGATGAAGAAGGTAAGCGAATTGAGCACTTTATGCGATGTCAAAGCGTGCTTGATTGTCTATGGGCCAAATGAACCCCAACCAGAGGTATGGCCATCGGCGCCAGATGCTATGCGCGTGCTTGCGAGGCTAAAGAAGATGCCCGAGATGGAGCAGAGTAAAAAGATGATGAACCAAGAAGGCTTCATGCGCCAAAGGATCATGAAGCTACAAGAGCAACTCAGGAAGCAAGATAGAGAGAACAGAGAGCTCGAGACAACCCTTTTGATGTACCAAGGCTTAGCAGGGAAGAGCTTACACACTGTGTCCATTGAAGATATGACAAGCCTTGCATGGCTCATTGAGATGAAGGTAAATAAAGTGCATGAGAGGATAGAGCATTCAAAGGGGGAGATGGCATCAAAGATGGTGGAGGGGGTGAAAGAGGAGAAGAAGAAAGTGGAAGGGCCATCAAATATCAAGGAAAAAACACCCTTGGAGGTCGCCATGGAGGAACTTCAAAGGCAAGACTGGTTCACTGAAATTATGAACCCACATGATCTAACGATCTGCGGAAATGAAGTTGTGCAACCCTACATAGACCACAACAACCCATGGTTGGATGCTTACTTTCCTTGAACTAAGGTAGTGCTCGTAGTAGTAGCTACTGCAACACCAATAGAGATAGATGTGGTTTTTGATTTCTCAACTGTAGCATCAATAATGTCTTCACCAGTATGGTCTTAACTCTAGTATGTCATTATCCTTTTTTTTTTCTCTTTTTTATCATCCATGTTAATAAATATTACAAGATGACAATGTCATTGAAAATTTAAATTCCAGTTTTCTCCATTACGCATTCAAGGTCCGCAAGAATGACCCTCATATATATATATATATATATATATATATATATATATATATATATATATATATATATATATATATATATATATATATATATATATATATATATATATTCTCAAGAATAAAAAGATAATTAGATTTAGCATGCATGGCTATTTGAAAAGAATCCCATTCAATTTTGAATAGGGTTGATAAGGCTGCTCACGTATAATGGGATTGAATTAAAGAGAAACCTAAAATGCTTAATTGGTATTGTGAAGAAACAAGTGCATGATTTTTGTTTATACATATTTTTGCGAGCACGCTGCCTTGAGAAGATTAAACAAATGAGACAGCAATTTTAATATGATCAGAAATTATGCCTGTGAGGCTACTAAACTGAGGAATGGCCTAAAGAGGTCTTATATTGTTTATACAAAGCTGTACCATTTGAACTACTTTATAACGTAAAGCGTTCATCCAAGGAAAACCCGCATCATTTTATTCAGCGCATCCGTTTATACCATATTATGCATTTGATTGTAATGAGAGAAAATGTTAGTCCTTCCCTAACTATTTGAGGCAACACCAAATAATATTGAGAGTAGAAAATTCCAAGCCTACATGGCACAGAAAATAACAAAATAATATATATATGAATCGTGGGAAATGAAAATACATTGTCGAAGCGAGCTAGTGATACATCTTCCCAGACAGAAATCATCACTATAAAACAAAAGGAGTAGAACAAATAACTAGAATAAGAATGTTTGTACTGTCTCTCCAAACTCGGTTGTACAAGTAGATACAGAAGAGGGCAAAAGGAAAATGAAAATGTGTGAAGCTCCCATTATGTGCGCACAAAAAAATAGTTAAACCCATAAAATACTGATTAGGCAATTTCATAATCAACTGCTTCTCTATGTATATATAGTATAAATCTCGCAAGTTGTACTGAGCAGCAAATCTAAATGTCGCAGGGAGCGCAATTACTCCCCTACCTGTATCGAGAATTCCATTTATACCGTACATAGAGGGTTCCCTTCAACTTCTAATTACTTTGTATGCACCTAGCCTCCCTCTTCAATTGTTTTACATGCCCCCCTCAGCTCATGTTATATTTTTCTCGTCAATTTAAAATCTCGTAAATTCAAAGAAATAGTTATAGAAACAATATGAATCAATGATTGCATGATTTCGATGTCTTTCCTTGATAAGTTGGCTGCATTAGATCTACAAGTTGTAGATAGGAAAAAAGTATATCTTTCTATTCATCTTAATCTGAATTTTCTCTTGTTCTTTCCTCGTGGATTCACCAAGCAACCACATAGACATGCATGCCTTCCCATTTGTTTTGGAAAACCTTTTTCTTTGGTAAGCAATAAAGGAAAATGCTTCAAGAAAAAGAGAACAGAGCAAGAGAGATATGGATAGAGAATAAATTTAAAGAAAGGAGAAATTTTTATATGAATCACGTTCAGTAAATTTTTATGGTCCACTAAATCTGATCCACCTAATAATTTTTCTATAAAGAGAACTCTGGGCACCTCTAGCATAAACTACAGTAAAGAGGTATTTTCTTGTTTCTCTCTATTTATTTTTCTTTTTCATTTTTTTTACAATTATATTTCATTGACTTTTCCTCGATCCATAAACTTTAGTATACAGATGTTAAATATTTTATTACTTTTAACTTACAAATTGTTATAGGAATTTTGTAGAATACCTACATCCATAGGACTATAGAAACAGCACATATTTCGTTATTTAGTCTTTTCACATAATGCTTGTAGTATTTTTACGTTTGAAACCGCTCTACATATTCCATGTTGTAAATTTCTAGTTCATAAACCGTCTTGGCCTCATTTTTTAATCTAATTGCTATTGTTCTCTTAATCATTTGAAGTAAAACAGAATGGAACTTCACTCTTAACATAAAAAGAAAAAATCATCAATACCAGAATTAAATATAAAATTCTGATTTACTCGGTTAATCCTTCATATACATTTTATATTGTAACTTTTTTCCTTTTCGAATCAAAAATATAGAAGAATCACAAAATTTAAAGAGTATTTCTTTCATCAGAGAATAGAACATGGTTGAATCTCCCACCAGATCCTTTTTCTTGGAAAAAAAATGTGTTACTCACTACATAAAATATGTATATATATTATTTATAATATATCCAAGGCAAAAGCGAGATTTAGGAATGCATGCACGTCAAGTAAAAGAAATGCTTCCAAGAAACACACCACGATTTTCCTTAAGAAAAATTTGCATGTTTATAATGTGCAATGAACATTATAAACAATGCAATTCACTTCATCATCAGATAAGCATCAACTTTCCCAAGCACAAACCTGATGAAAACCATGCGCTCCTGCTAGCATGAACCGGGTGATATATGTTTTCAAGAGACGAGGAATAACCTAAAAGAGAATATTCCATTCTACAACAGAAGCTACGTGCACGTACAAAAGGACCTTCTCTCATTGATTCCTCGGACTACTAAACTAATCCTTCAGTTCTCCTGCTGGAACATGTCACCAGATGTCGGAAGGGGAGCAAGAAAAGCAATCAGGATACCATCAGTTATCTCTGATTCCCAGTGCAAAACTGGAATGCCCATTTCCAAAAAGGCAAGGGTCATGCACTCTGCTCTGGCCATCACCAAGACCACATCACAGGAGTCGATGGGTTGGGTGGAAGCTGTGGAGTCATGCAGTGCTGCTGCCACTGATGGAATCCTTCACCACCCGCTCCTCCGTCGATACTTGCTTGCTCTGCTTGGTCTCTCTCTTCTTCTACTTCCATAGACACGCTCTCAATTTGTTCAGCCTCCATTGGCTCCTGCGATACCTTGCTCTGCACTTCAATAGGGTCTCCGGAACCAGTAGCGACCACAGAGCCCTTGTTCGGCACCCAGGGAACCACCGCTAAGCAGTTACTTGATACAGCTGATTTGTCTTCTACTCGCATCTGGTTACCTGACTGGAAAGCTTGATCTGGAGAAAGCGTGAAGGTCACAGTTAGAGCCGCCACACCAACAAAATCAAAGCTGCAGACGTAGATGGTCAATGTTTGTTGTAATCACCACTTATTCTAAAATCCAATCCAATTATGCAGGTGTAGATTATGCGCATGCATGCATTCATCATGATACCAACCATAAGCGAATGCAATCAAAATATAATTTAATATAAAATTATTTTTGCTTCTTACTTATCTGAATTATAGAACAAGATACAAAAATATTTATATAAATAAATCAAAAAATATAAAATATATAAATAAATCTACGTCATCCTATAAGCTTAAGCTTTTGGGACAAGTGGTGATTTCAACATGATATCAGTGCAGAGGTCCTAAGTTCGAATCCTACCCTCTTTAACTTCATTATTAAAAATTTCACAGGTTGGACTCACCAATTAAAGAAAAGTCCGAAGGAAAGTATAAGAAAATATAAAATATATAAATAAATCTACTAATTTCTACAATGTTTGATCACGGCTTCAATTCTATCCTGTTATTTTTACTCATGATTGAAGAAATGAGAAAAAAAAGCTGCTCCTTTGGAAATCTTTTTGAAAATAACTACTTGTTCCACACCACATGGTAGAGGTTTGAAGGGTACAGGAGCAATAACCTGAACCCATCTTAGATGCGGCATGGCTCAGAATTTAACAATGAGAATTCAATATACAGACCTAGGGTTAAAAAAATAATAATAATTTTCCATCCAGAAGGAAAGAAAGAGAGAATTCAAGAGAGGATATTGTGAGTACTTACTCTTTAGACCATGGATCAGGTCCGAGCTCACTCTGAACGAAACATTTGATTGAGCAGGTGACCAGAGGAGCTGGGCGTCCACAGGCTTGTACAGAACAAGAGATCTCTCCTCATTCAAAGCAGGAACTGGCACAGCATCGGTCATAGTGGATCCTGATTCGGGCATACTACTGCTACCACTCATTAGATCCCTCGGCAGCTGCTGCTGTTCGAATTCGAACACCACTGGAACTGCTGAGTCTTCCTCTTCCATAATCGGAGGTAGCTCCGCATCCTTGGCAAAGGAAGGAAAGAAAAAATAAATAAATGAACAACAGACCAGCTAATAGCTGGCCATCTATGAACAGGACAAACAAACAGGGATAAAAAAAACCACCTAATAACTGCCCAGCATGAATTTACTTCTCTACTCCCAAATTTGCGTAACAACCCCGAAGAAACAAAAATATGAACAACGACACACCCAGAAATGAATCCTTGCTTGAGATTAAAGTTGCTGTTCCTTGAAATAGAAAAGAACGATCAGATTTTACAAATAGGGAACAAAAGAGGGGAGAGGGGGGGGGGGGAGAACAATCGTGGATTCAAGATTATCGCTTATTAAATGGCTTCCGGCCAAACTTAAGTTTTCCTCTTGAGTTCGTAACCTACGCCTCCCAAATCAACTTTTTCCACCCCTCGAACGACCAAAGTCCTCCAATGATCAATTATTTTCATCCAACAAGCAACCCAAAATTCTTAAATTGTTTAAAAAAACAGGAAAAGGCAGGACCCCCCGAAATTGAGCATAACGATGGAAAAATCATGGCAAAAATTCCACTTATTTTGTAGAGAGACTGAATTGTTAGGGGGGAATCTGGTAAAAATTTCATAAAAAGAGGAGCTACTATTGAATTTCCACGAAGAAAAGGCTCTCTTACCAGTCTCCTGATCTTTCTAGCCGGCGACGACAGGGAGAACTCCGAGAAGTCGCCGTACACTTCCTCCAGATCCTTCCTCTTCATCTTCCCCGGCAGAAATCCCGCCATCTCCCAACCAACCCACAAACCCTAACCCCAGCCGCCAGTCACAAATTCTCCTCCGAGTCGGCCACCAGAACACCAAGATTATACGAGAAATCCCAAAACCCCAAACCCCCTTTTCACCAAAACCAACTCCCTAGGGTTTCCACCTCCGCTTCTCCAACAATTCCTCTCCCCCTGCTCGCCTCTCCGTCGGGTTTACTCCTCTCTCTCTCTCTCTCTCTCTCTCTCGATTGGTCCGTCGTTGAGAGCTTGGTAGTGTCTAGTGATGGGTGAAATAAGTGTGGGAAGGAGAAAAGGGGGTTGGCGAAGACGCTTCCGCGGCACTCTCGATCTCTCCAGAACCACCGTCGCGGCTTTCAGATGTAATTACTGGAATGCCCTCAAGATTTAAGGTACGTGGGAATCGGTTTTGGGGCGAAGACGTCCGGTTTCGTCATTTAGACCTTCGTGAGCAGCTAGGCAACCGACTACTGGACACGTGGCAGGGAGACATCGGCTTGGGCGATCTCTGCCAACTACATGCCGTGTACATGGGAAGGTACTGTCGATCCAGATCAAGATGAACGAGACAAACCGTTCGTGCACTTGATTTCGTATCACATGGGAGCCCCCATTTAGCGAACCCAGCTCCAGTCGTGGCAGTACTTAAGTTTGGCACATGGAATACACGGCGAAACAAATCATGCCGTAATTGCATCCGGTCGAAGACTATGGACCGGATGGATGAACCTGCATCGGCTAAACGACATGCCATGTGCGATTTGATGACGATTAGATTGCATCGGGATAAAGCACTTCTACGCTATTCACACTAGCTAGTGTTTATTATTTTTTAAAACATGCCTCAGAATGTAATCGGCTGATAAGCTCTGAACCACAAATAAGTATCATTGGCCATCGAGCCTACTGTGCGAGATAGATAATTGGCACATAGATCAAGAGGTCGAGTCTTACGTTCACCCGGGAACCGTCTATATATATATATATATACACACATAACTTGTCCAAGTTCGCTCTTTCCTCATTTATTATTGTATTAGATTTGAGCTGATTATGAGCTGCCGTTAGATATAGAAAAAATTAAATTTTAAATAAATTCAGCAGAGTTTAGACTCGAAACCTAGATCACCATACCAAATGATTCCATGGCCAAAAATTTTGCTGCGCGCACGCATATATATATATATCTATATATATATGTGTGTGTGTGTATATATGTATATATATAAAGAGAAAGATAGATAAATAGATAGATGTTAATTTCAATGATTAGCACTTTCGCTCAAGGTACCGTCAACTTTATTTATAATGTCGTGCTTGATTAAAACTTGATCAACCATTAAAAAACTATGAGAGAGATATTCCAAAGTCAGGAGGGCAGATTTGGAGCTATGATCTTTTCCAATTTGCTGTTGAAATAGAGATATGAAAGGTCCACTTCTATGTCGCCTGCAATCTGCGTATGGTAGTTGTAATGTCCGGGCCCACAACCTACTAGGCCCAATAGAAAAATAGGCCCAGTTAAGGGTTGGGCCCAAATTTTACTGTAGCCAGTATAATAATTATTATAAAAAAAAAAAATCATACTGTAGCCAGTACGAAGGGATAAGATCGACAGGGAAGGGTGACCCCCACCCCTGCTGGCAGTTGATGCCGGCGCACCGGAGACAGAGGGGGCGGCGGCCATTCCCGGAGAGGGGAGGCATGGAGCGGATGGGACCTCTCAGAGAGGGGGGTCTCATCTTCTAAACCACTATTTAAGTCCCTGCCGGCAACCCTAAGTCGGAGGCCCCCAAGAACACTGAAAGAGAGAGAGCCGAAGCCCTGGAGCCTAAGGCGGAAGAGCCCTGAAGCTCCAAGAGGAAGGAGGGACTACGAGGGGGAGGAACGGCCCAACGGTAACCAGCAAAAATCCAGGTAAGTGGCCCTTAGGTTAAATAATAAAGTTTTAGGGAGTGGAGATACCCCTCTGTAGGGTATTCTCCCCTCTGTTTCACTGATGAAACAGAGGGGAGGAGACTGGCACAGAGAGAGAGAAGGAGACCGGCACGGGAGAGAAGAACAGGAGGAGGGCCGTGGGCCAGACCCACAGGCTGCGGGCCGGACCAACAGGCCGCGGGCCGGCCTGAGAACGGCCCAAGCCGAGCCCACGCCACCCGGGCCGAGCCCAGCCGGACTCGGCCTGCGGGTGACAGGCCCCGGCCGTGGCTGCCCTAGGGCTGAGGGGCAGCCAAGGGCCGCCGGGTCTGCCGTGCCGGCGACCAACGCGGCCTCAAGGCCGCCAGCCTCAGCCGAGCCCCACCTCTCCGCCGGCCGAGAGGTGGTGGCGAGACTCCCACAAAAAAAAAAAAAAAAAAAAAAAAAGAGAAGAAGAAGAGGGGGATACTTACCGCGGACCACGGCCTTACCTCGCCGTGGTCGGAGCCGGAGAAGTTCTCCCGAAGGAGATCGGCCTCGATCCCACCTCCCGGCTCTTCTCCTCTCCTCCGGCACCACTTCGAAGGAGAGGGAAAGGGCCGGCCTCCCACCGTCGCCGCCCCGAAGGGGGAAACACCACTCCGGGCTGGTAGATCTGGCCGGGGAGGGTTCGGTGAAGGTCGGAAGGAGGAGGAGGCGGTAGATCCGGCCGGCGGAGAAGAAGAAGGCCACAGATCTGGCCGGAGGAGAAGAAGGGGAGCCGGAGAAGAGGGCCGGAAGCATGGGCTTCGGTAGAGACAAAGAAGGTGAAGAGGCGGAAGCCTCTGGAAGGGGGGAGAAAGAACCCGATAACGGGTTCGCGGGTCGGATCCGAATCCGAACCCGCAACCCGTTAAGCCCAAAGAAAAAGAAAAAGAAAAAGAAAAAGAAAAAGAAAAAGAAAAAGAAAAAAAAAAAAAAAGGGGAAAGGGTTTAGCCAAATTTGACTAAACCCGAGCCCAATCAAATTGGGCTAAGTCTGGACAAGCCAGACTATAAATTAAACCAAAATTAAAGCCCAAATTAAGCCAATGTAATTAATTTGGGGGCCAAATTGATCCCGGATTGACCCTGACTCAGGCCCAAACGGGTCACAGTGACCCTAAACCCGAAATTAAACCCAATTAAGCTGGGAATTAAGCTTAGTGGCCAATCGGAAGGCCAATTAAGACTTATGAGCCCAGCCAAGACCCCAATACAGAGGAATTAGGCTTGGGCTAAATTTCAGATAGAAAAGGAAATAATATATTGTTATTATGACATGATTGTAGGTGACTTAGGACACGTCACCAGGACGCAGGAGACCTAGGAGAAAGGCGAATCACTGTAAGTAACCTGTTCTAATCCTATTATAGATCATGTCATGTTATTAATGTTTTCCTAAGCATTTATTTTAAGTACATATGTTTCATGCATGATATGTTACAATGCATAAGTAACTTGCATGATCCCAGAAGCTATGGCTATGTATGCAACCTGATGATATTGATATTTTAATCATGCATGTAAGTTTATAAAGTCTTAGCTAGCCCCAGAGGCACTATAATGGGCTCAAAGATGCTACTGAGAATGACTGAGCCGCCAGTAGCTGAATAGTAACTGAGCTGCCCCGCCAGTGGCTGAATAATAACTGAGCCTGCCCCGCCAGTGGCTGAATTGGAATTGGGCTTGCCCCGCCAGTGGCTGAATAGTAACTGAGCTGCCCCGCCAGTGGCTGAATAGTAACTGAGCTGGCCCCGCCAGTGGTCGAGTCTGACTTCGCAGTAGCATCCGAGAGAAAAAGGACCACGGCATGCTGGGGGCACGGTTTCATATGCATATTTTATGAAAAATTTTGTGATTTGCACTACTGCTTTGTTTAAATTGCATACTTATTATGCCAGGATGATTTTTAGATAAACATGCATGTCAGCTTCTCAAAACCCTGATTTACATGTTTAGTCTACTGGTTGATCCGGTAGGATTATGCAGGATTACTTACTGAGCCGTGTAGCTCACATCTGTTTATGTTTCGTTTTCTTTCAGATCCTCACCAGTGATCGCCATCAGACATGTTTTTATTTTGTTACAGAGCTTCGTATTTTTGGAGAAGCTTATATACTTCTGTATATATGAATAGCCTAGAAGTTCTGTATTTTTGGTTTCAAACTTGAAGGTTGTACTGCAAAACTTTTAATATATATATATATAAGTTTGAATCCTTTTGGCTACCTGTTACCCCTGTATGAGGCTGCGTGCTACTGTAGGCGATAGTCGGCAATAGCACGGCCGTGTCACGGATCCGGGTCCGGGGCGTGACATCTAGTGGTATCAGAGCCTTAGGTTAAACAATAGAATAACCATAAAATGCCTAAGGAAAAGGATAGAAAAAGAATTAGAGACAAATCTTTTACAGCTTGACATGCAAGACTTTGATATTATCTTGGGCATGGACTGGAGGTCACGGTATCACGCCCACATTGATTGTTACCACAAGAGGGTGGTATTTCGGATACCTGGGGAGCAAGAATTTTTCTTTCAGGGCGATATACCCCTTCAAGATGCTCCTACACTACACTTTATTTCCGCCTTGAAAGCTGGAAAGGCTGTGAGAAAAGGGTGTAAGGCCTATCTGGCCTGTGTAATGGATACCCAGAAAGAGACCAAACTGGAAGATATTCCAGTAGTCAGAGAATATCCGGATGTCTTTCCGGAGGAATTACCAGGATTACCCCCAGACCGAGAGATCGAATTCACAATCGACCTCGCACCAGGAGAGGGGCCAGTCTCCAAGGCTCCTTACCGGATGGCCCCTGCTGAGTTAAGGGAATTGAAAGTACAACTACAAGAACTCCTGGATAAAAAGTTCATCCAGCCCAGTGCGTCGCCATGGGGAGCTCCTGTCCTATTTGTGAAAAAGAAAGACGGGAGTATGCGGCTATGCATCGATTACCGGGAATTGAACAAGATAACCATAAAGAACAAATATCCCCTACCTCGGATCGATGACCTGTTTGATCAGCTGCAAGGCGCCCAAGTCTTCTCCAAGATAGATTTGAGGTCAGGCTACCATCAGCTGAAGATCAAATCTGAGGATGTGCCAAAAACTGCATTTCGAACCAGGTATGGGCATTATGAATTTCTGGTTATGCCTTTTGGACTGACCAATGCCCCGGCTGCATTTATGGACTTGATGAACAGAGTCTTTAAACAATATTTGGATCAGTTCGTGATAGTTTTTATCGATGACATTTTGATATACTCAAAGAGCCGGAAGGAACATGAAGACCATTTGAGGATAGTGCTACAAATCCTTCGAGAGAAGAGGCTGTACGCCAAGCTGAACAAATGTGAGTTCTGGCTGGACAGTGTGGCGTTCCTCGGCCATATAATCTCCAAGGAAGGAGTGTCAGTGGACCCCAAGAAGATAGAAGCGGTGGTGGATTGGCCTCGTCCCACCAACGCCAAGGAAATAAGAAGCTTTTTGGGATTAGCCGGGTATTACCGGCGATTTGTGGAAGGGTTCTCCAAAATAGCTACCCCCTTGACCCAGTTGACTAAGAAACGGGCCAAGTTTATCTGGGACGGCAAGTGTGAGAGGAGCTTCCAGGAGCTTAAACAAAGGTTAGTTTCTGCCCCAATTTTGACATTACCGTCCTTAACTGGAGAATTTACCATCTACAGTGATGCTTCCAAGAACGGGCTAGGCTGTGTGCTGATGCAAGATGGCAAGGTGGTAGCCTATGCCTCGAGACAGCTGAAACCCTATGAACAGAATTACCCGACACACGACCTAGAGTTGGCCGCAGTAGTGTTCGCCTTGAAACTTTGGAGACATTATTTGTATGGCGAACACTGTGATGTGTACACCGACCACAAGAGCCTGAAGTATATATTCACCCAGAAGGAATTGAATATGAGGCAAAGAAGGTGGTTGGAACTCTTGAAGGATTATGACCTGAGTATTAAATACCACCCAGGAAAGGCCAACGTGGTGGCGGATGCCCTAAGTAGAAAGTCAGTTATAAGCTCCGCCGCTTTACTCACCACTCAACCACAGATTCAGAAGGATCTCGATAAAATGCAGGTTGAGGTGGTTACCCAAACTACAAAAATTTTGCTGGCCGCCTTGAGTATACAACCAACCTTGATCGATAGAATAAAGGTTGCCCAGCAGTCTGATGAGCACATTTGCCAGCTCAAGGATGAAGTGGAGAAAGGGTTGCGACCCGAACTCCAAATGCACCCAGATGGCACTCTAAGGTTTGGCCACCGACTGTGTGTACCGGCAAATGTTGACCTAAAAAGGGAAATCATGGAAGAAGCCCACCAATCCCGTTTCTCTATCACCCAGGCAGTACTAAAATGTACTGGGACCTTCGGGAACATTACTGGTGGAAGGGGATGAAGAGAGAAATAGCTGAGTTTGTGGCCCGATGCTTGACCTGTCAGCTAGTAAAAGCAGAGCACCAGAGGCCAGCAGGGTTGCTGGAACCAATAGAAATTCCGGAATGGAAGTGGGAGCACATCACGATGGATTTTGTTACAGGACTCCCCAAAACGGTGAGAAAGAATGATGCAGTGTGGGTGATTGTTGATCGCCTTACAAAATCAGCTCATTTTCTGCCATTCAGAATTGGTACTCCTTTAGATAAGCTGGCCCAATTATACATCGATGAGATTGTACGCCTGCACGGAGTACCAGTGAGTATCATTTCTGATCGTGACCCCCGATTCGTGTCCAGATTCTGGAAAAGCTTTCAGAAGGCCATGGGTACCGGACTGAGGCTCAGTACAGCATACCACCCCCAGACTGACGGCCAGTCAGAGCGGACAATCCAAACTCTGGAAGACATGCTGAGGGCTTGCACTGTGGACCTAGGTGGAAACTGGGATAGTCACATACCACTGGTGGAATTTGCTTATAACAATAGCTACCATTCCAGTATCCAGATGGCCCCATACGAAGCTCTCTATGGGAGAAGATGCCGATCCCCCTTACACTGGGATGATGTCGGGGAGCGGAAAATGCTAGGACCTGAACTGGTCCAGCACACCAGAGACAAGGTACTACTAATTAAGCAAAGGCTTCAGGCTGCCCAGGATAGACAGAAAAGATGGGCTGACAGAGGAAGAAGGGCCTTGGAATTTTTGGAGGGGAACTTTGTCTTCCTAAAAAAAAATTTCACCATCAAAGGGTATTACCCGATTCGGAAGACACGGCAAATTAAGTCCTCGCTACATTGGCCCATTTGAGGTTCTTGCTAGAATAGGCAAAGTTGCCTACAAATTGGCCCTACCTTCAGAGCTATCAGGCGTACACAACGTCTTTCACGTCTCCTTGTTACGGAGGTACGTTCCGGATCCCAGCCATGTGGTGCCACCTGAGCCTCTGCAATTAAATAAAGATTTAACCTATGAGGAGGCTCCCCTGTGCATCATAGACAGAAAAGAGCAAATCCTCCGAAGGCGCACCATTCCCTACGTTAAAGTCCAGTGGACCAACCACACTGAAAGGGAAGCTACCTGGGAATTGGAGGAAGAGATGCGACAACGCTACCCTCAGCTCTTCGAGAACCAAGGTATGTTTAATTTCGAGGACGAAATTGATTTAAGGGGGGAAGAATGTAATGTCCGGGCCCACAACCTACTAGGCCCAATAGAAAAATAGGCCCAGTTAAGGGTTGGGCCCAAATTTTACTGTAGCCAGTATAATGATTATTATAAAAAAAAAAAAATCATACTGTAGCCAGTACGAAGGGATAAGACCGACAGGGAAGGGTGACCCCCACCCCTGCTGGCAGTTGATGCCGGCGCACCGGAGACAGAGGGGGCGGCGGCCATTCCCGGAGAGGGGAGGCATGGAGCGGATGGGACCTCTCAGAGAGGGGGGTCTCATCTTCTAAACCACTATTTAAGTCCCTGCCGGCAACCCTAAGTCGGAGGCCCCCAAGAACACTGAAAGAGAGAGAGCCGAAGCCCTGGAGCCTAAGGCGGAAGAGCCCTGAAGCTCCAAGAGGAAGGAGGGACTACGAGGGGGAGGAACGGCCCAACGGTAACCAGCAAAAATCCAGGTAAGTGGCCCTTAGGTTAAATAATAAAGTTTTAGGGAGTGGAGATACCCCTCTGTAGGGTATTCTCCCCTCTGTTTCACTGATGAAACAGAGGGGAGGAGACTGGCACAGAGAGAGAGAAGGAGACCGGCACGGGAGAGAAGAACAGGAGGAGGGCCGTGGGCCAGACCCACAGGCTGCGGGCCGGACCAACAGGCCGCGGGCCGGCCTGAGAACGGCCCAAGCCGAGCCCACGCCACCCGGGCCGAGCCCAGCCGGACTCGGCCTGCGGGTGACAGGCCCCGGCCGTGGCTGCCCTAGGGCTGAGGGGCAGCCAAGGGCCGCCGGGTCTGCCGTGCCGGCGACCAACGCGGCCTCAAGGCCGCCAGCCTCAGCCGAGCCCCACCTCTCCGCCGGCCGAGAGGTGGTGGCGAGACTCCCACAAAAAAAAAAAAAAAAAAAAAAAGAGAAGAAGAAGAGGGGGATACTTACCGCGGACCACGGCCTTACCTCGCCGTGGTCGGAGCCGGAGAAGTTCTCCCGAAGGAGATCGGCCTCGATCCCACCTCCCGGCTCTTCTCCTCTCCTCCGGCACCACTTCGAAGGAGAGGGAAAGGGCCGGCCTCCCACCGTCGCCGCCCCGAAGGGGGAAACACCACTCCGGGCTGGTAGATCTGGCCGGGGAGGGTTCGGTGAAGGTCGGAAGGAGGAGGAGGCGGTAGATCCGGCCGGCGGAGAAGAAGAAGGCCACAGATCTGGCCGGAGGAGAAGAAGGGGAGCCGGAGAAGAGGGCCGGAAGCATGGGCTTCGGTAGAGACAAAGAAGGTGAAGAGGCGGAAGCCTCTGGAAGGGGGGAGAAAGAACCCGATAACGGGTTCGCGGGTCGGATCCGAATCCGAACCCGCAACCCGTTAAGCCCAAAGAAAAAGAAAAAGAAAAAGAAAAAGAAAAAGAAAAAGAAAAAGAAAAAAAAAAAAGGGGAAAGGGTTTAGCCAAATTTGACTAAACCCGAGCCCAATCAAATTGGGCTAAGTCTGGACAAGCCAGACTATAAATTAAACCAAAATTAAAGCCCAAATTAAGCCAATGTAATTAATTTGGGGGCCAAATTGATCCCGGATTGACCCTGACTCAGGCCCAAACGGGTCACAGTGACCCTAAACCCGAAATTAAACCCAATTAAGCTGGGAATTAAGCTTAGTGGCCAATTGGAAGGCCAATTAAGACTTATGAGCCCAGCCAAGACCCCAATACAGAGGAATTAGGCTTGGGCTAAATTTCAGATAGAAAAGGAAATAATATATTGTTATTATGACATGATTGTAGGTGACTTAGGACACGTCACCAGGACGCAGGAGACCTAGGAGAAAGGCGAATCACTGTAAGTAACCTGTTCTAATCCTATTATAGATCATGTCATGTTATTAATGTTTTCCTAAGCATTTATTTTAAGTACATATGTTTCATGCATGATATGTTACAATGCATAAGTAACTTGCATGATCCCAGAAGCTATGGCTATGTATGCAACCTGATGATATTGATATTTTAATCATGCATGTAAGTTTATAAAGTCTTAGCTAGCCCCAGAGGCACTATAATGGGCTCAAAGATGCTACTGAGAATGACTGAGCCGCCAGTAGCTGAATAGTAACTGAGCTGCCCCGCCAGTGGCTGAATAATAACTGAGCCTGCCCCGCCAGTGGCTGAATTGGAATTGGGCCTGCCCCGCCAGTGGCTGAATAGTAACTGAGCTGCCCCGCCAGTGGCTGAATAGTAACTGAGCTGGCCCCGCCAGTGGTCGAGTCTGACTTCGCAGTAGCATCCGAGAGAAAAAGGACCACAGCATGCTGGGGGCACGGTTTCATATGCATATTTTATGAAAAATTTTGTGATTTGCACTACTGCTTTGTTTAAATTGCATACTTATTATGCCAGGATGATTTTTAGATAAACATGCATGTCAGCTTCTCAAAACCCTGATTTACATGTTTAGTCTACTGGTTGATCCGGTAGGATTATGCAGGATTACTTACTGAGCCGTGTAGCTCACATCTGTTTATGTTTCGTTTTCTTTCAGATCCTCACCAGTGATCGCCATCAGACATGTTTTTATTTTGTTACAGAGCTTCGTATTTTTGGAGAAGCTTATATACTTCTGTACATATGAATAGCCTAGAAGTTCTGTATTTTTGGTTTCAAACTTGAAGGTTGTACTGCAAAACTTTTAATATATATATATATAAGTTTGAATCCTTTTGGCTACCTGTTACCCCTGTATGAGGCTGCGTGCTACTGTAGGCGATAGTCGGCAATAGCACGGCCGTGTCACGGATCCGGGTCCGGGGCGTGACAGTAGTACTGTGGGAGAATCATATTCAAAGGTCACGAAGCAGTTTTAATAAGAAACACTAACAATCAATTTTTTTATATAAAAAGCATATTTTGAATTTTTGATAGGAATGCTGCCTAGCTAAATGATGTTTCTAGATACTTATTTTTTCAAAAAGTATTAACATACTTTAAAATAATAAAAGTAAAGATGTCCTGAATCCAAATTGGCGACTTATTCCAACCATATGCAAAGTTCCTAGATCAAGGACTTGTAAGCAGCGTATCCTTGCTTTTATTTGACTTTCCTTGATACAAAGTAAAGTTCGAGCTTCTACTCAAATTTGCAAACCTAAAGCATTCGAGTTTGAATTTCATAAGTTGAAATTTAACGGATAACAGATGTTTTGCAAATCATACACAATATTTTATAAAATCATATATAAACTTCCCTTATCACCATTTATAAATAATTTAGAATGTCTATCTAAACTATAAAATGATCCTCTTGTAGCCTTCCACGGCCCCAATTAACCATAGTCACTTTTTAAGCTAACTAGGGCCGCTGCATGACTATTCTACTAAGGATACTCTCAACTATGGGTCCACAAATAATGTAATCCTTCCTTTTCTGCATCAAATCATACAACGATAATGTGGATGGCCTCACATGTATTAGGGCACACTTAATATCTCAAGCAGATTATCTTAAAAACGACAGAGAGGTCAATGTCGTCGGGAATCTCATCATTTTGAATGATGTTAAGAAAGTGATGGAGATAGCCGAAGGGCTCGAGGGTGTTCACTCATTGTAGTGGGGGCGAAATATAAGGGAGCAGAGGCACTTGAGGGCTTGGGGGAGTTAGGACCAGTGCCTCGTTGAGGGAGTGAAGAAACTTAGAAGAAGAAAATTTCGATGGTGGTATGTCGGTGGATGGAGTCTTGGAAGGTGTGAAATTTGTGATCAGATACCATTTTGGCAGGTTGATTGCAGCCGGAGGCCGGCGTACCTCGGGTCTGATCGTTGCTGGGGCAGAGTTACGGGCAGCTTGGAAGGACATCTCTTATGCGAGGCGCGTTCTCGGTGCCGATAGGAAGTACCTTGAGGAGGACTCCTCCATGGTGATTGACTGAATCTGTGGTGTGGGCAGGTATGGGGATGACCCCCTATTGATTTGTGAGATACGTCGACTGATCAGGAAGTTCATCTCCTTTCAAGCAGCACATGTGTTTCAGGAGGCGAACCGAGTAGCAGACTGGGTCGCCTCATTTATAGCTCGCCACTCCGAAGAGTCCATCTGGACGTCATTGGTAGTTTTATTTTCTTCTCTGTATCTTTCACTTTTTTTTGATCTGGCAAGCTGTATCCACTTTAGAGCTATATGAAATGCCGCTTTTAACAAAAAAGAAAAAGAAAGAGGGGAACATCCTACTCCTTAAGATGGTTGAGGTTATTGATGAGGAAGTTTACGAGGAAGGTGCAAAAGCTGTGGTCCTTTCTATATTCTTGATCCCTGTGATCTTTACAATCTTCCCATCCTCAACCAAATAGTCTGCCATTAACTCAACCTCACACCTTCGACATCCTTGACGACCAAAAATCCTGGCCTTGACTAGGTAATGTGGCGAGGTTGATTACATCATCCCTCAAAACACCCCTAAACACACTGCAGCCAATGGCTTTGATTTTCTTCACCATCTCAAGAATGTAGTTGCAGTTCACACAACATGAACTTAGCATTCTTGACATGAACTTATCAAATACGAAGCTTTTGACAAGTTTGGTATTGGCGAAGGTGTCGCCAGGCTTCTTGATGGCTTTCACATCGCCATGGTCAATTAGATCGAGATGGGTGGGGTTAACAACGGACATGATGGTGTCTATATTTTATCGAGGATGGTGGCATCATCTATTGGTGATGAAGATATCATCGAAGGTAGATATCATCTTCTCCATGCTTTTAGGGCCAAGGTTGGCACATGGTGTCGACCATTGCATGGTAGGCCATGATATTGGCCCATCAAACTTCGTCTCTGCAAATTTGAAGACCGGAAGTGGAGATGAGTGGAGGAAAAAAAAAAAAAAGGGGGGGGGGGGGGGGGGGGGGGGGAAGAAGATCTATTTAATCTTAAAGTATTCAGGCCATAAAATATCCAGAGTCCCCTACTAACGTCTAAAAATGATTTCTTTATGCATGGTCCGCAAACAAAAACTTAATCCAAGGATCCCTTAACAATTTAAATAGTAATGTTTTGTACCAATTTGAAAATAATGATAAAGGGAGGATTTATATATAATTTTAATAAAATATTAGAAGTAATGTACGAAAAAACTAAATGTCTGTGCTTGGCTTGCACTCTAGCTGAAAAAGCTTAGTGGAGCCTATTATTGGGCCGAGCCTTGGCATATTTTGAAACATCCAGGATAATTTTTAGCCTTAATGGAACAACCTTTCTTATTTTGTACCTACTACCATCAAAATTCAATTTGAAATTTCCAAGGAGCTGTGTCCTATTTATTATTGAGCCTACTATTGAGCTGCTGCATCTTGCATGCAAGAATGTCATAGAAGCGTCCAAATTGGCAAATTGTGCCGTGTGATTCGGAGCAGTGCACAATAATAACGCCTAATCCAGATTTAAGCAGGCAACGGCTAAAAGATTATAAAAATGCGGGGCGGCGCCAGAGTCCACAGGAAGGCAGACCGGACTCGGACCCGGACCCATTTCAGTTAACGGGTCAGGTCCAAGAACCGCCAAGGCCCCGAGGGCTGTTTCGGACCATGCGGTCCATACCCACACTGCTATGTGGCACAGGAAAGGACTAAGCCCGGATTCCTCTCCCATCACTCCGCCAAAAGCCTTTCCAAAAACCCTTCTCGCCTTCCCCCTCCCCGTTCTCCGCTGCGGCCCGGCCATGGCGGCCGCCTCTCGATCCCTCGCCGGCATGGAGGTTCCCATCGCCGGAAGCGAAAAGGTCCGATGGATCGATCTCATCGTCCCTTCCTCCTCCTCCATGCCGTCTCCTCCTCAGCTCCCTTCGTCCCAGCCCTCCGCCCCTACGGCCTTCCGGAACGCCGCTTCTTGTCACGTTATCCCTGGAGATCCTCCGGCCTATCTCATCTGGTAACCCTTCTTCTTCTCTTCTAATGTTCTCCCTCCTCTTTATTGGTTTCTTGATTTGATTTCAGTTCGCTCCACTGTCTTTGATTCTTTTTCAACGTATACCGTCATTTGTGCTGTAATGCCTATTACCTTATTACCTTATGGAATCTTTTTTTTTTTTAATTAATTGATTCCATCTTTGTAGGATCGCCTCTAAGTTCTTGATAGCTTCTTTTCAGTCTTTTTTTTTTGTTTGGCTGCAACCTAAAACCTAACATGTTTTTGCTAGCTTATGGACTCTATTTTTGATTAAAACCAATTGTTTCATCTTGGTAAGACGACCTTTACGGGCCATTCCCGTGAGCACCCAGTTGTTAGACGGAGAATTATTTTTCTTGCAGATTTCTTGAATCTGGGCCTTATTTTACTATCCATTGAAGTTGGCAAGTTTGCTTGCTCTTTTCTTGAATTTGTCCACATCCGAAATCTTGACCTAATTTCTAGTGCTAAATTTGGTTCCAAGAGAAGCACTTGATCCTCCTTTAGAAAGCTAACAGTATCGATCTCAGGTAAGAAATTTACTCTAGCTGCTATGGGATCTCGCGTGCATCCTCTATTCGAATCTAGGGTTGCGAAACACCACTTTATACTACTTGAGCTGGTGCATAGATAAACTTACTTTCTAACATTGGACGTCTTCGGGTGAAGAAAAGTCAATTTGTATGCCTGGAATCAAGAAGAGTCTGGAGAAAAGTAAATAAAAATACCAAAGAAGGTAGGGTAGTCGTCCCATCAGTCTGGGGCTGATCATATATCAGTTCAGTGTTTCCATCCAATATGAAGTCAACTACAGCCAGAAATTATCATTGTTTTCTTTTTCATTATTTTCATCCAAATCCTTTTGTTACGTTCCTTCTCCTTTCCGACACTTCAACCCATATTTTTTTCGCCAGGGCCATTCTTGTCCATGCTGTACGCACACAGATCCCTGTAAACATATAGACCCTCCTGTATGTTTTTTTGATCAGTGCAACTCCTAGACTTCTTGTAACATGCTCGGTTGTGATTCTACCTTCCATAATTTTACCACACGTGTATGCCATCTTTATAACCATATTCCTCAGCTGGTACAGTAAAGCTGGTCTCTCTGTTGCGTTATAAACTTTATTTCAGATACGTGGTTGTACAAAGATGTGACGATGATGTTACACAAAAAAGGCAGGACCTATATTCTTTTTTCCATTCTAATTTCTGACTTTCCCTTATTCTTCTTTCCCTGCTTTTGTCAATAGTGCAATCACATCAGAATCTTAACACACTTGCTTAGCAGCAAAACTTTTTATTCTGATTTGGCCTTGGCCTTCTATAAGATGCATGTGTTATACCATTTGATATTTTCCTTCTTTGGATTTTAAAACTTAAATTCAAACTTCCCAGGAGGCTTCATAAGAATCTTCCAAATGTCCTTGAGGTGGTTGAGCTTTTTCCACATAAAGAATTTCCTGAGACCGGACTGCACCTTGTATTTCAGGACGCACTCTGTCCCTTTGCCTTTTTATGCAAAAATGAGGTTAGTTCAGTGTTGATTCTGAAGTACATATATTCCAAGCATGTAGTCTTATGGGAACTTTTCTTGGAACAGTCTTCTTTTTATCTATTATATATTTTATGCCCTGGGGTAGCTTAAAATTTTTTTCTCCAGATTCAGAGCGGAGCAGGAAATGGTTACTTGCTTTATGCACTGACAGTTTCAGGAGTTGCTTATCTTTTCAACTTGAGAAGTCCATTATCTTATATATCTGGTTCCACCTTCCCTCAGAATGAGCTTGTAGAGTTTAATGTTCAAACTCATGTACAAATTGGAAACATTACAGCGGTAACAGCAGCGCCAGGATGCATAGTAATTGGGCGACAAGATGGATCAATTGGCTGCTACCAACTTGGAATACTAGATCCAAGTGCACCAGGTTTAACTTGAATTCTGGGATTATATTGTATATATCACTAAGCCTTTTTTATTCATGCTTGTCTGAATCTAATGCACTTTCTTTGCCAATATGTTTCTTGTAATTTGCTCATTGCTTGTGAAAACCTTCTTCTCTGCTAATATAGGTTTCATGAATGAGCTTCGTGATGATGTTGGGATTGGTCGCTTATGGAATCTTGTGTCAAGGTATTTCTTTTAGCATACAAATTGTTACCACTTGGGAAATGCTTAAGTCCTTTTCCTTTCGGGGGAAGGGGAGGAGTTGAGTTAGAACAATTTATGAGAGTGATACTTAGCTACCATTTCTTAATTATGAAACAGGCTTTTATTTGTCTAGAAGCATGGAGGGATGAGGAATGATTTTTTTTTTTTTCTTTTCAGAAGATAAGCGTCTTGCAGTTCTCTCTAGCAAAATCAGATACATTGTTCTTTTTTTTTAATGCAAATATTGAAAGATGGCACTTGAACTATCCAAAGGACCGAAAAGTCACCCTTAAGCTGAAAAAGTCATGGAAGCTAAGACCAAACTTAATAAAAGAGGATGGTGAAGCAAGACTTGCACATCGACCAAATGCTGGCAGTCTTTTCAATTGTAGTGGCGGAAAGATTTTATCTATTGTTAAACATGGTTTTTGTCACCTTCATGAATACCTCTCACTATAGGTTGATCTGTGTGAAGGTCTCATTGGTGAATAAAACCATTGAGAGGTGCTTCCTAGAAGAAACAGGGTGACTTGTTGTTTTTATTTATTTATTTATTTTGTTAAATTAGTTGGTAAAGTGATGCTGCCGGTACCGAACCGGTATAGTATGGTACGTTCATTACTATCCTGTTTGGGCTAGTGCATTGTACCTTGCTAAAAACTTTGGCCATCATTTATGTTGCGCCGTACACAAAAAAAGTAGTCATCTAAGTTGTGAATAAGCTAGATGTATAGGAGATTTCTTTTTAATGTTTCATTTTGGGCTTTCATTATGGGGAGACCTTACTTTCATAGTCTTTTTCGATATCGTTTGAGGGTGGTGTTGCTCGTCCTTCTTTCTCATTCACTTCCAGTAAAGGTTACATGTGCTTTCACTATCAGTATTTTCCAGCAGCTAAGTGATTATTCTCATTTAAAAAAAAAATATTTGAAATTCCTCATATGCTAACTTTGGAGAAATGACTGATTTTGGTAGCCATGGAAGGACTCAAAGAAATGTCAACAAGCTTTTATCTCTTTCTAAATGAAGCCTTAGTGTTAGGGATGCTAAAATGGACCTAAATTGTACTTATGCTTCTGTTTGCAATTTTGCATTGAATTCCTGTTTAGTTTGGTAAAATAATGGATGACTGGGTGGTGTAAATTAGACACACTAAATAAACTTATCTAAATGCACCTTCAGATGTGTTAGTAAGTTCTAATTAAGCTGGAATCAGGAAAATTTAAGATGCTGAGATCATTAATGGCACTATTTAATTATTTGATCCTGCTGTGTCTGGTGCCTTTGATCTTTCTGTAATATTGAATTCAGCGATGGAGATAAATTACATAGACATGGTTTTTCAATTTTTCTTAATTAATTTACCATGATAAAAGAATTTTTGGTCCTTGATATGTTGATTAAAGATGATGACATTTAGTAGGCATTAATATCTATCAGGATGCATCACCTTCTGCATGGTCTCTCCGGCACTTTGGCTCTATTTCCTTTTGTGTTGCCATATTCCATAGCTGGTGCTATATATTTTATTTCTGCCCATTTTTCCATTGCATATTTCATTTTATTACTTTTTATATGCATGGTTTATGTTTTTCGTTTTTCTTTTTAACATTTTGGGGCTTAAGTTGGTATAACTCTAGAATCTACCTTATATCTTCTGCTGCTATTGTGTTTCTTATGCCTTGTTCTTTGTTTTATATGTTTATCCTCCTTTATTTTTTTATCCCAGAGTTTTGTTTTCATAACAAACATTTGCAGGGGAAAGGTTATTGGGGCTGTGCAAGATATGGTGATATCTGGAATTTGTGGAAGAAAATTGCTATTTGTTCTTCATTTGGATGGAATCTTGCGTGTATGGGATCTTGTTAGTCGCATGAAGATTATCAGTGATAATGTTAGCTCAAGTGAACTGGAAGGCAACTTCTGCTACTCCTTTTCCTATACAATTTATTATAACGCATGGCCCATCAGCTCCTTAATAATTATTTGAAGTGCTTTTTGGATCATATATATACTCAAAAATTTCAAACTGTTTCTATTGGAGACCATCATGTATACACATTTCTAACTTTGAAGTATTTGAGATCAGGATCTGAAATTAAAGCATGGTGTAAATCTACTGTTTCTTATGTATGCTTGAAATTTAATTTGGTTATAGCGCTAATGCATGATTTCATTTCAGACTACTAATTTACACTTATATTCACTTTTCTGTCCTTTTTATATTTCTATCTGACATTTTACATTTTTTTTTGTTGGAAGTGATGTTTGACCTTTTGCTTTCCCTTCCAGAACCAATGCATCTTTTTTTCACCTCATAAGATTATTATACAGAAAGGAATTTTTTGTGTTGATTTTGATCTGTTTTTGTGAAGGGTCTTTGTCCATGTATGTGGTATTTCTTTTTTCTTCATGCAGGCAACATCCAGATGCCAATTGTCTTGTGAAAAATATTTCCTTTTGTAACATTTAATTGCGATTTGTTACTTTATTAGATTCGATGTTTTTTAACATCACTTCTTGTATACATAATTTCTAATATTTATATATATTTGTACGGTTATTCTTGCTGAATATTATTTGTTGGAATTATCAATGCTGTTACTATTTCTCTTGTCTATTTCTTACTATCTATCTATTACTTTTTAATTATGCACTTTTACATATTGTTTTCTAGATAAAGAAATTTCAATATGTTCCTTATTAGAATCATCTTTACTGAAAACATTACACACTCCATTTGTAAATTTTATGAGGTAAAGGGCTCTTCAGTTAAGTGTAAATTTTCCTACTTGTAGTCTTCAATGCACCCTAAAGTAGATGAAATAATTAATTTTATGGATGTGAAAGGTAAAGAAAATGAAATAAGTTTCAGTCCTATATGACTCTGGTGACAAGAGCATAGTTTTTCTTTTTTGTTGATCGAGTGGCTTGATGAAGAACCAGCCATGATTTTGTATTTAATCTTATGATCCTTATGAGACTGAATCAGTGTATACTCGCACAATGCTGTTATCATTTGGATGCAATACATCATGATTTTTGTATCTGGTTTGCAAAGTGTTGTATCATGTTCAATATCAACCTCTTTAAAATTTTTGAAGGTGATAATTATTATATCTTACTCTGGAAAAAAGGTTTTCTGTCTCCTGCAAAATATATTGCCATTGAAATTCGGTGTTTGATGAGTTGTGTGCATTGACGTCGAGTGTTGTGCAACAATAATTTGGACTCGTGATGCTAAGCAAATGTTATGTTTTACTTGTTCTGGGGACACTTTGCTTGCTTTTGTTAATCATCTCTTCTGTTTTTCTGTTAATTTCAGGATCTAATCCCTCCAGGTTATGTGTTGGTGATGCCAATCATGATACAAACCTAATTTGTTTGGCAATTTTACATGAAGGCATTTTGGTACGTTCGCTGTAGATTTATCATCCACAGTTATAAGGTTATGCTTATCTACAGAAAATGCATTATTTTCTATTTTGTTTATCATTTCATTTCTTTTTGTTTTTTAGTTTGTCTTCAGTTATGATCATCAATTATAATATGCTTCCATTATAATATTGGATATCATTAGGCAAGATAGTTACTACAGATATTTGGTAACATATTATCTGTTGTTTTGAAATAAACAGTGTTTATGTGCTATGGGCCCATGTTGTGGTTCACAGTTCAAGATCAAGTAGACATATGGCTTTCATCAAATGTATTAGTTCAAGTTACCCTAATATATGTAATTTAGTTGGTGTATGATTTTCATTTGGCCTCCATGTAAAGAAGCAGGTCAATCTCAAATTTGATCCCAAATCTGGTAATATGGTTACCATGTTCTAACTTATGTGAATTTCTTCTATTCCTTAGAAATGTGATTAATTATATTATCTTTAGAAATGCGAACAAATGAATAAAAGATCAAAGACAGAAGCTATTTGAACAGAGCTTTCTTGATTAAGCAATTGACAACATGTTGCCAACAGTAATGAGATGTTGGAATCTTGTCCAAATCTGGTAATATGGTTACCATGTTCTAACTTATGTGAATTTCTTCTATTCCTTAGAAATGTGATTAATTATATTATCTTTAGAAATGCGAACAAACGAATAAAAGATCAAAGACAGAAGCTATTTGAACAGAGCTTTCTTGATTAAGCAATTGACAACATGTTGCCAACAGTAATGAGATGTTGGAATCTTGTCAGCATGCTGTGTTTCTCCTATGAGGAAGAAATTGAAAAAAATCATGAAGATTTCAAATAAAATCTGATTACATAAGAATTTTGAGACACATGGAAGAGTTCCAAAAATTAAGCGTGCACTACAAGCATATTTTTACATTAATGGTATAATAAAATAAAGCATGGTCAAAGAAAAGGGAGATAAAAGGTGTATCATGAGTGTCTATTTACCACTCTTATTTCCCTTATAAACTAGCCACCAATAGCATCCAAATAAGCTTAAATGGCTCTCAATTTAAGTCCTAGAAAAGAATTATTTAAAACTATATTCAATAAATAGCATCTGAAATTGTGTACTCTAACTTAAACTAACTGGCTTTACCACTTTCTAGCATAATTCGTCATTATGGCAACCCTTAATTAAGGCTTCCTATGGTTCGATTGTCACTCTGTCAAAATCTCAAACAATCTCTAGGCCTCTAGGTTATCAATGTATACACCGAAAGCGGCTAAATCTATCATTACTAGAAATCTGTCATTACTGACAGCAAAAGAAAGTTTGCTATGAAAAGTTGGGAATTTTTTTCTTTAATTAAATCTGAGAGTAGTTAACATATGGGCTTTCAACCCATAAAAATTTGGGTTTAAAATTCTATGTCTATCCTGCGTAAAAAGAATTTCTAATTCAGCCTTCAGGTATTCTACCCTGCAGAACATCTACTCCAAAATAAATATAAAATAATCTCATAGAAAGAGAATTAAATATCAAATTAAAAGTTCTATATGTTGATCAAATATGCAAAAGTTATGGTAAAAATCAAACTCCAGGGTAACCAACACAAGGATTTAATTGAATACATTCACCATTACCTACAATATGTTACAATTTAATTTCTACTTTGAGATTTCTAATGGCTGAACCCCCCTTCTAAAAAAAATTTAGAAGAATAATCTCGTAATAAGTTATGTGACAATGCACACATTAATTAGTCAAGCCTTCTACAAGATTTTCTTTTTCCAAAAACCAAGATTTTGTCCTTCATATCCTTTGCAACCCTTTTTTTCTTCTCTCAGTAGTCGAGCATTCCTTCCCTTTTCTTTTCCAATGCAACACAAACAAAAATAGGGTCTTCTAGGATTTCTCCAAGTCTAAAATTTGAGGAAATATTAAAAATTTTAGGTCGGGTTCAATGATAACTGCCAACCTGTTATTACCTGCTATAATGGGTCTGCACAGCAGGCCTAACGTCAAAAATTCATAATTTGGTCATTTATGTCCAAATATGCCAAAACTAGCACCCCTTTCAGAGCTTTCGAAGTCTGGTTTCATATAAAACTGGTTTCACTCAAAAATTCTGCACGTTTTTTGAGTGATGGTCGGTCAAAGCTTGCTGGGTTGAATCCTTAGGTATTAGCCTGTTCTACTAAATCTTAAGTTCTAGTCTAATGCTACTAGTTCTTATTAATCCCGACAAAAGCAAAATTAAATACATTAAATAAGAATATATATAAATAAAATAAAATAAATAAAATATAATATTAAATTTAGGAATGTATGGGGTGTCACATTTCTGGTTCTTGTTATTACACAAAACTATGCTGTAAGTTCCATTATTTCTCTTATTATTTGTTTTTTTCTTTTTTTCCAAATAAGATTGGAAAAGTAAACTCTATTGTATTTCAAGCATTGGGTGTATTATGTTCTTATGATAATTGGAGTGGTTAATCTATTATTAGGGTTGTTTAGAAATAAACTTTTCCCATCATTAACTAAACCGATATGCTATTTCTGGCACTTGTTTGAATATGAACTATGGAAATAACTAACCAGCTCATATTTGAAGGTATCTGATAGGAAGATGGTCGCTTTGCATCATTTCGGTTTTAGTGCTGGAGAAAAGGTCTTGTTATCGCCAGAGCCTGCGATGCAGAATATCCACTTGGAGGAGGTAAACATGACCTATGTGCATTTTTTTGTTCCACTAATCTTGTAGATGGTTGATAATAATTTCGCATCTGCTATTAATTGGAGGGCTTTAGTTGATGGTTGATATGAGGAGGATCAAAGAGGTCATTTGTTTTGACCCCTCATCCTTAGGAGAAAAGGTTTTATCAGTCTGTGAGCAAGGCCCGAAAAACCGGGTGTAGCAATGTATGTATTGTGCCATGCCGCCCATGTCAGCACACCATGAGTCAATATTGGGGGTGTCCATTGTAGGCGGCCGATAGATGACTGCTGCACTGCTCTTTCTGCTTTCTAAAACACTTCCATAAAAATATCCATTTAGAATCAACCTGAAAGTGAATGTTACATGCACGGTTAGTTATCCTTGTAAATTGGTTAGGATTCCTTGTGATATTGTCAAGAAAGATATTGGCATTTGTTTTGAATTAACCGGAAGATGTGGAAGCCTTAGGAACTTCACTATCTTTCTTTCCCTTTTAACCTTTTGAGTACAATTTTTTGAAGCCAAAGCAAATTTAACTTCGTAAAATGGAAGACCTTTTCAACTCCAAATCCCTAATTTTAGAGCTGCTAAAATTTTTGAGGAATGTTTTGTGATTTTTGGGAATTGTTTGGTCAGTGATGGCTCTCGACATTCTTCCCTGTTTACTGTATTGTTTGTCATTTTTTGGACCCTTTGTCTCACCTTTAATTCTTTTTTAAGTTGCCAAGCTATGAATAAATCATACTAACTTTTATTTAGATGGTTTCTAAGGTCAACATTTCCCTAGGATCTACTCAAGTCAGTGGCCAAAGTTCATAGGTAAATATGTTTATTGTTTGGGTTGCAAATTTGAAAATCTAACCCTATGTTTTTCATAATCATTTTTATTAGTTCTGGTTTTTGAGATAAGTGAATGTATATGTGAAGTTGGTTTTGTGCCGAGAGTAGTGGTTATCTACTTTATAGTTGCCAAGTCGGGAAATTAGTGCAAGAAATGATACGAGAAACGAGAGAGGGAGTTGGTTAAAAATTTATACTATTCAGAAACATAAAACATCTATATAAAATTATTAAAATTATTCGTATATTCAGTATAAGAAATAAGAAACATATCTTATAAAGCTTAGCAAAACATTAAAAATCTCTACTCATTACCCATATGCTTTTTTTTTTCAAAAAAAGGCAGAAAGGGTGAATATTTTTATTTTTTCTTCTTTTTTTGTGGAGCCTAGTATGTAATTTTTTGAGGCATGAAGTTGTGGCTTCACTTATATTAGCATTAGTATATTACTTTTAAGTAAAAATAGTTTTGGATTTATAAGACTTCTAATTGAAGAAGTAAAATTGAACAAGAGTCATGTGCAGAAACTTGTGGGACAGTGGGATCGAGGCACATGGGGAAGAGATAAAAAAGAAAGTCACATAACCTTTTCTTGTTTCTCATCCTTTCTCATCTGGTGGGATACCTCATTGGCAATTTTGAAAATGCGAATTTTGTGTTTTTTAAAATGCACTTGGCACTTGTTTCTTAGTTCAGTTTCCCGGGAAACCCCTCTTTGAGTAGGAAAAGTGCTTTTACTGGTATCAATGGTCTGCTAGATAGTAGACACTAAAGTTGTTTGCTGTTAATTAAAAACAATATCCTGCTTCCACTTTATTAAATGGTCTAGCCTGACTTTGGAATTTGGATGTTGCTGCATACTTGTCATCAGGGAAAACTCATTGACTGGAAACTCCATTCCAGCAAACTCTGGATACTTAAGGATGATGGATCAATGCTGTATGATCTATCTTATTTTGATTATAACGTGTAAGTATGATTGCTGTCCTACTATCTCTTGCATCTTTTCCTTTTTTTTTTCCTTTTTGCAGGTGCTGCATTCGCATCATTTGTCCTATAGATTAGGCTCTCTCTTTCTCTTATCATTTGCAAGTTGTTAATTTTGATTATTCTCTTGAACAATGCTGCCCTAAATGCCTTGCATGATTTTTTCCTACCAAAAGATGCCTTAATATGATGTTCATATATGTATATATATAAACATAGTAAAGCCTGAAAAAAATAATCATTGATCTAATGGTCTTTATTAATTAATAATTTTGTATCTCAGAATGAAGGTGGTTGTTTGGCTGGCTATTAAGATTTAAAAGGAAGGTTTGCCGCTGTAAAGTCAGACCTTCCATCCAGAAATTCACTTCTTCCTCGTTGTTTTCTTTTTCCCACCATCTAATGAGGTCTGATTAAATGCTGCTGTTCAATCATTTAATCGATACTTATTAGATATTTCTTGGAAGGTGATGCCCATTTTGTATTTGAAGATTTAACTGCATAAAATGTGATCATAGATAAGATCTTAGACTTAAGTCATATCTGATCATAATATTGAATAGCATTAACTTTTACTTCTTGGAAAGCAATATCTTAGTGAATGGACTATGCAGCAGTTCATGTTGGTCTTCAAAGGCTTGTATCAGCCTCCTTGTTTCATTGTTAAGATGTCCTTATGCACCTGAAGGACCTATAAAATGCAAGTCAAAAAAAAAATGAAGTTAGTATTTCTCATCATAGTATCTTCTGTTTATGTCCTCTCTGATATAAGAGTTGATCATTTTTTAATTGGGACTTCAAATATGGATACATACACTGATCTGCACCCAAAGAGATGGTTATATAGAAGAAGGTATTTGTCCTAAATTCCTTTTTAGGCTTAGTGTAAGGTAAAACCATAGCAGTTTCTTTAATTCCAAATTACTTTTTTAATTCTATTTTTTCTTTACGCATTTCATCAATTACCATCTTAGCTCGCTGAAGCCAATTAAATGAGGTATACCTTGTTGGTTATGGTAAATTACTCATATGCTTTTAATTTCCCTTTTTTGAGTTGTGTTGCATGAATTTGTTGCCTAACTGTGTGTTACTTTAGTGGTCGTAGTAGGAGAAAGGAAGGCTCAGTTTATATTTGTCCGTCCTGATTTTTTTCCTTTTCTTTTCCTTTTTATTTTTCTTTTTTCCAAGGGAACACACAGGTACTTATAATTTGCAAGAAGACTTTGTCGCTGACCAACTATTTCAAAGTTCCGAACATGCTTTAGACGACTTAATATGGACCAACAGTTCTATTTTTTCTTCAATTAAGGTATCAATTTTTTCTTTTTTGGGTTTAAGTTTTCTGCCATTCGAATTCCATGATGGATGTAAGTAGCTCCAGTGGTGCTTGTATGGGTTGATTTTTGGAAGCAGAACATTGGAATGGTGTTGGAAGAAGGAAAAGAATTTCATATCTGAATGTTAAGATTAGGAATTACAGAACTATTTTCTATCCTTGATCTTCTAATTGGTTCCCTAACCTGCTTTTAACCTTGTTCTTCTATTCTCATTAGGAATTGTTATTACTTTTCAACTTCTTTCACTCCAATCGTCAGTTATTTCTTCCTTTACAGCTTCATGGTGCACTTAAGTGGAATTGTTCCTTTCTCAGCAATGCATGATACGTGATCCTGATATTATTACAAAAAGAATGGGTATCATTGTACAAAGTGATACAGTATATCTCATTAAATGCTCTGAAATATCTCCCAGTTCTTCAAGTCCTTGTGAAAATGCTGATTGTTTATTTTTAGTTCAATGTCAGAGTTCACATTGCATGTTATGTTCTTTGTGGAGTTGCCTTTATTTCCTTGCTAAGCCAGGTTTGATTCTCTTGCTTACCTGCTGAGCTCTTCTCAGCTCAATTTGCTTCATTCACACACACCCAATTCACATTATTAATCCACTAAGCTAAGTACAGAAGTTTGAGAATCCTAGGGCCATGTAGCCAAACACCACAAATCTGACTTTATTTGAGTGATAAACAAATGCTCAGGGGATGTTGATTTTGGAATATTTTGGATATTTGATTTTTTTTATCAGCTCATTGATAATGTTCTCTATATCAAGCCCAAGAGAGTGGTGCTTAGAGTCTTTTTGTGTCACTTGATTTCTTATACACTCTCAAGTCATGTATGATCTAGAGACTACTTTTGCTCAGGTGTTGCTGGACTTGTCAAGCAGTGACCCTGCAATAGTTAAGAGGTGGCTGAAGGCTGTTGGCACAGTTAAGGGGAACATGTAGCTTGAGGAAAGAGAATGCATCAAGAGAATAGAGAAAACTGAGGTTGCATCAATAGGTGGACGATTATAGTGCTCGGAGTTTTTTTGGAGGTTGAATCAGGTTGACATTGTAGTCACTAGAGTGAGAACAGGGTGTAGCTGGAGGACTGAAAAACAGTAAGTGTCATGATTGAAGTGGACAAAGAGAGGGAATAGGGAGTGAAATAGTTGGCATGAGGAAAAGGTGAAATTGGGCTTTGAGCACCAACATAACTGTTCTTGTTTGGAGTATCAGTTTAAAATTTATCATAGATCCTTCGAAACAAACTTGAATTTACAGATCCCTTGCTAAAGAAAGTTAAATTTGCAGCAGTGGCTTAATAATTTATTGTAACATGATATAATGATCAAGATAATCTATTTCTATCATCAACACCTCATTTCATGTTCGTGTTCACATGTTTAGGGTAAATTAAGGTATTGGATAAAATAACTATTCATACCTTTTATTTTTTGTTATCTGTGATGTTTCTTTTTATTTGAGGACCCCTGTTGCTACTTTGCATGCATATTTACTTGCAAGTTGCAACCTTGAGAACCTTACACTTTTGCAGGATCGAACTGCCTATTTTATCTCGTCAATATTTTTGCGGAGGTTACTCCAACCTGGGGTGTATCATAGTTCTGCTCTACGTGCAACAATTTTGGAGCATAAGAAGTACCTATCTGACCATGAATTTAAGTCTCTTACTGTGGCTGGATTGAAAAAAGAGATTTTTACAATTATTGAAGGCGAGGTAAAACTCTATAAATATTTCCTGCTTTAGTGTGCAATCTTCTTCCTGATCAATAACTCCTTCCTTTTTGAAATCAGGGAGCTACTTTGAATTCTAGTTCAGCCGTTTATCACTGGAAGAGTTTTTGTTCATGTTTCTTTGGCCACTGGTGTCAAAACAGTATGCCATACGGGTTGCTTCTCGATTCTTCAAATGATGTAATTGGTTTAATCAGGAAGAGCTCAATTTCTCTATTCCGTTCTTTGGAAGGCGCCGAACACATTATTTATGGTTGGATTCAAGATTTAAGTTTGCACCTGTTTAAGTTTTGGATTGGTCATTCATTTAAATCTAGCTGTAGATTATTTAATACTTTACTGATCTGTTATTTGTTGCTACCATCTTTCAGGTTCTTCTGATGAATTTCAAAACCTAAAATGTTCTGGGATGATTTTGCCAGATAGTGACATTGATTCTGAAACCCTTTTTGAAGCACTTAGATGTATGAGTCATATCAATCACCAATTAGGCAGAGCTGCTACTGCTATATTTTATGAATCTCTTGTCAGTCCTATTGTTCCATCTGATGATATCATTTGCCAGTTATTGAAGATACTGGAAACTGGGTACAGTCCATCATTGGCAACATCTCTAAAATCGCAAATTGGAGTTGATGCTACTTGGGAGAAGCAGCAGATGGCTCACAAAAGTCAAAGAAAGTTTGCAGTTGAGATGTTGTTGTCTCTTCATAGTTTGCGTACAAAAGCTACTAACTGGTCTGGAGTTTTAAATGTCATAGAAAAATACTTGAAGTATCTGACCCCGCATAAAAGCACCCAAAATTTTGATTCCAAAGGAATTTACAATATCATCTCTTCTGTATTAGTTCTAACTACCTCCCAAGTTGCAAGAGCGATGTTTGAGTCAGCTTTTGATGTACTTCTGCTTCTGGGGTATCTGGTCAATGTCTGTGGACAGGTATCTAAAACAAGCAAAAGACAAATTATTCTAGTAGCTTGATATGTAACAAAATTTACAACTTGTTGCGATATTATAACAAGCATGTTTGACTGTAGACTAGCAGCTAAGAACTGCAGGCACATGCATTCTCACTATAAGTACTAGCCTTTTCTTTTTGAACAAATAAATTCTAAGGGTTGGCACTTGGCAGGCTATTTAGAGTTTTATTTCGGAGTTCCATACCATTCTGACATGCTTTGTGAGATTTATATATTGGATACAGTTTTTGTTTCTTTCTGTGTCATTTTATTATCGGACGTCTTTTAGGTACCCTTAATCTGAATACAATGTGTCTGATTAATTATCTATCCACTGTAAATTTACTTCATGATTTCTTTGCTTTGATCTCTCCATCTCATTCAACCTTATATTGAATTTTATAAGGAGCTGGCATAATTTTCTAAATCTTATTGCTTGACCATTTAATTTCTAATTATCCAAGGTTGTTTTCTATTTTGGCTGTTTCTAGTTCCATCATATCATGAAAAAGAATTTAACAGCTAAGTTTTTGTCAGTATTTACTAAGCACATACTGTCCACATATTTGGCCTTGCAGGTGTATATGATGCAAACTGATGTTGCTCGCATAAAACTTAAATTAATTCCACTGATTCAGGAAATACTTATGCAATGGCTTATTCTCCATTTTATGACAATTACACCAACTACTCCACCAACAGTGGAGGATTTCAGCTCTCGTCTTTCTTCATTAAATATAGGTACATGCTTCTATCCTTGCATCCTGTGTCATTGGTGTTAGTTGAGCATGTTACACACTTATCTTTTTTTGAATATGGATTTTCCACAAGTTACCATAAATAGCAAAAAACGTAGATGACAATGACTTTGGTCTGTAGCAAGGGGAAAATTTTGGTTTTGCACTTTGTAGATTTGAAATGCTCTAATTTCAAAATCAGAACTGGATGGAACAATTGTAGTATTACATTTTAATACATGATTTATGATTGGATATTGTAATAAATTTATTTTTTTGATGTGGATATGATGCTGGATGTCAGCTTGATTTTACTGGTACTGGCGATGGTATCCTGAGCAAGGTTTTCATGAATATGCGCCTGCTGTCTATTTTGTTTGATTAACCTAAATCTCATCAGATCTTTATACTCTTGCTTCAATACCTGAGAATTACTGCATATAAAGAAAGAAATAGACGTTCTTGCAATGCAGTATGTGGGTTCCTTGTTATTTATAATTTCTAAGGACCATAACGGTTCAACTTGATTGTCTTGAAAATCTCAGCCTATTCTTCTATTTTTTCCCCTTCTTAATTCTTTGAATCATATTCTCATTTAGTTGATACTTCACGACATGTAATTTCCCCCCACAAGTCAAGATTAGCTGTTAGCTAATCCAAGTTGCCACCATGATGCACCTCTTTCTTACCAGCCTGGTCAACTGCAAATGTACAGTTCATAGGGAACACATTGTAATATAATATGAAACGAGCTTTCTACAACTAATCCTTGCAATACTTGTAGAAAGTTGGTCTTATTTTCTTAGATGATCAGCCTGAAAAGTAAAGGAAGACATCCAGATCAATGCCAAGGAATTCTGAATGTGAAAACACAAAAAGAAAATACACCATTTTGGGAATCTTGAGGTGTGTAGAAGCCTGCTACTTCAATAGGAAGAAAACACAACTGAAAAATTTTGTACATTTTTGTGTAGGCTGTATCCTTGCTCATTATGATTGTGCACTAGTCACTAATTACTCATGGATCAAGTTAAGTTTCATTAGAACCTATTGATAATTATTCAACCTGTTTGTTTGCCGATTCTGTTCTATATTTGCTGAACAATATTTGTCAAGTCTAATAATGTGGAAACTTAGAATTACAGTATGAAACCGATAATTGTCATGAAAATTAGTTGCATTTGAGTGTACTACAGAACCAAAGTACTTTGTTATTATTATTATTTTTTCAAAGATAAAATTTCAAATTGTAATTCTAGACAACTAGGTTTAGTAGCAAATGAAAATTAATAAAACCCCTTAAACATGTAATTAGAAATTTATATTTTGTTGAGAATTTATCCAAGTTCATGATTTCTTTCAATTTTTCCTAAAAAAATATTCTTTCACCTTGTTATTTTTAATTATCCATTTTGAACTTTATTTTAGCAACAAAACAACTATAAAATATCAATTTTAAAATATAATATTTCAAATTAAGAAAATGAGTAAGATCATGTTTTGGAAAAATTCAAAACTTCTAAATGCAGCTTTTGTTTCAGCCATCTGGTTGCATGCTTTCTTGTACATATATGATAAATGACTTGCCTTCAAATGCATTGGACTCTAAAATATTCTTTTGAGCTTCTCTAAACCTGCAAGGCTCATGAAACACTGATTTTTACACAAGTGTAAACATTCTGACAGTCCTGTTATTTGAGTTGAAAAGCAGCTCCTCTAATCTCTCTCTCTCTCTCTCTCTCTCTCTCTGTGCGCACACGCGCACGCACACACACGCACACATTGTTTCCCCATAAAAGCCCAGTGTAGCAAATAACTTCTATAGAGTGTACAAGTGCATGTTGTAATGCTTTAAATTCTAACTGTTCCGACTTGTTAAAAGATCCTGGACTTTATCGTTCTCCTATTTGATCATGCTTCAATTTCCTTTAATATATGTTGACTGTGATTTTTTTTGCTTAGTTTTAGAGGTTTACTTTTGTTTTCTCAGTTACAATAAGACGTTTACTTTTCATGGTCATAGGTAACAAAACTGATAAAAGATCTTTGGATGGAAAGCTTGGTTCATCTGATTTTACATTGGCTTGTTTGCTGGATTTCCCATGCTTCTCTGAAGGAGAAGACTTTCTTTATTCAAAATCTTTTCCTAATCCGAGCAAATTAATTCACTTAGTACAAAAATTCAGCAGTTTGGTTGTATGGGGCAAGACTGGTGAAGAATTTCCTTTTTCCTCAAAACCTACACTTGAGCTAGCATCACTTCTACTTTGCCATGGCCAATATGAAGCTGCTGAGGTAGCTGTTTCTTTGGTTATTAGATGTTCATTTTTTAATTTTAGTGGCTTCTGTGGTTTCTAATCTGTGTTGTTTTCCTTTTGCTTCCCTTTATCAAGAATCTTTTTCTTATTATTGATGCCCACTTAAGTAGTAGAAAGTCATCCCAAAATGCTCAAAGTACTGATGGTGAATGGTGTGCGCGCCTTCATCTTCTGGGATATTGCCTTCTTGTGCGGGCAAAAGGCAGGCTTCATGGAACCCTTAAAGAGCAGAAAATAAGTGAATCCATCCGTTGTTTTTTCAGGTATCTCGTGTCGTGTATGCTATGAGAATTTTTTTTGGTTAGCATTCATTTTATTCTATTTCCACACAACCACTTTCATTCACCTTTTCTTTCTTTCTTCTTTCTTTTTTGCCTTTTTTTAACTTCTTTTTAACATTGAAGAATTTTCTAAACTTACTAGGAATTGTAAATCATAGAAATCATCTTGTGTTTGTAGTCGGTGCTATCTTTCTTCCCTGGTCCATATTCCATATTCATCTTTCTACTTTCTGGGACAAAATTGGTCACAATCTTAGAAAAAATCACTTATATGTTGGTTACTTTGCTTT
Organism: Phoenix dactylifera; assembly: GCF_009389715.1. Taxonomy (NCBI): domain Eukaryota; kingdom Viridiplantae; phylum Streptophyta; class Magnoliopsida; order Arecales; family Arecaceae; genus Phoenix; species Phoenix dactylifera. The sequence continues at coordinate 980,751 of NC_052398.1, read as the reverse complement.
GTTAGCTTCTATTTAAATTGTACAATGCAATAGACCTGCCGTTATGATGTCATGTGACTAATGCATGATAACTGAGCGAATTTGAATTACTACCTTATAGAATGTAATTTATCATAAATTTGAGCTCTTAATATCAGTGGTGAGAATAGCAGAGGATGTCAAGTCCCTTTGCCCATCCTTCTCCTAGGTGTTATTTATCAAAATGCTCATATTTTCAATTTATTTACCTATTCTGTACAACTTTTCGAAACGCATCACATTATTCATTGTCTCTTGTTTTCCATTTATATCTTGACCCAGAGCTGCATCTGGACAGGGAGCACCACAATCTTTGCAAAATCTCTCTTTTGAAACTGGCCTCCAATATTCTGGTAACTTTTCTCCTTTTAGATATCGTTGATGCTTAAAACATTTGTTTTAGTAGTTTGATCCCGCTATATAATTTTCTTTTATCAGGAGAACATGGATCTATAGCAGTCTGGAGACTTCATTATTATCAATGGGCAATGCAGATTTTTGAGCAATATGGTGTCAATGAAGGAGCTTGTCAGTTTGCTCTTGCTGCTCTTGAGCAAGTGGATGTTGTTCTTAATTTGAGTGATGGTAACAATGATGACGACCTCCTTCCTGAACCTGCAACTACAATTCGGGGACGGCTATGGGCGAATGTCTTTAAATTCACCTTAGATATGAAGCAATATGGAGATGCCTATTGTGCCATAATCTCGAATCCAGACGAGGATAGCAAATACATATGCCTGAGGCGTTTTGTTATTGTTCTTTGCGAACTTGGCGAAGCTAAGGTTATCCTGTTCTCTTATCATTCTACTTTTTGCTGTACATATCATTCTTGTTATCTTTGCCATTGGTTGATAGATAATAAAACATTTGATCCCCCCACCTCCCGAAAAAAGAAAATAAGAGAAACAAGAATCATATACTAGCCCAAGAAATCGACCATGATGAGGCCTAATAAACGTTGCATGTTTATCTATGTAGAGAATCTGTGGATCTAAGAAGCATCATGAGTGGTGAACTGGGACTTGGGGTCATACCCCTATTCTCAGCAAGAGATTCCGTGTTTAAGTCTTGGGTGGTGCTTCCCCAAGTACTAGGGCTTAGATAATTTTATTGCAGGTGGATCTCCCTTTTTCTCAAAAAAAGCACCATGAGTGCATATAACAGTAAAAATATCCTTTTTTTTTTCTTACAAGCCATACTTAGGCGATGATTTTTCTTCATTTCAGAGATTACATAGCCAAATCCATCCAATTCGTTGTAAAAATCCTTATGGGTTTAAGTAGTTTGGATCACAATTGCTTGACATCCATTAAATTTCATCCATCATGTTCTTCATCTAAAAATAATGTATTGGTCAACAGTTGATGTTTGATAACATCAGAGTTAGCTGTAATTAGGAATGTTAGGCTAATGAGGATTCATAAATCCAGCTAGACAGCTCCAAATTGTAGGGGCCAAGCTTCATGATTTTGGTTATAGTTATCAATCAACTTCTGCAGATTGTTTTGACAAGCCTATGAGGTTCCTTTTTCCCAACTTTTCATTGATATTATTCATTTTTTAATTTTATTCAGTAAACTTCATCATTTCATGATTTTTATGATTATTGTGGTATCCTTTCTTTACTTGAGCACATCTTCTATTTTGGCCGGTTTCCTTCTGTTTCCTTGAGTGGAAGGGCGCATTTGTAGTCTGGAATCAAATGCTTTGACCTCTAAGTTGGGATCACTTTAGAACTTCCTAAGGGCCATGTGGAAAGTACTACTGCAGCTTGGGTGGGTTGGGTTGGGTTTAGGGCTAACCCCAACCAAACCCAACCTCAATCTCCTAAGCAAGTCCAACACGACCTTAGTTTGAATTTCTCCAACCCAACCTAACGGTCGCAACCCATCTCCATCTTAAGCAAAATTTGGATTTGGTTGGGTTAGTGTTAGGTTAGATTGGATTGGTTTAGGTTCATGGAGGAATTCTAGGACTAAGAAAATGTTTCTGACATTCCTATTTGGTTGATATCATTTTGGGGTGTGATCACAATTAGGCATATATTTACGCAATTCTGTAACTCAACAGAGCTAGAGATATTGTTAAATGAAACACACAAGTATGCTATATAAAAACATAAACAAATACATGTTGTGTTTAACTAACTACAGAGTTGGGTTCAAGCTCATTAGTAACTCACTCCAAATTTGCAAAATCTTGGCCCATCCCAACCCAACAAGTTGTGGTTGGGCTGGTTGGGTTTGGGTTGAGCCCAACTGGAGTTCCAATGCTTGTGAAAAGCATGGTTGTTTGCAGTACATTTTTTCCCATGGCAGTTACTGCTATGCACGTTTATCTATACCTGGTTTAAACTCTACGATTTCCTTACTTCTAGATGTTGGGTACTCGTATCACATTTTTGTCTTTCGCAATTCACACCTCAATTTCTTGCCTTTCGTTGCTGACAAAAATCTGTTCATTTGCCACGTGCATTTCACACTCTCCCAATTTTTTAAATTCTAGTCAATGTGATTGATATAACAAAATTTATGGCATTTGTGTGAAATAATCTTGTATGATGAAACATATGGCATTTTCACATGTATGGGTCTATTTGAAAGTTGAACCATATTAGTATGCAGTTCCTTTAACACTGGTAAATGCCTTTCTAAGGGGGTCAAAATTTTTTGGGCCCTTGCTTGATACTTTCTGATTTCACACAGGTTCTTTGTGATGGCAAGCTGCCATTTGTGGGATTCGCAGAAAAAGTAGAGCAGGAGCTTGTTTGGAAGGTGAAGCCTGGTCTCATTAGGTTTCAATTTAACCGAAGTTCGCTATTTTTCTACAAAAAATTCTGTAGATATAATTTACGATGAACCATACATTGACTTTATAGGCTGAACGCTCAGATATTTCTGCAAGGCCAAATCTATACAAACTGCTTTATGCTTTTGAAGTGCATCGAAACAACTGGAGAAAGGCTGCTAGTTACATGTACCGATACTCTGTGAGATTGAAGAAAGAAGCAACCTTGGATGGAAGACACCTGCTTTCTTCAGCATTACAAGAGAGGCTACAAGCATTGGCTGCTGCAATCAATGCTCTGCAACTTGTTGATCACGCTTATGCTTGGATTGACTCTCAATATGGTGATAACTTTACTCATGATCAAGGTTCCCCAAATAAAAAGCCTAGAAATGTCCTGACAGCAAATTGTAAGTGTTGAATTCTTTAAGCTGTTAAGAAATTAGAATCATGTTATCCACATCCTTCAACAAGAAAAAATAATTGAATCTCTATTTCATTTAGCTGCTTCTGTTGATGGTGCTCCTCAGTCTTGGGGGCTGCAATACTGTGTTGATATTGAAATGCTTGAAAAGGAGCATGTGCTAACATCAGCGCAATATCTGCTTGCTCTTGTGAATGATAAGTTCAAGTTTTCTGGTAATTGACACTACTAGTTGAAATTGATTATCAATTGTAACAGTCATAGTTCAATTCTGCTGGAAGCTTGTTACAGCAATTATCTTATGCTCGTGGGCGGAAATCCTGTTATACAGCACTGTTTTCTTCTTTACAGGAACCCAAGCACTGGGAAATTTGGTGGATGTTCTGATCCAGGAAAATATATATGACATGGCTTTTACGATAATAGTCAAATTTTGGAAGGGTTCCGGACTAAAAAGGTACAGTAATACTAATTTCAGAATATCATTTTTAACTCTAATTATATTGGACTCATGTGACAACCAAATTTATTTCAGGGAATTGGAACGGGCCTTTGTTGCTATCTCACAGAAATGCTGTCCAAATAGAGCAGGCTCCTCTGTTATAGGGTGAGCTCAAATCTGTTACTTTTTATGTTCTACATGCCAGATTACTTTGCTGGTTTCTATGCAGCAAGTGGCTGGTGGCATGCTTGCTGAAGGGATTACATTTGTTGATTTCAGGAGCAATGTAAAAGCCAGCAACCTTCTGCTGCCATCTTCTGAGGATGACACATATGCTGATGGAAAGCTAAATTCTAGTCCTGTAATTCATCAATTCAAGGGAAATGGCCAGTGGGAAACACTTGAAGTCTATCTTGTATGTACAAAAAATTAAATGCTTTCTTCTGCCCGAAGTTTATAAAATGCTTTAGACATTGCAATGCATATGTTATGACCTTTGGTCTGTTTCATGAAAATGAGACCCATGGGTGGAGGTACCAAGTGTTACTGTACCTCATTTCTTCTCAAGTTCAAAATAACCTTCCTGAAGGAGTGTTTCCCAACTCTTCTTACGTTGTAAAATCTATCATTGAGCATCTGTAGTTTCACATGAAGTTCCTCTTGAGGGCACACGACAGTGGCATCAATTTTACAAGAAACCTTAAACTGTATAATGCAGACATTTTCTTCTTGCAGAGAATCGAACTAATATTTACAACTTCATCTATTATATACATTCTTTCAACAAAAAGTACCGAAGCTGCAACTTTTTGTGAGCACACATCTTATATCTTTCCCTGAAATGGATGTTAATGAACTCCTAAAGTTTTATATGTTGACATCAAATGCCTCCATTATGATAAGAAGATACCCAAACATCACCTTTTGGTTTTTCACATGAATTTGGCTTAAGAGTATGTTGATTATATCAGTGAAAGTTACAGCACATTTTGGATTCTCTTAGCACTCACGAAGGACATATCGACTTACTAGTGTTAGCCAAATGTTTGAAGAAAAACTTTGGTTCCCCAAGTAGTTATATTTGTGTCCCAGAACCTTGCATAATAGTGTTTTCATGTTCGTTATTTCTGTAAAAGTTTGGTGGTGCTGAAGCATTTTGTTATTTTATTTTGTAGCTAAGGTAATTCTCAGAGAATTACGTGATCCGACATTTCCATAATTTTTTTTTTCTCTCTGGAGGGTTTTTATTAATCGGTTATGGTTGCATAAGCAACAGTTTTCAGCATTTGGTGAGCAAATAGTGACTCCTAAACTGACTTTTTGTGCTCTGTAATGTTAGTGTGTTAACTCTATAGTACGGTGCAAGCATTGGGAGCAAAGAACTTTGTATTGCTCCTCTCATCCTGCTGCTTCTTGAGTTCTTGTCTGAAATAAAAATACCTCTTGATTTTACTCCAAATTTCAACATTATATATTTGCACTTGCCTCACCCCAATAATAAAAGAATGCAGTTATTGTTTCACAGTGTATGTGTATAATTAGAAGATGTTTTACACTTAATCATATGACTGTTGGGATCTCCATGGGTAAGTTTAAAATCAAAATGTAATATTGACTATTTTTATTAATGTCAAGGGCAAGCCTTTGGCATTCATGGAGTTGTCCGTCTGGATCAAAGTAATAAATAAAACCATATTAAGCATCGTATTTCCTTTTTGAGTCACAATTTTGTAGGGTCTAAGAAAATTCGGCCTTTACAACATTGAGCATTTGATTCTTGTTTCCATACATACTGTTGAGGCTAGCAGTAAGCTTTTCTTATGTTTTGATTTTACAGCTTTATTGTCATCTGGAGTTGAACTGTCTACACTATTAAAATTTGATCACCTCTGTTGTAGCTTGTACTTTAGGCTACTTGTAGTTACATGCAGAGTATGTAATTATTCCATATAATTTTTATGTGTGTGTGCAGTCAAAAGAAATACCTTTACATCTTGTTGGTTATTTCTGCTATCACAGGAGAAATACAGAAAGTTGCATTCAAGATTGCCGGTGACTGTTGCTGAAACACTTCTATATACTGATCCTCAGATTGAGCTGCCTCTTTGGTTGGTTCATATGTTCAAGGTGATACTGTTAATTGTAATCTTGAATTTACTTCTAGTTTATGGCCAGTTGTGAGTTCATGGGAATTGCTTCTAAACATGATGCGGTTGCTCCCCTACCCTGTTCTGCCAACATACTATTTTGTTTCTTTTATGTGAATTGCTTCTTTAAGTTCTACTTTTTTGTGGCTCATAAACATCCATTTCAAAAGCCCAGTCATCCTTTCGATGTGTACACCTGATGTTTGTCTATGATTCTCACTGATATATTCTGAATTCACATACAGCGCCTAATTCCAGGTGGATGTTTTTTTGTTTGCATTACTCCCTGTGCATATGTAGCTTGATCCAATGATACAAGATAACCGACTTTGAAATGTACTAGGGTGGACGGAGGGCAATGTCCTGGGGGATGACTGGCCAGGAAGCAGATGCAGCAACCTTATTCAGACTCTATGTGGATTATGGTCGACATGCTGAAGCTACAAACTTGTTGCTCGAGTACCTAGAATCCTTTGCATCTTTGGTAAGTTAGCGTACCAAATTTCTCCCACCATTTGGTCCTTGGCTGAATGCTCCTCAGTTGATAATCATCATTTATACAATGATTTTCAGAGACCAGCCGATGTAGTCAATCGAAAAAAGATGTCGGCGATTTGGTTTCCTTACACAACAATTGAACGGCTGTGGTCCCAGCTTGAGGAGTTGCAGAGTGCAGGTCACATGGTTGAGCAATGTGACAAACTAAAAAGATTGTTGCGTGGAGCTTTGAAGAGCCACCTAAAACAGGTAGAGGTTTTTTGAGCCATAACGTTTGGGTCTCTCTGTCTTTTGATATGGCTACTGATTTGTTTGGATCTCCTTGGCGCACAGGTGGAGATGGACTCGGAGGATGCGCTATCCTCTGCAGCTGGAGAAGAAACACAGAATTCCAGCAGCTAGGTGCGGTGGAAGTAGTCTCGAATTTATTGTTGTTTGTGGACTTGTATTTAATCTAGTTGCTGTTAATATGGGCACCAGTACTTCTTATGTTATTTACCTGTTGTTTTGCTGGACTGATTGGAAGTATTTTTCCCAACAGAAACCTGATGACCTGTAATGGAATGGGGTCTTGCTTCTGGCTGATGACTGATGCTGATTTTGAACCCATGTGTCGCTAATGGATGATGTTATGATGGCAGTTACAATGATCTCGGTCTGTCTTCTCGCTCTATGAGCACAATTTAAAATGGAATGGTAGTAAAACGTTGGCTTGCCATTTTGAAAAAAAGTATAAATCGATTTTTGTTTGTCAATTAAATTTGAATATGTATTCATGACACAAGAAATGGTATCGCAAAGAACTCGACTCTCTGAGGCGCCTATAACTGGAGGCTAGCACTCTTCAATTTAAAGCGGTAGGGTTTAATTTTTATTAAACTAGTCCATCGCCATCACCCCCCTCCCCTTTTTAAGACGAAGATGCAGAAAACGGTTGGGTGACAATAGAAATCAGGGGCTAGTCTCGATCGCAGAAGACCAGCTTCGCACCCTTGAGGCAGAGACCCTGCTCACCGAGCCCCTCCACCACCTTCCCGTAGCTGTACCTAAGGGGCATCACACGCAGCATGCGGTGGAACTCCCTGATGCAATCCCCACGCCTCTTCCGGTGGTCCGCTCTGGCGCTCAATCCCACCCGTGTGATCTCTCTTTCCCTCTCTTGCTCTTTCACTGCATCACCATGACGGTCGTCGCTGCTGCTGCTGCTGCTGTTTCCGCTGTTCCGGGGGTCGCCCCAGTCTCTGACCCTCCTGCCCTCCACCAGCACGGTGACGGGCCCCGCCCTGCCCTCCGCGGCCATGGCCATGGCGACAACGAAGTTCATGAGGATGTCCTCGCAGTTGCGCTGGCGGTCCACCAATCGCCGCGCCTCGGCTAAGCGGGTCCAGCAGCTGTAGCGGTGGAGGTAGTCGGTTCCGAGGATCATGAACTTGGTGAGCACGATCGAGTAGCGGTCCGGGTGGATGGTGTAGATCCAGGTCCGGCGTGCCAGGTCCAGGTCGTGGGACCGCGCGAAGAAGCCCACCAGGCTGTGCTCGTGGGACCTCCACACCGCGAAGGCCAAGGCCAGGGACCGGTGGTCGACCTCCACGTCGTCGTCGCAGACGGCCACGGCACGCGTGCGGATGGCGGCGCGCGGCAGGAACCGGGCGTTGAGAGACGGGGACGGGTCGCGGACGAGGGTGACTTTGGAGGAGGAGGAGAGGAGGGGCGAGAGCACGTGGGAAGGTGTTGAAGGGTTGCCCCACAGGATGATGACCGCGGCGACGGAGGGGAGAGAGGCGTAGCCGGCTGCGAGGGAGCGCAGGAGCGGGAGGCGGCGCTCCGAATAGCCGCTGATGAGGACGGTGAGCTGGTCCGGCCGAAAGGTCAGCGGGTCCGGCAGGGATCGGGGATCGCAGGCGTCCTCTGAGGATGCGGCAGTGGTGCCGGAGAGAAGGGAGAACACTAAGAAGAAAGAGAAGAAGGAAAGGAGGTGTTTTCGCCGCTGCATCGCGGCGGCCGAAGGCGGAGGAGGCACGCGGACCGGGTGTGAGTTTCGGCGATGGGAGGGGACCAAGAAAGGTTTTCTTTCTGTCCTCTTTGGGTGGAGTCAACGGATCGGGGTCCTTGGATCGAGCAGTATGGGTGGTTTCAGATTGGATTCTAACCGCTCGTTAGGGATCAAGATTTGTCCAAAAAAGAAAAAAGTAGGTCCATTCACTCTCACTCGGAGGGTTGGCAAAAAGTAGACGATCGCAACGATGGTGGTGATGGTAGGCCCCATCAGGCACACCGAAACTCCCCCAACGTCCACGGGTGGAGATGGGGAGGGAGGGGCGGCGGTTTGGAATCCGACCAGGGCAGTGACTCTAGACCGTTGGTTGCGGTATTCCCGTTCATCATCAGGGTTCCAAGTCAGGCAACGGTAGCAGGAGCGTGGAGGGGCAACAAGGGAGGCGAAGCGGGGCATTTTTATTCATTCCCTGTTCATTAGATGGGATCCGAAAAACAAACTTTTTCATGCTGATCCATAACTTGATTCTTTTTGATAAGTTACTTTAACCTTTTTTTCATGAGATAGAGAGTTTCACCAACCCAATTGTTAGAGACGGATTCCTAAACTGCTATTTTTTCTGCTACATATAAAAATTATTTTTTTAATATTATTTTTTTTGGTTTTAAGAAATCGGATATTATTTTGTTTTTACACCAAACGAATGATCTTATTAGAGTTGAGATAGGGTGTCTCTGCCTCAACCTCTTATATTCTCAACTTAATCTTTGGATGATCTTCTTAATTATACGACTGTATATGCTGTGGGTAATCCCGTGGGCGGGACATCACCCAAACCCGTTTGACATAGGAAGTCGGGTCCCGACTTTGGAGCGGATGCGAAGGGAAATCCGTTAGCGGACCGTCCGTGGTCCGGACCATCGTTCTGTTCTACAAGTAAGTCGTAAGCGGGTGCGAAGAAGGCAATTCCAACGAATCCGAACAAACAAAAACATCCGTCGGTGGATCCCACGCGTTGGCCACAATCACCCGATAAGGCTCCTCTCCAAAACCCTAGCCTCCTCTCTCTCAAAGCTTCGCCGCCGACCGAATCGCCCGTCCAGAATGGAACACCAGCCCTCAACCCTCAACGACTCCATCACCACCACCACCAATAACAAGAGCAAGAAGAAGCGGCAGCTGCCGGGCCCGGAGGAGGTGCTGGCCCACTACGAGGCCCAGGGTCTGGGCTCCCGCGAGGCCTCCCTCCAGGCCATCGGCGAGCTCCAGTCCCTCCTCTACAAGTCCGTCGTATCCGGCCGCGGCGGCAAGAAGGACACCGACTCCGTCCGAAAGCTCGACACCCTCAACGCCCGCCTCGCCATCCTCGAGATGAAGCTCGACTCCAAGCCCGGTTTCCTCCCGTCCTTCGCCATCGGCCTCGCCTCCGGCGCCGCCCTCCCCCCCATCCTCTCCGGCCTCGGCGCCATGTGGAACGCAGTCAAGATCGCCGCCAGGAGCTCCCCTCCCTCTTCCTCTCTCTAGTTTCTTTTCTTTCTTTCTTCTCTATCCATCCTTTTTCATCTTTTCTTTCCTTCTGGCTAGCTGGGGTTGTGATGGCCGACCTGGATATACGTTATGAACATGAAAATATAATTCTTCTTTTTCTCGATATTAGCAGTTTAAACAAGAAAGAGACGATTAGCCAATGGGCATGGAGTCCGAAGTTTGTCAGGAAATTAGGATCTATTTCCTAAAAATAAGAATGGATTCCTGGCTTATTACTGAACATTTTACATAGGTTAGTCATTCGATGTTAGTCATTATGGAATTTAATTTAAAAATGATATAGAAAAAAGATAAGAATTACAAATATCAGTTTACAGAATTACAATATCAATTTATTTTCCTGTTCTTTTCTATGAAGTTGAAGCTTTGGAATATATCTTGCTCTGTTCATTCTTCAACCAAATCGTAGAGGTTGTTGCTTATGTGTTTTTCAGTTATGGTGCTCCATGGATTTCTATTTCCAGACTGCATATCATATGAAAAATAGCTGATAACCACTAACATACATTCTGAGCCCCTGGGGTTCCTCAAATGTTTGATTCTATCTGCAGAAAAAAAATTGCTCTGCTAAATGATTAGTATCAGTTGATTTTCTAGATTACTGAAATGCTGCGCTCCCCACCTATCTAGTTTTGATACTTAGCAGAAGTGCACAAATGACTGCAAGATCATGCAACTATCTTGTTTGGCTGAGTGACTTCTGAGTAAATTTAAACCAAAACAACATGAAATCTTATGAACAAACAAAATCCAGAGGGCCTACCTCAAACATTCTACTATCAATTGACAAACTGTAGGATGATTACAGTTGAAGGTGTTTCCACAAGCTGAATAATTATAGAACTCGCCCTGCAGAAAAACAAAATGCCTGCCTCTCTTTAGTTGATGAAACGCTTCCGATGAAAAACCATAATATAATATGTAAGTATATATGTGTATTCATACATAGATACATGTAATTCGTTTATATACATGTATGCATATAAAAAGAAATAAGTGGAAGAAATGAATAGATCTGCACTGATCAAATAAAGATTCCTAGGTAAATATGATTCTGTCATTTATCCCAAAAAAAAAAAAAAAAAAATCTTCCCTAAAGGGTTTGGTTGATCCATAAACATGAGAAAGAAATAACTTACTGACAATGTGGGCAAGCACATTTTAAGTGCTGGTGTCTCTGCCCCTAAATGATAATATGGGACCATTCTCATTCCCTTCAGCGGAATGATTCAGGACGACATTCAAGAGCACCTAAAGAAAATCTAGCGAGAAAAATCAGTAGATAATAGAGATGGAGATTAGATAGAATATGCACCAAGCACCTTAATTACCTCAATGCCTCGTTTATGAGTTTCTCTAGCAAGTATTGAATTCATTGATTGCATCACTGCCACAGATAGTCATGCAGGCTGATGAATACCTCATCATTGGTGCAAATAGTTTATTGTTGAGTGTCCCCAGAAATTCAACCTGACACAGGAGATAAAAAGATCAAGGAAAATGATGAGAAATTCTCCACAAAGGATGGACAAAGTTGCTGCTGAGGAAGTTAGTAAAGTTTTTATATGATAGAAGATGAAAAACCTGAAAAATGGGGACTGATTATAAAGCATTTATATAAGATGATGCAAAATGTAGTCACATTAAATTAGAGGAAAGGCCGGAGGCCCTGAGTTGGCTTTAAAATCAACAAAATGAACCCTGTAAAGCAAGATGCTTTAATTTGTGCAGAGGGTTAAAAAGGAGGTCGGGAAGACTCGAGAAAATTAAAATGCAAGAAAGGATTTTAAGATTAGGAAACTAGTAAAAGCATGCAAAGCTTCAAAGTTTATTAAATCAACAATATTTACAAAATGGCCTTTTGGCATATCCTAGGCACAAGGCACTATAATACCAAGTCCAACAAGCTCTTGAAGCCTCCACGCCATACAGGCTGCGCCACAAGTGCCTTTAGCAGCGGGACTATTGCAATGACCTGGAAATCATGGAGCAGCTGACAGGACTCGAACCCTTGATTTGGCAACTTCGCAAAGCATCAGGCTAGGTGATGACGAAGTGGACACCCTTAAATAAGAGACAGCCCGAGAAACTTATGCATGCAATATTACTTTTAGAGTCTATACTCTACCGAAATTCTCTCTCTTCTATATTGTTGCCTCGTTGTTCTAACATCGGAGGATCTTCCATTGGAAACTTTTTGACAAGTGAATTTTTTTGCAGACCATATCTGGAGAAGATTCACCCCCCACATCTCGGTCAGCTTGCTCAATTTATCTCTAGCTGACCTCAAGGTTCTCTGAGCTTCACTCTGACCTCAATTCGATTCGGCGGCAACAGTATTAATAGAAGATAATAGCTAATTTCTTTTAAGAAATAGATGATAATTAATTTCTAACTGTTATTGGCCAGAATATTGACGATAACATGCCAGTCATGACTATTAGTCAGAGAGATAGTAATATCTCAAAATTTTGCTAAAATCCCAGCATTGTAAAAGAAATAATTTTAGATTCTTCCGACTTTCATTTTTCTGGTTGAGAGTATACCGTTGTAATAATCTCCTCCCGAAAAAGGTTCACATGCATTTTGCTTGTATCTGAACTGAGCTCTTAGTCCATTGCATCCTCTTGGTTATATACAAGAGAGGTCAAGCACTCTATCCCAGCCTTGAATTGGGGGGGTAGAACTTGGGGCCTCCCTTTGGATAATCCTGCTTCATCTTCAGAATTGGAAACATGATCTTTAGTATTATAGAATATAAGATCTCGTTCAGCCATATCAATCAAATCTCTCCCATTCTATTCATGTAGGAGAGGAAGAAAAAAAAAACTCATTGGTTTTTTTTTTAGTTCTATAAATATAGACCTGATCTCGCATGCATTCATGTGAATCTTGTTAAATTGCACAAGATTGTCCAAATGGACTCTAAATGGATGGTTTCATCTACGAATTCAGCAGGAAATATAATCCAATTCTACCGAATTACCCTAACAAGCCCTATAAGAAAAACAGAAATATGCATATAATTAGTTAGATACATTTGGCCTTCACAAGATGCACTTAATTTCTTTTATAAATATTATTATTATTAGTATTATATGTTGATCAACTAGATATGAAATATACTACATTATTGGCCAACGGCTGAGGATAGCCATACACGTCCAGAGTCGGATTTAAATACCTCTTCAGTAGCAGGCCGATAATAAGTCTGGCCATCGAAGGCTTTGTGGGGAGCAAGCCCTCCTACTTTTTGATCGAGATGTGCATTGAGGTCCATGGACCAGGTGATGCTCTAGTACCGTCCATCATTTATAGGCCAAGCCAAACTTCTTTTGTGGGAGCAATCTGGATGGAAAAATAAATTCCATACCGGATAACCATATTCAGTGAAGAAGGTAGATGAAAGAAATAATAAAATAATTGATGGGAATCATATTTATTTATCTGAGAAAGAAGATAATAAAAATAACAAACAAATACCACCATAGATGGTATTTGTTTTCCCTCGGTTACCGAGTCGAGGTAATCTAAATATATTATTTTTTGACAGATGTCGTAACTTATATTATATTAATATTTCTATTAATTATATGTGATACTTAATATCAGTACATTAATATGTTATAAATATAATAAATATATGGATTAATAGTTTATAATAAGAATACATTTAATATTTTATATATTCATTAATAAATAATAAATATTTATTAATCATCAATGAATCTAATATAAGATTTAGTAATAATTGATATATTTATTTATATATCAAAACATACTAAATTTTATTTATAATAAGAAATGTAGTTTCTAATATATGTATAATTAATTTAAAAATATTTAAATTTAATCGTATTTATGTAATTATATGTATAACTTATGTAAATATATTTTTAAAATTCGAAATAGCTAATACTACAGCATGTGTGTAAGTGGGCCATAAATATAGAACAAATGAACTCAAAAAATATTATTATTATTTGACTTGTTTATTTAAAAATATCGTTAGAAATTTGACCGTTTTTCCGTATAAGATTACCACCAACCAAACATAGTAATGTTTTCTCATGCTTTTTTTTCAAAAATAATTTTTCTACCATCAAAATATGATAAAATTTTTTTTTTTCTATAATTATGTTTTTAGATATATAATTTTCAGAAATTCTCGAATTATTTCATGCATACTCTATCCAAATGAACCCTAAAATTTTAGCTGCCATCGGGGATCGGTCTCGCCCGATTTGGCCCACTACTCGAAAAACTGATGGGGGTCTGCTCCCGACAAAAGCTTCGAAAAGCCGCAAAAGATGAGAAGTCTTTCTCCCTCCGAAGTGGATGGGATGGGAGAAGAAGGGGAAAGACAAAGCCTCCCGGATTCTCCTCGGTTTGTCGATCCCATCCATAACGGATATCATCAATACTGTTACAGTCTCCCCGGAAGAAGAGAGAGAAAAAAAGGGAAAATAATGCATATCAGTTGAAAATTAATAATATTTTCAAAAGAATGTCAGGAATATTTTACACAAGAAAACTATGCCTTGCTTTTCTTTTTCTGTTCTGATCCTTTCTGACAATATTTTCAAAAGAATTGGAATGTGCAGCTGTTAGAATCCATTTTAATTGAGTCGAAAATTTTGATATGTTTCATGGCAACTTGGTTGCATTTATTTCAATCCGAGATCCCGGTGCAATGTAAACCTCAAATGACAAAACTATCTTCCTTAAACCTCAAATGACAAAAGAATTGTTCAATTCATTATTGTTCAAGGTCGCAACTGACTTCCACTTCCAGTGACCTTCCCCCAACCAAGCAAAGATAAATTGAAGGCAAGCTTAGAATTGATGAACTGGCGGAGCCCAAGGTCCACCCATGCGAACAAGACGATAGCGGGCAAAGGAAGAGGCCAATTAGTGTAGAGATTGATAGCATGAAGTTGGAAAGAAATCTTGGACAGTTCAGAGTTATTGCAATCAAGCAGGTTACGAGTATATAAGATGGCCGGGGCCCGAAATCACTGCATTAGTTGATGTTGGCGTCGGAAGACAACTTCAAATTTTGCAATGCGCCCTTTACAATTTCAAAAGAATATATAAAATAATACATCTCAACAGCCCAACATCTAGAATATCTGCAAAAGAGTGGGGGAAATAGGGCTGTAGCTTTCTGAAAAATGCCAAATTAAAGAAGAAATCTCTTGTGAAAATCAATCCTGTTGTTCTGTAGCTTTCCCTTATTGCTGTCTTAATTGTCAAATAGCATAGATAACAAGGAATTAGTTATGAATCTTTTGCGTAAGATTTCTTTGCTGCATAAGCTTTCTCTTTCCTAATTTTTAATCAAATCATTATGGAAAAAAATTACCAAGTTATATATATATATATGTGCGCATAAAATTTCCAAGGTCGCACTAAATAGCTAATGGATAGCATCTAGCTCCACTATCACATGGAAAGTGGAGTTTTCACGTCATTGGAAGCATCAACTTAGGAACCGGGCATTCTCCAGACTAGGAAAAAAATATGGTTTTCCAAACCAAGGAGGCACGTACATATAGATAATTTCGGAGCTTTTGCCTGACAGTAGATTTACAAGTATCACAGTTAATAATTAGTATAGTTGAAGAGAAGAGTAATATTGGAATGAAGAAAACCATCAATCGGACATTACCTTTTAAAAGTGATACATCAAATCTCAAGATGATCTTGTCATCTTATGATTGATACAGGACGCTACATTTTTTACAGGTGGGTGGCTGCAATTAAATTGAGCTAGCAATTGTCGAGTTTTGCCTACCCTCAACGACACCTGCCTAATATTATTCCCTTTGCTACGTCTTCCTTGCAACTAATTATAGAAAAAGGCCAACCTACCAACATGCATAAAGGCGGTCGACAAGGAAATTTGCAACTTCAACACTATGGCTTGAAACTTTCCACCTCTACAATCAATATATATATATATATATATATATATATATATATATATATATATATAGAGAGAGAGAGAGAGAGAGAGAGAGAGAGAGAGAGAGAGAGAGAGCGAGCATTAGAAAAAAGAACATCATGCTAGATGCTCCCATGAAATCCTTCCTAATATCTTCACACAATCTAAAATAATCATCATTCATAATTTTTTTCCATTGAAGATGGAATAGGCTACATAGCCCAATTAACGTAACACCAGAGAATCAAAACAGCCATTGCCCGCACCAGTTTAAGCCATGTATGGAAGAGGCACAGGCATATCTTACCCACCCAAGCATTCAAGAATCAAGATTGCATGCTCATGATCCTTCTTCGTTCAGGATAACCTACTATCTTCTAGCTGTTGGCGGACGGCATAATAAAGAAAATAATGACAAACAACATAAAAGTTCAATTACGACAAAATAATTGGAATTAATTGTGAAGAAAATATTGGAATTAATATTTCCCCATCAGTAGCGTCTATCATAAAACAACAGGGAAATACCATTCTTTTTTTATGGTCCTCTCCAATTCAACTACATCACCATCATCATCATCAACCCCATCCACAGAACACATACTATCAAAAGTGAACGAAAATCTTACCAGTTCAGCCATATATACGAGACGTTCATGCACTAAAAGTCAGTTATCCTAATCAATTGCATTAATATTTTTCATCATCATCCACCCAAAAAACGCCCCCAAACTCAAAGTTTGAAGGAAAATATTGGGATCTCATGTATGGAAACATGAATATGGACGGATGCATGGAAAACACATGGCCTTCCCCCTCGTCTTACCAGATTGCATCATCATTTCTTCATACATAAAGGAAAAAAAAGGTTAAAAACTAAAAATCCTCGAGGACCGAAGACCCTTCAAAAATAAATCACAAAAAGCCCCCGATCAAACGTTAGTATTGGACAAAAGAGGAGCGAAGCTACTGTACGAGGGGTCCTTCTTGCAGGGGGAGGATGAGGCGCGGTCGGCGAAGAGACGGAGGAAGGCGTCGAGATTGAGACCCTTGAACCGGTCCTCGTCCCGCTCGAGGGCGTCGACGACCCACCGGAAAAAAGCCGGGTCGCATGGAAGCGCAAGACCGCCGGCCGGTTGGAAGCCGTACTCCTCCTCCGCCCGGTCCAGCAGCGACGCGAAGACCGGCAGGTTCAGGAACCGAGTCGGGATCACGAACCGCCGCCGCTCCGGGCCCACGTACACGGCCACGAATCCGGCCCGCACCGGCCGGTTCGAGCCGGAGTCCCACTCCAAGGGAGAGGAGCGCCGCTCTCCGCTGCCGCCGCGGAGGCTGAGGGACCGCCACCGCTTCATCACCCGCTTCAGCTGCACGATCTGCCGTATCTTCACCACCTTGTTGATGGCCGTCGCCATATTTTTTTTTTAAAAAAATACCAATAAGACACTGAAAGAAAACTATTATTATCGTAGAAATAATTTCGAAGAAACTCACTCACTCTTTCTTCTTTCTCTTTTCGACGATGGAGAGGGATGGGTTGAGGAGAAAGAAAGAAATGATTTTGAGAAGCTGGAAAGTTTATAGTGGCGAGCGAATGGAGCTTGAAGAGGTGAAGGAGGGCTTAAATATTAGAAAATAATAAGTTCATGGATATACTAGAATACCCTTCTGTTTATATCCGGATGAACATGTATCAGCATCTTGCCAAGTCAATTCAGTATACGCCTGTGCCTTTTCTGCATCATCCCTGCGGGGGAACAAAATCTGAAGGCAAAGAATTGATTATATTCTGATCGCATAATTTACCAAGCCTTCGTGAAATCCGAAAAATTCTGATGGCAAGGTAATGAGTCGCGTGTGTGTACGCAATGAAATAAAATCAATTTATTTTGAATAGAAGAATCGAGACAGATTTATTTTTTCAGAAACTGCTTTATTTAGCAGATTTGCTTGTATCTCATCATAGTCAAACTCTTTCTAAAATCTCCATCATTATATAGTCGATTTTTAGCAAGCAGATTTTTCGGGCTTTTTTTGGTTGGTACATATTTCTTAGATATTTGACCAGTCGTAAATTGTAGACCGCTGGTTCTTTGTTTACTGCTGCCACTAGTTAGGCATTAATAGACAAAGTATATTTATTTCTAAATAATATCAGGGCCATAGTTATTTATACAATATATACAGTATGCCGGTACAAGGAAGGCTACCACAATCTTTGACCAATCAGCTCTTCCATTTTTTTTTGGTACAATCCAATAAGCTCTTCTATCAATTGCTATTCGCTGAGCAGGCCAAAATTTATTCTGGATGCACACTTCAAGAGTCCCTGCGCAAGTGCTCCATCCATCTTGTACTACTTTTTTAATCTATTCTGGTCCTAGCGAAGATCCAGTTCTGTTAGTCCAGTCATTGCTGATGGGTTCGCATCAGTTATTGGAGTAGTTGCATAGATTTGCGTCATATAGTCATTGGAGGATTCTATTTCTATCCGGTCATTCTCAACTAAACTGTATTTTAATCAATATTTTATATACCCCAATACTTCTCAAGATTTTTAATCGCCAGTGCTAGTGGTCGACACATCATTGTACGGCTCCTGCCGAGATTAGATTCCAAATATTCAGATAGAATGGATGGCTCTTGTGAGGAGGAGATGGAAGCCGGATGGCTTCGTACGACCTTCCAACTACCCTGGAAGATTGATACGGCCAGAATGCCGTTTAAATCCATAACAAATAGCGATGTATTGGATTAATATAGGGACTGAAATCAAACAGGGTGAAGCTGCTGCTCGCTGCTTGCTGCTTGCTGCTTGGAAAAGATAAAGAATGCAGCAGCCTGCGATGCCTAGGAAGGAGGGCAACCCAGGTGCACCGTTACCAGCGCGCGTAACACTCGGATTTAACTATGAAAGTATCCCTCCAAATCTATATAGAAATCATTTATAAAATTTTGGAAATAAATGGAAAAACGGGAGGATAGCCTCCTGCCAGAGGAACGAAAAGATTGATAAAGTTTATAAACGGGAGGATAGCCTCCTTCGTCGCACGGCACTCTGGAGAGTTTCCGTGGACATCTATAGGAGATATTTCTGCAGATCTGTACTCTTTACTTTATCATGATCAGGCAGAATGTACTCACTTTAGAGCTATATAATTTGCCGTTTTGATAAAAAAAAAGACGATAAATTCCACCCGCCTTAGCAAGCAAAATAAAAAAATAAAAAAAGACAATAAATAATTAAAAGGATGCGTCGACCAATAGGAGGATGACAGGTAATGCCGGGAAGGTTGGCCCGGCGTGGGGTCCACTGGCGCGGGCGGCGCTGACCGACATTCGGAGCAGAGTTCGGAGTCGGGCGTAGATTCGATTCTTTGTTGGACCGGCGGTGGTTGTCCGACCGGCTCGTGAAACCGCTTTGTCGTGCAGGGGGGGGTGGGATTTTTGTCGAAAATCGGAAAGGAGAGGCCAGTGGGCGTCCCACACAAGCACGTGGCGTCCACCAACACCAACCCTAGCTAACCACCCCACCCCACCCTTTCTTTTTTTTTCTTCTTTTTGCCTATTTTTCTTCATCTAGACATAAGCATTCCATGGGCGTGGATTCCGTTAAAATATAGGAATTATGACTAGAGACAATCTTGCTGGGAACTGCAACTTGGATATCTAATTTTTAATAGTATTTAGAGTAACCATTATGTAGGCAACTAATAATAATCTAAATTAATATAATACTACGCAATCAGATTTGTCTAGCTCATGATCTACACGGCAACTCAGATATATATAAAAATTTTCTAAAATATTCTAGTTGGAGTCCTCTAACTAATCTAAAAGCAAAAACGAGCGGATCACAAAGAGCCAACTTTTAAAATCGAAGCCTCTTGGCTCAACCCGGCAACTAGTCAGCTCTCCAATAAACCCAAGCGGAGCAAAATCTTTTCATGACAAAGGCAGCCTGACCTCTTCGTCGAAATACACACAAGATTTGGATGATTCTATCACGTGCCAGGCAGTTACGACACGTCTTCGATTCTTACGCCATATCAGCAAGATGTTATAACATAACTCTGAGTTTGTTAAGATACAATTCGTGGAAGATTCGAGATCCTAGCTATAAATAGGCCTAAAGACCCTCCATGAAAGATAATAATAATCCCTCTAGAGTATCCCTAATATTGGAATTATTGCAACCATTCTATGTATTCATTTTTTTTTCTTACTTTCTACGAAAAACTCTTTCTGGCTGAAGTACCAGAAGATCCGGCCGGAGCCAATCTAACGAGCTCTCTAATTTTTTTCTGTTGTCTTGTAGATCCATGGAGATGATTTGCATCGGTATTTTGGGATTGGCAGCAACGCATTTCATGGTAAATCATGATAAGAGAAATTCTTGCCCCTAATCTCTGCACTTGGCGGTGACAACTTCACTTGCAAAGAGCACCTACCATATAGAGCACGGATCCTCATTTCCAGTGGATTTTTTTTTTCAAGTTATGGTTCAAAAGTCCGTACATAATTTACGCAGTATGGGTGGTTAGCGGGCCTGTGCTTTGTAAAGTAATCCTTCGAGAGTTGTACTTGAAGTTTGAGTCAATATTTCGTATAATGGATATAAAACTGTCCAAAAAGGAACAAATTCCCTCTTGAAATCCTCCTATTCGCCTATTCAAAATTTAAAATGGATCGCAATATTTTGACTGCTTGATCCTTTGTGACTAGATAGGAGATTGATTTAAGCTTTGTTTTTAGGGGAAAAAAAATAAGAACTATGTATTTGGATCCTGTTGAACCACCGGACAAGATGCAGCAAGGTGGGAAGTGTATGCATCTTGGCTAGTGCCATCTCCTGTTGTCCTACGATATACAAACAAATAGTATTTTGCACAGGATCATTCTTGTTTAAGTTCGAATTGGAGAAGATGTGAAAAAAAAGGAAGTTATGGAAAGAATATGAGAATTGATGATTTATCGAGTTATGACGTGATGTAGAGCAACAATTTATATAACCAGAGGAACTTAGATGATTAAAATTGAATCTCTTTATAGTATTAATAATGCCAATGTTCTAATTCTATAAATATAGAACATACGACCCTCTTGTTTGCATGACAAGTATGGAAAATCTTAATATTTCCTGCGCAAATCCCATGAAATACCGAAATTCTTTCTTTGCTTGATTCTAAAAATCTCGAGTAGAGTTGGCGGTTTCTTCCCTTATTGATGTTGGAACTCTTTGAAAAATATCAGCGAAGGAACCGGATTAGGTTGCAACCCCTTGCCGCCACAATATTCTCTTCGATGTCAAGCGCATGAATTAAGAAGAAAATCCAATATCCAAAAGAAAAGAAGAAAAAAGCAGCCTCTACAGTTTATCTACAATTGGAATGAAGAAATCCGGTCTTCAGATCAGCAGCTACACCAGCCTCTGCTTCATGTTCTCAGAGTCTAACTTCCACTTTCAATGTCCACTCTGTCTGCTCCAATTTAAGTTCCAGCCTCATCTCTTACCGGACTTTGTTGTTCGTCAACTTTCAGATCCCGGTCTCATGGAAGTTGGCCCGGAGTCCATCTGTCATTACAAATCCCTGTTTTCCCTCCTCTCTTGGAGGGGAGCCAATCTCCTCTTCTTTCTTTTTACTCCATTAATAAAATTATGGTGGCACCTTGCCTCCCTGCATCTCAAAAAATAAATAATAAATAAATGAATAAATGGATACTTTTATCCAGCAACTGCTGAGGGAGCGTCTTCTAGGTTGCGGAGCTTTGCCTGAGTCTTTTTAACGTTGCCTTGCTCCAATTCCTAGGCTGGAGACATGGTCAGTGTCCTTTGGGTTGCACATGAACAATGGTAATATATAATGGAGAAGAGAGAGTTGGCTGAGGCAGTCAAATAGCTTCGGTGGCAGCTATTCGGATCTCATTGCTTTTCAAAAGGTGGCAGCTAATTAAGCAGTATATATTATCCATATGGGTGTTGTATGACTGCTGCAAGATGGTGGATGGGTTAAGATGGCAATGAGAGCAGGCAGAAAGAATCAGCTGGAGATTGATCATCTATATGACAACAAAACTTTCAGCAATGATAAGCAGGAAATTTTAACCTCAGTTTTTTTTTTCAAGATTAAAAATATTTTGTTATTTTTTCTTGGTAAAAAAAATATTTTTGTTATTCAAGATAACGTAATCAAAATGTACAATTTCATGCAGCATGAGAATATTCCATTTGGAAATTTTAAGCTAGCTTTAGTTATTTCCAGCTTCAGGTTCTGTTCTCTTCATGGGTCAAACATATAATGCGGCTCATCATCTAATAAAGCAAGGTATTAGTACGATATGTACTAACTCCACTTTGATTTCCTTACTTCCATGTTTTCTTATCTTATTGAATAGATGATGGCCTAAGTGAATCAAACGAAGGGGCCGGGCTCACTCGAGCGAAATTGCTAAAGGTCTCTCGCGAAAACAAGATGTGCTCTCATAAAAAGCTCAAATTATATGTTGAATAAGACCCACACCATCAAGATATCTCAAGATTTTATTATTATATATGCGAACAATCAATGATTTAGGCTCTCTTAAATAAGCTGTCACGCCCCGAACCCGGGACCCGGGGCGCGAGCAGACGCCGCGCACCTGCAGGGCGGACCCCGCAGGCACGCAAGGCAGATAAATCAGATTCAACATCAATAAAAGATAAATTTCAACTTTCAATTCAAATGTCTACATATGCAAATATCAAAGAAAAAGTCCATATCCACTAGCTAACTACATCATGACCACTCCATCCCGTAATCCCTATAATCATATATCATCACCTGCAAAAATATAAATAATAGGAGTGAGCTAACAGCTCAGTAGGCGACATCATGCAATAAAGTCATCATATAACATGTCATAATGCATATAAAAGCAGCTAAACTCATAAATCCAAAAATCCACACAATAATCTGTAAACCCGATCCGAGACTCAAAATATCTCAACCGCATGACTACGGCCACATCACCCAGTGGCATGGTTACACCGAAGTGCCAATACAACTCTCCGAAGAGCCGCTCCACTGAGCCAACGCACCACTGTGCCGCACCCCCTGGTGCCAAACTCACGCTCCACCGAGCCGCTCCGAAGAGCAAAACGCACCCCTGTGCCGCCACTATTCTATCACCGGTGGTCGCGGTGTCGGAACTAGTTCCTCAGTACAAGTCGACAGGGCAAACGTATCATCCCATTGGCGGGGTCTAGACTATAGTCACGCGGATTTTAAAAATCAATAAATCAACTTTCTATATCAAAATCATAATCATACTCCCCACAGTAAAGCATATAACAATTTATGAGATTAAATATTTAATTTTAATTCTAACACATATTGCTAATAATAAATCAATAAATCAACATATGCAAGATACATGTTAGAATTCTACTTTAAGGCAACGGTCACCTACCTGGGTTCGCTTAAAGAATCCCTGTCACAGATATCACGAACCCCTGTTTAAAACATAAACATTAATTATTTAATGAACTAAGAAACATAATTTTAAACTATTTCCAATTTCTTAAACTCCTAAGTTCATAGATCCAAGAATGGGCCCCTAAGATCAAACATAGACCCTAAAATCAGAACCCTTTAAACCCAAGTCAATTGTGGCCCAAAACAGATTAGGCCCAATTGAACCAAACCAGATGACAGGTCCAGATCAAATTTCGGGCCCAACCCAAACCAGCCCACAGATCCAATCAGGCCCAACTCAGCCCAAAAGCAGGTCCCTAGCCCAACCCAAACCAGGTCTGATCAGACCAGATTAGACTCAAGTCAGACTAACCCAAATTTCTGACTCAGATCCAAACCATAACCCAAACCCATTCACTCAAATCCAGATCAAACCAAATACAAGGATTAGGTGGAACCGGTTCATAATCTAAACCGGTTCATGGTCTGATCCCCACTTGAGGCACGGATTTCAAAGCCAGGAAAAACCCAGGCCGAATGAAGAAGAAGAAGAAGGAAGAGAAGAAGAAGAAGAAGAAGGAAGAGAAGAAGAAGAAGAAGAAGAAGAAGAAGGAAAAAGAAGAAGGGGGGGGGGTGGCTGGTGGTTCCGGTCGGCCCTCGGCGGCCGACCGTGTCCCTCGGCGGCGGCGCTCGGCCAGCCGCCGTCGGCCATCCCACCTTCACGGGCGGCGCCGGACGGGAAGAAGAAGAGAAGAAGGAGGAGAAGAAAGGGAAGAAAGAGAGGGAGACCGGGGCTGGAAGCCCGGCACCCGTTCACCCACCTCCGGCCGAACCCGTTTCGGCCGGATTGACCTCGGCCGGCCACCGTCGGCCGGCCGAATCCCATTAAAAATTTTCCAAAATCAAGGGATGAAAACCGGTTGTCATCCCTCTTTTCTCTCCCCTTAAATTCCCCAAAAAAAACAATAAATAGATTGCCTTTCTCACCTCTAGTCGTCGGCGTGGTTCCCCGGCGGCGATGGCGACTCCGGCAGCGGCGGCGGCTCCGGCAAACCTCTCAAGAAAATGGAAGAAGATGAGGGGAAAACTCAAATTTTTAGAGGGATGGGGAAGGGATGGGGCTCGGATGAGGCTCTCAGAGGAGAGAAAGAGGGAGAGAGAGAGAGAGGGAGAGAGGGGAAGAGGGGGTGGTGCGGTGATTTCGCTGGCCGTTCGGCCGGCGTGGTCATCGTGGTCACCCCCACGATGACCCAGCTGAAGTCGGCATCCCTTGCCGACTTCAGTCTGTTGGGCCCTAGAACGGGCCCAATTCGAGTCTTCACACTCTAACCAACTAAAAAAAAATTTCGTCCTCGAAATTAAAACATACCTCAATCCGAGAACAAGACAGAAAACTTCTCTCTCATCTCCTCCTCCAGCTCCCAAGTAGCTTCTCTCTCACTGTGATTGCTCCACTGCACCTTTACATAAGGAATCGTGCGCCTCCTCAAAACTTGGTCCTTCCTATCCACTATACGGATAGGCTGCTCAACATAAGAAAGATCTGCGCGGAGCTGCAAAGGTGCCACTTCAATCACATGACTGGAATCAGCAATGTACCTCCTCAACATAGAGACATGAAAAACAGAATGAACTCCCGATAGAGCAGGTGGAAGTGCCAGTCTATAAGCAACAGATCCAACTCTCTCGAGAATCTCGAAGGGTCCCACATATCTCGGACTGAGCTTGCCTCGAACTCCAAACCGCATGATCCCTTTAGAAGGGGATACTCTGAGGAACACATGATCTCCGACCTGAAATTCCAATTCCCGCCTCCTGATATCTGCATAGCTTTTCTGTCTGCTCTGAGCTGCTCGGAGTCGTTCTCTGATCAACTGAATCTTTTCCACTGTCTGCTGCACCATCTCTGGACCCAAGATCTTCCTCTCCCCCACATCATCCCAACAGATAGGCGATCTGCACTTCCTACCATATAGAGCCTCATAAGGAGCCATCTGTATGCTTGCCTGGTAGCTATTATTATAAGCAAACTCTACCAGTGACAAGTGATGATCCCAAGAGCCCCTCATATCAATAGAGCAGGCTCTCAGCATATCCTCTAGAATCTGGATGGTCCTCTCAGACTGTCCATCTGTCTGTGGATGAAAGGCTGTACTGAAGCTAAGGGTGGTCCCCAAAGCTCTGTGCAAGCTGCCCCAGAAATGTGCCACAAACCGGGAGTCTCTGTCTGATACAATGGATACTGGAACTCCGTGCAGCCGTACTATCTGCTCGATATATAATTCTGCCAGCTTCTCCAGTGTCATCCCAGTCTTGATTGCCAGAAAATGAGCTGTTTTGGTCAGTCTGTCTACGATCACCCAGACTGAATCATGACCTCTAAGGGTACGAGGTAGCCCTGATACGAAATCCATAGTGATATGCTCCCATTTCCACTCTGGAATCGGCAGAGGCTGTAGCATACCTGCTGGTCTCTGATGCTCAATCTTAACTTGCTGACAAGTTAAGCATTGAGATACATGCTGGACAATCTCCCTCTTCATGTTATTCCACCAAAACACCGCTTTCAGATCCTTGTACATCTTGGTACTGCCTGGGTGCACTGTATATCCCGTACTGTGAGCTTCATCCATGATTTCCTTCTTCAGACCAGGATTATCTGGAACACAGACTCTGTTAATAAACCTCAAAGAGCCATCTTCATGTATACGGAAATCTGACTGTGTACCAGACTCGATATCCCTCCTGATCTTCTGGAGTCGAGGGTCATCAACTTGCGCTGCCTTAATTCTATCAATAAGTGTAGGCTGGACTCGCAAGTTTGCCAATTTCATAGTAGCCTCATGTAGATACACCTCTATCTCTGCTCTCCTCAGATCTTCCAGAATATCCTTCTGAGTAGTAATCAAGGCTGCAATATTCCCTGAAGATTTCCGGCTCAGTGCATCTGCTACTACATTTGCCTTTCCAGGGTGATAGTGGATAGTCAGATCATAATCTTTTAACAACTCCAGCCACCTCCTCTGTCTCATGTTCAGCTCTTTTTGAGTAAAGAAATATTTCAGACTTTTATGATCAGTGAATACCTGGCATGTCTCTCCATACAGATAATGTCTCCAGATCTTTAAGGCAAAAACCACAGCTGCAAGCTCAAGATCATGAGTGGGATAATTCTCTTCATAGGGCTTAAGCTGTCGGGAGGCATAAGCAATAACCTTCCCATTTTGCATTAACACACAACCCAAACCCTTCTTGGAAGCATCACTGTAAATGGTAAAATCAGTACCGGTAACTGGTAGGGTCAGAATAGGTGCTGATACTAGACGGTGTTTCAATTCCTTGAAACTTTTCTCACACTGATCCGACCATTCAAACTTTACTCCTTTGCGAGTGAGTCGAGTCAGGGGTCCAGCAATACTAGAGAAGCCCTCCACAAACCTTCTGTAATAACCGGCTAGTCCAAGGAAGCTGCGAATCTCAGACACATTACTCGGTCTGCTCCAGTCAACCACAGCTTCAATCTTCTTTGGGTCAACCATAATTCCATCCTTAGAGATAACATGCCCCAAAAACATCACCCTGTCCAACCAAAATTCACATTTCTTTAATTTACTATACACTGATTCTGCCTCAGAGTCTCCAAAACAATCTTCAAGTGATGCTCATGCTCTGCCTGACTCCTTGAATATATCAGAATATCATCAATAAATACTATCACAAATTTATCCAGAAAAGGCTTAAACACTCTGTTCATCAGGTTCATAAATGCTGCTGGTGCATTAGTCAAACCAAAAGGCATCACAAGGAACTCATAGTGTCCATACCTGGTATGGAAAGCAGTCTTGGCTATGTCAGACTCCTTTATTCTCAGCTGATGATATCCAGATCGAAGATCAATTTTCGAAAATACCTGAGCACCCTGAAGCTGGTCAAATAAATCATCGATCCGAGGTAGAGGGTACCTATTCTTAATAGTCACCTTATTGATTTCCCGGTAATCAATACACAGTCTCATGCTACCATCTTTCTTTCTGACAAATAATACTGGAGCACCCCAAGGAGAGACACTAGGTCGAATGAAACCTAGATCCAATAGCTCCTGTAATTGGTCCTTCAGCTCCTTTAGTTCAGCAGGGGCCATTCTATAAGGAGCTTTAGACAAAGGTGCAGTACCAGGGATTATATCAATAGCAAACTCGACATCTCTATCAGGAGGTAAGCCAGGCAGATCATCAGGAAAGACATCAGGGTACTCACTGACTACTGGTATATCCTCAATTCTCTATTCAGACTGCTCAGAATCTGCAATTGCGGCCATAAAGATGGGAAACTCCTTTCTAAGAGATCTTATGCCCTGCATAGCAGACACTACCTGAGAAGAGACACCCCAGTCATCACCCATAAAACTGAACTCATCAGTACCCGGGATCCGGAAAGTCACCCTCTTCAGAAAACAGTCTATGGTAGCGTGGTATGCAGCCAACCAATCCATACCCAGGATTACATCAAAGTCACGTAAATTCATAACAATCAAATTAGCTCTCAAATCTCTATCCTCAACTAGTACTGGACAGGAAATGCAGATCTGACTAACTGTCATCGTAACCCCAGCTGGAGTACTAATACATAATTCCCTCTCTAAGGAAGAGTAGTGTAAATCACACTTATGCACATATGAAGATGAGATAAAAGAATGCGTAGCACCAGAATCAAATAACACATAAGCATAAGTGGAAGATACTAACAGTGTACCTGTCACTACAGTGTTGGATGCCTGAGCATCCTGCTGGGTCAGTGCATAAACTCGTCCTTGGGTACGAGATCCTCCTCCCCTTTGCTGCCTGGGGACAGCTGACTGGGTAGCCTGTACTGGAGTGAAGGAAGTCTGTCGTTGAGGAGCTATAGAAGTCGGTGGCCTCTGCGCGGATCTAGTACGAGGACAACTGGAAATCCTGTGACCCGGCTGACCACACCCGAAACAAACTCCAGAAAAAGTCTGAGTCTGAGGGCACTCAGCTATCCGGTGGCCCTGCTGACCACACCTGAAACATGCTCCAATACCAGGTCGTGTCTGACGACACTCAACAGCTCTATGTCCAGTCTGGCCACACCTGAAGCACACTCCTGATATCCCCCTGCGATCCGGTGCAGTCCTCCCATATGGAACTCGCTGCCCTGCTCCTGGACGGAACTGCATAGGTCGGCGCAGATGCCGCTCACCGTCAGAATCAAAGTCCCTGGTCCTCTTCGACTTCCCTTTCTGAGCATCCTGTGTCTCCTTCCAGATGATCTCCATATTTTTAGCTCTGTCAACTAGGTCATCATAATCAGTCGAGTGAACAGCAGCTAAACCCTGACGCAGAGGCGAGGCCTCAGTCCTTCCTCAAATCTACTCATCCTAGATTTAGGGTCTTGGACAAGAGATGGTGCAAAGCGGGACAACCGATCAAACTCAGCCTCATAGTCCTCCACAGTCATACTCCCCTGAGAGAGGCTCAGAAACTCCCTCTCCAGCTCCCTGATACGACTGGAAGGGAAATACTTGGAGTAGAAGGCCATGCGGAATCCCGGCCAGGTCACAGATCCTGCATCCTGCATCATGGTCCTCTCTACAGACTCCCACCAATGATGAGCCCGGTCCTGAAGCATATATGTGGCAAATCTGATCTTCTCCTCCTCAGTACAACCCATGGCCCTGAAGGCCTTCTCCATCTCATCTATCCACCATTCGGCCTCTTGGGGATCGGTAGTTCCCTTGAAGGCCGGAGGAGCTAACTTCCTGAACTCTGCTATACTCCTCCCCTGATCTGAAGAACTAGCAGAGGAAAATAGCTGCTGTGGTCCCCTCTGCTGTCGGACTAACCCAACAACCTCTCTGATCAGCTCCATCACCTGGGTCGGACCTCCCATCCTGCTCTCCTGGCCATGATCTGGTCCATCCAGTACTGTCTGATCAGCCTCATCCTCCTGGACTCTCTCAGTCGGATGAGAAGTGGCTGGATCACTCCCGATAGTCTCGATCAGGCGGCGAGGTGCCACACGTGCACGGCGGGGCGGCATGCTGATACATACACAAATAACACAACATCAGGGTTAGATCCATCCACTGTAAAATTTTCTACTCCACTATCATTTCTTCACATGTGTCCCTTTTTTTTTTTTAAATAACACATCATTAGTGTTGGATCCATCCACCCATAAGATTTTCTACCCCACTCTCATTTCTTTACATGTGTCCCTATATTCCTAAGTTTTTTTTTTTTTTTTTCCGAATACACATCATTAGTGTTAGATTCACCGACCCATAAGATTTTCTACCCCACTCTCATTTCTTCACATGTGTCCCTATATTCCTAAGTTTTTTTTTTAATTATTATTATTTATTATTATATTTATTATGATTTTGTTTTAATGTCCCTAGTGATCTTTAACCTAGGCTCTGATACCAATAAATCTGTCACGCCCCGAACCCGGGGCCCGGGGCGCGAGCAGATGCCGCGCACCTGCAGGGCGGACCCCGCAGACACGCAAGGCAGATAAATCAGATTCAACATCAATAACTAAACAAAAATAAATTCCAACTTTCAATTCAAATGTCTACATATGCAAATATCAAAGGAAAAGTCCATATCCACTAGCTAACTACATCATGACCACTCCATCCCGTAATCCCTATAATCATATATCATCACCTGCAAAAATATAAATAATAGGAGTGAGCTAACAGCTCAGTAGGCGACATCATGCAATAAAGTCATCATATAACATGTCATAATGCATATAAAAGCAGCTAAACTCATAAATCCAAAAATCCACACAATAATCTGTAAACCCGATCCGAGACTCAAAATATCTCAACCGCATGACTACGGCCACATCACCCAGTGGCATGGTTACACCGAAGTGCCAATACAACTCTCCGAAGAGCCGCTCCACTGAGCCAACGCACCACTGTGCCGCACCCCCTGGTGCCAAACTCACGCTCCACCGAGCCGCTCCGAAGAGCAAAACGCACCCCTGTGCCGCCACTATTCTATCACCGGTGGTCGCGGTGTCGGAACTAGTTCCTCAGTACAAGTCGACAGGGCCAACGTATCATCCCATTGGCGGGGTCTAGACTATAGTCACGCGGATTTTAAAAATCAATAAATCAACTTTCTATATCAAAATCATAATCATACTCCCCACAGTAAAGCGCATAACAATTTATGAGATTAAATATTTAATTTTAATTCTAACACATATTGCTAATAATAAATCAATAAATCAACATATGCAAGATACATGTTAGAATTCTACTTTAAGGCAACGGTCACCTACCTGGGTTCGCTTAAAGAATCCCTGTCACAGATATCACGAACCCCTGTTTAAAACATAAACATTAATTATTTAATGAACTAAGAAACATAATTTTAAACTATTTTCAATTCCTTAAACTCCTAAGTTCATAGATCCAAGAATGGGCCCCTAAGATCAAACATAGACCCTAAAATCAGAACCCTTTAAACCCAAGTCAATTGTGGCCCAAAACAGATTAGGCCCAATTGAACCAAACCAGATGACAGGTCCAGATCAAATTTCGGGCCCAACCCAAACCAGCCCACAGATCCAATCAGGCCCAACTCAGCCCAAAAGCAGGTCCCTAGCCCAACCCAAACCAGGTCTGATCAGACCAGATTAGACTCAAGTCAGACTAACCCAAATTTCTGACTCAGATCCAAACCATAACCCAAACCCATTCACTCAAATCCAGATCAAATCAAATACAAGGATTAGGTGGAACCGGTTCATAATCTAAACCGGTTCATGGTCTGATCCCCACTTGAGGCACGGATTTCAAAGCCAGGAAAAACCCAGGCCGAATGAAGAAGAAGAAGAAGGAAGAGAAGAAGAAGAAGAAGAAGGAAGAGAAGAAGAAGAAGAAGAAGAAGAAGGAAAAAGAAGAAGGGGGGGGGGTGGCTGGTGGTTCCGGTCGGCCCTCGGCGGCCGACCGTGTCCCTCGGCGGCGGCGCTCGGCCAGCCGCCGTCGGCCATCCCACCTTCACGGGCGGCGCCGGACGGGAAGAAGAAGAGAAGAAGGAGGAGAAGAAAGGGAAGAAAGAGAGGGAGACCGGGGCTGGAAGCCCGGCACCCGTTCACCCACCTCCGGCCGAACCCGTTTCGGCCGGATTGACCTTGGCCGGCCACCGTCGGCCGGCCAAATCCCATTAAAAATTTTCCAAAATCAAGGGATGAAAACCGGTTGTCATCCCTCTTTTCTCTCCCCTTAAATTCCCAAAAAAAAACAATAAATAGATTGCCTTTCTCACCTCTAGTCGTCGGCGTGGTTCCCCGGCGGCGATGGCGGCTCCGGCAGCGGCGGCGGCTCCGGCAAACCTCTCAAGAAAATGGAAGAAGATGAGGGGAAAACTCAAATTTTTAGAGGGATGGGGAAGGGATGGGGCTCGGATGAGGCTCTCAGAGGAGAGAAAGAGGGAGAGAGAGAGAGAGGGAGAGAGGGGAAGAGGGGGTGGTGCGGTGATTTCGCTGGCCGTTCGGCCGGCGTGGTCATCGTGGTCACCCCCACGATGACCCAGCTGAAGTCGGCATCCCTTGCCGACTTCAGTCTGTTGGGCCCTAGAACGGGCCCAATTCGAGTCTTCACATAAGCATTCTAAAATTTTTGTACACATTTTTGAACTAAAAATAGAGCATATTAAACGATCTGAAATTAATCAACTACTTCTCGAGCTTGACTCTTACTCGGGCTTCGGGGCAGACCTCAGACTTCATGATCATTTTCTATTTTTTAAAATATTTTAAAATATTAAGAAATACTAAAAAATATTTTTAAAAATATTAAAGTTAAATAATTAATTATTACCAACAACCTACAATATATCTATTATTCTACTAAATTCATGCATCACCAACAACTGATAATGGAAACTACAAAAATGTCAAACATAAACAAAAAAAAATAAAAGAAATTCATGATGACTCGGGCTCGAGCAGAGCTTTAATTCCAAACCTGAGCCCAGCCAGCTAAAACTTTCTCTCGTGCCTAATGCTGCAGAACATGCTTTGCATAGCCAAGCGTGCGCGCGTGGCCACTAATCCACTCATCTTGAATGGCGGCTTGGGCTTTAAGGGACAGTACTTCTACAAAAATTTGGGAACTTGCTTTTACCCATCCGGGATTAAAACAAAAAAAATTAAACCTTTGAAATGGAGGAGATAAGATTCCATTAAAAATTTAAATATTTTATAAAACAGAAATTTAAAAGGTAAGGCACCGCAGAAGGTTAAAAATCTTCAACACGCCGTTTATCAAAAACAAGGTGAAAGCCTCCGAAAGAGAGGATGGCCTGACTCCATTAGATCCCCATGGGCCACGTGGAGTAGTGAGATAATATTATTCTTGCTCTTTGCATGCGGAGCCATTTGGTTAGAGTGGAAGGAGCAGGAGGTCCTGCACCCAACAAATTATATTCATCTGCTGCAACCTCACAGCCATGGAGCCTGAGAAGCCATGTTTCCAAGGACAGCCACAGGCCAAGGCAGGCAAACTGTATATGGTATCCATTAATTAGATTGAAAGTTATGGTGCTGGCGCTCTCTGGCTGATGGAGATGGTCCTCTTGGAACCTGTCCAGGCCAGGCCTCCACAATGTAGTTCCTTCCGTTTTCCCTTCTCGATCCTTTCTCCCCCCCTCCCTCTCCTTTCTATTCGTGCCCATTGCATATCTAATGAATCGAGTGGCCGACGCCTTCACCAATTTGCTGAAAAAAGATCTTGCAGCTTACCAAGAATTAGTGTGGAATTCTTCAACTTTGACTGGGTTTCGGTCAACTCTTTGCCTCGTTTTTAAAACAGGTCAAAAGGAGCTGCTGCACCCTGACTTGGGTCACGAGAGCGAGGCGCTATTATAATCTTGGAATGATATTTCTGGAGTGCTCAGTTTCTTTCTCATGCGCTGTCCGCAGAAGCCACTGAGCACCTGCTCGTTAACATCGGCTCCTGGGCTATCTTTTCATCTCCTCCGCCCAGGCGTGCGAAGCTCTTACGGTGGGCGCCTAGGCTTGCCTCCGTACTTATCTAACCTAGTCTTTACGTGGGCGGACCGACCCTTTTTGAGGCCATCGATCTCACTTTCATTGCTTGGGAAATTGTTCTATACTTGGAACAGCTCGTCTTTTGACTTTTTGGCCAGTTCCATTGCATTGCCCATGCCTCTGTCACCTCTGGAGCCAGATTGGGAAATACCCTTAGGGCTCGTTTGGTTCGCAGGAAAAGGAGGGGGGAAAGTGTGGTCAACGGGAAAGTAATGAAATGCCTCTTGTTTGGTTGGAGTTTTCAAAGGAGAGAGATGGGAAAGTTGTATTCCCATGGGAATATGATTCCCACATTTCATGGGAAAGTCTTTCCCATGAGAAACATGGGAAAGTTACTTTCCCATGAGGTGGGAATCACTCCTTTTTTATCTTTTCCCAAAAAGACCCTTCAACATTAAAGAAGCATTAAAGAGGCATTAAAGAACTAATTTTTATTAGGGGCATAATAGGAATTATACATAACTTTCCTAGGAAAGTGGATGGTCAACCAAACATAAGCACTTTGGAAATTTGTCATTTTCCAATGGTTAACCAAACATGCCAAAAATACTTTCCTAGGTATTCTCTTCCTAGGAATATGATTCCCAGGAATCATATTCCTAGGAGGGAAAATCCTTCCCGCGAACCAAACGAGCCCTTTATACTGAACGAGATACGAAAACCCAGTCTCAGCTTGATGTCACTCGATATGGGTCGTATTCTTTTAAAAAGTAGACAAGTCGATTTAAAGATCAACTCTTGATTTGTTTTATTAGAACCAGGTCCCGGGACTTGAGCCCAAACTATCGTACGTACCAAGAAATATTGGCCCCGCATATAGTCTTTAGAGGGACGGGAAAGTAATTTCCCGTATATATAAAGGTACATAAAGACCGGCGGCAAGAGAGTGTCTAGCCAAGGCAAATTTAGAGCGAGAAGCTCCAGTTAGAGAGAGAAAGTTTCAACGGCTAGTCGGCGGCGTCTCCATCGGCGTCCGACGAGGCTCCGGCCGTCCTGTGTAACACTCACGGCAGGCGGGCGGGGCGGTGTGAAGCATAGCAACCTGGTTTCGGCAAGCCTCCCCGGATCGGCAAACTTTTTCTCGACTTCCGGTGCTCCTCGGGCGGCTTGGGGGAAACTCCATGGATCGCAAGGGGAAGGCACCGATGGGGAAGACGACGGAGCCGACGGAGAAGACGACGGAGGGAGCGGCTCGAGGACCGGGTAAGTTCAACAACCCTGGGCGCGGAGGTAAATCTGGTGCTTGGTCACGGCCGGGGCCGTGGGTTACTCAGAGGCCCACGGAGATGGAGCGGCTGAGCCGCCGCTTCCCGGACGTCCTCCGGCTACCGGAGGAGCTGATAGCGGCGGCCCGGCTGAAGTGGGAGGGGCGCGCATTGGTGGCGCGCAGCTTCGGCCGCCGCATCCCGGCGGAGTGGGTGGCCAAAGACGTGGCCGCCCGAGCTAAGTTGAAAGATGTGGTGGCCGTCCCGCTCGCGGACGACCACCTCGCCCTCCGGTTCCGGTCGACGGAGGACCGGGACCGAGCTCTGAGCGAGGGCCCGTGGGTGGTGGCGGGGCAGCTCCTCGCCATGAGCCCATGGGTCCCGGATTTTGAGCCGGACGCCGACATGGTGAAGACGGCGATAGTTTGGCTTCGACTGCCCCGCCTTCCGCCGGAGTATTGGTCGACCTCGACCATCCTCCACATCGCGGCTAAGGCGGGCCGGCCGATTGCAGTGGACGAAGTAACAGAGCAACAGGGAGCCATGGGTTTTGCCCGTGTAAAGGTGGCTCTCGACACTACGGCGCCGCTGCTGCCAGGGGTGCTGATCCAGGGAATGACGAGGGTGCGCTGGCAGCCCTTTGTCTTCGAAAACCTGCCGGCGATCTGCCCCCGGTGTGGATGCATGGATCATGCGGACGCCGCCGCATGCCGTTCTCTGGCGACTGGCCGAGCTGCGGGTGGCCCGACCTCGGGAGCGGAGGACCCTGAGGGCGGGACAGACCGGACGATTCCGGCCACTGAGGAGGAGGACCAAGGGCCAGTGTACGGCCCTTGGATGGTGGCGACACGGCGGAGGTTTCCACGGGAGAACCCTCCGCCACGATCGGGGGAGACAACCGGACCCGACAAGGGGCCTGGGCCGTCATCGACCCGGTCGCCACCCCCTGCGGTCAACCCGACCTCGCCGGCGTCACCGGCGGACGCCGACGGTTGGCAGAAGCCAACGAAAGTCGCGCGCCGCCGGTTGCCGCTGGCCAGTGGAGGGGACAGGCCCGTTCCGGCCGCCCTTACAGGGCCCGTCTGGTTTGCTGAGGCCGGCAACCCGGGACCCGACTCGGCCGAACCGGGGCCAAGCCGGCGGGTCGACCCGGTCGCCTCGGCTGACCCGGCCCCCCCGCGGGCTGACCCTGGGCCCAATGGGGCGGTCGTGGCCCGGGCCCAAAATCAAAAGCGGCCCAGGCCCCTAGCGGGCCTTGGCCCACATGGGGGCCCAGGCCTGCTCGCCCAACCTACGGGGCAGGCCCAGCGCGCACGGGCCCAGCGGGCTGGGCGCCGCGGCCGTGGGCCGGCCCTCTTGATCGGCGCGCACCGCGCCATTGGCGCGCCGCGCCCCGTTGGCGCGCCAAGCGTAGGGCACGCGCCGCCGGCTGTGGGCGCGCCCTGCGCCGGGTCCGCGCCCGTTGGCGCGAACGCGCCCTGCACCGGGTCCGCGCCCGTTGTCGCGGGCGCGCCCGCTGAGGGGGCTGCTCCCGGTGAATGGGCCGCACAGGCCTTGGAACAGCAGGGCCCGCGGGCCCAATCTGCTATGGGGACGCAGGCCCTGCTACCTTCGGGCCTTGGAGCTGGCACGGAGGCCCAGGCGACCCGGGATCTGGCTGGTGGGGGCCCACGGGACTCTGCCCAGCTAGCCTTGGGTGCGGGGGATCTGGCTGACCTGTCTTCCTTGGCCCAGGACGAGCTGACCATAGCTGAGGGACCTGTGGCACCAGTAGGGCCCTTCCAGTTCACCCCACCACGCCAGGAGTTGGCGGTGGGTCTGGGGTTCTCGCAGGTTGACGGCCTGGACCACCCCATGGTGGGTGTGCCGAGCGAGTCGCGACCGTGGGACGCTTTCGTGGACCATGGGGGTGGCCCGAATGGAGTCTTCCGCTTTGGCCCACCCCCCCAGGCTGCGGGAGTGCGGGAGGATGCCACCCCAGGTGGGTGTGTGGTGGGGGACCACCCCATCCCACACACGGAGGGGAGCATGGCTGAGGCCCCACCATCAGGAGGGGGTACGGACCACTCTATTGCCGTGCAGCGCGTCAGGGCTGCAGTCATGGGGGTTGTATCCGCAGCTGGTGGCGAGGAGGAGGGGCGAGACTGCCGGGGCGCCGGGCCGGAGGATGGCCCTGCGACTCTGGGGGAGGATGAGTCTGAGGCCGACTATGTGGACTGTGACCCATGATGATACTTGCCTGGAACTGTAGAGGGGCGGCCAAGCCGTCCTTCATGTCTACTTTCAAACGATTAGTACAGGTGCATAGTCCGAAGATTTGTTTCTTATGTGAGACCCGATTATCTGTCGATGGGCTCAGCCGCTTGAGACGTCGTATGGAGAGGGATTGGAAGACCTATGCAGTCGACTCCCAGGGGCTGTCGGGGGGCATTTTGGTCTTATGGAGGCGGGGTGTGGCGACAGTCGATGTCTTCCACAACTGCTCCCAACAAGTCATTATGATCATATCACGACCCGACGCCCCTCCATGGGTACTGTGTAGTGTGTATGCTAGCACGGACTACCGAGCCAGGAGAGTCCTCTGGCAGGAGATCACCAATCTGACCGCCCAGGGCATTCCGGCGGTAGCAATTGGTGATTTCAACTGTATCCAGAGTGAGGATGAGAAGCGGGGGGGCGCGGCATTTACGGATCGAGTGGACAGGAGAGAGTTCCGGGATTTTGTGTCGCGGAGCGGCCTGGTAGACTTGGGGTTCACAGGACCTCAGTTTACTTGGTGCAATAATCAGCTGGGCAGTGCTAGGGTTTGGGAGCGATTAGATAGGGCCCTTGCGTCCCCTGATTGGATCCTCCGATTCCCTACAGGCCGGGTCAGCCATTTGCCTCGGATTGCCTCGGACCATTGCCCATTGCTGCTAGCCATCTCATCCGGCTCTACGCACCGCAGCCCCTTCCGTTTTGAGAAGGTTTGGCTGTCGTACCCCCAGTCCTGGGATATCGTCTGCGACGCGTGGCGAGTCCCGGTGCACGGCGATGCCATGCAACGGGTCTCACGTAAACTTGAGCTGACTAAACGGCGCCTTCGCCGATGGAATCGTGAGGTTGTGGGCAATATCTTTCGGCGACTGGAGGGGGTTGAGACTTCGATCGCCGAGCTACAGAGGAAGGAAGACTTGGGAGGCGTGCTTCCGGAGGACGATATGGCTGATCTCCGGGGACTCCTTGCGGCTCACCATTCGCTACTACGGCAGCATGAGATATTCTGGCGACAGAAATCTCGGGTGCAGTGGGTAAGCGAAGGTGATCGTAACACTAGGTTCTTTCATCGGTCGACGGTTGTCCGGAGACAGAGGAGCATGATCCACTCTCTGCGAGCTGGGTCTGGTCATCGAGTGGAGGGTGAGCCTGCCATCCGACAGGTCTTACTCGATTTTTTTCGTACTAGGTGGACGGAGGATGAGGAGGCCAGTGATGGGGACCCTCTTCTGACGGTGGACGTGGGTATTGGTGATTCTGAGAGCGTACTCCTGACCCGGCCAGTGTCGGCACAGGAGGTGCAGGAGGCAGTATGGGCCTTGGCCGCAGACAAGGCCCTGGGACCTGACGGTTTCCCCCCTTTCTTCTTTCGGCAGTATTGGGGCATTATCCGACAGGCGGTGGTGGAGGCTATCCAGTGTTTCTTTGCCCAGGCAGCTATGCCTGAGGACTGGAAGGCCACCCTCATCACGCTAATACCTAAATGCCAAAATGCGGCTGAACCTTGTCACTTTAGGCCCATTAGCTTGTGCACAACCCTATATAAGGTTGTCGCAAGAATTATGGTAGGCAGAATGAAGCCCCTCCTGCCTGGTATCATTAGCCAGGAGCAGGGGGCCTTTGTGGCTGGCAGAAATATTTCTCATAATGTTATGTTGGCCCAGAAAATGATGTGGGATCTCCGACGCGCATCGAAGCGACACAGTCTGATGGCAGTCAAGCTGGACATGGAACGGGCTTACGACAGGATCAGGTGGAGCTTTCTTCAGCACGCGTTGGAGGCTTACGGCTTCCCCGGGCAGTGGATCGACTGGGTTATGGAGTGTGTTCGGGGGCCAAAGTTTTCTATCTTGGTCAACGGCACGCCGTCACCTTACTTCGAGTCCTCTATTGGGCTACGGCAGGGATGTCCCTTATCCCCTTACTTGTTTATTATCTGTGCTGACATTTTATCTCGGTCTCTGCAAAGAGCGTGCGCCAGCCGTGAGCTGGAGGCCTATATCCCAGCCACGGGGGCTCGCCCTATCACACATTTACTTTTTGCTGACGACTGTCTTCTTTTGGCCAGGGCACGGACTATAGAGGCTCGGGCCCTTCGCAGGGTGGTGGCGGCCTACTGCGCGGCATCCGGCCAGAGAGTGAATTTTTCTAAATCTACTATCTCCTTCAGCCCCAGCACAGAGAGCGGAGTCAGACAGGAGATCAGAGGGGTCCTGCAGATACCGGAGCAGGAAGGGACGCTTACCTACCTAGGCGTGCCTATCACTGGCCGGAGACTGCGGGTGGCAGAGTGCTCCGGCTTGGTACAGCGAGTCCAGAGCAGGCTGGAGGGATGGAGGGCGTCCTCATTATCCATGATGGGGAGAGTGACACTGGTCAGGGCAGTGCTGGGATCTCTACCGGTTTATCTTATGGCCAACACAGTGGTTCCCAAGACGATCCTGTTAAGGATCGAGCGCCTTCTTAGGAATTTCCTGTGGGGGTCATACGGTGGAGGTCATGGAGTGCACCTGGTTGCCTGGGAGCAGGTCTGTCGCCCCACCAGTGAGGGCGGTCTGGGAGTGCAGTCCCTTATTGAGAGGCGCGAGGCTTTCATTGCTCGGCATGCGGCTCGGTTCATCTTAGAGCCACACGGCTTTTGGAGTCAGGTGATGGCAGCCAGATATGGCCGAGGGGCTTCAGGGGTGGCACAGCGGGGCCGCCGAGTCTCCTTCATGTGGCGTGAGATTGGGAGGCACCTGCCGTCAGTATTGGCACACACCAGGATCCTGATTGGCGACGGCCGGAGTATTGATGTGGCCAGCGACTCATGGGTGGACTCCCTGGCCCTGAGCCGCTGGCCAACTATGTTTGACTTAGAGGCAGTTGAGGGGTTACGGGTGTGCGATCTCCTTGTACCAGGAGAGACAGTATGGGATGAGGCCAGACTCAGGCTATTGTTTGGGGTACACCTAGCTGCGAGGATCCGATCCCTCCCATTACCAGGATGCGGGGGGCCAGATGTCAGAGTGTGGGGTACCTCGAGCCAGGCCAGTGTCAGGTTGGGAGACATCACGCGCGCCATTCAGCCAGGGCATGAGCCGGGGCCGGACTGCACCTGGATTTGGAGGTCCGGACTTCATCCGAGGGTTGCTCTCTTTCTATGGAAGGTGTTCTGGAACCGACTTCCTACGAGAGCAGAGCTGAGCAGGCGAGGTTGGGGGGTCCCAGCTGAGTGCGGGACGTGTGGAGCTGAGGAGTCGGCGGATCATGTGCTGTTCCAGTGTACATGGGCGCGGACGACATGGCAGTGGGCTGGGATCCCGCGGAGGGCCCGGAGTGACCGGTTGCAGTTTCTCAGGATGACACGGCAGTGGTTAGCCAGTTTATGGACCCGCGAGGAGGGCATTAGAGCTACTTGCACAGCACTTCAGATCTGGCTGGCAAGGAATGCCCGCACTCTCGGTGAGCGCAGGGTGTCACCGAGGTTTGTGGCAGAGCTCGCTCGAGCATAGGCCTTGGAGATCAGACCCGCCTTTCTTACAGATAGACCTTTGACAGCTCGGGATACCTGGGGTTCCCCCCTGCTTCGGCAGCTTCCCAGTTGGTGTTTTTCACCTGGGAGCCCCCACCCCTGAGCTTCCTCAAGGTCAACTTCGATGGGTCGGTTCTGGATGGCGGCACGCGAGGCGGTGCAGGCTTTGTCATACGAGGCCCGCACTCCAGGGTAGTGGCCGCAGGTGGCTGTCAGTTGCTTGATACATCGGTGCCTGGAGCAGAGCTGCACGCTGCCTGGGCAGGCCTTCGACATGCGAGGGTAGTACTGCGGGCCAGCTCGATTATTTTGGAGGGGGACTCGGCCACTGTTGTCCGATGGATTCAGAGGGGATTGGGGGGTGAGAGCACAGACCATCCCTTGATTCGCGATATTGTGATGATGAGTCAGGGAGGGGCCACCTTGGCCAAACATGTATTCAGGGAGGCCAATGGGGCAGCCGATTGGGTGGCTGGCCATGTGGCCCACCACTCGGGGTATGCCCTCTGGTCAGGAGAGGCGGAGCTGCCACTGGCACTCCGTGAGGTCTTGTATTTTGACTTTCTTGGGTGTATTCGTACCCGTACTGTATGAAGTACCCGCCTTTAGCAAAAAAAAAAAAAAAAAAAGACCGGCGGCAAACAAATTCGTTCCTTGCAATGAGATCACCTCTGGCTATGAAGAAAGCTCAATTAAGATCGAACATCTCAATCACTCGGAAGAGGATATATCATGAGGTACGAGGAAGAATCGCGATTTAGACAAGCATCCTCATCTGCATGCATATGGCTGAGACAATGCTCTAGAAGAGAACGACGAACAAAAAATGAGCCATTTTTTCTTGGTTAAGCCGGATGATGGAAGCACAATAGGACGGGCATGATTTTGGTCGCCCGATTATAACTTTTACTACAATATTCAATTTCAAATGATCAAGCTTCAGCGGGACCTGTCATCGGAGATGCTTATGGGAGCTTATTATGGAGTGCTGGTAGAAGAGTTCATACCTCATTTGTTTCTTTTGCTGAAACTTATAGCTGCTTGGGAAGGGATCAAAAATGGAATATATATTTCGGTTTCATGCTTCAATATGGGGTTAGAGGGTGACTCAAATAAGGTAATTGCATGGATTAATACAGGTGTGATGCCTAAAGTCATAGCTAATCCTTTCTGAATGATATTTTGCAGTGGAAAAGAAGCTTGGTTACTTATAAAGCCACCCACATCCACGGAGATCAGTAACCCAGCTGTCAAGGCAAGAGAGCAGGTTGATTGCTTTATGCCATGGAAATGGACGCTTGATTGCTTTGTGCCATGGTTGAGTTCTTGTATTGGCACAATATTTTTTTCTCTAGCTGGTAATGTGGTTCTGGTCAACTTTATTTGAACTGAGAATGAGCGTTATGCCTTGGCTAGCAGCCACATAAAAATAGGAACAAATGTGCAACATTGGTGTGGAGTGTAAAGATCTCTACTTAGGTTCCGAAGGATCATAAAGTCAATCTCATTGTGAGTTGGTCCTTGTGAAGACAACCGCAAACATAAATAAAGCGTAAGCCATTATTTCTTTGAACTCCAATTAAACCACAAATTTGAGAAGTTAATCTTATAGAGGAATATGTGCACAGATAGTACGCGGTGATGGTGCCAGAAGAGTTCCCAGGGACAAGCTCGAGTTTTAAGGTATTATCTGCGCCACTTACAAGGTAGCAACTTTCTTTATTATTTTATCTATCCGAGGTATTATATGTCATAATGTTCATGTGGTAAGGATTTGAACTGTAGGTCAATGTGGCTTCCGGGGGGGGGGGCGCAATAGGTTTGTCAAAAATAATAATACACAATCTAAGATTGGTTTGATTTCTTAAAAATATGATATTATTTTGATATAGATATTAATAAACAAACTCTAAAGAATTACTGTTACTTACTTACTTATAGGCGTCTTACTATGCCTACATACACCTCTGCATACAAGCTGAGCCAAGCGATTATTACACTATTTGAACCTGGCTCTGTTTATGAGAAGGGAGCATCACAACTCAGCACAGGCTTGAGGCTTGGCTGAGTCTAAACATATATGAGGGAGGCTTTGGTTTGACACATAGGGATAGCAAAATAAAGTCACCAAATTGTCAAATGACAGCAACAAGGGAGCACTCATGTCTGGAAGTTAGAAGGGTGTAGTTCTGTTTTGTATTTTATGAATATGAAACCAAAAGAAGAACTCCTTATTAACATGACAGTTAGATCCTTATCTGAGCGTAACATAATCTGTTGGATTTATGCATTGAGGGATTCTTATTGCTTATTTCGCAGACTTTGAATAGATTTAATCTTGTTGGTATAACTTACCCCTCATGGAAAACTATCCCACTCCTCAAGGACGTCAAACAGTTGGATTTGCTTAAATGGACATAATTTACTTTATGAAAATGCCATTAAGTGTCCAAACAATGACTCACATTGACATGTTCATGTGCATTATATATAGACTCTCGGTGACAGATACCATGACCAGTAGGCATTTTATTGACAACATCTAGGAAGAAATCTGAATTTTCTTAAGCACCTACTTAGGTCCAAATTAATCTACAACATTTTTCATGATGCACGTATAGAATTTGAGAACTAGTTTCTGTTCAGACTTCATAGTCTCGAGGAAGCACAGCCCACCGACGGATTGGTATCCATGAAGATGAACTTTAGGAGTTTGAGGTGAAGGTTAATAGATTATTAGAGATATAGATTGATGGAGGCTTAGAGAAGTTAA
Organism: Phoenix dactylifera; assembly: GCF_009389715.1. NCBI lineage: Eukaryota > Viridiplantae > Streptophyta > Magnoliopsida > Arecales > Arecaceae > Phoenix > Phoenix dactylifera. Next base: position 937,644 of record NC_052398.1, on the reverse strand, counting down.
CGCTGTATCAAAAGTGAAACTAGAATATTTGTCCTTCTGTAATAGTCATGTCCCCAAAACACCATTTAGGCTGATTTGATTTTTAAGTTGAAAATTTAAGTTTAATTTATTCTTTCGTATAAATGTTAAGAATTGCATTGCAATCTTTTTTTAGTATTATTGGAACATTGGAACAAGTATGATGAAGGTTTAGATGTTAAGTTCAACTTAAGAAGAAATGTATTTGATTAGTCAAATATATATCTTCCGCATTGCAAATACTTGGAACATGCATGTTATTTTACCTTTTTCATTTCGATCCAAGAACTTACTATTGACTTTCAAATTGATCCCTCTCCTGTCTAAAATAAGTATTCCTGTGAAAGAGAAATAGCTCAGCTCTTCTGAAGGATAAAGAAAATTCTGCGTGGTGCTATTGTTTAAATTCGTGGTATCAATTTACATGGAGGATATAATTCCCTACATACTGTTCTGCATTTATGGACAACATGGACAATAAAGAACAAACGAATTAAAGATCGAGTGTGATGGTCCTCTGTTTCCATTTTTTTTCAGGCAGCGGAGCACTCTGGAGGTAGGCCCTGGGGGAAACGCTATAGGTCAGTGCAGTAATCGTAGATCATATAATTTTTCTGCACCCATCTCATCCTTTCTTGGCTGGTGGAATCCAACTCCTGATTCCACCAGTCACTGTTGGTCGAAGCAGTGCTACTTTTCTTTGCAGGACAGTTGGAGGCACCGGAGGACCAAATGCAGGCATCAGCATGGAAATTCCTATACGAGGCAGTGAAGGGGGCATTGGTCCAGTCGGTCTTGACGCGCCCACCCTGCGTGGCCCAGTCATCGGCATTCCAGAGGCTGGAGTAGATCCTCATGGGTTGGTTCCTTGGGAATGCAACACCCCTTGACTCCATATTCTTGAAGTCTCTGATCGGTACGTCGTCAACCATGAAGCTGAAAGAAATAATGAAAACCAAGGTGAGCATAATTTCAAATGCACGGGAGGATGTGTTGTTTGTAATAGATAGTACGAATGCTACTGTTTATTTATGTAGAATTCGACAACTAACATGATATGCTTGGGGTTCCAGAGGATCGAGTAGGTGTGGAAGTCGTTGGTGGGATCAAACCAGAGGTGGAACTGCATCTCCCTGTTCCCCTTCCCCAGACCGAACACATTGGTGTGGAGCGTGTAAGGGTCTCCACTGAGGTTTCCGAGGAACTCAAAGTCGATCTCATCATGGGTTGGTCCTTGTGATGACAACTGCAAGCGCAAAAGAAGCGGTTTTGGTTAGTTCTGTGAATTCCAATCATGATGAACTGGTAATGAATTAGCTGCACAGAGGCTGGCTGTAAAAGGGGGCTTACGTAGTAGGCGGTCACGGTGCCAGCTGAGTTCCCAGGCACTAGTTTCAGCTGCATGTCAATCTTGCCAAAGAGGTACTCGTTCTTGGACTGGAAGCCGGAGCCAGAGGCTTTGTCGAGGGAGAGGGTAAGGAGCTGCCCATTCTCGAGGATCTGTGCACGCCCTTCGCCCCAGGTGATCTGGAAGTCCTGGTGGAAGTTACCTGCAGAGGCACCGGCCATCAAAGAGCATACTAGCAGGAGAAGAGAGAACGCCATGATGACACTGATAGAGGGGGAAGCAGCTGAAATGGTTTTGAGATGATAAAGGGAGTGTTGTCACGAGTAGATTCGAATGAGGAAGACAGGAGGAGGTGTTCCCTTTATATGTAGACAGGAGGTGATGGGATAAGGATCGAGGAAGGGGATTGGATGGTCCCCTTCTCTAATGCTTTGGGTTGGCAACAGGTTGGCGACAGAGGTGCTTAATTATTATAAGAAAGTAGGGGTTGAGACTTGGAGATCGAACAGGAGGAAGGTGAAGGCCGGTTTCGTATGGGATGGGGCGGTGCAGTAGCAGCGATGGGTAGTCCTGCTGGATCTTCCGCGTCAAATGGACCGACATCGCGGTCACCACTCGCCAGGTACCTACCAGCACTTCCGACCATCTTCTCGCTAGATATATCCATCTGTTTATCTACGTTCTTTTCAAAAAAGAAAGAAAAAAAAACAACTAACGTGACACGGGCCACTGGACTTTCCACCCATGGTTTGGCTGCGTCATTTTGATTCTGGTCAAATGCTCTCCTGCTGCGTTTGCGTGATGTTGGATCACAGCTGTCCACCTCCGGTTCCATGTTCCCGCTACATTTTTATTTTTACACGCAAGGGCGACAGCTATTATTAAACAGCTCGCATTACATGGCAACGATCTGGGTATTTCCGATTTACGGGAGTATTTTTTCTGCAACGTTAACAATAATTTTTCTTCAATCAAGTAATAATTATGTTTCTGCCTCGCAATTTATTCTCCTTCATTGATGCAGAACCTATTCTTCCACCGAAAAAAAAAGGGGAAATTAATCACCGGTACATTTATTGACCGGTCTTTAACGTTTAATCCCTGTTGACTGGTTGTTTAACGATCAGTCCAGCCATATTTCAATACTTTATTATGAGACGAAAACGCCCCTAAGAATATTAAAATGCCCCTGCCCCTTTTGATCTCCCATTCCCAAAAGAAGAAGAAGAAACAGGGGCAGCCGCCACCGACCACGGCCCGTCCCCGCCCGAGCTCCCTCCCGCGGTCGCCACCGGCGCCGTCTCGCTCCCTACCGAGCCCCATCCCGCGGCCCCGCCACCTCCCGTGCCCCTTCCCTTCCTAATCTCCCGTTCTCAGAAGAAAAAGAAGAAGAAGAAGGCCCGGCCGCCGCCGACCACAGCTCGCCTCTGCCCGAGCTCCCTCCTGCGGCCGTCGCCGGCCCCTGCTCGCCCCCTCTCGCGGCCTCTTCCCTCCCGAGCCCCCTCCCACGGCCCGCCCCCGTCCGAGCTCCCTCCCACGGCCCCCGCCCGAGCTCCCTCCCGCGGCCGCCGTCGGCCCCGGCTCGCCGTCGACGGCGGCCCCGCCCCCTCCAACGGCCGCCACGGCCCGGCCCCCTCCGGCGCCGCCGGCTCGCAGGAGGAGAAGAAAGAAGAAAGAAGAAGAAGGGAAGAAGAGAAGAAAAAGAAAAGAAAAAAAGGAAAAGGAAAGAAAAAGAAGAAAAAAAAAGAAAAAAAATAAATAATTAAATAAATGCATAAATAAATAAATCAATAAATATAAATGAACAAATAAAATAAATAAAATAAATAAATAAATAAATAAATAATATATTCTATAATAAAATAAAATAATTATAAATAAATAAATAAAGCCGCCACGGCCGGGCCCTCTCCTGCGGCCCCCTTCTGCGGCCGCCATGGCCGGGCCCTCTCCCCCGGCCTCCGGTGGCGCCGGCCTGCAGGAGGAGAAGAAAGAAGAAGAAAGGAAGAAGAGGAAAAAAAAGAAAAAGAAGGGAAAAAAGGAAAGAGAAAGAAGAGAGGGAAAGAAAAAGAAAAAAGGAAAGAAAAAGAAGAAAAGGAAAGAAGAAGAAAAAAAGGAAAGAAAAAGAAGAAAAGGAAAAAAAGAAAAAAAGAAAAGAAAAAGGAAGAAAAGGAAAGAAAAAGAAGAAAAAGGAAAGAAAGGAAAGAAAAAGAAGAAAAAGAAAAGAAAAAGAAGAAAAGGAAAAAAAGAAAAAAAGAAAAGAAAAAAAGAAGAAGAAAAAGGAAAGAAAAAGAAGAGAAGGAAAGAAAAAGAAAAAGAAAAAAGAAAAAAAGAAAAAAGAAAAGAAAAGAAAAGAAAAAAATAGAAGAAAAGGAAAGAAAAAGAAGATTCATGTATGTGCAGAGAATACTTAATTGTGTACAGAGAACATTTAACTGTGTGCATCACACAGTTAAGTGTTCTCTGTACACAATTAAGTCTTCTCTGCACACACTTAACTGTGTGATGCGTAGAACACTTAACTGTGTGCAGAGAAAATTTAAATGTGTGCATATAAGACTTAATTGTGTATAGAGAATATTTAACTTAACTGTGTGATGTATAGAATACTTAACTATGTTGAGAGAAGATTTAAGTGTGTGCACAGAAGACTTAATTGTGTGTAGAGAAGGAAAGAAAAAGAAAAATAAAAGAAAAAAAGAAGGAAAGAAAAAGAAAAAAGAAGGAAAAGGAAAGAAAAAGAGGAAAAAGGAAAGAAAAAGAAAAAAAGAAAAGAAAAAGAAGAAAAGGAATAAAGAAAAAAGAAAAGAAAAGAAAAAAAATTGTCGATTAACTGTGTGCAAAAAGCAGAAAACTGTGTGCAAAAAGCACAAAACTGTGTTCGGGGGTAAATTTAGTGTGTGCCAACGTTAATTAAGTATGTTTCCAGGTTACATGCTCTAGGCTTACAACAATAAGTGTGTGCAAATGACACATATCTGTGTGCAGTAAACAATAAATTGTGTGCACAGAGCAGAATGCTGAACTTAACTGTGTGCACATGGCACATATCTGTGTGCAGTAATCGATAAACTGTGTGCAAAAAGCAGAAAACTGTGTGCAAAAAGCATAAAACTGTGTTCGGGAAATTGTGTGCATGGAGCAGAATGCTTAACTTAACTGTGTGCACATGGCACATATCTGTGTGCAGTAGTCGATTAACTGTGTGCAAAAAGCAGAAAACTGTGTGCAAAAAGCACAAAACTGTGTTCGGGGGTAAATTTAGTGTGTGCCAACGTTAATTAAGTATGTTTCCAGGTTACTTGAGTTTGTGCCATGCTCTAGGCTTACAACAATAAGTGTGTGCAAATGACACATATCTGTGTGCAGTAAACAATAAATTGTGTACACAGAGCAGAATGCTGAACTTAACTGTGTGCACATGGCACATATCTGTGTGCAGTAATCGATAAACTGTGTGCAAAAAGCAGAAAACTGTGCAAAAAGCATAAAACTGTGTTCGGGTAATTGTGTGCACAGAGCAGAATGCTTAACTTAACTGTGTGCACATGGCACATATCTGTGTGCAGTAGTCGATTAACTGTGTGCAAAAAGCAGAAAACTGTGTGCAAAAAGCACAAAACTGTGTTCGGGGGTAAATTTAGTGTGTGCCAACGTTAATTAAGTATGTTTCCAGGTTAATTGAGTTTGTGCCATGCTCTAGGCTTACAACAATAAGTGTGTGCAAATGACACATATCTGTGTGCAATAAACAATAAATTGTGTGCACAGAGCAGAATGCATAACTTAACTGTGTGCACATGGCACATATCTCTGTGCAGTAATCGATAAACTGTGTGCAAAAAGCATAAAACTGTGTTCGGGTAATTGTGTGCACAGAGCAGAATGCTTAACTGTGTGCACATGGCACATATCTGTGTGCAGTAGTCGATTAACTGTGTGCAAAAAGCAGAAAACTGTGTGCAAAAAGCACAAAACTGTGTTCGGGGGTAAATTTAGTGTGTGCCAACGTTAATTAAGTATGTTCGGGGGTAAATTTAGTGTGTGCCAACGTTAATTAAGTATGTTTCCAGGTTAACTGAGTTTGTGCCATGCTCTAGGCTTACAACAATAAGTGTGTGCAAATGACACATATCTGTGTACAGTAAACAATAAATTGTGTGCACAGAGCAGAATGCTGAACTTAACTGAGTTTTCTGCTTTTTGTAGAAATAATCCTTTTCTTCTTTTTCTTTTCTTTTTCTTCTTTCTTTCCTTTTTCTTCTTTTTCTTTCATTTTCTCCCTTTTCCTTTTCTTTTTTTCTTTTCTTTCTTTTTCTTCTTTTTCTTTCTTTTTTTTCTTCTTCTTTCCTTTTCTTCTTTTTCTTTCCTTTTTTTTCTTTTTCTTTCCCTCTCTTCTTTTTCTTTCCTTTTCTTCTGTTTTTTTTTCTTTTCTTTTCTTTTTTTTCTTCTTTTCTTTTTTCTTTTCCTTTCCTTTTCTTCTTTTTTCTTTTTCTTTCCTTTTCTTCCTTTTTCTTTATTTATTTATTTATTTATAATTATTTTATTTTATTAGAATATATTATTTATTTATTTATTTTATTTATTTGTTTATTTATATTTATTGATTTATTTATTTATGCATTTATTTAATTATTTATTTTTTTTCTTTTTTTCCTTTCTTTTTCTTTCCTTCTCTTTTTTTTTCTTTTTCTTCTCTTCTTCCCTTCTTCTTCTTTCTTCTTTCTTCTCCTCCTGCGAGCCGGCGGCGCCGGAGGGGGCCGGGCCGTGGCGGCCGTTGGAGGGGGCGGGGCCGCCGTCGACGGCGAGCCGGGGCCGACGGCGGCCGCGGGAGGGAGCTCGGGCGGGGGCCGTGGGAGGGGGCGAGGCCGCAGGAGGGGGCTAGGGAGGGGGCGAGCAGGGGCCGGCCGCGGCCGCAGGAGGGAGCTCGGGCGGAGGCGCGCCATGGTCGGCGGCGGCCGGGCCTTCTTCTTCTTCTTTTTCTGCTGAGATCGAAAGATTAGGAGGGGAAGGGGCACGGGAGGTGGCGGAGCCGCGGGATGGGGCTCGGTAGGAAGCGAGACGGCGCCGGTGGCAGCCACGGGAGGGAGCTCGGGCGGGGATGGGCCGTGGTCGGTGGCGGCTGCCCCTGTTTCTTCTTCTTCTTCTGGGAATGGGAGATCAAAAGGGGTAGGGGCATTTTCGGTATTTTTTGAAAAAACAAAAGGGGCTGAAGGACCGGGAATTAAACTTAATAGAGATAATGGACGAAAAATTTTAAGACCGGTCAACGGGGACTTTTTGTTATAGCGTGGTCTAAAAGAGGGTGGGTGATTAATTTCCCCAAAAAAAAATTGCAGAACCTATTGAGGGTTGATAATAGTTTTGTTATATTTTTTCACTTTATCAATAAATTATTTTGGTTTGCTTTTGGAGGCGAAGCAAGTTAATCTAGACTGAATGTATTAACTTACTTTTACTCTTCTTTACTTCGGATAAATTACTCCAACTTTTATAGGGTGGAGTAATTTATTTCTGGATTAAGTAGGGTAAATGAGTTTGGAAAGAAGAAGGTTATGCACCAACTTTTTTGGATTACCCATTTGCACTTAAAAGAGCAGTTTAATTCAACTGCTTTAATGAGTGTTTGGCTGAACAGGATGCAATAACTAGGTTAAACGGCTTTCTCCCTATTATTCCATTTCTAGATGCAGCCAATGATTTACCTTTTTTAGAAAAATAATAAATAAATCTAGGACGAGCAGCCATGCTTTTGCCTACACTTAAATAGTAGGTGCATATGTATCTTTAGAATCAAAGTTGGCTGTAACATAATTATTTTTTGGAGCCCTTCTGTTTAGCAATAATGTATAATGATAACAAAAAACAAAATAAATAAAAGCTGCTATAGCATGGTAATAATGGATGTTAATAGATGTTTTTCGTTCTATTGAAATTAGATAATTCTTTTCAAATCTACATCTTTGTTAGTTGAAAAATATTTTTTAAATCTTTTGGTGTTGTGTTTTTTTTTGTATTAGATGTCTCGGCAATAATTCTTCTTGTGTTTATCTTTTTAGTATTTTCTCCTGATTATTTTCTCTCAACGAAATTTAGTAAAAAGACCTATACTTTGTTTATTATAGTGGATCTTTCTTCTAGTGGATGTATAATTTAAAAAGATCACCAAACTCAACATAAAACACTTTCACCACTATTGATAGGTTTGGATAGGATTCAAAAGCAACATTCATCACATCCAAACTCAGTTTAGTACTGAAACTTTAAAAAATCATAAATTTTAGTTCAGAAAGAATACGACGATGCGATGAAAAATTAATTAAAAAAGAGGTTTGATATGTACCACAATTCGCTGGTGATGATAAATTAATTAAAAAAGAGGTTTGATCCAAAATTAATGGAATAAAAAAAGAGATGTAGACCATGCTTTAGTCAATTATCTTATTTTCTTTTATTCTATTCTAAACATTCAAGTTGAATAGGTTGAAGAAAATTCTTTGCTCGTCTTGCTTGATCAATGTAGCCACGATTCTAGATAAGCCATGTTAAATCGTGGTTTATTTATTTTTATTATTTTATTCAGCTGTTAACAAATTCAACTAAAGAGATATATATTTGATCTCAAGTATGTATTCTCTATTTGCGTTGTCAATATTTGGAACTTATTACCTGACTTTCAAATGTATCCATCATCTCCTTTGAAGTTCAGCTGAACGATTAAACAATACTCAGCCTGGTGTTTTTTATTTTAATTCATCGTATCATATTACATGGAGAAAATAATTCTATAAATTGTGTCCTGTGTCTTTTAACAAGAATGACAACGAAGCATATGTGTTGGCATCGTGTAGAAGAATGAATGAATCAAAGAATAACGGAACTCGTTCACTGTTCTTCTCCTCTCTTTCAGGCTATGGAGCACTCTGGAGGCAGGCCCTGAGGGAACCGTTTGAGGTCAGTGCAGTAGTTGTAGATCATATGGTTCTCATCCTCTCTTGGCTTGTGGAATCAAGCTCCTGGTTCCACCAGCCAGCATTGTCAGATTTCTGTGAAGGACAATTGGTGGTACCAGAGGACCAGATGCAGGCATCAGCATTGAAAATTCTGTACGAGGCAGTGAAGGGGGCTTTCGTCCAGTCGGTCTTGATGCGCCCGCCTTGTGTAGCCCAGTCATCAGCATTCCAAAGGCTGGAGTAGATCCTCATGGGCTGGCTCTTCGGAAACGCAATGCCCCTCGATTATTCGAGGTTCTTGAAATCTCTGATCGGTATGCCATCAACCATGAAGCTGAGTGGAGGATGAACCATGGTGAGCATGTCATTCAAATTTTTTCAGAGAATGAATGTTTGGTTGCGTAGAACTAGTCTTAGCGTACGTAGGTAGGATTCGATGACTTACATAACGTGCCCGGGGTTCCAGAGGATGGAGTACGTGTGGAAGTCCTTGGTGGGATCGAACCAGAGGTGGAACTGCATCTCTCTGTTCCCCTTCCCCTGGGTGAACACATTAATTGGTGTGGAGCGTGTAAGGGTCTCCACTGAGGTTTCCGAGGAACTCGAAGTCGATCTCATCATGACTTGGTCCTCGTGAAGACAGCTGCAGTTCAGGTATACATCGTACATGATCCATTAGTTTCTAGAGATCCAATTGAAAAGGAATCTACGGAGCAATTTGGTCAAACAGAGGTGAATAGAGCTTACATAGAAGGCAGTGACGGTGCCAGCGGAGTTCCCAGGGACGAGCTTGAGCTGCATGTCAATCTCGCCGAAGAGATACTCGTTCTTGGACTGGAAGCCGGAGCCGGAGGCTTTGTCGAGGGAGAGAGTGAGGAGCTGGCCATTGTCGAGGATCTTCCCACGCCCATCACCCCAAGTGATGTCAAATTCTTGGTAGAAGTTTCCAGCCGAGGCAATGCCCATCATATAGCATGCTAAGAGAGGAAACAGTACTGATTCCATATAGCACTAGTAGAAGAAATGGTATAGAGAGAACAAAGTAGCGCTGGTATGAGATTGAAGGAAGAGAGAGGATGAAGTTGGTGTGTCGGAGTGAGGAAGGGAAGAGGGGGGATGGTTGGGTTTATCCCCGCTTGGGATAGGTTTCAGAGGGCAGAGCTTATTTGCCGCGTTTGGTTCCGGATTTGAGTCAAATGCTGTTGGAGGTATTGATTTTTTTTATTTTTTTTGATATTTTTAACCTTTTAATTTCTTAGGTTTAATCGACTCTTTTTTTCCTGTCTGAAGGTTGACATTCATGCAGAAAACTATAGACGTATAGACCGATCTGTATATATGAGATGTATAGATTTTTTTTTTTATAGAATACGAGATGCATATTTTTTTTCTTATAGCTTTATCCTGTAGACTTGTCTATTTTCTAAATGTTTGATTATAATTTGTTGAATATAAATTTCTTCGAGCTATATCCCTGCACAGGATGTTGGATTCATTCTTGTCTTTCTTTTGAAATAGCCAGCGTCGGCAAGTTGATTTTTGATACTTGCATTGTTAATGCTTTATAAAGCAATGAAAATAAAACTGCTGACGCTTATAAGCGTCGATATATACATTAAAAAATATCGAGAATGCCTAAAAATGATGTAGTGCGAAGAGAAACATGAGGTTTAAGGAGTTGGAACCACGTCCCTTGGCATTGAGGTAGTGTGGTATTTATACAATTCCGAAGCCTTCACATGAGCAAGTGGAAGTCGAGAGAGAGGGAGAGAGAGAGAGAGAGAGACAGCTATCTGGACGTGGTGTTGGTGCCCTTAGGACTCCTCCCCGACCTATACAATGATCCAAATGAATGGGCTGGATTTCCTGCCTTTACAGCCTATATTACTGTAACAATCCATTTGAATCGTAGCCCAAATCCCATTTATGGGCCTGCAGAGCTGCTGGAAAAATAACATATTTATAAGATATCTTTTTCTCCCTCCCACGGAACTTGGGCTGAAGGGGTACGTATTTATATGGGCTCCGTCCAAATCGACTGTCAGTTCCACGAATTCAATAAAAAAAAAAGTAGCCTAATCTTGCTGAATTTTTCAGACATGCTTGTGACGTGCACAACTGTAACACGCCAAATCTTGGCTGCATTGCCTTCACGATAGAAGTTACCCCATGAAAGTGCTTCGCCTGCTGATTCCCGAAATGGTGCAATGCATGCATCCATAATTTGACAAATCGCCGATTATATTTGAGGACAAATCCACTCCTGACGCCATCATTTGCATAAAGTATTGAATAATACTCGATGAATATACCTCCTATACTGGTTATGTGTTTTGAGAAAATACATACGATTAACTTAGAAAGAAAAGTCTACCTCATTGGATGGCTCTGGAAACCGGTTGAAACTAAATTTTTGATTAGCAATCTGAGGAAGGCTTCATTTCAATCATGCGCTCATCAGAAAGGGAATTACCCCCCTTAGTGCATGCTTTGGGGAGACTTTCGGGCTTCGAGCCTGCCAGTGTTTGTGTGTTTGTGTGCGTGTCTAAAGGAGAAGGAAGAACGCTTGGGATGAAAGACTCCGTGAAATCAGCCTCAGGAATATGCTGCGAGCTATAAAATTGTGTACATAATTGAGCTCAAGAGCAGACCTACCTTTAAACAATGGTCATTATTGGCCATGATAAAGGCAAAGTCAGCCGTCGCAATTAATATGTTGCATTATTGAAAGCATCACAAGAGGAGCCGTGTTGCCCAGGCAAAGGTACTCATTTTTCTTCGGAAGAAGGCCCGAAGAAGAAATAAATAATTCATCGATGCTTAAAGCTCATGGTCATGGAAGGTTCCAACTGAAAATGGATTGTCGCCATTCAAACTCTTTAACCAATCTTGATTCGCTTGGCCTAATAGTTATTTAATTTGCAGGTCAATTCTCACTCTAGGGAGGCTGCAAACATGCTGATCTGTTGACATGTGGCGTTTTAGGTGAGAAACATATGGTATTTTATTATCACACGGAGCAACTCTCATGTATTCCTCAAGTTTGAAGTGATAGGCTAAATCTTTGTTAAGGGGAACGAACCATCGCACTTTGTTGACGATGGGGCCCGGTTCAGTTGACATTAGTAAATAAAAAAAATGCTGTGCTGCCCAGGGAATCTAGGGGCTAGCTAAAGGCTGACAAAAAGGACAAGCTAGGACAAGCTACGTGCACGCACTCTTTTACACCATTGGAGGTCGCGGTCAACGACTACCATGGACGAGATCCATTATGAATTTAGCATGAAATCAACCTAAATAATAGTTTTATTTTACCCTATGATGAAATTATTACCTGGATTTATTTTATCCGAAATCCGTCTAATAATTCGTCCATCTTGATGGTGCCGCCTAGGGAGAATGTAATAATTCATACAGAGATGGTTGATTTTATGCCAAAGATTCGTTGGTGGACATGTCCGGCGGGTTTTCATCATCCTAACTGATTTTTTTAAGCCAAATCTTTTATTATAAGAACATATTTTTTAAATGCTATTATGCTATCTCGTTTGAGGTGTCCTAGGTTCTCTCGACTTTGTAATTAAATTATCATGCAATTCGATAACCAAATAATAATATAACCTGAACGTTAGCTTTCAAGCATGGGATACTTCAGGGGTGTTAAGTGTTATCCCTATCTTAATACTTTCTAGATTGATATGCATGATTTTTTCATCCAAAAGCATCAAAACTATATTTGCGCCAATGATACGCGAAGCGCGCAGGCAACAACATCCAATCCAAAGTAGATGCACCTTCTTGGAGACCACTTGTAACCGAAGGTCCTTAGCGCATAAATTGGCACCATCCATTATTAGAGTGCAGAGTTAGTTTGACTCCTCTTCCATTATAGAGCGGATTAATTGCAACTACTATGATAGCAACCCTGAAAAGGAGGCCACTAGTGCTCCAGCTTCCCCTATTGTCCGGTAAGGACTCGTTTTGACTTTCGATTATGTATGGTCAAGCCAAACTAGCCGACATGCCTTGCTGGCAACTCCCAACATCATGTTAATTAGTATAACCCTTGCGAGCATCCATGTGACGTTTTCTGAAAATAATTCAGCATCCATATGATCTACCATTGTGATGGCCAATTATACCCTATATTGGATGCATCAACTTAATTGTGCACCACGCCAATCAACCCGTCTTTTTTTCTATAAGCCAATTACCTAGACAAAGACATGATGAATAAGTCCTAGCAAGAAGAAGTTGAGATGATTAGTATGTTGTCTGACCACATGGTGCATGCACATGGTGTAGGTTATGGACAAGTTTCCAATCACCTTCGAAGGCTCAAAAGTTTCTATATTATTTATGCGCGCCGATCATCTGCAGAAAGAAGATTAAAATCTATATCAAAGAGTGGACCATTCACAATGCAGCCGCAAAATATGCCGATCAGATCATTTTATCTATTAGTCATCCATTTTAAATATTTATTTTTTTAAGTATTTGTAGCAATTCAGGTAATTTAATTGTAAGCAGTATAAAAACAGCATTACAGATAATGGACGCCCAAATATTTGTAAACAGCCATAACAAGTTGTAATTTGGTTATGTAGCTTCAGATCGAAACAAGATATATGAAAATCATACCGTATGTGGCATCAATTTAACCAAATGAGATGCTAAGCCTCGTTTTTTTCCTTAAAGAAAAAAATATACACAAAAATTGACCGACTTCCTAACTGCAGCAACTAATTAATGCATCCACAATTCGACATGGAGCTAATCTCATTCAACAACAATTCCACCTACAAAACAATCATTTACTTTTAGAATAGATTTACCGCGTACAAGGTTACGGTGGCTGGGACCCAAGTCACCTACCGAACCCCACAAAAGGCTGAAATATACCAATAATTGAAAGAATACTTCACTTAGCAATGCACATTATCATTGGTTTTTTTTCAAAAAAAACAAAAAAGTCAGCTCCGGCAATTAAAATATGTCGCATTATTGAACAGCACAGCATCAATGATAATTTTGACCACGTCACCCAGGGAGAGACGAACCTTTTTTTTTGCACTCATAATTGCTACAGGGACAGAACTTAAAGAATCAAGTGATGAGATTTGAACGGTAGCCTTCCAAAAGGCCTCAACCGCACTCTGGATTCACCTGAATTAATATTTATTTAATCTTTATTCCAAATTTGACTCTAAAGAGACCGAGAACATAGGCGGCTAGGTGAGTTCGAAGATGGCCTACCAGGTGGACTCTGTGCATTATTATATCATATAAAATACCTGGTCATATAAAATTACATGATTGTGTAATTTATTAGTAGAAAAACGAATGATAAATGTTCCGGCTCCCATCCCTCGTGGTTGTCGACGATTGGTCTCTCCCACGAGGGCTGGATGAATGTCACGTGGAAATTAGTCCATTTCAGGGGGCTCCACGTTGGAAAGCGGAACAAAAAAGGCGTGCCTTAGTAGTCTTTTTTTTTTTTTTTTTTAGTTGAAAGGGTCGGCGTTTCTCGGCAAGAAAATCCAACGAAAAGGATAAATATATGTGTGCGATGCGCACCCAATGAATGGGATTGTCGCGAAGACCAAATCTAATGGTTAACACGCTACTATGAGGCAATCCAATGGCCTCGCATTATTCTCGGCCTTTCCTTAATTTTTAGTTCCAAGCATACATAATATGTACGCAGGGGTGGGCCCACAGTATCGACATGCCCTGTACTCTTGCCTCGAAAGGACAAAAAACGGAGAATTTCCCAGAAGGAAAGACATAAAAATAAGAAAAACGAAAGCTCGGCTTTAAATGCGAAGATAGCATGCGGTCGGCTCAGAATGTCCGCGTCGGCGGCCGTTCGTTCCGTCTAAAATCCGAAGTTGGATGTTTTTGACGCGGTCCTCTCTGATCCACCATCCCTTCTACTTCCTGAATGAATGCTTCCGTATCCTACCTTCTTCTTTAATGGATTCTGCTGTGCACGAGAACCTATAATCTATCATGCTGTTAATCAGTTGTAAGGTAAAAAGATCGGAATGTAGGTTTCGGGGCTTCTTTAAATTCCTGTTGCCCTTCTGATTGATGCAGCTTCCAGTAACAGTGATTACATGTCTGCATAGCTTGCACCATGTCACGGAATCAGACGTCCATTCTCTTGATATCTGATGTAGGATCATAAGTTAACTTGAATTCGTATTCTGTTATGGACCCATGCTATGTCAACCACAAACATCTTGCCAGACTGATCAGGAGTATGCCAAATGCGGAGCAAATCAGGGAAAATTAAAATGCAGCATCTCCGTATGCTGGAACTGTAACAACCCAAAACGGTTAGTCGAAAGGTATTATTTGGGTTCCTCAATTCTGTATAACTATCCAAGATTTCTTTGGCGAATAATCGATGTAAGACTAAACATATGCCCGCATGGGTCCTCACAGAAACAACATGCTTTTCTTTGCTTTTGTAGGTTACATGAACTAAGGTGCTGGCCTATGCTAGTCATATGTATTGATTATAAAATTTGCAATGTTGGGTATTGAAATAGACTCAATTTTACTAATCAAGTGGTTGAGCTCACACCAATAAGCCTACTCTATTTTACCACGTAAATTTTGCTGGATAATAATTAATTTTTTTATTTGCCGATCCCTTGCAGCAGCACACTCGTCAGCTATGGTTCAAATGTTGATTTTTCTTTCCTTTTTGCGATACCGCTAGTTATACTGCAGCAAGTCCAAAATTGTCAAACTACTTCACTAAACCATGTAACCAGGAATAATGAATTCAACAAGTACTTCCAAGTTCTGACATCATAAGTACATCGCGATCTCTTCCTCGGTCGCCCTAAAGCTCCAATTGGTCCTCAAACGAAACACCTTCCTGGAATCTTCCCGTATTTATTCAGGATACCGTTCAAAGATTGCAAATTAAGGAAAAATTGAACAGGCCTGCTGCATTTAAATCATGAATGGTAAACCTCCATCCTCATATTTAATCTACCCCTTCGTCTATATATGTTTCTCATTTCTCGGTCTAACTCTATTAATAGGCCAGCTAGTCCCCCAGTCCCATTACGACAAGCCCCGTCTCCCTCTACAACAAGCTTCGCCTCCCCGAGCGCTTTTCTCTGTGAGGAGATGGCTGTCTCTCTCAATCAACCCCTAAACTTTGCCTGCTGGTTCATACTCAACAGTACGCATAGTTTTGCTCGGGTAAGTAGATATTGGCATAAGAACATCGCTCCGGTGAGCAGACATGTGCATCAAATCATGGCCTTGCATTTGAGCCCGTTCTGGATTCAGCTTTCTTATTTTGTTTCTCTTGCCTTGCTGGGTTCTCTAGTCCTGATGATACTTAAGCCAAGCAACCCTGCCTTCAGTCCTAGGTACGTCGACATGCTATTCATGTCCACATCTGCAGTGACGCTCTCGAGTCTCTCGAGCGTCGAAATGGAGAATTTTTCGAGCTCTCAAATTGCCGTCCTCACCCTTTGGATGTTCTTAGGAGGGGAGGTATTCGTTTCCCTGCTCGGCCTTCTGCTGAGAAAAGATGATCGGTATGGCGACCCAGGCACTGCCGATAATAGAGTTGATCCAGTCGTCGACGCAGAACTTGAGTCTACGGATCCTTCAAATGCCGTTGACCGCATGGAGTTGGGTCCTGCAGTTATCGGTTCGGACGCTTCTCTGAGTGATGGCAAGGATTTGAGGCTTCGTTCTGTGACATACTTGGGCTATGTGGTGATGGTTTATCTTCTTCTGATTCATGTCGCCGGCTCTCTATCGATTTTATTATACATGGCTTCCGTTTCGAGCGCAAGGGATGTGTTAAAGAGAAAGGGCATTCATGTTTTCCTCTTCTCCTTGTCTACTACCGTTTCTTCTTTTGCGAATGCGGGCTTCATACCGACGAACGAGAACATGGCGATCTTCAAAACGAACCCAGGTCTCCTACTCCTGATAATTCCTCAAATTCTCGCCGGCAATACGCTGTTCCCTCTGTTCCTCGGATTGGTGATATGGGCCTTGATGAGGCTCTCTGGAGCTGCAGAATTCGAGTATCTATTGAAGAATTCAAGAGAGATCCGGTTCCGTCATTTGCTTCCTAAACTGCGAACTGCTTTCCTGTCTCTCACCGTTCTTTCGTTTATAGCGGCTATGGTCGTGCTCTTTTGCTCCCTCGACTGGAGCTCGGCAGTATTCGATGGATTGAATCCATATCAGAAAATCGTCAGCGCCTTATTCATGGCGGTGAATACCAGGCACGCCGGTGAAAACTCCATCGATGTCTCCCTCGTCTCTCCAGCAGTTCTGGTGTTATTCATCGTCATGATGTCGGTTCTGATCTCTTTTTTGTTTCTTTTTCTATACCTTCTACTCTTTTGCTACTCTGTCTCTGCTAAAGAACATTTGTTTAAGAATTCTCTGATTTGTTTAAGTATTGCTTATTTTACGGTACCTAATGATGCGAGCTTTTTATATATACCACTCAAAACTATTACTGCGGATGATGTATCCAAAATACGCCATGCACGCTCCTCCCCATCTCTGGTGCACTCAGGCCTAAAATATTTAAATATTTTTTTGGGGGGGATGTAAACCGTGGATCAAGTAGTATTGCTATATACAATCATAACTTCGTAAATGTTAAGTCATGTTAAGGGCATGGAGTTTTAAATCCTTATTAAGGCAATCCTGATTTCCGACTGACAGGTTATTTGCACCTACCATTTGCTTCACAGGTACCTTCCGTCTTCCACAACCTTTCTACCCATTCAAGAGGATGACACAAGCTCCGTGGGAAATAAGAAAAGCAAGAGAAAAAGATGGTTGGTGCAGAACCTAATATTGTCGCCTCTCTCCTATATCGTCATCTTCGTCATTGCCATCAGCATCATTGAGAGAAGAAAGCTATCCAGAGACCCACTAAATTTTTCCATTTTGAACATAAGCTTCGAAGTGATGAGGTAAGGGCGTATTCGATCTCTCACTGTGAACAACATTTTGATCAGTCATGATATAATAATGACCTGAACGAGGAAGATGAAAAAAAAAAGAAAAAAAAACCCTGTTCGTTAGATAATGCTAGCAAAAATTTTAACCCTGAATCTACCTTTAGCTATGTTAAACACAACTCATGACTTCATCCAAAAAAACTAGCTAGAAGATATTATTTGGTTTTTTTAGCTCTGCATAAGTATCCAGAATCTATCCAGCTGATGTAGGACTAAACATATGCCCGCTTAGATTGTTACACATCAGATATCTCGCATTGACCGGAGGATCGGGATTTTGTTGATGCAGTGCATACGGAACAGTCGGGCTCTCAACAGGCTATAGCTGTGCCCGATTGCTGCAACTACATCCTGATGTCAAATGTCAGGACAAGTTATATAGTTTTGTGGGGGCATGGAGTGACGAGGGGAAGCTGATTTTGGCTTTCGTCATGCTTTATGGGAGGCTTAAGAAGTTCAGCTGGGGAGGTGGGAAAGCTTGGAAGATAATTTAAGCTATGAAGAAAATCCTCTTTCCTACAGATGAAGAAAATCCACACAGGGAATGGCCCAGAGCTATTGAACTGCGGAAAAGACTCTGCAGAGTACATCTACGAGTGCCAGGAGGATCACCCAAGTAGTGTTTGGATTGCACTAAGTGCACTGAAAAATACTAGAGAACAACCAAGATGGAAGGTTAAGAAAGAGGCAAGGGATGCTCTTTCCAAGCTCCTAGCTGGTATCATAATCAATTTACCAGTCTATCCTGTAAATTCAACAAATATTTTTGTTTTCTGAGAAACCCCCAAACTATCTTTACATTGTAATATTTTCAGGCATATGAATGAATTGCAAGATTCATAACAAAGTTCATGAAATCACCTTTGCTTTCTGCTCTTCGCTGTCACTTCATCCTCACTGATGTCCAATGAAATTAGATATGTAGACATGGATTGTCTGAATGCTTGTTGATCATTAAAGCATATAACATAGTATACGTTGTAGCTGAACATGGTGCATTACACTAAAATATCGCGAGACCTCTGATCATCATGTAGTTAACAGTTGCTCGACAATTTTACAGGGTAAGGACAGAAAAAATGGCAAATTAAAATTAGAGTAAATTACAAAATCTTCATAAAATTAAAAATAAATTATACTTGCATCCAATAGTTTAAGAAACCTACGCTTATGCTTACCATCCTGTTAGCTCTGTTTTTGCTGGTGTAATGTCTCTGGGTCTTGTTGGTACATAGATTGAAGATATAAACAGAAAAGCACACTAAGAAATTCAGCAGAGTAGAACATGACAGCAACAAACACAAAAACAATAGAACAATAGTTGGGCACAACTGCCAAAGAATTCAACCATGCCAACCCCGGCCAGGTCCTGCAATATCTCTGGGTTTGAACTCACCCAAATTGGACAAATCTCCTTAGTAGGGACCTTACTTCCTCTGCTTTGGGTGGTTCCACATTGCAGACTTATGTAGTTGTGTCTTCCATGCAGTTTTTGGATATTTTGCATATTGATTCTCATAGATGTATATATACATGAATCGTATAATATATCTATTTTTATTAGAAAAAAAGTTTCATGACCCTCTTTTTAAAAAACCTTGATCGATTGCCGATTTGTTAGGTACTAATTCGAGATTCTCTGTCCTTTCGTGACTCTCTTATTTTTGTATGCATTTAGTCCTACATCAAGACAGGGTTATCCTTCCAATAATTCTAATTCGAAAATGATATAAGTAAACAGCTAACTATGTAATGCACTGGTGTGGTGAATCCATATCATTCTAGATGTGATACAAAGAATAATGTAATTCTCCAATAATGATTCAGTTTTAAATTCTCATTTCTACTATAATTGCTGATTTTGTATCACATCGCCCATTCCGGGCTCAGATCCACAGATACAAGATGGATGAAAACATAAAAAGTTTATATGAGAAAAATCGAACCTGACGAGAGATGGGTGGGCAAGCGGCCCGTGATGCTTCAAATATTCTATATCTATAGAATAGAAGAAAATAACAAAAAATAAAAAGATGCGTTGATGCTTATTTGAAATCTAGACAAAGATGTTCCAATAGAACCCGGAAGCAAGTAATAGTAATTTTTGATGAATGCGGTTGCATTATAAGATCACAATTGCATAAATCGAGCAAGTTCGAATTGATATAACAAAAAGCGGGCGATGCTAAATTGAAGAAATGATTTGCAATATTGTGCATGATATCATTTGATATCTTGCCTGTAGTGTCACACCCCTGATCCGAGTTCACGATTCGGAGGTCGTGTCAACCACCACATACTTTTAAAAAATCCTCCCCACAAGCATACTGGACATTTCAACATGATTTTATAAACATACAATGGAACAACCTTAAATAATAATATACAAATTTTTATTTCAATAACTAACTTAACATTTAAATGTCTCACAGTTCTAATATTATTCTAAGGTAATACATCAATTTAAATGAACTCTAATATAAAATAATTTGTACAAAAATTCTGCTAGTCGCTCTCTCATATTAAAAACCCCAATCAGGCTAATTCTCTAAATCTATAAAATAATAAAAAATTATATAATGAGATAGATAGTCCAGTAAGCAATGATCACTTTAACTAAATAAATTAGTTAATCGAATAGATAATAATTTGTATAAAATAAGCATACATGCATTACTAATGTACGAATCAAATTTTTCTTAAAATGTTAAATTTTGTTTATGAATTCAAATTCTTTCAAATATTCAATTCATTTTATCGATCCTGTGGTATGACTACATCATCCTGTGGCATGGTCATAGCACCGACTAATTTTTTAGCGGTGAGCTGCGCATCATCTTGAACAAAGTCCTTCAAGACCGCTGGTCTGCTCGTGGTATGTTGCCAATCATTTTGAACACAATCTTTAGGACAAATCATGTACTAACAAATCTGATTCAGACGGGCCTTTGGGCGGCATAAGGATGCTGGGCTGGGCCAACAGGCCGGCCCATTGAAGCTCGGACCCATAGGTAGTCTTCGTAGCATGGTGTATTGGATTTATTAATGATTAAATGTTTTATTTTATTGCAATCTCTTAGGGCTCGTTTGGTTCGCGGGAAAAGAAGGGGGGAAAGTGTGGTCAACGGGAAAGTAATGAGATGCCTCTTGTTTGGTTGGAGTTTTCAAAGGAGAGAGAAGGGAAAGTTGTATTCCCATGGGAATGTGATTCCCACATTTCATGGGAAAGTCTTTCCCATAAGAAACATGGGAAAGTTACTTTCCCATGAGGCGGGAATCACTCCATTTTTACTTTTTCCCAAAAGGTCCCTTCAGCATTAAAGAAGCATTAAAGAGGCATTAAAAACCTAATTTTTATTAAGGGCATAATAGGAATTATATATAACTTTCCTAGGAAAGTGGATGGCCAACCAAACATAAGCACCTTAGAAATTTGTCACTTTCCCATGGTCAACCAAACATGCCAAAAGTACTTTCCTAGGCATCCTCTTCCTAGGAATTTGTTTCCCAGGAATCATATTCCTAGGAAGGAAAATGCTTCCCGCGAACCAAACGAGCCCTTAGTGGTATGGTTGGTTTGTGTGTGGGGTTTGTACTCACAAGGTTTTTTGTGTCACCCCCCTTCTTCCCACATGCTTTTACGACCGTGCAAGCTTTGCACGAACGTCAAAGCAAGAATGTTGCTGCACGAACGTAAAAGCATCCTTGCTTTTACGACCGTGCAAGCTTTGCACGAACGTAAAAGCAAGAATGCTGCTGCACGAACGTAAAAGCATCCTTGCTTTTACGACCGTGCAAAAGGCACGGGATGCGCCCGTCTGCTTTTACGACCGTGCAAAAGGCACGGAGGGACGCTCTCTTCAGGGACGCGCCCATCCACGCGAATGTTTCGCGCCTCACGCAAAAGACGCGCTCGCAACCATACGTCTGTTAGAAGTCTATAAATAGACGACCTCTACAGATTAATTTATTATTCCTTTTCTTTCTCTACTCTCTCTTCCTACCAGTTAAAATATTTCTTTCAAAATTGTTTAACAGGCTTGCTGCATATTGATTCTGGGTTCGAAGCCTTCTTTGATCCGTGCAAATCATTGAGGCAGAAGGAACGAGAGGCTGTTGTATCTCAGGAGTAGAACGCCATCCAAGCCTAGTGCACTGTAAGGCGGCGAAATCTACTTCAAGGAAAGTGACCAACATACCACGCCTCAGCATCTCGGGTTCCATTTTTCCTACTTTTACTTTTAATTTTTATTTTAGCCTATTACTGTCTATTATTTATTGAAGTAGAATAGTTTAATTTTATTTCTGCTTCAAATTTTTATTGCCAACATGGTGTCCATTCTTTTTTTTATTATTTTATATATATATATATATATATATATTATCTTAAGAGCTTTTTCAAGTAATATGCAGTTTACCCATATGAGATTCCTCTTTATACTTTCTCAAGATCACCATCTTTTGGAATAGAAAAATTTTATGCTCGTTAGAGAATTTTTCTCTTTAATTTTCTACCACTGATTTGTTTTTTTGTACTGCTGAACAGTAGAAAAGAAAATTCCAAAAGAATTTTTTTTGTCAACAAAGTTTTTTTCTTCTATTTTCTTGACAAAATGACGACATGGTCCGTACACTGAAAGGAAGGCTTCAAAAGGAAGTTGGCTATGCAAGCTAAGAAGCTGATGGTACCCTGCAGGTGGACCGGACAAGCAACAACGACATGACGACCATTGCTTAAAGGCCCGAACCCAAACCCATGGTGGGTTGGGATTAGCCGTCACGTCAACCATGCATTATTATCACATTTTTAGATTAGCCTCCTCAGGCTAGGATTCGCTTTCGTGCTTGGCATCTTCTTTTGGAAAGATAAGCCTCCGTGCCATCATCTAGCTCGAAAGCAACATCCAGGAAAAATACTTTGGAACTTTCTCTGCATTTATTTCAAAGAAAATTTTTTATGGCCAAGGATCAAAACATGAACGACACATGTTTCCTCTTTTTTTTTTTTTTCCTTTTTAAATAACGAAGATCACCAACTATATTACCACTTTATTCACTGGAAAATACAGAAATCAATAACTGATTGAGCACCATCATCACACCCCCATACTGCACTAATCTTTCAATAAATTGAGTGATGATATGTAGCAGTACTCTTAATATGGCCAAGGATCCATTGAGAAATGATGGTTTGTATAGTTTTTTAAAAAACAATTACTGCATCTACTAGGTAATTGGTATGCTTTGATAAGACTAGGAAAGAGCAATGCCCAAGTTTCTTTGATATGTTGGGTGTACTGTCCGTTTCCCCGCATGGCATGCTAATTTGCAGATAAATTAACTCGGTTTCCAGCAAGTCCTGCCATTGATGACGCTGAAACAGCGCGCAGAATGAAGTCCACTGGAAGTCTTTCTGGATGCGTTCGAACAAGATTCGTTGACCCATGAGTTAGTGATTAGAGCCGTAGAGGAGCAGCCAGATGGGGACGGGCTGCGGCCAAGGTTGACCGAAACTAACGCCTAGGGGTGGCAATCGGGTCGGGTCAGGCATAAACAGGTCGGGTCAAATACAGGTCGGGTCAGAAAACTATAAATCTGAATCCGACCTGTTTATTAAACGGGTCAGGAATTGCAAACATGAACCTGACCTGTTTATTAAACAGGTAACCCGACCCGACCCGTTTAACCTGTTTAATAAACAGGTAACCTATTTACCCAACCCGACCCGACCTGTTTAACCTGTTTGCCCAACCTGACCCGTTTAACCTATTTAGACCTGTTTAATCTGTCCAACCCAACCTATTTAACCTGCCCAACCCGACCTGTTTAGACCTGTTTAGACCCGTTTAATCTGTTTAGACCTGTTTAACCTGTTTAACCCGTTTAACATGTTTAGACCTGTTTAACCTGCCCAACAGTTAAACGGGTTAAACAGTTTAAACGGGTTAGACATCTAAAATCCGTATCCGACCCAATTAATAAACAGGTTAAACGGGTCGACCTGTTTACGATCCGAACCTGTTTAGGCCAAACCCAAACCTGTTTATGGCGGGTCGAACACGGGTCGGGTTGGCGGGTCGGGTCATATTTTGCCACCCCTACTAACGCCCATAATGCACCGTCCCATCCACTTAACATCGGCCGAGCTTGGTGGGATGCCAAAAATTCCATGCGTCGCCGGACCCAATCGGTATGTTTTCAAATATAGAACTGTATTAATATTTTTATGAATAGCAGAATAGTATAGATTTAGAATTAGACGTAGGTTGGATGGGACCTGGCCATGCCCTATCCGACTCTGATGAGAGCCCAAGTCCGGGCCCAACCTGAACCTTGTTGGTCCGGTCCCAATTTGTGGTGTGAACTGCGATTCACAAACAAGTTTTTTTTATTGATAATTCAAAATTTTTATCACTTTAATATATCTTGAATCGTATCCAACTATTATATTTTTAGAAGATTCTATATAAGCTTGAAAACTCTAGTGTTCGATAGTTGATAGCTCAAAAAAAAAACAAAAGAGATGTTAATGGACTTGAGACTTGATTGGGCCTAAATTCGGGCTCCATTTTTTAGCCTTGTTCAAGCTCGGGCTCGAGCCGAGCTCAAGCTGAGCCAATAATACACCCAAGCTTGTCCTGAAAAATAAATAAGCTC
This sequence comes from Phoenix dactylifera, assembly GCF_009389715.1. Taxonomy (NCBI): domain Eukaryota; kingdom Viridiplantae; phylum Streptophyta; class Magnoliopsida; order Arecales; family Arecaceae; genus Phoenix; species Phoenix dactylifera. Next base: position 913,642 of record NC_052398.1, on the reverse strand, counting down.
TATATTTAAGCCCATTCTCAGCCCTATATGGAACTATCTTTATGCTATAAAATTGTCAATATAAAGTAAAACTAGTTATAGACCTCTAAATCATTGATTCAGCACAACTAGATGCTTAAATATCAATGGCAAAACTACTCGCGTTAACAATGTTCTGCAATGAAATCCAACTCTCAAATAGGCTTGATAAAAACCACTGCAATATAGGCAGAAAATAGAGCAATACACTGATGTACAGAATATTGCACACCGGCTTAATAATTTTTAAATTGTATTTTTGAGTTATTAGTGATGAGGTATAGTTCCATATTGGATAGATTAAAAATTTTAGTGGTGCTTATACGTTCATAGGTCTCTCCTTTTACTAGCTCAAATTTTTGGATTGGATTTTAACAGTCAGGGTATTTTTGTTGAATAATATTTTTGATTTACTGGTGAATAAAGTGATCAAAACTTGATGCCTCTAAACCGAGTGGATTGTGAACCATCTCAAGCCAGTTAGCCAATGGCTGGAACCCATCACCAAAGTCAGAGTCCAAGCACAATTTTCAGTTGACTCCTCAAATTTGGGGGTTCTTGAATGGGACCCATACACTCCCCCTTTTCTGAGAAAGGAAATACTTTTATAAACCCATACAGTCCCCTTTACCTTGGAAAGCTACCACCGATACGCCTGGTGAAAAGATTAGCTTCGCAAAGCTAGGGTTCGGTCGAAGCAAAAAAAAAGCTAGGGTTCGGTCCCCTTGGAAAACGTTCGGCGCAGAACCAAAGAAGGTAAAAGGACAAAAAATTGAAAAAAAAATAAAGGGAGAAAAAGAAAAAGAAAAAAAAATCGCGAGACAGGAAGAAACAAATCACAAGCCGAGGCAAGAAAGGGCAAAAAAAAAAAAAAAATCTACCTTACAATTTGCTCACGTTTTCTTGTTTTATTTTTTTTCAGCCTTCCAAGAATTGTTTACGCTTCCAGAAATAGAGGAAGAGAAGAGGCGATCGGCACAATGGGTTTAAAGTTTGAGTCGCAGAAGAGGAGGAAGAAGAAGCGGGAGATGAGGCCGCTGGGGGATGCTTACGCCGTGGAGATGGCGGTGCCCAAAGAACTCGACGTCGACAAAGACGCTCCCGCCGTCGAGCTCCGCATCCGGATCCCCGATGTCGGAGGAGCATTCAAGGTGGTTTTGTTTGATCCCTCCTGTTGTCTCTCCTTTGATCTCTGCCTTTTATTTGTTTATGTATTTTCTTCGTCATGCCAAAGGTCGCACCTTGATTACAGCTTTGTTTTCCTCTTTCGGATTTGGAGAGGAGTCTCTCAATTCCCAAAAAGATGGATTCTTTATTTTTTCTGCTCCTACATTGCTTCCCCGTGTGAAAATCGCATCTTTTTGATTTTGAATAAGATCGGCATCTTCCAATTCGATTGAGCCTTCCATGTTCTGCCAATTATATGCATCATTACAAAGTTCCCACTTTTTTTGAACTTTTAGCTCTATTCCTCGTCTTGGAATCGGAAGGGTCTGATGACACCTTGAAGTACAATGGTTTAGTATTCCACAAGTTGATTTTTTTTAAAAAAATCAAATATATATATATATATATATATTTGGGAAGCTCTTTCTGTTCCATTAGGAGTTCTGCGTTTCTGATTATTGCAATTGCTTGGTGTTTGGGATCAATATGGATTGAAAGGTTGAATGCCTTTGTTTGTCTCATCATTCGAGCACTGGTGCAGGCATCAAACAAGACCATCTTAAAATAAACTTAATGTGTTAGTAGCAAAGCTTCGCCATCTTGGTTGCCACACTAGCACTGTATCAACATGGTACAAATTTTTTTCTACATACCGATGTACCTCTAATATTGGATACCAGTACCAAACCGGTACGGTACGTTTCGTACCGACTGATTTGGGCTGGTACGGCGAACCATGCCTATGATGTTTGTTTCCCAATTTCCAATCCCTTCTATGATAAGCTGTATTTGTCACAGAAGGTTGTTCTCAGGCAAGATACTTCTTGTGTGTCCAAGTGTGAAAACGATCTAAAGTGCGTAGGTGGTTTAAGAACTACCATTGAACTCTGAATGGTGATAATAGATTTGTAGCCTGGTGATCCATAAACTTTTATTTGCTTTGCTGCAGAGCTTCTTTAGGACTAGAGAAGTCGGAGAGTTTGTCAGTGGGGCATTAGCTGGTGCCATGACTAAAGCTGTTCTTGCTCCTCTAGAGACTATACGGTGGGCTTCTCTTTCTTTCCAGGCTTTTCATTATATTTCCCTTGAATTCGATATTTGGGTTTAAAATTTATTCTTCTGCAAAATTTCAATCCATGTATACTTTTGCCCTCACTATCTTTTTATATTCATATTTTATTCGTGCAAGATATGGATTCAAATTCCAGTTGGCTTTCAATTTGCAAAGGGTGCAGCAGCTGCTAAAAATCCTCATCCTTTTATTTTCTTTCTTTCTTTCTTTCTTTTTAACTATGGATATCTGTATAGATTTTGTTTAAGTTGATAAACCAAAAGGCAGACCTCAGGAGTTACCTAGGATTTTTCATATTACATCAAGTGAATGCTGGCCAAGGAGCTGGAGTTGTCTAGGATGAACCACATGAACCGATGAACATCAAATACAAACTCCACTGCTCACCCCAACTTAGAGTTCTTGAACTTGGTTCACATTCTAAACCTGCAGCAATGAGGCAAATCTTATCTAATTTCAGATTTGAAACCCATTCATGAACTCAGACTATGCCATCTGACTTAGATTTACTGAAATATAAATGCTACATACATACATTTATAAATTACAGAAATGTAATTTCAGTTAAGGGTTTTTCTTTACATGCTGCATGCTAGGTTCTCTTGCATTCATATATGTGATGATTGTCACTTCCTTAATGCATACCAGAATCTTCTCGTGATTAGAGATCTTTTCTATGTCCGAAACTTGTGATTGCCATTTACTTTTCAAAATTTCATAGTTATATCTTGCTCAGTTCACTAACTTGTGTTACTGCAATCTTATTTACCATAAATTTCAGTTCATCGAGTTATGTACTGCAGTTGACACTTGTCATAACTTTATTTAACTACACAAATTTTTGCTTACATCTAATGCCGTTCTCAGTTGGCAAAATATTAATTGCATTTGTTGTCAGTAGATTCTTTATGAACATGTTTTATTTATGTGCTTTCTAGAAACCATCGCTGTTAAAAAATCTTATGATCCATGATCAGATCTTACAGTTTGGATCTCATCCTTGGATCGTGATCAGTTAGAATCGTAGGATCTAGATCCGTATTGTGGATCATACAATTCCTTAGGTCATAATATCTAACTTCATCATATTATTTAAATATTAAACCAGTTGAAAGTTCATCTTCTATAATTTATTTAACTAATGACTTTTAGAATCACTTATTTATTAATAACAAGCCTTGAGCACATGAACCTAGCAAGCATTTTGGTCTATTTTAACTTCTAAGAAGTAAAGAAAAGGAAAACCTGGAGTTCATGGAGTTAAAAACAAGGGGCATATCTTTGTGCTTTATGGCCATTTGTGAACTAAAGCTGTCAGACTCTTCAATTGATAGCTTTGATATCTTAGACCACCGATATTATTCTTTTCAGGATGACTAAGTCAGGATTGAGGAAAACATCTTATGGCATTGACATCTTGTTTGCAGAACTAGAATGGTTGTTGGAGTTGGATCCAGACACATTCCTGCCAGTTTCATAGAGATCATTGAAGAGCGTGGATGGCAAGGACTTTGGGCTGGAAACACCATCAATATGCTCCGTATAATTCCCACCCAGGCAATTGAGCTTGCCACATTTGAGTGTGTCAAAAGGACCTTAACATCAGCACAAGAGAAGTGGAAAGAAGGAAGTCCGAAGGTGCATATTGGTTATATCAATTTAGACCTCTCCTTTCCATGGATTTTCCCAGCTGCTTTTGGTGGTGCAGCTGCTGGCATCGTAAGCACGCTCATATGCCATCCTCTCGAAGTTATTAAGGTAAAAAGATAGGTTGAACTAGTGGTCAATGATATCATAATGTGGAAAAAGATGACATTGATATTGATCCAATAACTTGCTACTTTAATATTACTTTGTGACCTGAAGTAGATTCAGATATAGCTATTGTTCATTGCTCATTGTTACTTAATGTAATTTTAGTTTGTGATGTTCTAAATCAGATTTTGTTATTTTGTAGTTTGTGATTTTCTAAATTAGATTTTATCATTTTGGTCACTGAATTTCCCAATTTTGAAAGCAAGCATCATCCTGAATTTTTTCCTAAATTCCACTGAATATTTTTTTAAAAATTCAATAAATTAGCAAGTTTCATTCTTACTTAGATTAGTTCCAGCAATGTTGCATAGAACTAACACCTTAAATTTTACATATTTCAGCTATAAACCAAAGTCCCTCTTGTTGTTTCCTATTTAAGACTAATAACCAGTGTCTGTTGTCAGACGTTAAAACAAGACATCAGAGACCACATAAAACTTATTCTAATTTTGTGAGACTGATTGATCTTTGGTACTGTCGACTGCATACCAGTATGGTATTTTGTGATGCTTTTTCAAATGTCTTGTTTTTTCAATTACTGTATTTCTTACAGGATCGTTTGACTGTGAATCGAGAGGTCTACCCCAGCATTAGCCTTGCTTTCAGCAAGATCTACAAGGATGATGGGATTGGTGGTTTCTATGCTGGCCTTTCGCCAACACTAATTGGCATGCTTCCATACAGCACGTGCTACTATTTGATGTATGAGTCAATGAAGAAATCTTACTGCCAGGCACAGAAGAAGAATTCTCTGAACCGTTCAGAGCTGCTGATTATTGGGGCTCTCTCAGGTGAGAGTTTGCTTAAACATTCCCTGGTCTTTTTTTCCTTCTGAATTGCTTCCGATGTGATTCAAGAAGCGAAACTGTGTTTTCGTTCATCAAAGTTCTGGAGTGGTATTGGGAAAGCTGAAAGCAATGTATCTTTCTTATCGATCGGAGATTTGTAATTGGGAAACAAAATAGTAGCCTATTATTTACTGGAGTTGCTTTTGTGTTGTTTGCATCTCATCAGGTTTTACCGCAAGCACAATCAGTTTCCCACTCGAAGTGGCAAGGAAGCGGCTGATGGTTGGAGCCCTGCAAGGAAGGTGCCCGGCTCATATGGCAGCAGCCTTGTCGGAGGTCATTCGCGAGGAGGGTCTGTTGGGTCTCTACAGAGGGTGGGGTGCTAGCTGTCTGAAGGTCATGCCTTCTTCGGGCATTACATGGATGTTCTATGAAGCATGGAAGGATATTCTGCTAGTGGACAGACCTCGGTTGTAACGGCTCCTGGTACTCGACTCCATCTGCATGACCCTGTATTGGAGGATGCTAATTTTTTCTAATTCCATGCATACATAGATTTACATTGGAGAGGGAGGCTGGTGATCTTCCTAACGAGATGGAAAATGTTTGCGACGAGAAGGATCGACTAGTGCTGGTGGGAACTCTGTATCACAACTGATTAGTCTGATGGTGCAAAGAACTGAGAGAAGTGTAAAAAAAGTTATTGGAAAATGATAGTCATTAAGTTTATCGATGTCAGTGATATATAGTTTACACTAGCGAGCGAAATCATGCTTGCGCCCTCAAAAGAATTTGCAGCGGTAGGACATGAAACTCATTCTCAGTAACCTATATTTTTATTTGGCTGTAAAGCAGTGCTTGATGAGAATTCATGAAAATAAATCTGGCATTACGTGTGGGAGTATTTTTCTCATGCAAAAAATAATCTCATAGCTTATGTAGAGCCTTTTTGCTGCTTCTTGAGCACCATGGTTAACTGGTTCAGCCTTCAGCTTAAGTAGGAACCTTTTTCAAGCTGGTTTGGGGTATGGTCTAGCCTGATACAAAAAAATGAATGGAGTGAAACAAGGAGTTCTATAAATTTAGCATAACCGTTAAGGTGTTTTAAGTGGCAGTGCTAGCATACACAATATAGAAATCTAATGCAAAATAATCACACAGCATGCTCATTGCTCAGAGCCTTCTTGTTATACCTCTGGGGCCACAATGAACTAGTTCCCTAAATTATAATTGCGAATTGCGACAAGCAAGGTGATTCCTGTCATATTCCAGCCTAAGAATTCTACATGCTAGCATCGCCATTTATGTTCCCAGTTTTGCTTCGCCTCGGTCCTCCCGGCGTGACCTCAAATAATTTCTACATTATTTTGGCACTTATGTATACACCTTTTTGTAAATTAAAATAAAACTTAATATTAGTTTTTAAAATCAACAAAGAAAAGAAGTCTGGTAACCTACCTCAGGCAAGATCCCACATCATCGAAAGTGAGTTGAAGTCAAAATTATGACTCCTAACCCAATCCAAGTAAACAACCAACAAGTCCAGTATTGTGGCTTGGTTTCATGAGGGTAGTCAGGCTGCGGATTCTAGCAGCTGATGCTTATTAAAAAAAAATTAAAAAGATAAAAAAAAAGGGAGAGGGAGAGCTGGGCGGTTGGCCCGCTACTATAGGATTGGCCCGGCCCGGTCAATTGGCAAACCCAAGTGCAGGGAAGAGGGTCATGGGCATTTTCGTCTTAAGGATTAAGTACTTCGCACTATAAAAGTGAGCGAAGAGAGAGAGAGGTAGGGTTCCTCCTATCCTCTGTATCGTTCGAGCGGGAGGACGGCTTGAGGCTAGGGCAAGGTTTCCATCAACTCGGATCGAATGGGGGTGTTCACATTCGTGTGCAGGAGCTCCGGCGCCGAGTGGAGCGCAAAGCAGCTCTCAGGCGACCTCGAGGGGTCGGCGTCCTCGACCTACGAGCTCCAGCGGAAGCTGGTCCAGGCCGCGCTCGCCGCCGACTCCTCCGGCGGTGTTAGCTCCTCCTTCTCCATGGTCTCCCCCTCCTCCGCCGTCTTCCAGGTGATCGATCTGGACTCTCTTTTGTCTGTTCCGTTGTTGATTTCAGATTTCTTGTCGGGAATTACGTTGCATCCAAATCAAACCTTGATCTTCGGTTAAGCTAGGAGATAATTTTTTTTCTTTAAAAAAAATGATAGGGTTTATGATGCGCTGCAGTTTGGGGGTTTGGATCTTTGTTTATCATTCCAAGATTCGCTGGATCTTGGAATTTTACCGGATGCATACTTTTTTTTGGTCTTCTTGGATTTTTTTCATTTTGCCATGACGTGGAGCAAAAAGAAGGAAAAAAAAAGGGTTTTCGTGGTTTGGGTTTTGTTTTAGAAGACCAAAGAAGACAGAGGCAAGAATTTTTCCGCAGCGGGATAATAGATTAACATTTTCGTGAAATCTTTATGCTTCAATAGTATAATAAATAAACGATCTAATGGCTTAGGGCTAGAGAAAATGGAAATGTAAAGTCTTTTTGAGAGGAGATGGTGGTAACGGTTCAAAGGAGTATTTGTATGTATACGGAAGGAGGAGTTCGATAGCGTGGATGCATATACCGGTCCTTGTGGGCCATGAAACTGTTAATTATTTGTGGTGCAACAGAGGCACCGTACGTATCTGGAAGCATGGCGAGTCTTGGTGAACAAGAGCATGGATCTTTTGCTGTCGCGCGGCACCGCAGAGTGCTGTGCAGGTATGGATGGCCACTATTGGACGGGCATCAAACAATGCAGTTTACTAGTGCATGCCTTGTCATACATAGTGCATGTTGTTTGATGGCCATCCACTCCTGATGCCGGCCATCCAGGGATGCACATCATTCTGCGGTGTGCCGGCTGCACCGGACAGGATCATGGTTGGGTGAATAATTGATTTGCTGAATGTAGCAGTATGGCCCTAGGAAATAATGGTCGCTGAAGCAGAAGAAATAGTGTATTTATAAGCAAGCTTACTGCAATATTTCCAAGGGGGTGTGCAACCTAGGGCTAGAGAGTTCTTTGTGCAGATGCTTCTGTGTTAAACTGTAAATAAATAATGAGTAGCCTTTGCTAGCATAGCTCGATCAAGTATCCGGATAGAAAAATTGGAAGAGCATCTGTTTTTGAGTATCTGCTTCAATGAAGGTGGGGAACTGCCTGATGAACTACTAGATTTATTTTGAGTTGGGCTTCTGAAGGATCTAAAGATATAGTTAGGTAATGCCTTTTGCACATCTCATTGTGTTCTTTGTGCTTGCTGACTAGATACATGCGGTTATGCAAGATGTTATCCTTTCAATGATTGTTATGCTTTATTATATGCTTTGATAACCTTTGGAGTATTGGCAAGTTCTCTTGGAGGTGGATGGATTGCAGTGCTCTTGCGCCCTTTTTTGCCCCTCTGGCGTTCTACATTGTTGCTTGCACTCTGCCTTTTTTTTAAAAGCAAAAAAAAAAATCCTTTTTTGGAAAAAAATCTGATGTAGTTTCATATAATATTTTCTTTTATGTATCTTTTTTTGGTGGCATTATGTGAAAAAAAAGGGTGCATGCTTATCAGTTATCCTGTATAGTCTGTCCCCGTCACTCCGGGGAGAGGGTGTGGTTGGGGTTTGTATGGTGAACTTTGAATTACGTACTGACTGTGTGAGGATAACTGCATGCCCCTCTCTGTTCATAAGCAATCCTCTTGTTGCATCACTTTTTATTTTTTAAAAGATGATAGAGGTTCTTTTTCTTCCTTTTTTTCCTCCCTATTTTCCCTTGGGGTCTATTACTTGCTGAGTTGCTTTAACATGATGCGGTATTCGAATGGTAATCCTTTGTGCTGCAGGTGATAATTGGTGGAGGTGGAGGTGGAGCATTCATTGGTGGTGCAGCTGCAGGTGCTGCAGCAGCTGGTTCGGCTGCTGGTGGTGCTGCTCCGGAGGCTCCTCCTGCTGAGGAGAAGCAAGAGGAGAAAGAAGAGAGTGATGAGGATATGGGATTCTCGCTCTTTGATTAGATTTCCATTCTTATATTTCAGGAGAACAGTATGAGTTTGCAGTTTTAGTTTGCTTTATTAGTATTATGTTTATGGAATGCACTCTTCATATTAAGATTTTGACTGGCAGATCCTAGTTTATTAGGTGTTATGTTTATGGAATATTCTCTTCATAATGGTGAATTGTTACAACCAAGCTGATTCATGTTAGTATCACCATATATGTTCCCAGATTTGCTTTTCTCTCTGTCCTTCAAGTGCGACTTCAAATAATTTTTTCATTATTTTGTCTCCTATATCTACACCATTTTGTAGGCAAGCTTTTTTGTAAATTAAAAATTAAAAACCTTAGTTTTAAAGAAGTTTCTTAATATCAGTTTTGTGGCCATGTTGCGCCTTGGCATGCTAAACAGACAGCTGGGCGGCTGGCCCACAACTTTAGACATTGGACTGGCCCTGCCCGATCCTGTCAATTGGAAACCTGTGCAGCAGCAAAAATGGTCACGGGCATTTTTGTCTTAAGGATTAAATTCTCTGCACTATAAAACGGACCTAGAGTTTCTTCAATCCTCTGTATTGTTCGAGCGAGTGGACTTGAGGCTACTGTTAGGGTTTTCATCATCTCGGATCGAATAGGGGTGTTCACATTCATGTGTAGGAGTTCCAGCGCTGAGTGGAGCGCAAAGCAGCTCTTCGACGACCTTGAGGTGTTGGCGTCCTCGACCTACGAGCTCCAGCGGAAGCTGGTCCAGGCCGCACTCGCCGCCGACTTGTCCGGCGGGGTTACCTCCTTCTCCATGGTCTCCCACTGTTCCACCGTCTTCCTGGTGATCGATCTGGTGTCTCTTTTCTCTCTCTCATTGTTGATTTCAGCTTTGTTGTTGGGGATTATATGGCATCCGAATCGCACCTGGATCTAGGGTTTGGCTAGTGTTTTGCTTTTTTTTTTTTAAAAAAAAATAATGGGGTTTATAATGTACTTCAGTTTGATGTTTGGATCTTTGTCAGTCAACTGATTCGCTGGATTTCATTTCAGGATCAGATTACATTACATGATTTATACCGAATGCATACCTTTTTTGATTGTCTTGGTTGTTTTCTTTTCGCCATGATGTGGAGCAAAGAAAAAGGAAAGGTGCTTTTCAGGGTTTGGGTTTTGTGTTGGAAGATCTTAAGAATTTTTGCCACAGAGGGACAATAGGTGAACATTTGCGCTAAATTTTTATGCTTCAGTAGTATGAGAAATAAACGATCCAAGGGCTTAGGGCTAGAGAAAATGGAAATGTAAGGTCTTTTTGAGGGGATATGGTTGTAACAGTGCAATGGGGGTATTTGAAAGTATATGGATGGGGAAGATTGAAAGGGTGAATGTATATGTGATGTGTTATACTAGTTCTTGTGTGCCATGAAACTGTTAATTTTTTTCGGTGCAACGGAGGAACCGTACGGATCAAGAAGCATGATGAGCCTAAGTCTTGAGTGCGGTGAATAATTAATATGCTGAATGTAGCAGTGGTCCTAGTAAATAATGGTTGCTGAAGCAGAAAAAATATTGTGTATCTAGAAGCATGCTTAGTGCAATATTTCCAAGGGTTTGTGCAACCTAGCGCTAGAGATCCTTGTGCAGATGCTTTTGTGTTAAACTGTGAATAGTAATGCCTAGTTGGCTTTTGCTAGCATGGTGCTTGATCAAGTACGTGGATGGAAAAATTGGAAGTGCATCTGTATCTGAGTGTCTCCTTCAATTTTGGGGAACTGCCTGCTTGGAGACTAGATTTATTTTGAGTTGGGTTTCTGAAGGGTCTTAAAATCTGGATCTGTAATGCTTCTTGCACATCTGATCGTGTTCTTTGTGCTTGCTGACTAGATACCTGCGGTTATGTGAGATGTTATCCTTTCAATGGTTGTTATGCTTTGTTAAATCCTTTGAGAACTTTTGGATTATTGTGTTATCCTCTCTTGGATAATTTCCAGTTTTTGTTGGTGGATTGATTGAAGTGCTCTTGCATCCCTCTTACCCCTCTGGTGTTCTATGTTGTCGTTTGGTGTTTCTTGTGCTCTGCCTTTTTTTGAGGAAAAAAAAAACAATTCTGGTGTAATTTCATACGATAACGTTCTTTCATATCTGTCTATGCTAGGCCTAGTGTGTATATTTTTTGGTGACATTATGTGAGAAAGAAAGGTGCATGCTATCCTGCCTACTCTGCCCCCCCATGTAGAGGGGAGGTTGTTTTGAGGGTGAACTTTGAATTGCTGAACGTGTGAAGATAACCACTTGGCACTCTGTTCATGAGCAGTCCTCTTGTAGCATGACTTTTTATTTTTCAAAGGATGAGAGATGTTCTTTTTTCTTCTTCTTCTTTTTTATTCCATTGGGGTTTGTTACTTGTTGAGTTGCTTGAACATGGTAATCCTTAGCGCTGCAGGTGATAATTGGTGGAGGTGGTGGTGGGGCATTCATTGGTGCTTCAGCTGCAGGTGCTGCAGCAGCTGGTTTTGTTGCTGATGGTGCTGCTCCCGGGGCACCTCCTGCTGAGGAGGAAGAGAAAGTAGAGAGTTCCGATGAGGACTGGGGATTGTCGCCCTTTGATAAGATTTCTGTCATCTCTCAAGAGAACAATATGAGCTTGTGGTTTTAGTTTGCTTTATTAGGTATCATGTGTGTGGAATACTCTCTTCGTGTGAAGAAATTTAACGAACATTGAAGGATTAGGACGGGCAGATCCTAGTTCACCATATGGTTGCGGGCTCCGTTCTCTGCTTCAGTCTCTTTTCGATTGCCATCCATTCTCCATCCTTTTTCTGCTATCATAATAAGTGGGTGGAAGTCCATGTACTGAATCAATTTTGGCAGGTCATCTTTGATGGATCACTTGGTGAACCAAGCGCGGAGGCCCAATATCACTATAGATATGCGAGAATGATGCTGTTGTCTTTGTAGCTCCTGGGAAGAAAAGCAGCCTGGGCATTGAAGTAGACGTGCAAGTGAAAACCAACTAGAGCAGAGAGAACACAATCTGGATGACCGTTAAGGAGCTGTTTGGATTTTAGATGTTAGGAATTCTGTCGGGGTGCAATGATGTGTAAATTAATATATGATGTCGAATATAGGTAACAAAACATGTCAAGAACTTCGTAGATTTCCCAAATTTATGTTTTATGAGATGCCTAAAGTTCCATGCCTTTTATTATATTCAATAAGGAGCTGTGACCACCCATTTCTCCGGGACATTTGGGTTATGGTGAGGGTCTGAGGGATGGAGGGGCTTTCAGCCCAAGCATGCATACCACGAAGCCAATGAGGCTACAGATTGGGTGGCTCCTTATGTAGCATATCACTTCGGCAGTATTTTATGGTCTGGAGGTGGAAAGTTGCCCCTGGCACTTGAAGGTATTTTATTTTTTGATTTTATTGGGTGTATTCTTACTCGTCCGGTATAATCCACCCGTCCTAACAAAAAACAAAACAAAAAAAAACAAGAAAAAAAAAAGAAAGAGGGAAGTGCTCTAAGGCGTTTGTTGATGCTGTAAAATTGTCAAACAATATTGGGTGTTGGTGTTTATAGGGGCGATCAAATACCTGCTTTCTTATCTCATGGTCCTCGCATGGCGGGAGGGCCTGGTGAATTTCCGCCCCATGGAGGAAGTAAAGCTCGCTGTGGGTAGATATTAATTCCTGCGTCATCATGCTAGTTCATGTGAGCCACATCAATCATGTTGTGTGATGTGGCAGCAGGATCATCATTTTCTCGTCATTTCATTCTACAATGTTGTCCTTATTTTCTTCCTGCACGTACACTATTTGCGCACCGCAATTTTGCGAAACACGAGCAATTAAAATGGTCACTGTTTATAACTCGTGCAATGAAATTAAATCGGCTCCATCTAGTCCTCTAGGTTAGGGGTTATAAAATCTGACCATCACTCGTCAACCTGCAAGATTCGATGGACACAAGAATTGTTTAACAAGATAAGATCTGTTCAAAATCAATTTGGAATCAACTCAATTATAAATGAATGAGTTTGGGTTTGGCCCTGCGACTTGATGAGGTAGTCAGTTGATTTGATCAGGAGCCAACTGGCTTGCAAACCCAATATTCGATAGTTCTCAAATGTGGTTCAATTTACTATAAAAAGATAAAAGGGGTTTTAGAGAGTAATGTGCATGATGCGTCGCAGGATTTTGGCATGTTCGAGTTGCATTTTAATTAGTTTTATTTTAATTATCATATATCCTAAATTTTTACTTTGTTAAGATTATGATGATATATTTGAAGCTAAATTTAATTATATTGCTCATAATCTTTGTAGACTATGGGTGTATTTAATATTGCTTTAAAAGTAGTTTTGCAACTTTTAAAGTTCAAAACACTCTCAAAAATACATGTTTGGTAATATTATATAGAGAATGCTTCTACAAGGAAAAATGCTCTTAGGAAAAGCTAGAAAACTTAATTTCTGACTTCTCCTCTGTTCATAAGGTATAAGCAATGCCAAATACACTCTATATTTTATTAGCTTTTTTGAGTCATGTGTATATGATGGATGAGTAAAAACTTAATTGCTTGGTGGATACACATGAGTTTATAAAAAAATAAATTGTTCAAGTATAGGTTTACATTGTTAGGTATGAACAGATTTTTTTTGACCTAAACTTGCCCTGACTTTATTTGAAACCAAATTGAGTTTTGCTGCATTTCTTATTTCTAAATTGATAGCATCGAATGACTATTGCATGTTTAGGGTTAGAAGTGGACCCAATCAGACAAGTTAGGATAGGCTGACTTCGGGTTGAGCTATGGCCTAGGCCTGATAAAATTTGATTTAGGTTTGGGCTTAAAAGGAGAGGCCATAAATATCTCGGGTCAGACTCAGATAGATGCTTGGCTTGGTCCGAGCTTAACCCAAGACTGAGCATGAAGCAAGCTAAAAAATGAAGCCCGAATTCAAGCCTAAGGCAACCTAGAGTCGAGACTAAATGAGGCTTGAGGCCCGACCATTTAATAACTTAAAGTGGTCTAATTGGGTCCAGTCCAAGACGAGGCATGATCTCTTGGTTGAGGTCTTCTCTTGAAGTAACTCTTGAAGAAAACTAGGTCTTCTATGCACCCTTCACCCTTGAAAATCGCTACCCAGACTTCGATTCCACTGAGGTTGGTTTTGCCTACGGAGCAACTCGATTTTCACTGATTTGAAGCTTCGCATCCTACCAATCCTTTCAACACGCCCTCGCCGCCATGTGGTTTGCCGAAGCCTACTGCGCCCTCATGTGAATGATCATCATCCTTGTTGTCCTCATAATTTACCTTATCATATGTTCCAAAACCCCTCATCTCAACATCCAGAGCACCACCCTCAACAATGCCTACCTCGATGACACTAGCGCTCTCAATACCAACATCATGATCCTCGCCAACCATTCAAATATGAACTGTAAGGTGGGTGTACGTGTAGGTGGACCTCTACTTCATGGGGACGATGAGTGCAATGCGGGTGGCGGAGCTGTTTGCTGAGCGGCTGGGGAGTCAGCATTGAAGAGCTTGCACATGGTGATAGTGCCGCCATGGGAGGCGGCGGAGTGGAGCTAGGGATGATGGGACCGATCGAATCCGATTACAAGTTGAGCTTGAACTCGAGCTCGGATTAGGTTTGTGCCTGGATTTTCCAAATTTCTTAAGTGTAAGCCTAACCTGAAGCTTGATAAAAAAAATTCGGGCCAAACTTGGGTTGGGGCATGGCCCAACCTAGCGTATTTGCATCCCCGTACATATTAAATATGATGGACATTGTTAACCTGTTCTTTATTGGCCTAAATATTTGATTGAGTCTAGTGGTTAATTAATATGGCAGTAGAGATCAAATTTGTTAGAAGTTTTTAGGTTTGAATACCCTCGATGCTAAATATTTATTTAATTCACCGGACTCCATAGGGAAAGCTTGATCCATAATATTGGCTCATTTCTTACTCTAGCGACATGTTGTTTTTTTTTTTTTTCAAAAAATTCTCTTTTGATGCGTCTCGCGGTATTGTGTCCTTCTCGCATGATCAGTCTGAATTCTTGCCTTCAGATAGAATCCTGAAAAATTAATCGTAAGTAGAAGGCATCCGGGCTTTTGATGCGACCGGACCCAGTCTGCTTCCGTGGCTGGTTTTAGCACGACTGGAATGAGTGCTGCTACGCGGCGCCCTCTTTGGGTACACAGAGAAAGTTCTCCTACCACGTGGCACCAGGTATTTTTAACTTAATCCCCCAAGAGTTCTAAAATTAGCCAGGGTCCGAGCTGCATGTCGCCCTCTTGGGTAGGGATGGCAAAATATAACCCGACCCACCAATCCAATCTGCGTTCGATCCGTCATATACAGGTTTGGATTTGGCCTAAACAAGTTTAAGTCGTAAACAAGTTGACGTATTTAACATGTTTATTAATTGAATTAGATATATATTTTAAATATCTGATCTATTTAATCCGTATAACTTATTTAACTATTGAGCTGATAGATAAGGATCACAACCTACAGCACAAGGGCCGGCCCAACTATCCCTCTCGGCTCGCTTTCACCGCCTCGGCCCAACTCCCCGCCTCGGCCCGATTTCACCGCGAGGTCCACCGTCCGCGACTTCTCCTTAGGGTTGGTGTTTGTCCAATGGCGCCGCCCGAGTTCTCTTTCGCTCTCCCCTCTCCTCGCCTCCGGATTCTTAACCTCCCGAGCTCTCTTCTTTGCCTGTCCCTCTTCTCCTCTCCTCCGGACCTCCGCCTCCGCCCTCTCCTCCCCCTTGCCGACTACTTCCGCCTCCCCGTCGACAGCCGCCCAAGGAGACCATCCTTATCACAGCCAAGAACTTCCTATCTCTTTACCTCGCTCGCATCGCTCGGGTTTCAATTTACTTTCTGCAGGTTTTTAGAGTTGTTAGGGTTTTGCCGCCGTCGTTCTCTCGATTCTTTTGGTGGTGGAGATAGAGAGAGGCGAGATACAATAGAGTCATGCCGCGGCCGGAGATACAGGCCCCGCCGGAGATCTTCTACAACGAGGCGGAGGCTCGCAAGTATACCACCTCCTCTCGAATCATCGAAATCCAAGTCAGTTGTTTCTTTCTTTCTCCATCTCTCTGTGTCTCCCTTCCTTTTTTTTTTAATAGGGTTTATAATCTTCTTTCGTTGCTAGGGGTTATAATCTACTTGTCCCCTAATTATTGTTTCAGGCGAAGATTTCTGAGAGGGCTCTGGAGCTTCTTGCCTTGCCCAACGACGGGGTTCCCCGGCTGCTGCTCGATATAGGTCCGATTCCCGCTTCTGATATCTCTGCTTTCTTCTTCTGTTTTTTTTTGAGCGGATTCTTTGCGTTCCTCAAAGTCGAACATGTTCTCGAAAAATTGAGATCGACACTTCTATTTATCGTTATCTCTTTCAAGAACATTAAATTGGATGCGGAATAAACAGTTCTATCTTGGGAAATTCCATGGGACATTGTATAATTATGCTTCTTGAATGGAGTATTGCTTGCTGTTGATGACCAAGTGATTTACCAGATTCTTTCTACTTCACCTGCGTACAGGAGCTGACTTGTTCTCTTCATCTGATCTCTTTTATTTCTTCATCAGGCTGCGGCTCAGGACTTAGTGGTGAGACCCTGTCCGAGAATGGGCACCACTGGATTGGCTATGACATTTCACAGTCAATGCTTGGTGAGTAAATTGCCTTTTTTTCAAAAAAAAAAAGAAATTGTGAAGATTACTCTATAACTTGTTTCTGTTTTTCATCCCACACCCCAATATTTCTTGTTCGTGACTATATTTAATTCTGTTCAGATGTCGCGCTGGAGCGTGAAGCGGAGGGTGATCTTTTGCTTGCTGATATGGGCCAGGTATAACTCTAATTTGTTGCGCGGTTGTCTCATTCATTTTTGGTCCTCTTGCCATCAAAATTTCACTTGTAAATTTACAGATGATAGGTCATCTTAGAGTAGGTACTTCATGGTCTATCTCGCAATTCATTAATTCATCTCGATAGCCTTGATGTTCCAATGCTATTTGATTCTGGTGTGGGTTGGCACCATGCAGTACTAACACATGCCATGAGCCAAAATTATCTTTGATTTGCTTGAAAATCTGAAGTAACTTTTCGAGTAGACTGCATCTTGCTTGGGATGTGACGAAATGAGGCCTACAACTGACAGGTTCATGCCAACAATTTGAATTATGTTCAAAATTATGTATCCTCTTAGGTTGGAACCACCTGGATTGATCTATATTGCCTGGTGTTGGTTAATGCTAAAGTAATGCAATATATTGCATCTTGCTGATGTTCTGCTTTGAAGTTGAGTCTAGATCTACTTCAGAGGAAAAAAAAATCAAAAGAATATGGAATACTAGGCCAGCTATTAGCAGATATTTATATTCTTACAGATTCCTTTTACCCTGTTTTAGGGACCTTCTTTAGCAGGATTATACAGAAAATGCTTTTAAGCTCTACCTTAGGTGTCTTACTAAATGTGGATTTGAGATCAATACCATTCATATTTAAAACATTGCCTTGGAACTGTTATAAAAGATATTCGTATTTACTTGCATAATGATGGCAGTAGCATGTTCGGGAAAAAAATGCTGGAAATTTTTTGTTAGCTTGCATAGTAGAAGTACTTGCATGATAATAATTGTGAAGAAATTTTGAATAAGTTTGATACAATAAAAGATATCAAGTACTTTATAGTTATAATGTGTGATTTTTGATGCTTTCTGTTCTGGTTTCTTCACTTTATTTTGTTCAGGGCCCGTTCCAATGGTAAACTGACTGTTCCTCATACTGAGTAGTCAGCTTGGTCTGTTGTACTGAAAAATGCACCTGAGTGGAATTGATATGAAGACAACAGCTCCCAAATATATAACTTCTGGTGTTTTTTTAGACCGCTCTTCATACTGAGTAGCCAGCTTGGTCTGTTGGACTGAAAAATGCACCTGAGTGGGATTGATATGAAGACAACAGCTCCCAAATATATCTTTTGGTGTTTTTTTTGTGGGAGGGGGGGGGGGGGGTATCGGACTTGACTATAGGATGAATTTGATAATGGAGTATCTTTGGTTTTTACTACCATGTTCATATGATATGGAGATTATTCATATTAATATCACTTGCTCTCATCTAAATAAGGATTGCATTAAGTTTGGTTCTTGCTTATGATTACTTGAAATTCATGGAAAATGTTTTAGGGTAGTTTGCAGTAATGCAATTACAGATTGTTTACATTGTCAATCTGAACTGATCTGATATTAAGTTAAATTATAGGGCCTAGGCTTGAGACCAGGAGTCATTGATGGTGCCATCAGTATCTCGGCCGTTCAGGTTGGCAATTTTCTCCCCTTCTCTTTCCTTTTCTTCTGACTAGCTAATTGACAATATGCTTGTTATTTTTCTTGTTTCTTTGTTGAATTTTTTATTAATATCAATATGGTTTGCAATTTTGCTAAAAATGTGCCTTTTGCAATGTTTTTCATGTTTTTCTTGATGTTATTGCCATAATTTGTCCTTGCAATTTCTAGCCATCCTGTGTTTGTAGTTTAGTTTTTGTTATACAATGAATTTTGGCAGGATGCTTTTTTTTTTGCATAGTGTTTTTTTTTAAAAAAGGAATAATTTGTTTGAAACGTTTAAAACAATATTTAGAATTCTAAATTCTTGCGATGATAATATGAATCTTATCAAAAGAAATGATGACATATAATCCTCAGTAGCTAGTATCGAGAAGCTTTATATGTAAAGAGGCATCATGAAGGGTTTGCTTAGTATCTCGATTGGCTTTTTAAAGTCTTTTCCATGTACCATTCAAAAAGAAGTATTCTTGGTCATAACAAATGGTTTCTTGTTGCTGGGATACAAATCTAGTATTTTTGAAAACCTTATCCTGTGTATTCTCAATTAGATTTAACTGATATTGATTCTTTTTTTTTTTTGCTTCTTTCTATTCCATATGTTCTCAATTGTTTGCTTCCCAACTTGCTTCTCACCACAACCTCCTAGAATAAATACAGACCCATACACATTCATGGGTACATATGCATATACATACATATGTGTCTTTTTGCAATAGCATCAACCCTTGACTTATTCCTATTTAGGGCATTGGAGAAACTATGATAATCAATTGTGTCAAAGAATGGACAATCAGTCACTAGAAGAGACTACAATAACTAATCTCATGTTATTCCAAAGAGCAATTGGAAACAATACAGTTGTATTTTGTATGCTTTACATTTCTTGATTCATTGGTGATATCCTATTTGAGTAAAACTTTTGCAAGAAGGCAAATTGATGCTTTTACTTGATTTTTTTTTTTGCGGGGGGTTGGGGGGTGTTTGTCAACAAGGTGATGCAGTTTCTTGCTTGTCATGGTATGGAAGTGTGATTTGCCGGGAAATTTTTTTATTTTAATCAAAATCTCCTTTAAGATCTTTTGAATCGTCTAACTCATGTATTAAGCATGTTCATCTTTCTATTGGAACATCTATAAAAATTTTAAAGAATACATCTTGTAACCTAAAAGTGGAGGTATAAATAAAACCAAGCATGTAAACAAATGATTAGCTATTGATAGTTAAAACCATATCCTAATCATTTTAATTTTATCCATCTCTTCTAGTAAAAGAAGCTCATTGAATAAGCTTGTTAAATTTCCCTTTTATTTGTAGCAATAGACACCCAAAAAAGAAAAGAAAAGAAGTGCTGGCGCATAGTTTGACACCAATTTGCAATTGTTTGATATTAGGTTGAGAGCCAATAATAGAAATTCTGGAATTTTGACAGATAATATGATTCATAAAGCCATGCTCTTCTAGATGGGGCTTGCAAGTTAAGATTTAAAAATTCTCATATTTTCTTGATGCATGAGCTCTTTCCCTTCCAGGAGTCACTTTTGAATAGTATCAAGCTAATGCTGAGTTTTGTGTTAACAAAGATACTCAGTTTTTTATGACTTTTGATACATGTTTACTTTCCATTAAGATTATTTGTGCTGCGGCATCCAATTTCTGCATTGGGAACTGTCGAGTTTCATCAATTCAACTATTTGATGATTTTGGTAGCCTTCTTTAGTCATAATGGGCATTTAACATTACGGTAAAATATTATGGAAACCTTTGACACTGTTGTGTATTCAAAATATAGTATGCCGTACCGTACCAGACGGAACTGGTATCGGTGGCGTACCGACACTCGGTACGCCAAAAAAAAAACTGCGTATCGTACTGTACCGACACTATGCTAGTGTGACACCTGTATGGGGTTCGGTACCGAGACGGTATACCTTGATTCAAGATCAAGCATCTTGTTGTAGGTTTGTTTGTACTTCTACCACCCTTGTTTAAATTCTTTGAAGTGAAAAAGAGTCTTCTAGCTTTTGGTCACTTGCTATTCTACAGATAAACAGAATTTCGCCCTTGCTAAGTTTCCAGTGATTATGCTTTTTTTTTCATTTTTTTATAAAATAATCCTATTCTAGCTGAACTCTGAACATGAACCACATGCAAAAAAATCAGACTTGCACTCTTATTAGCCTCCATTTCTAGATAGACAGATGCCCAACTGGTTGGTCATGTATTCTTGAATCAAGCTTTCAGTCAGTTAACTCCTGATGGAACACGTACCTTAAGTCAAAGACTCCCTCAACCGGAAAAGTAAGTTATGGTGTCATGTTTCTGACAAATGCCCGACCTTCATCCTGTATATTGTTGTAGGATTTTGAAGTCACGCTGCTTTTAGGGCCTTTTTGGATGTTGAAATCCAGTACCAGGACATTAGGTGCTGACAAGAGTAGTTTTTTGTTCAAAATAAATGAATGATTGGCTAATCCATTCCTGTCTTACCCCTTTTTTATGGATAACGAGTGTCCCTTCAGGTGATCTATCTTATTCCTAGAAACTAGGGATTTGTTGTGCTGAGCTGCCCCTGTTTCTTAAGTTGCCTCCCTTCATTTGTTCTTTGTAAAACTGAACCACATCCAAACAAGCCCTTAATGTTGATTGTATGCCCATTTCATTGCACAATTGGACAGGCTACTTTTGTAGTATTAGAATTATGCTGCTGTCATAATAAAAAAATTGATTGTTAAGTTGATTCTATTGTGGTGGTGGTGGTGGTGGTTGTTGATTTCAAGCTTATTTGCTTCTGTTATGTGCTGCTTAATTGAGCTTTCTTTTTTGAATTGGATTTTGCAGTGGTTATGTTACGCTGACAAGTCCTCTCATGAACCAAGGATGCGATTAAAGTATGTGCTTGATTCATATTCTTATTTTGATTGCATAAATTCTGTTAAATATCATGTCTTTCCTGTCATCATCATGTTAACTGTTGCTGCGGTTGCTTCACAGGGCTTTCTTTGGATCATTATATAGATGCTTAGCAAGGGGAGCTAGAGCAGTGTTGCAGCTATATGCTGAGAATATAAATCAGAGTGAGATGATCATGAGTTATGCCATGCGTGCTGGATTCGCAGGTGGTGTTGTTGTTGACTGGCCTCACAGGTATCCACAGGAAACACCTACCAATGATGGGTTTTATATGTCCAAGCTATATGCGCTAACCATTTGTTCAACCACGCAACTTTTTAAAATTTTCTCTTAAATTATCTTTTCTGTCAACTCTGTTTGCTGGTGATTGTCTATAAGTTTAGCCACATTATGAATTACAGATTTGCAGTAGAAGTTGTCATTTGGTAGGAGCCAAAGTTATGTTCATATCAAATTGTTAACGTGTATGCCCTTAGACGATTCTTATCATGCTGGTTATTTGCATGTGCATGTAGATATAAAAAGTTCTTTTAATCATACTTTAAAATGAATGGTTGCAATAGGTCTCCCGGTCCATCTTTTTTTATTAGAGATTATACATTTGGTTGAGTGTTTTTGTTGACCTCTGCACTTGAGGGGTGTTACAACACTATTTTATGGAAAGCGTGCTAAAAATTCTCTGGATAATTCTCATTATTCATATTATCTTTTCTGAAAGTAATTAAATGTCTCTCTAATGATTTTAAGGCAGGATTCCACCCACTTGCCTGCAATCTTTTCACCTTCCTAACATATTTTTCCGTTCTTCATCATTGTATACCGTCAACTTTTGAAATCTCTGCGCAAATAATGATTCTTTTCATTTTTATATTTTTCTATGTTAAATGATTTTTCTAAGCTAAGGCATTCTATTAATGACAGTTCAAAAGCAAGGAAGGCTTACCTTGTTCTCACTTGTGGTCCACCTTCCATGCAAACATCGCTTCCAAAGGGCAGAGGTGAAGATGGTGAGATGTGCAGTGATGACGATGAGAGTGGTGATGATGAAAGTCAAACGGTGAGCTTATATCTAAAATCCCCCTGAAAGTCAATGATTCTTTTTATTTCCTGGGATATTATTGTAACCATCTATTTGGTAGGACATACCATAGCGATTTGAATTGTTTGCCTATTTCCTGACATTTTTTTGTTGGAAGCGTGGTGCAAACCATTTCAGTTGGGACTGAGTTGCACAAAATCCTATATAAGTATAAACCCAGATGTAGCCTATGGTGATCTACAATGTCTGAGATACCGTCATGGTGATCTACATTGTCCTAATAATAAAAAGGAATTTTACTTGAAATTTTTGAGACTGGTGAAACTCTGGAAACGTGTGTGGGTGGTTTGGGGCTATGGCTCATGGTATTGCTAAATACAAAATTTTGTGAGCGACTAATATGCTAGTAGGAAGAATGAGATTAGCGGTATAACTGGAATATCTCATTCATCTCTTAACAATGAATTTTAACTAATTATTTATTCAATTTATTTGGATGCAGGTTGGCATATATGATCGAAACCGGCCAAGGAAGAAGTTAAAAGTAAACAAGAAAGGGAAAGGGAGAGAATGGGTTCTTAAGAAAAAGGAACAGATGAGAAGAAAAGGGCATGATATACCTCCTGATACAAAATACACAGCTCGCAAAAGGAAGGCACGCTTTTAAGTGGTCTAATCAAAGTTTTCTGTTCAAGTTAAATCACATGCAAATTTTTGTTTGAGGGAACAATAATATCTTATTAATGCTATTTCCTGTTTTATTTATAAGATAGAGGTTTCTGGGCTACCTCATACAGAGGCGTTGTGTGTAAGCTGGCTTTTGAAAGCATTTGCTTCATTTGCGAGCCATTTGGGCATTTAAAGCGTCCCATGTTTTCAAAGAAGGTAATCAGGTGACTGATTTTGTGGCATCAGGATCCAAGATGTTAGAAATAGGGAGATACAATTCCTTCTAACCTTAATTCTGTTAATGGACGATGATATAGGTCTGGTTTTGTAAGAGTTTGAGTCTGATTTTCCTTTTGAATGTACCCGGAAAAAAAAGGCATGCTTCATTTTATGCTTCAAGCTGCAGAATTGGTTCCCAGGGGAGATGTAGAACATACCAGAGCTGATCTGATATCTAAGTTAGGGATACAGATACGATATTTGATGAAATCTCTGGGCAACTCAGTTTCTCTCAGTACAGGAGCCGGCTAACCAAAGTGTCCTAACAAAGTACGCATCTGTATTCTAACAATTTGGTCTTTGGATATATAATACTAAGAAAAATAATTTTTGTATGTTTGATTAATTAATAAAAAATAATATATTTTAAAGTAGTTTATATTTTGCTGGATATTTATTTTTCGGAAAAAAAAGTGTGAAATATCTAGTTTTGATTAAAAAAATTTATTTCATTCCATCTAAAAATTTAAGAGTATTTAAAAAAAAAAAATCTAAATTTTCAGCTGCTTGAAATTAGTTTTTTTATATCTCACACAATTTTTTTAATAAAATATATAAAAAATGTTTTTTTATCGCATATTTATGAAAATTTTAACTAAATAAGAAACATGTCTTTCATTTCTTTTAATTGATCATAATTTCTCCTGTCCTTTTCTCTTGGCAAAACGGGTCCAAAAAGCTTCCGGTAAAAAATAGTATCAAAAAGATAATGATTAGGCGTAAAGATGCTGGTACTGCTTTTAATCCAGAGAAGGACGAGCTCCCCAAGCGCAGCGTAAACTCCCAAATTGCAATTGCAAAAAATTCCCAAAAACATATCTCAAAACAGCGCTAATCGACACAAATTAAAAAAGAAAAAGAAAATAGAATAAAACAACACCGCCACAGCAATCATTAATTACAATCCTCACGACCACCCGCTGAGAAAAGCCACCAAAACAAAATTACATCCCCTCCCCGCACCGCTTGACCAGCGACTCGTATCCCTCCGCGGAGCTAACGGCGAACTCCGTCAGCGAGCTAACGGCGACCGATATCCCCGCGCACAGCACCCTCCTGGCGACCTCCGCCACCTTCTCCGGGGTCATCCAGGGCCCCCCCTCCACCTCCACCTCCACCTCCCCCTCCCCCTCCCCCTCCCCGCTCCGCCGCTGCGCTCCGCTCACCGACCCCATCCCCGCTGCGAAGAAATCCAGGCCGTCCACCACCTGCGCCTCGCTCACCGACTCCAGCACCCGCGACCACTGCACGCACGCCCCGAAGGCCAGCGGCCCCCGGCCCGACGACGATCGCCGCTCCCCCCGCGGCGACCGAGCCTCCGCGCCGCCGCTCCCGTCGCACCGGAGGGCCCAGCCGGCGAGGGCGCGGGCGTAGGCCCGCTGGGCCGCAATCCAGGCCTCTAGGCAGGACCTCCAGTTCCGAAGCTCCGCCTCGAGTGCGGCAGCTGAACGGGCCGCTCTCGCCGCCTCCGAGGGCTTCGCAGCGGCGGCAGAGGAGGAGGAGGAGAGGAGGAGCAGCTTGGCCTCTTCTATCGTGCGCTTCTGGATCCGGTGGCAATCCGCCATCGTCCTCCACATCCTCGCTAACCTGCGCTCCAGAAGAATCAAGAATCAAGGACTCATGCTAACTTGCCCGGCTTGAGGACGCTAACATACGCCCGGAGGTTGGGGTGGGGGTTTGGGGCCCACCAATCTGGACCTTGCAAAGAAGGACACACACATCGAACGGATATCATTTGCTGTACTTCCGCTAGGTAGGGGGCCTACCATATCACGTGCATGTCTTCCATTCATACTCCAAGTCTTAAAATATTACTTTGTTAGAAAGTGGATCGAGTCATACAACAAAACAAGAGGATGAACACAGATGGAACAAAGGATAAATATTGTCCATATCTAATATTTTTTAATAAGTACTTTGGTATTAATAATAATAGCAGAATGTGGACTGCATGCAAGCTATGAATGATTATCCGATGAGTCTATCAACAGCTTTGTGCTGATCGTATTTAGTGAATAGAATTGAGTCAGTATCTGATATTCTGCAACCTTCTTTGCAAGAGCATGTATTAAGTAACGGAAATTGTAGTTCATCTCGACCAAAAATTAAAAAAAGAGGAGTTCATCATTTCATGATTGTTGTTAGCTAGAAAACTGCATACAAATAAGGTTTTGACCTTAAAAACCTTTTCGAGAATCAGCTAAATGCAAAATATTACTCATTCTTATGTCGTCTGTTGCACTAGTTACTTAGTTAGGCCTTCCACCAGAGTTGCAGCATGGATGGTCGAATCCCTTTTCGATATCACTTGATGTTTTGAGAGTGAGGAAAGTTCAATTTAATCAGGGAATGAATTGGGTACTTACTTTACTGAGTATAGGATGTTCGGTATCTGGCCATGGTCCATGGGTTGAAAATGATATTAGTATGAACTATGAAAGAACATTGGTATGTGAAGGAAAGTGACATTTTCCAGCCATTCCTTGGTCGATGGATGGAACTACCTGCCTAACTTTCTGTTCTGCATTCTTTGCAAAATAGCATATTTGTCCCAGTTCTTGTCGCATGCTTTACCTTCTTTTTTTCCTCTAAGGAAATTCAAATTGTGGAATTATAATATGTGGATCAACCTTAGTTTGTCCGCAAGAGTGGCTCACAAATGCAACAACCTTAAAGCAATCTTCAATTTGGTCATTCCATATACTGCATTGCTTCAAACTTCCTGGATATCTCAAGAAAATTATTGTTTTCGAGCACCTGAAGTGCCAAATCCTGTTCAGGATTTCATTTGTGTCCAATCATTGCCTCCTGCATTTTTTATATTATAATGATTGATTATTGCTTCAAGATCCCGTCCCACATGACTTCTCTAGTCTTTTTTTTTTTCGGGAAAAAAAGCATTGCTTGAGAAAAGAAAAGGAATCTTAACTTGCTCTGTGGATTGCAGTGCGCAACTTCACTTTCCAAATCAAAACAAACCTGATTTTATTAACTTTAGTCAAACTGTGTCAAACTGCTTAGACGTGCTCTACTAGCGGTATGCACTGCCTAGCATACAAATGGAGCTTTCCGCTTCCATTCTTAGCAGCTTGGCTCTTTTAACTCGCACCATATCATACAATAGGGGCCTGAGGACCACCTAAATTTCATGGTATCATTAGAAACATCATGCTAACATCAGTTTCTGTTTCATACATTTAGATCTTCAAGATACTACCAGTCTCTTCTTTCATTAGTGAGTCTCGGATTTTCCTTCTTCTAAATCTGAAGTCATTTTTTGTTCTTAATCCTAATGAATCGCCTTGCTATCTATCATTATCCGCCCAAGATTTTTCGGGTCTTATCTTTTTCAGAGCTCACTTGAATTGGTTTATAGACAGCTTATCATGATGATACCATATCAATTATTTCGTAAGCAGCTCTTGGCCTAAAAGTGCAATTCACTAAGTTTTCTCTCATTTCCATAACTTTGCCCTTCCTCCTTTTATCATCATTCACTTCCACAAGCTCGCCACTGCTATGCCCAGCTCCGGTCCACTATAGAATGTCTCTCCTTACGACCGCTAAATGTTTCACCGCTTGTAACACTATTATATGCTTTCCAAGTCTATAGAAGCCATATGGAGTTTCTAGCAGTCCATGTTGAGCTGTAACTTCATTCCACAGTTTCATCAGATCAGCAAAATGCTATATGGAGAATCCTTTCTCTCTAAATTTTTTGATCACCTGCCTTGGGATAAACTAGCTTTAATGGTTAAACTTCCTGTGATAAAGTCAAACTGACCTCAAAGAAATCACCATTACTTTTGATCCCACCCTCTTCTATAGGGTGTTAGCTTGAAGGCAAGCCTCACAAATTAATTTGCAGGTTCAAAAATTTAATCACCTCATTCTTTTACTGGCATTAAATATGTTCTGTCCCATGTCATTAGATTTTTTTTATGTTCTTATGTTCAAAATGTTCAGGATTTCATGTGATAAATGAGTCAGTTAAACCAACATTATCATCCTACAACTTGTGATGCTGCTGTTAGTTTCCAAGTGGCCCTCACAATTCACACCTTCCTTCTATGCGGTATCTTTACTAAAGCATCCTCTTGATTGTTATCTAATTCTATATCAAAATTCCCCTATCTTTAGGAGTTTTCTCCTTGCAAAACCTTTTACTAAATGGTACTCGAAATGCATTTCTGATCTTCTTCTAAGTTTGATTGCTGGATCAATGTAAGCCTCAAAGTTCACATTTATTTTCGTTAATCATTTTAGATCTGTATGTCCAAAAAAGTTATTGTAAGCAAGCTGCTTATCTTTATACTATTATGACCTCTTAGTTACTTTTCTAATGCAGTAACCCTACATAATTTTTCACTCCACTTTCCTCCTTTGTTACCTCTAAAGACTGCCTCATTTGAAATATTTAAGGGGCTTGGATTACAATCCAAAGGGTTATAGAAAAAAAGAGAGAAGCTGAATTTGAAATGGATTGTGTCAAACAAGTAGGTAATTTTTTTTGTAGGAATGAATGGAAAAGGATTCAACACTTCAAACCTCTGTGGCCAATAATGCATCAGGCAGGAAAAGGGAGTGTTCTTAAATTAGGAAGTAAGCTATTCTGTGACATCCATCATCTATGGGAACTATGAACTTTTCCTAGAAGAATAGAAATCTCAGAATCACGCAAATGACTATACACTACTCAAGAATATAACGCATGATTATAGAAAGCATGAAAACCTAGTTCACCGAATATATCAAATGCATGTTTAAATCAATGAATCATACAACAAGGTTCCTAACAACCTTCCCGGACTTATTTGAGTTGGTATGCAATGATACTTGAGATGTAATAAAGAGCACCTTAATACCAACTAAGTGCAAGTTCACAGTAAGACAAATGAATAATGTTTTGTAGCAGATGAAATGATAATCATGGTCACCTTGTTAATTTGTTTTCCTGTTGTACTCAATAGGACTGCAACCATTTATGCCTAATTGTGAATTTATGTAGAGTGTACTGGTTTGCTGTCTATATGCATATATCATTTTATTCAACATGATAATGGATCATCATACCTGGCTCCGGTGATATGCTCTCCATAAGCTTAAGACAGGTTCTTGCTCATTCAAAAAATGTAGTCCAAGTAATACTTGTTTGTTCTAAGTCAAATGGCAAATGCTATCTTGTTTAGTACTTAATATTTAGTCTGAAGAGCATGAGGTTATACTTTAATTGTAGTATAATTAATTGTATGAGTTTTACCAAATTATATGCTCAAAAAATGAAGCAAGAATATAGAGACATACCCTTGTATCAACTCCCTAAGCTGTGGGTGCAACTCCTCATCCCTTAAAATTTCAATTCTTTTTGACACCAACTCAACTGAATGTATAGAAACTTGTAACTGGGTATGAAGATCTCTTATTGTTACTCTTGTCTTATAAACAGCAGAAGGCGCCTCCCCATGCACATCTTGGTTCCTTAGTTGCAGGCATTTCTTCTCATATGCTATTCTTATACGCTCTCCAGCCTGCCAACAGGAGGAGATAAAGCTATATGTCAGTAAAAATTCCACACAATATACATGACTTACTTTTTCACCTAAGTTTGTTCGTGAAAAATACAATTACCTTCACTTCATCATATAATTTCTTCTCCCATGCATACAACCTATCCAATGTGGACTGGTGGCTTCCAGATATCATACAAGTTTCCATTGAGTAATCACTGCTGCTTTCATAGCCATCATTTCTTGAGCTGGAAGAAGCCTGAACGAACCTTGAAGATGATGAGTACGATGATGCAGAACGAAACAAGGAAACTGGGTTCAATGTTCTAACTGCATTAAAACCCAAAATGCATCACTTGATTTTAAAGCCAAAATAAATAGAAATGCATGAAATAATTTTGGGGAGACTTCACGAATTTGTTAATATCACTAACAGAAGATAAAGACTGATGTTAATGGCTCGATGAATGTACCAGCAAGTTCCCTTGAACTTGAAGAGTACTGGGCTCTGCTTGCTTCCAGCATCACTGAAACCTCATGAGCAGAATCACAAATCCTCACAAACTGGTTCTCAATGTCTTTCATGACCTCTGCCATGCTCGTTGGTCTTCGATTTAGATATACCGTAAAACCAGGGGTTTGTTCTTCTGCAGCTGCTCTATTTTCCTCCACCTCCTCTCTAGTCACCTCGAGTTTTACAGCTTTGGGTGCTTCTGATACTTTAACACTCTTCACTCTCTTCGACTGAAGTTCCTTCACTTTGTGAACTGTATTAGATTTGATGTTGGCTTTAGGAGGATCGTCACTTTTAACTGTCACCCTAGTAGGGTTTGAGTCATCTTTAGATCTCTCATCGTTTATTTCTCCCTCCATAAGTTCTTTTTCTTCCTCTTCCTCTTCTTCCTCTTCTTCTCTTATTCCTTGTTCTTCCAATTCTGGAATGCCTTCTTCCTCCCTTAGCTGCCTTAAACCTGCATGCTCATCATCACCTACTATCTGGTCAAAGCTGCAACTGTAGGGATATCCATATGTATCCATTGATGAGAAAGGGTTCCAAAAAAAGTCCCACTGTGAATTTTGAGGTGATGGTGGTGGGTAGCTTGGTCCATCATAAGAAGAAGAGAAGAATGATCTCACTGGTGAAGCCTGTGTAGCGAAAAAACCATCAATTTCGTTGTGGTCTGCAGTGTAATAAGAATCAATTCTCACAGTTTCTGGAGAGTCGGGCCACTCCTCGACTGCTACCGATGGATTCCCACGTGATCTCAAGAATTTTGCCGCATGAATGGAGCTCTTGTCTGACTGGTTTGGTGTCAGGCAACAGGACTTCAATGGAATGCCTATGATTTTTGGGCTCAATCTTTTCACAGGTGTGAAAGGAGGAGTTGTGTATGAATCAAAGAAGTCATGATGTTCATCTCCATTAACATAATTTCGAAGAGCACATGAGACTCGTTTCAGCGACTGGATGTAAGCAACATGCGCAGAAGCAAAGCAGATTCGCTGCTCAACAGCCTGCTTCATCAAATTTCTTCTATCCTTGCAGAGCTGGACAGCTTCTTCATCTTCCAATCTTGAAGTATAACATCCCATCTCTCCAAAATTGTCTATGAATCCTTCAGGCCTCAACTGAAACCAGCGTTACGTGCCAAAATGTGCCGATCTCCGACCAAATTCATAGGATCTTTTTGTACTGTTTCATACACATCTTTGATCGGAGAAAATCGCACACAGCTACTGCTGCAAGAATGGAGACGAAAGATTCTCCGTGGCATTTATCATCGAATGCATAAAGGTGACAAAACAAACTTCAGTGGAAGCAACACCTTTATGGTTCCTTGCTTAATTTAGAAGTTACTCAAAGAAGACTTTGGATGGAAAATTTTTCTGAAAAATTGCTTTCCTCTCATTCAAATCCTTTCCTGCAGCTTTCTCAAAATAAAACTGTTCTTGACCTCGAACCACCACAAATGGCTGCCCTCCTGGACAGTGAAACAAGAAAATAGAAGGGTTAGCGTTTGGGCTTTCAAAAAGGAGCAATGACAAATCAGTTTGATAATAGTTCCTCTGGAGTCTGGACAATAGATTTAATTGGACAACTAGATTCTGAAATGATTGAAGAGATGAAAGGTGCGAACTACAAGAGCATTGTTCCAAAAGCAGGGGGGATGATGCTGAAAAAAGTACAAATGAAACACAAAACAACAAAAAAAGAGCATGATTGTGATACAAGGACCTATAACAAGTAAAGCCTGGAGAAGATGCAACTTCAAGTAAAGATAGAAAAAAAATGCTTGGAGAAGTATTTCGCAAAGGAAATAACAGAAAAAGAAGCACTTGATGTGTGAGGAAATAGAAAAGACACACCCACGCGATGAAGAACAACTCATGATGCAGCAACAGAGGACTAAATATTCGCAGAAGTAAAACAAGGTAGGAATCATATGAAATTGACATATACCAATACCTCTTGAAATACAAGTGGAAAAAAGGAGGCTAACATAGGTAAGCCACACAAGTAAAACCCCAGAATAGCAAGAGAAGATAAAAATCAAAAGCAAAAATGTTCAGAACGCCACTATTTTGTGAAGGCACTAGCATTCAGTTCCATCAAGGACCTTATGTCAGATAAAAATGGGGGGTCTTTAAGCCCACGGACATCAGAAACCAACGGCAGTCCTGTGCATATTATCAAGAAAAAGTTAAAGGAGATGGGATCTGATTACTGAAATGACACAAAAAATGACAAAGCTTTAAGACGCTATGCTAACAACATGGGAATGCTGATATTCTACTGTTGATATTATAAAGATATAACAATGGGAAAATCTACAAGAGATGAACAGTTAAAACCCCATTTAATGGATTTTACAACCACCGAGCTGTTCATACCCCCAGAAAAAAAAGTAAAAGACGAAGGAATTCGAAAGCGCAAAAAGATAACCAAGACTTTTCTCTTTTTTTTCTAATGAAGGCATTGCTGCTCTCGAACTTTGAAACCAGACCTTCTGATAATATTAAAAAAATCAATTTTTTATCCAAATGAGATCAAAACTAACCCGATTCACTCAGGCGGGAAGAAGAACACTTAATCCTCGATAAAAAAAAAAGAGAGAC
Source organism: Phoenix dactylifera (assembly GCF_009389715.1). Taxonomy (NCBI): domain Eukaryota; kingdom Viridiplantae; phylum Streptophyta; class Magnoliopsida; order Arecales; family Arecaceae; genus Phoenix; species Phoenix dactylifera. Next base: position 881,877 of record NC_052398.1, on the reverse strand, counting down.
AGAAGACTATAAGAGAGAGAGAGCGAGGGGGAGAGAGCAGTCAGATGAGCTCAGAGAAGAATTCCAGCGAATGAGAGGGAGGAGCACATTAAAAAAACAGAGAGAGAGGGTAGGCAGGCCAAGAGTATGACACTTGTCATAAACACTGCCCCTAAGGTTCAATAAAATGGAAAAAACCGTCCTATTTATCAGTTACCAAGAGGAACCTTGTAAGTTGTAATCCATCCTAGTTCGTTCTCTCATCAGACGGCTGTGGTCGACCTTTATTGTAGCCGGAGTCACAACGTGTGTCTGTGTGTAAGACTAACAGGGGATGCACGCAGATGGCTATTATGGAAACAAAAAAAAGTCGAACGTTACCGTACCATGTGGTTCGGCTCTCCGGACGTTTATTTATGTTCCTCTCCAACACTTCTTTTTCCAGTCGTTTAGAAATGCGAAATATTTTGATGAAGACTTGGGTAAAGTAGTAATTTTGTCGGTAGGGAATTTAACGGTAAAAAAGAGCGTTTGATTCTGCATTTAGTGCGGAGATTTTTGAGATATCTGTGGGATTAGAAAGGTGTTATAGTTAACAAAATAGTATTAGTATTTGTTAAAGGTTTGGGAAAGTAGGGGAAGGCATTCGGAATTTTCTAAAGGGCAAAGTAGAATTTTGTGTAGGCTGGAAAAGCAAAAGAGGAAAAGATTGGGTGGTTCTATATACACCCCCCCTATTGCTAAGGACACCCCCCAAAAACCAAAAAAAAAATACCCAAACTAACCTTTAGTGTAATTACCATATTGCCCTTGAAATTTTCTCAGTACACCCCCCCTTCCTCCTCACTGCCGCCTCCTCCTCCTCCTCCTCCGCCTCACTGCCGCCTCCTCCCCTCCCCCTCCTCCTCCTCCTCCTCCTCCTCCGCCTCACTGCCGCCTCCTCCCCTCCCCCTCCTCCTCACTGCCGCCTCCTCCTCCTCCTCCTCCGCCTCCCCCATCACCCCTCCCCCTCCTCCTCCTCCTCCCCATCCCCCACCTCCCCGTCCTCCTCCTCCGCCTCCTCCTCCTCCTCCTCCGCCTCCCCCATCACCCCTCCGCCTCGTCTTCCTCCCCCCCTCCCCCCTGCGCCCGCTTCCTCCTCCTCCCCATCCCCCACCTCCCCGTCCTCCTTCCTCCTCCTCCCCATCCCCCACCTCCCCCCCTCCTCCCCGTCCTCCCCTCCACCTCCCCGTCCTCCCCCTCCACCTCCCCGTCCTCCTCCTCCGCCTCCCCCCTCCTCCTCCACCACCTCCTCTCACTCCTCTTCCCCCACCTCCCCGTCCTCCTTCCTCCTCCTCCCCATCCCCCACCTCCCCCTCCGCCTCCCCGTCCTCCTCCTCCGCCTCCCCCCTCCTCCTCCGCCTCGTCTTCCTCCCCCCCTCCCCCCTGCGCCCGCTTCCTCCTCCTCCCCATCCCCCACCTCCCCGTCCTCCTTCCTCCTCCTCCCCATCCCCCACCTCCCCCCTCCTCCCCTCCACCTCCCCGTCCTCCCCTCCACCTCCCCGTTCTCCCCCTCCACCTCCCCCTCCACCTCCCCGTCCTCCTCCTCCGCCTCCCCCCTCCTCCTCCGCCACCTCCTCTCACTCCTCTTCCCCCACCTCCCCGTCCTCCTTCCTCCTCCTCCCCATCCCCCACCTCCCCCTCCGCCTCCCTCCGCCTCCCCGTCCTCCTCCTCCGCCTCCCCCCTCCTCCTCCGCCGGCGGGTGTTTTGGAGGGGAAGAGCGGGGTGGGGGGGGTTTGGGGGGTGTAGAGAGCAATTTAGGTGAGGGGGTGGGAAGGGTGGGGGGTAATTTAAGAATTTTTAATTTTTTAGGGGTGTCCTTAGCAAATGGGGGGGTGTAGAGAGTATTTAATTTTTTTTTAATTTTTGGGGGGTGTCCTGAGCAATAGGGGGGGTGTATATAGAACCACCCGAAAAGATTCGTTCCGTTCCATCTAAAACAAAGAGTACCCATCAATTGCCCCTGGAGGCACAGTTATTTACTAAACCATCTCGGCCGAAACATCGTGCATCAAAATTTTGGCCCATGAAGATTGTAATAGCTTGAGATAAAAGCTAGTCTCATTTTTCGAGTGGTTAATGACATTACATACTCTCAAACAAAAGTCCTTGTTTATATGAAAAAAAAGAAGAATGAAGCATATATCGCTATAATTTTGATGATTTTGAGTTATGTATAATTATGTGAATCAGTAATAACATTTTTTTTTATCGGAAAAAAAATCGCGATGGTGGTGAGAATATGATCAAGATATGAAATGGACATGATTTATATAGAGTTTGCAGTAACTTATAAATCTAAAATCTCACAACTCACAGAAAGATTAGAATAAGAATAATCAGCTGAGGCCTTCCATAGCATTGTGCCCTCAATGTAAAATATGGAATGGCTGTTTATACCATGCATGTGGTGCAATCCTTTCCCCATCTAAGCATAATATCTGACTATTCTTATGACCGGGTGATTAAGGGCTAGTGTTAACCTCATATCGGATGCATGGGTTTGTTGGAAACAACCTGACTCCTTAACCATGCCCTGCTTCCAGGGCGCATGAGGAATCTTAGATTTTTTTTCTTTCTTTCTTTAATGACAGGTAGATGGACCTCTATATCAAACTTCAATTTAAGGGCACATCCAAATGCACATAGATGGGTATAATACAAAATTAAAAGCCGGTACCCCTTACAAGCTGCCACAATGGCAAGATCTGCACAACTAATGAGCTTGCAAATCTCATTGTTACTATATAACTTGCAAGTTTGTCCATAACTATCCAAATTGTGGGTGTTAACTACAGTGATTTTATGCAACTAGTTGTTCTAACTGTTTGTTAACGATCCACATAAAGCCAATTAAATAAGATAGGCATGGACCCTTCCTCCAACGCGTTTTATATGCTCAAAACTTGAAAAAGAAAAAAGAAAGTGTTGAACAATAAAGTTCATAAAATCTTCATAGGCGACAAGCTCCTTTCTACAAAAAGAAGCTGCTAGAAAACTCGATTAATAGATAAATTAGTCTGATTAAGGTGCTAGAAAACTTAAGTAATACAGTAAAAGATAAATTAGTCGAATGTCACTCTACCTTCTAGTCACGCGCCATCTTGCAGGTGTAAAGGAAGTCTACGACAGTCAAGAGGTGGCGAGATAAATACTCTGTGATAGTGAAGCAGATCAACCTCAAAATGCGGAAAGGTAGTTTAGTACAATCTTTCGATCATCCCGAGGCCTGCCAGCTGAATAGAACACTGACAGGTGCATCAAAATAACCAACAGAATATTACACCAAAACACCAGAGTAAGACTGCAATCATGGCAAAAGCAACATCCTCAAAAGAAAAACTCGTGCAGCCTTACGCAAAGACGAGAGAAGCAAGGTCCCATCTTGCATTCTTAAAGGAGAATGCAGAGCATTCAAGCGTACATGTTAGTTTTAGGTAACAACAGGTCACAATTTGCTTGTCCTTGCAAACCATGAACTTATTTATTTATCAAATGGTGGGAGAACAAAGGTCTGCTTCGAGTCAATACTAAGCTTATACATTTTCTATAGCAACAGTCTGATTTTTGAAAGGGGTAGGAATGAACAAGGTCTTTCCATGACCATGATCGGTGGTCAGGGATTACCCTCAGCTGAAATTTTCTCTGCCTATCAAATTACATGTCAGGAGACATACACATGCTTGCCTCTAAGAACAACAAAGGTCACGCGAGAAACGAGTGGAGACCCATTTCCCCACCACTTGTTTTTAGACCTGAGGAAAATATCGGGTTGGGCCAGGTTCAGGCCAGGGTTAGCTTTGATGACAAACGAAATTTCTCAGTCTGAGCCCAGCCCGACCTAGCTTCGGATCTGAACTCCAAACCCCGAGTTCAACCGTCCAAAAGGTTAAAGGCCTGGGTCTTGGCCTGGGTCTTCCCTGCCAGGCCCGAACCGACCAAGGCCTGACCTGTTAGGAGACAGCAATCTTACCTCTCCTCCATTTCAGGATTAATGACGGGATCCGTCTCGTCTCCAATGTCCCGAGCTGACACTGCAATGCCGCTGCATACGTTGTGGAGGGGGCGTGGCATCTGCAGATTTGTCATAAAAAGTAACCCAAAAGTATACGGGAGATAAGAGGCAAGGAATAACAATATTCCGAATGAACTCATCAATCTGACTACTGTTCAAGATGAAGATCCAAGGAGGATATTTTGACATTGACACTAAAGAAAAATGATACGACTGTTGAAAATGTGCTGTCTGTATTTCATATACAGGGATATGAGAGAGAGAGAGAGATTGCTGTCGTGTTGCTTCATAGAATGTGAATGTTTCTCTTTATCTTGGCTTCCTTCCGCATACAAAATCTATACTGAAGAGAAGATAAGTGAATCCCGCAGCCAGTTACATTGTTTGGTTATCAATAACAGCCAATTCTGGCTCATGCCAGCAAGCTGCAATTCGTTAACGGTTCTAAAGAACATGGGGACGTCAACTGTTTTATGCAAGCTACAGAGGAAGAGGCAACAAAGTGAAATGATCTTTTAGGTAGCAAACATGCTCATCTCGCTAAGCTAAGCACGGATAATTTCCTAGCTTTAACATTCTCCTGTACATATTATAAGTGCTTTAATAAGGTCATAATGAATGGTTTGCAATTCCATGGATCTGACATCTAGAAAATATAAACCTGCACATAGTTGGTGCAGCTGGCATCTCAATGCCATGACTTTGTTAAGTCACCGACTATAAAACAAGGATTCAATGGGGCTGCCTTGAACAATATGTGCCGTGCCAAAAAAAAAAAATCAAATAAGGCTCGACACCGAGTGGTATTGACCCATATTGACCCTTATCGAACTGATATGTATTCATATGGGCCACCATGGGTTGATACCCTGTGATAAGTAGGTTATCGTGGCACATGTGTTTACCCAAACCAGCACCTAGTTAACATAGCATGGCATGGTCAGCACTTAATTCCTTGCTACAGAGTTACTAAAATAATATGTGGCAAGATATTGAATAACAACCTATACACGATATTTTCCATAATATGAATGCGAACCACTAGGTAGAAGGATTTAGTACCGAGATTGAAAACCTTGCCTCTACACAATACCAGATTTGGCATATAGCACAAAAAGCATATATGGATGCATACACCCCGATATTGAATGTCAACTTCCTCTTCCTTGTCCCAATTCAAAAGGAGGTATATTAAGTTGCTCTACAAACCCCATTGTCATAAATGCCATATGGTGAAAACTAGCTCTAAAAGATGTCGTGGCTATATGGTTGAAAGACTGCAAATTTGCTTTCTAAAGGTTATCTTGTTTTGAGGAAATGTGACATCTGATTTAAATATGCGGCCATATCTTAAAGCAAGTAATATTTTTAAAATCATAATATAGACGAAGAGCACCGTCTTGCACAAACTGAGTGTGAATAAAAGGGTGATGACAATGCTTACATCTCCTTGTGCAAGAAGCTTTAGCAGCAAAAATGTCAGCTCATTTTCTTCCAAATTGTTGATAACCGCTAGCCAGATCTGGCAAGCAAGTTCGTAAGCCTTGTCCCTTGACATACCACAAGGAACAAATTGATCCGTTTGAAGAAAAAAAAGCAAAAAAAACAAAAAAAGAGGTCGCTGATTAATGAGAACTACATGCATCACTGGAGATACATAGCAAAAACAAACAGAATTTTCACATTGTTATCACGGAAACATGCTATTTTTAAGACATTCTGAATGAGTGGCAACAAGAAGGTGCAATAGCAGCATTGTCTTTCTACCGTTTCATGCTATTGAAGTTTAATGTGTTCTGGAGAATAAGCAAGAAAAACACAAAATAGTAACTGGTTCAATGTCATATAATTTAGTGATCCCTGCTTCTAGGTGATATAATATCATAGGCTGGGTCTTATTTTTCCCCTAATATCTAATTAGCAAACATTTTTTTTTTAAAAAAAGAATGATATAAAACCTCTCAGTACAATCTCCAAGTGCACTTCCAAGGTTTAAAATGCTCATTTAATGCAATAAAAAAGAACCTATGGGTCATGCTGCAGAAAACTCTGAATTATGAGTGATCAATTACCCCTTTTGTGTATACAAATATCTTTGTCCAAATACAAAAGGAATAAGCATTGCCACCCTTATTTCCATAATTACAGCAAATGACTAAAACAGCATATATCATGAAATCCAAACTTGCTAAATACCTTATCGAGGAGACATAGTAGCAGAAATTTTGAAAAATATAGAAAACCAACCAATTATGGTTCCATGAAGTATGCTAGATGGAGGCAGCATTATTGAAAGCTCAAGCCGCTCTTTCAGATACAAGTAAATCTGGCCAAGAAGTTTGCCAATTTCACCATCCAATGCAACAATATATTCATCTGGTATATAAGGCTGCATATCTCCTGATACATTAGATAAACTGCTAGTTAGTAAAAATGCTGCTTCAATAGAATGGTTCTAATTAAATGCACAAACAACAAAACCTTCACAATTTTGTCATCTTGATTGCAATGGTATCAGCTACTGTTACGCACACCTGCGAAAAACATAGAAAGCCTTCAGTTCAAATTCTATCACATGATGCTTGTCATATTATAAGCAGCAAAACTACACCTATTCACTAGGCGTACCTGTAGGATATACATCAAGACAACATATTTGATCTAAAAATCCAAAATTCCATATTAATACCTCCCTCCTTTAGGAAGGAAAACATCAAAAGTTGAACAATATGGTGCCTCCAGATGTGACATATTACTATTAAGGCTTGCACTTGTATCAATATGCACAAAATCCATTTTAAACATTTAACTATAACACAGTGGATATTATACAAGATTCCTGCAAGGGACATTACCATTTAGGTATAGTTTGGAAATGGGATTCGGGGTGGGATATTGATGTTATCCTGATTTTATCCCCGGATAACTGTGAATGAAGACATGTGCAAATGAAGACTTACCCCATGATATGAATACCCTATAAAAGCCTAACTCTAGTTACTGACTTAACCCCTGAATTTTCAGAACCCTGCAACCCCACCCCCCCACCCCCCCTTCCAAAACCCAACCCAAGCCCGAACTACACGCAACCAAAACCAAATTTTTTTAGGAGGCTCTCCCTCTGTTCCACATATTCAGACAGTTTTCCCAACCAACTGCTTGTTGAGGGCTCTCTTTCACCTTCTGCAAGCAGACCTCTTCCCACCTTGCAATATGATTTGTTTTTCGCATTCACAGATCCTTTGCAGAAAATTCCATGAGTCACTTTTCAAGGTGATTTATTGTGACGTGTTTGTGGCTTTTCCTATAGAAAATTTTCAAATCATGAGAACAAAATCAGATGTCAGAAAAGAGGGACCTGCAGGCTGCAGAAAACATATGTCTAACCAGCTTAACATGCAAGAGAGTATGACTTGAAAAAACAAACCAGGAAACAACTTTTTTTAGAATGTAATGAATATGTTTTAGTAGAAGTATAGAAATTGAGAACAGAGGCATATAATTTCACACTGTCAACAGGTACCACATTTCATGCAATCATAATAATTTACAAAATGAGATTTTTTTATTATTGAGATTATTATGTTCTATTTAGCTACCTTGCTTTCCAGTGAGACTTACACATATCAGAAGCTAAAACACACAATGGACATAGGTCAGGGAAAGGTGCCTTCAGTTGACTGTATTATCAGATTCAACTTATATTATATTAAATGGAATACGACAATGCCGCAACTGTGCAATAGAAAGGGGACAAATGCACATGTAATTTAGGTCGATTAACATGCGAAAATGATCTTATGGTGGTCGTGAGAATAGGGTTATAAACTTACAATGGCCTGTTAAAGTCCAAAATGGATTTTCTGCAAAAGGAAAAAAGAAAAAGTGACCCATTTTGGCAAAAATGAAATTTTCTTGCAATATCTCCCATGTTTGCTAGAATGAAAACAAAGTAGAACTTTCTGGCAATATCCCCCAGAATAAACAAAAGGAAATTGACTTACCCAGAGAACTCACCTCCTACCCACACCTTGAGGAATTGGTTTGGGCCATCGTTTCCTCTGATCAGCCGAAAGCCAGGTCCTGACAGTAGCAGTTTGCCACAAAGATTCTCCTCGAAATATAGCAGCTCAGCGCTTACTGAAAGATGAAATCTGACCCCATTCACAGATCGGTAACCGAACAAAAATTTCTATAAGGAGATGATCGCAAAGCTTTCAAGTATGATCATTGTCCTCCTGGGTCATAGGGCTTGCAAAAAACAGATTAACAGGTCGCTGTAAATCTCTGATGACTTAGTTCAGCAAATACCATAAGATAAAATCATTCTACATACATATATGGTCATGGAAATCCTTCAAATATAGTACTTTGGCTAAGGAGAAACTGAGTGAACATATTATCAGCTATACTTCAAACAACAGTAATACAGTAATCAAACATGAATCCAGAAATGCATGTCCGTGTCTATTACTGTTTTTTGGCATAGCAAAAGAGAATAAGAAAAAAGTTCTACATCAAGAACTTCCTTCAGAAGTATTTTCAAATTTGAAAAAAAAAAATCAAAATAGTTATATATTAAAATGATGAGATCTATGCCTTGCAACTATTACCTGACCTTTTCATTTTAAAAGTAGGTTTCATGATCTTCTTTTCCTTCTGAATTTCCCACCCGAGAACTCAACTTCCAACAGTAAGTGGTAATGCTGTTTTGAATTTTAATCTCCTATATCATCCTAACTCCTAGTGCCACTTTTTTGCTTTTGAGCTAAAGTTTCATTCACAACAAAATAATCCCGATTCCTCACTGTGAGAATTATAACACAAACACTAAGCACCCTGCATATCAGCAAAAGAAAAAAAAAGGGAGCTTTCTACCACAACAAGAACAGCAGAAAGCAAGCGATCTAGGGAATGGATAGACAAGGAACAGTTGAAACAGTGCCATGCTCCAAGTCACAGTCAAAGACAGCATAGTAAAAGCAACAGAGCACTAGATCAGGAAATGGCAAGCATGCCTCCATGCATAAAACTGCAGGACCAAGTAGCAACCAACATTTTTGGTCAGGGGCATACACCAAGGAATCAGCACATGAACAAATGACATTAAAACACTGCTCCACCAAGTCTTATACATGACAGGGTGGATATTAGTACCTAACCACTCGACAGGGAGAGGAATCAATTACTCGCACATGTTATACATTGCTCCAGGCTATATCTATATTGATGATTAATAAGTACCCTCACATTATCCAAACTAATGTCTACTTCCAGATATCATCAGCTGTATCAGATGCAGAACTTCCAAATTCAGTCATAGCTTTTGCAGCCTGGCTCAAACCAACTTCACAGTCTTCAATGGCTGAACATCTGTGCATCAACCACTCCTAGTAATAAAGAATTCTGCCCTGCTCGGGCTTTTTGTATTTACTGATGATGCAGTTCGCTAAGTGCATCAAAATATTTTGCATTTGTTGTTTCGAAATTTCATATAGCCCTCTCATTCTCAAATCCACATGATATCTCCAAGTTTAATTCACTTCACTTTGCGAAAAATAATTATTCAAATATCAGAAGCTTTGTTCTTCTCCACTTCTGGAAGAAAGGGATATCTGCTTGTATTTTAAGAATTGTCTAGTTAATATGGACGCATCCACCTCTTGTGCGTCATTACGTGTCAATTAACGGAGCTTCCTCAAATCCCCGGTTAGAGTTACGGAACTAGGGTTCTGTGCCTGTTCACAATTATCAAGTAAAAGTTTGATAAAATCCCTCTTTTCTTCTTCGAGCTCCTCCAAATAATGTCTGAAATCCTGTTTCTGGAGGTAACATAAAACCCAAAAGTGGCGGGAAATCCACATCTCAAAAACACATTACCGACTTCGGATCATCTCGAACCGAACTTGCATCTAGAAAATAATTCGCAAGTATCCATGAAAAATTCAAATCAGCTGATTAATATGCAATTCTGCCTAGAAAAGAAAAGAATCGATAAATCCCAATTAAAAAAGAAGAAAAGGAGACGGTATCAGTAAACTCGTCGAGAAAGTCAGTATTGAAATCATTCGACAGGATAAACAACGAAGCTAATAAAACAATGTGTATGCTAATAGATTTAATTTAGCGCATATATAGAGATTATACACCGTAGTGATCGCGATAATATAATCGATAAACAGGAAATGGATGAGAGAAATAGCCGAGAGAGATCGAGGTGGGGGGTCGAAAGGCTCAGAGAGAGAGAGAGAGAGAGAGAGAGAGAGAGAGGGAGGGAGGGCGAGGGTGGAGGGGGAGGATTTGGGGCGGGGTTGCGTGGTGGGAGATGGGTGGGAGTAAAAAACGAGGAACGGCTGGGTAGGGACGCGCCTCCCTGCAGTTTCTGGCTCGCATGTTGATGACGATGACGACGGCGATGGCGAGACCACCATTCATTCATTCTTCGGTAAGGCTGTGACGCCATGGAAGGGGAAGAAAGAAAAGCCTGATCAGCCATCTGAAGGTGGCCCGAGATCACCCACCATTGTTTGGGCAACGAAGAAATTACTCGTAGCATCCTTTCGGTTTCTAACAATAGTTCGAAGATTTCTTGCTAGATAACAATGCAAGGTGCGGGGAAAAGAAGCTGAGAGACTTTCCATGACCATGACCATGATGTACCATCTGATTCAATGCGACGTCGGCGTTTAAAGATTTGGCTCAAATTCCATGCATTATATTCAAGCTTGACTATCCAACTTGAATAGTCCCACTTGCAATTCGAATATATCAGGCCAAACGACGAAACTGAGCCAAACCTAGGTTGGTTCTTGGTGCCACAAAATTTGCTATATGGGGCCACTAATTATTATATGGGTGCCTTGCTTCCAAATAAATTTTATGCTTGATTTGCTTAAGAGATAAGATTCAAGAAATTTAACCATCTTAGCGATTGCTCGATATAATATGTAACAAATTAAAAGGCATGAATATATACACATACATGTACATGTGACGAGCTTAAAAACATAAGATGGGATCGAATTTGCTTTTTTTCATGCATTTTTATGTGCCAATGCACTATGAATAATAATATTTGTTCAGAATCATCCTTTCTGCTTGAAAAAGACTTTCAATTAGTTAAGATTTTCTAATTTGGATGTCCTAAATCCTTTCTAGTTGGTAAAGACTTTGAATTACTTGCATCGATGACCTAAAGGTTGCTAACTATTACATGGATGGTAGCCTTAGGTTGCTAGCTTCTTTTTATAATGGTAACCAAATATTCATGCATTTCCATGGGAAAAAAATGGAATATATACTAGCATGCCGGCACTTCCTTAGGAATCAGTGATATTTATAGGTGTCATGTAGAACATGTTTGTTAGTTGGCTAGTTCATCCATATAATTACTATTTTGGAAATAAAGTAATGATTAGTATGATGAATCTATTTAGTGACGACATTGTGTTAAATAATAATACAATCTAATATTAAAATATTTTTATTTCAATAGAATTTTTTTTGTGTGTGCGCATGCTTTTCCTCCTTCCTCTTTTTTTTTAAGAAATGAACATTAATCGCAGTATGCCAAAAATTCATTATGCAATAACAATGTCAAATAAGGATATAACAATATGGTTATTTCATCCTTTAATTTCTATTATGTTTATGATAGCTGAGGGACTTCAACTTACTTGGAGGATGTTGAGTATGTGGTGGGGAAGTAACAATAGTGGCAATAATGTAGCGATAATTATGAAAATATTGGTAGAGGTGGTAATAATAGCGGTAATAATATGGTGAAGACGGCGACAGTAGCGGGAGTGGTAGTGATAGCATCAATAAGAGAAGCAATTCAATAATGGTAAAGATGACGGTGATGACCGTAGAAGCGGTTTTGATCAGTCATAAAACAAAATCATAAGTTTGTTATTTTTGAAAAAGTAGAAAGTAAAAATTTCTTACTTTTATTTTTTGAAAATTATAAAAGTGCTTTTAAAAATAAAAAATAAAAAAGCATTAAACATATTTTTTATCTTAATTTTATTTTTTAAAAAATAATAAAAATAATAAAATAATAAAAATGATGCTAAATAGGAACTAAGCAAGTGAACGACCAACTTCATAAAGTAATTTTAGGAAGAATTTCCAAAATAGAGTTTTTCAAATAAATTTTTTCAGCTTTCTATCAAAACTAATTATCTATTTTTTTACTATATATTATTATATTATTTAAAAGTACTTTGGAGCCAAGCGGGGTACAGCAGTAACGAGTCCGTTTCTATCGGACCCTGTGAGGTTCAGAGAAAGGGGGCTTGGTCTTGGGCCTAGCGGTGATCCAGTAAATAGGCGAGGCCCAGCCCTCGGCCTAAATGCTGAGGCCCGGCGTAGTCCGCTTCCATTGGCAGCCTACCCTAGCCCCGCGGCCCCGCCGCCGCTTCTGTTCCCTCTGTCATACACTTTGCTTTCTGATTTCTCCAAAAGCCGTCTCCGACTTCTCGTACCGTCGTTGAGTCCGAGGCTTGATCTCGGGTTCAGCTGCCGATCGCCGCGCACTTTTCCCTCAATCGCAAGAGAATTTGATCCGGAGGTCGTTTCCGTTGCCTTCTCGATCTAGCAAGCAGGTGGAGTTCATCTTGCTTCGAATCCAATACTATCTAATAGTTTTCATAATCCACATCGATTTCGTTTTGTTGCTGTTCCGCTTTCGTTTGAGTTAGAAGAGATCTTGTTTTTCTTATCTCTAATTTCTAAACAACTGGATATGGTTCGCTTTATTGGCTCATGAGCGTTAAAGATCTCATCTTGGAGGTGGTAGGGTTGCTTTTGTTCTCTCTCTGTCCATGTAGATCTGCATTAAAATCTATATTTTTTGTCCTATTTGTTTTTCCCTTGGGGATATGTTAAACTCAGGGGCGGCCCAATACATCTGGGGGCCCAAGGCGAATTCAGTAAATGGGGCCTCTTTTTTTTAAATAATAATTTTTTTTAATAAATATAAAATACTTAAAAAATGTTATGGAAATAGATTGCTGTCAAGTACACTATTTCAACAAAGATGCATGAATCTAATAAAGGTCGACAAAAAGCCTCTTCAGTTTAATATAATTCTTGAATGAAAATATTAAAAAAAAATACTTAAAAAAAAGGGGCCATGGTACTGTTCTTGGCAATACTGTTTACCATGTGAAGCGAGAGCAGAATAGGAAAAAGGCCATCCCATGGCGCTTCACGGTCAAAAAATTTGTCCAAGAGAAAGTAGGGTCATTATGGGAAATTCACTCCATCTAATTAATAAAAGTCCCATCCCACCATCTTCCCTTCAAGTGAGTACCCAAGCAGCCCCTGCAACATCACGGAACAACAGCCATTCAACCCCCCCTCCCTCCTTCTCTTTCTCTACCCTCCTTTTCTTTTGCTAAAGACCATCTCTCCTTCAAGTGAGCACCGAAGCTGCAACTGCAACATCACGGCACAGCAGCCATTCAACCCCCTCCCTCCTTTTCTCTCTCTACCACCCAAGAGGGGAGAAGAAACCGAGAGGAGAAAATTAAAAGAATCTCCACCCTCCAAGAAGTCCATCTCCAATCCCCCTATCTTTCTTCCTGATGGCCCAGCTGGATCAGGAGTAATGTGAGGGAAGGAAAACCAAGACCAAAACCAAAAAAGAGAAGGGATGAAAGATAAGAGTGGCTTCAGGTGTGTATGAAGCCAACCAAATCCCTCCTCTCTCTCTCTCTCTCTCTCTCTCTCCACCCAAAACAAAACTACTGTCCCCAACTTCCCCGATTGCCCTCTGCAGGCCAGGAAACCCTCCACCTCCCTTCCATCAAGGGGGAAGACTCGTAGCCAGCTTCTGCTCCCGGAGGCCTTCCATTGGCCCGGGGCCTTAGGCGACCGCCTCAGTCGCCTAGGGCTCGGGCCGGCCCTGGTTAAACTGGTGGTGGATCTGGTTGGACTGATTGGGTTTTGGAGGTCTTAGGGTTTATTTTGTTTGGTTGAGTTCTCGCTCTTTATGCATTTTCTATCTATAAATTGAATTGGGTTTGCCGGATTTTGGGAAAAATCTTGAAGAACAGGTGCATGGAACGGCTCTTCCAGGTGGATTGATAGGCCTGCTTTGATATCTTTTGCCAGCGTAGAGGGGGACTAGAACTTGCGTATACGGTATCTGGGGTTCGATGTTAGTATTGTTTGATATCTGGGGTTCGAGTAAACTCGTACTTCAATTAGGTTACAGGCAAATGACGATTCAACGCAGTGCTTGAAATAAAGTAGAGAAAGGAGACTTAGACACGGACGTGACACCTGCCATCAACATCACTTTATTATGGTCAAAAGTATAATTAATGGAGATAAGGATCATGCATCAGGCAAGATATGACTGGTCATATAATCAACGGCCAATACGTTAACAGCTTACGTGGCATCACCACATCAACAAAGCTTCTGCTTCAGCATTTTTATGCAAGTGGTGTCATGGAAACTAAAGGAGTGCCATGGTAACACAAACGTCACAAGAACTTGTTTACTACTTGTAACTGCTGGCGAAAGCTCTAATAACTTTTTTTATGTGAAATTTGTGTTGTACTAGCATTTTCCAAATCATATGCCCCTTCTTCATATGATTTGTGCTAATGTCGCACCGAAATCTCACATAAAAATTATACCTATATCATGCTGAAGTTGTCAGTGAGAGGAAGGTGGCACCATGAGCCAGCCATGTAACTCTCTTTTGTGCAGTATCTTCTTGCTATTGCACATAAAAAAAGAAGAAAGAGGAGGAAAAATGGAGTGATTTCATCCTAGGTTCACAATGGACTTGGTCCACCGTCCACCTAATAATTCTCCTTCATTGAAGGAGAGAGAGAAACAAAAGGAAGCCCAAAGTGTGGGCCTCCACAGGATCAGGCCAGGCCGGTAGTCTTGACTATTGGGCCAAATGGGCTGGTTCTGGGCCGGTCCAATCTAGTGGCCAGTGAGAAGTGGGAAACCCTAGACGCCACACTCGCACCTCCCGCACGCTCATCGCCTTTAAAAGATCCCTCTCGACGCCGGCTCCGACTCCTCCAACCGCCGTCGCCGTCGAATCCGAGGCTCGATCTCGGGTTCAGCAGTTGATCAGAGTTCTCGATTCGATTCGTCTCTCCCCGGTAATCCACCAGCACCGGAGCCTTCTCCATCTCGCAAGCAGGTGAAGTAGAAAATGTTTTATGAATCTTGAAATGTCTGTAGGCTGTTGTAATCTCTTTGACTGGATCCGTTTTCGGAGTTCTTTATGGTTATAATTCTACGCAGACGAGACCTTGTTTCTATTTCATCGAAAATTACTGGATCTGATGATTTTGTTGGATTTGGAGGTCTCGGTACTTTTTTTTTCGTTATTTCGTTCAGATCTTTATGGTCCTGTTTCGAAATTTAAGGTTTGTTACAGTTTTCTATCTGTTTTTCTGCTTGATCTATTTGGAAACAGATTTTGCTTGATCTGATTAGCTTTATTGTTTTTTAGGGCTAGGGTTTCATATTTTTTAAAGAACGTGCCTTCTTTGAAGGCTTTCTCTCTCTTTCGAGCGGGTTGAGGATTCTTTTCTTTGCCTTTTCTCTTTAAAGTCGGATCTAGCTGGGTAGATTTTTCTGTAAATAATGCGTTCGAAGGAGCCTTTTTATAGGAAATAGTATCAGTGCGTCCCTTCTTTATCGAGAAAGAAGATTATGGTTTCATATTATTCTGGCATGTCTTGAATTTGCAACTCATGTTTCTTTTTGAATTGAGTCCAGAACTTTTTGCATTCCTTTCCGTCCAGGGATTTTTTTATGTCAACTGAATTCATCTTCTCATCCCTTTTGTCCGTTTCTTCTTTCCTGTATGCCGAGCTTACGCTATGAATTGTTTTTATGATTTAGTCTTGATTCTCAAATTTCAGATTCTCATCTATACCTTTTTCTATTAGTCTACATGTCTTTTCTGAATCCAAGTTCTTAGACGTGTACGAATGTTGGACACCAAAAATGCTTGCGTGGTACTTCTACTTATCTGATGTTGTAGGATTTTGGAATTTTAATTCTATATGGCAAATCCTTGAACTGGATTTTGATCCTTGTGTTCAAAATCATGTTAGACATGCTTTTCTTTTTTGATTTCTCTTGCATTCATTGAAAGATTCTTTAGGTCTTGTTCTGGAGTTTTTTTTTCCTCATGTAAATAATTCATATATAGTGTCATTCTTTCTCTTCTTCCTGAAGAAAGAATAAAAAAAAAAGAGTTGACATGTTTCCCTGACTCATAACTTGTTGGCATATTACACTCTTCATGAAGTTCCCAATACCAGACATCTATACATAGCTGGTCATTTAAGGATGAGATAATTAGAGATGTTAATTGCTTTTCATGTTTGGACATCTACCTTTTAAGTAAATATTTTGATATTAATTGATAAAAATATATTTCATGGCACTGAGACCTTGAACTGTGATTTCTTGCTTTGACTACGTGATTTCAAATGTTTGTATTATTCGGTATAACATATGCTTGAGCTTGTTTTCAAAGTGGTAATGAGATTAATGCACAGACATGGATTCACTAACCATATTCTGTCATGTCTTGAAGGGTGTTTTCTCAACAAAGCAATATTTGTCTATGCATTTGTGCAGGAAATCTATTATCAATAAAATAGAAATTGTATTGTTTAAAGAGTCAATCCAATGCCAGTACATGCTGATTTGGTTTTCTTGCTTGGACTCAGGAGTCCAAGTAAGACCGATCTAGTGCTCCTGTTCCAGGCATTTCTACTTGCGATTACTGATTATGAGAACTATAATTAGGTTTCCCCTCCTCTTGGAGTTGGATTTGCTTCATTGTCAATACGTATGAACCTTATTTTTTACCTTTTGTTTGCAGACATGGCAGGAGTGACACCAGAGGGATCTCAATTTGATGCTCGTCAATATGATGCCAAGATGACTGAGCTGTATTGCCTCTTATTTATTATCATTGTACTTTGTTTTACTATAAGTTCTTTTTCCCACAATGTTTGTTAAATTTATATTTGTTATATGCCCATGAGTGTAGGTTGTCGACAGATGGTCAGGACTTTTTTACATCATATGATGAGGTCTATGATAGTTTCGATGCTATGGGGCTCCAAGAAAATCTTCTAAGGGGCATTTATGCTTATGGTACAGACATATATAATTAACTTATCCTCATACTTATGATATGCTAATGCACTTGGTGTGAGGACTAATAAGTATTGTTTATCTCTGTAGGTTTTGAAAAGCCCTCTGCAATTCAGCAGAGAGGAATTGTTCCTTTCTGCAAGGGACTGGATGTCATTCAGCAGGCACAATCAGGGACAGGAAAAACTGCAACTTTCTGTTCAGGAATTTTGCAGCAGCTTAATTACGAGCTGCTTGAGTGCCAGGCCTTGGTTCTTGCCCCAACTCGAGAATTGGCACAACAAATTGAGAAGGTCATGCGAGCACTTGGTGACTACCTGGGCGTAAAAGTTCATGCCTGTGTAGGAGGAACCAGTGTGCGCGAGGATCAACGTATTCTTTCAAGTGGTGTCCATGTTGTTGTTGGTACTCCAGGTCGTGTATTCGACATGTTAAGAAGGCAGTCCCTTCGGCCTGATTATATCAGGATGTTTGTTTTGGATGAGGCAGATGAAATGCTTTCACGTGGTTTCAAGGACCAGGTTCCTTTTTGGCTATTCCTCTTTGTTTTTAACATTTCTTACGTTTCCCTGCTGGCTACATCACTGAAAATAGATCACCAGGAAATTTCTACATCTGAACGCAATTATCTTACACTTCACCACTAGTCTCATAGAAAGTCTGGATTCTTGTGCATGTGATTCTTTTTTGACTTGTATGATTTGTTGGCCACATTTCTCAATGCCCGTGCTGTATGCTACCTGTGACTAAATAGGCACTTGACAGTCCACAGTACCGTAACAACAATATGAGTTGGTTTAATACTATATTGTTAATGCTCAATCTGTGTGTGATGCTTCTGCTGCTAGGATCAGTGGCTTACTGGGGCATGTCAGATAATGTCACCTGCACATATGGTTCTTGTGTGTGCGCTTTTGCAGCTGTGTTCATGTTATGTTTTTGTGATGTTGCTGTTTGCTTCCTTCACCTTTCATCCTTTGATCTGATGCATTTTTTTAACTCTGTTTGCAAGGGGATTCTTCTTGTTTATGTTTTAACAGTTGACTTTCACTGCAGATCTACGACATCTTCCAGCTTCTTCCTTCTAAAATCCAGGTTGGGGTCTTCTCCGCCACAATGCCTCCTGAGGCCCTTGAGATCACCCGCAAATTCATGAACAAACCTGTGAGGATCCTTGTGAAGCGAGATGAGCTCACCCTTGAGGGTATTAAACAGTTTTATGTCAATGTTGAAAGAGAAGAGTGGAAGCTCGAGACTCTCTGTGATCTTTATGAGACTCTGGCGATCACTCAGAGTGTCATCTTTGTGAACACGCGGCGCAAGGTTGACTGGCTCACCGACAAGATGAGGAGCAGGGATCACACGGTCTCGGCTACACATGGAGACATGGATCAGAATACTAGGGACATTATAATGCGTGAATTCCGATCTGGTTCCTCCCGTGTTCTGATCACCACTGATCTCCTTGCCCGTGGTATCGATGTCCAGCAAGTTTCACTGGTCATAAATTATGACCTGCCAACCCAACCAGAGAACTATCTTCACCGAATTGGACGTAGTGGACGTTTTGGAAGGAAGGGTGTTGCGATCAACTTTGTCACTCGTGATGATGAAAGGATGTTGTTTGATATCCAGAGGTTTTACAACGTGGTGATTGAAGAGCTGCCATCTAATGTTGCAGACCTTCTCTAGACGAATCTCCATCATAGCATGGTAATTAATAGTGCCTTTCTAGGTGTTCTTTTTCAAGAATTATTTTTCTAGAACTTTGAACATTTTGGGTGCTATGTATTTGGACAACTTGAATTGATGGTGATCTAGAGCAAATCGTTGTCTATTCCATCTTTTTGAAATTTTTGTAGCAGCTAGGGTGTGCTTTATTTGTCTTGGTAACCTTAAAAGAGGGAGACGTTATGGATATTATTTGTTAGACTTTGCTTGTTCTCAGATTATTTTGATGAGGCATGCCACAGGTCTCTGCAAGTTCAGTACTTAATTCTAAGCATAATTTTTTCATTGTGGTATTTAACTATGTATGTTAGTAGCGTCGAAAAAATTTAGAACACTCTTATAGGCCTCTGCAGTGGCTAAATGTCCAAAGGGGGACAGTCAAGATCTGCATTTGAGTCAGTCACTTTATACTGGCCCTGAGTTCATTGTTTGGATGTAACTGGTGATAGTTTTGTTTGTTCAACTTTATAATTAAGATGTAGCTTGAGTAATGGATATGATTGCTGATAGTCTATTTTGGGAAAAGGCAAAGGGCTCAAATTATATGGAAGCGAGCTGGACAGAAGATGCATGATGCATGCGGCATATGTTATATAGATGGATGTAATCTGATGGAGGTTCAATGCCTGTTTTAGGTGGGAGTCGTGCTTCAATGAAAGATATTGCGCCATGCAGTTCTTATTCAACAAAAGGGGAGTCGCTTGCACCGTGTACTGTTGCTACTTTTGACAGAGATGATTGACAGGATTTTGTTCCTATAATTCATAGCTATCGAACTAGCTGCTTTATTTGCTTGGCAGTGGCACGAGACACCTTAGTCCTGATGCTTCAAAGCTGTGGTGTGCTGAAATTTATGGTTAACTATGCCAATTGCTTGGAAGATACTGATGACCATCAAACAGTCGGATATTTGCAGTCACATTGTTAGGTGGCGTTGCAAAGTGGATTATAAGCAGTTTGTAGGCGTGAATGAATGGCAATGACCTGCTCCCAGGCTGGGTCAAGTATAGAAGCAGCAGCTTGTTGTACCTCTTAATATTTATGAATTCCCTGTGTTCTAAAATCCACCTTGGCGGGCCTCAGCCTCGGGCCAAGCAGTTGGTACCAAAGGCTTTTCTGCCATTGGACCCAGTGGGAAAGTCATGCGATGTCCACCCTGTTGATGAGGGAGGTCTGTCTCGATCTCAAGATGAAGTTCATAAAAAGAAAAATTCTAAGGTTTGTAGCTGATGCTTGGGATTTTTGTTCCCTAAATAAATTTCTAATGGCCTATGATTTGATGTGAAGTTTGTAAGCAATTCCAAAATCGTTGCTCGAGTGGACCGAGCCTTGTGCAATAGAAAGTCTTCAATCTGACCGTGTCGTCTGAATGGAAGGATGTTTGGGCCCTAAAACGTCGGCCAACTTTTGGCCACATGCAAGATGGGCATCAACCAACGCGCTAGATTTGCTAGATGTAGTGTGCTGATGGTGAATATTAGAGATGGTAATTTATAACTTGACCGGCAATTGACCTATTTTAAATGAGTTTAAATTTGACATAAATGAGTTTGCGTCCTAAATAGGTTGACTCTACCTACATTGTATATTAAATAGTTAGGATTTATTTTAGATTCTTCGTCTATTTAACCTATTTTGACCTTAATAATCTGGTTGAGTAATGATTGGATGTATTGGAGATCCATTTAACCTATTTCATACCCATTTAATTTATTTAAAATATTCTTAACCTATTTAGAATATATTTATAACTCAATTCATTTTGTCCATTAAACTAGCTATGGGTTATGTCAGAATACTATACCATATCAAACATAGCATACTATATTGGTATCAAATCAGTACAACATCTTGTATTGTACCGATACTCTGTTTATCTGATCATTTCATGCTATACCCTATATTAATATTGTAATAAAATAGTATCCGTATAAGATCTGATACCGAGGCAACCAACTTTACAGAATTAAATAATATATTTATTCAAGATTTACATACCGTAACTATATGAAAGCCCAAGCCGGGTGCATTACGACAAGTGCCGCCTCCAGCCAAAAGGTGGTCCCAGCGATAAAAATCCAATCCATCTAATAAACAACAGATGCATGAAATGATGTGACCTTACGTATCAAATGGTAATTGGACAGCACAATTAAGTGCGTAAGAATGGGCCTTCCTTTCTTGCTTTTCTTCTCTTTGTTGCAAATCATGCCACAGAGAGATTGTGTGTGGTTTCTGTGCTTTCAGCTGGGCCTTGCATGACTGTGGAGGATTAGATTCTTGCCTCTTTTTTTTTCTTTGGGTGGGGGGGGGGGTAGAGCTAGAATCTTGGTTTTATTTTGAAGAGTTTCTTTATGGCAAAGTTCCGCATGGTAGGCCAAAGGTTCCTTTCTGTGGAGCACCTAATAAGAGCATCCACTGTGCTCTCTGGACCATCTGAGCTGAGACGAACTTCACAAACTAGAAGAGTGCCCAAACACTAATTGCAGTTTTTATTTTTCCATGTCTTGTAATATCTTCTTGCAATATAAGAAAATTTTCTTCTGGCACTTAGTTCATTGAATAATTCAAATGACTATGTTTTTTCCTTCCATTATCATTTTTGCTCAAAGGAAGAGACCGGAAGTGCTATTGCCTTTGCTCTATATATGCCTTTCCCATTGATGATGTGCAGCAAACAAAAGAAACCTAATCCTAACAATGGAGGATCTAATGTGGGCCACTCTTGCATGGGACCATGAATTGGATTCAATATTGGGCATTGCGGAGGGACCTAACCAGGCGCATCTCTTGAACTCATTTTAATCCCACTAAGAGATTGTTGATAGAGAGAAGACACTGACAAGTTTTGCAAAGTATGAGGCAATAAGAGAAAAGTTCAGTGTAAAAGAAAATGTGCTCTTCTATGGGGCCTTTATGTGGTAAAGAGTCTTTATGGAAGTGCAATCATACCCATTTTAAATTAAAAGGGAAAAGGACAGCTCATGAAACACAAGATATGGTATGCTTTAAGTCAGGTGGTCTGGTAAGTGTCATGAATCATGATTAGAACCTAATCGAAAAATAATCACATCATCTTTAACTTATGAAATCAAATTCCCAAGTAGAGGATACAAACAAACTCAAACCCCAATCATTTAAATGACCGGAAGGAATGAATCATATTCCTAATGATGCCATTTGCTACATGCTGATCATTATAGAAATAATGTATTGTTCTTTTGTCTTTTTTTTATTTGAGAGGAAAATGAATACCCATATATTGAAAGTAAGAAGAACAAAGGTAAGTAATTACATCATATATTTGTTATAGAAAGACAAAAGATCATTAATTAGATAGTTTAGAAAAAAATATATTTAGAAGCCCGATCTTTCAAATTTCAAGGATCTACCCTAGCTACTAGTAGCACTTGGTGCGGCGCATGACACATGTAGGTGCCGTAAACATGCCAACTATAGCTCAAATTATGTGTCTTCGTACTAATCTAACCTGCCAATCTCCTAAATCTCACAGGCGGTACACCTATGGGATATTTAACCATGTAAAATGGCATTATCAGGAATTTGGTAACTTTTGTCTACTCAAGGTTCCAATTTTGCCAAGCTTTCTCACACTATCACTCATGTTGCCGTCATATCCAGACCAAGGTGGGAGCACAGCTCAGACGACTCTGAGATTGACTGGAGACGGGCTGAGCAGGCTGGTTGAGGCATTGGACACTGAACTCCTCTACTGGATGGCATACAAGACGTCCACTTGTCAAAGAATTTCTAGCAGAGGACCCTCCGATGCCTAAGTCAAAACAACGAAGCAATAGTATGGAAGGAAGAGATTCCAACAAAGTGAGAGCTATATGAGAAAGGTAGGGTATTGCATGTATATCGTGTACCTAAGATCCTCCAGGTTGCTCTTCTTATATAAAAAAGCTAGTTTGTCGTTATCTGGGCCGATGTAGTATGAAATAATGGCCAAAAAGTGGTCAGTGGTACGGTCGCGACATGAGTGCCAGTCTATGTGGATGGTAGAGTGTACTAGTGGGGTGCAGGATGTAATGCTGCTGCGACTAGGATTGCAGAGCTGTCGCTAGTTGGGGCTGTCAGCCCTTATTGATGTGTGCCGATTGTTCTCCATAGCTGGTGACTCTTCGGTTGGAGCCAAAGTCGTTCGCCTTGGTTTACGTTGGAGGACAGGGAGGTCAATCAAGCCCGAAGCTATTTTCCCCCATCAACCCTCATTCAAAAATGATTTTGAACAAAATAATACCCTTGACACGTAGAGTTGCAATGACGTCCTACAAGAAGGACGCACCAAGTTATGCCAAATTTCGCTAATGAGGCATGGTATTGGCCTACTTACATTCGATGATACCTGACTGAGATGTTGGGATGGAGTCTAGGATCACAGGTCTATCTTTGCTTTTGGGCACCCAGAAAGTAATAATTCTTGGCTTATTGGCAAGAATTTTTATGACCATGCATGTGGATCCCTCCACAAGAATTTATGACCCATTAAAAAAGTTAATTTAGGAGAACATATCCCTCGACAAGAGAGACCAATTTGGAGGCCCATATGGATTCCTCCCTCTTTCGAGAGCCAGGATGCCATGAGCCTTTCCTCAACCTCATGAAAAGAATGATATGTATATATATATATAGATAGATCCCTCCCACAACAAACCGTATCATAGCATTGTTCTTTTAAAGCACCTCGCCTCTCTTTCCTCCCATTTTCACAAGCAAGAGGAACCAGGTTCTCTGTTGGCACTCAGACCCCCCTCGGTAGTATTGGGTGAATGGTCTCTTAGGGCTATTCTTTTCCGTGTTTACTACTTGTATGCATTCTGAAGTTCTTTACTGGAAATTCAGATGTTGATGATATTCTGCTGCTATTTTAATGTATATAGTATATAGATGATTAGTGACAAGAAGGCAGTGATCTCACGCCTCTCCATCTCCTCCTATTTCCCTCATCAAGGCATCTTCACATCTTAGTGATCTGATATTGATTCTTTCTTCTTCTTTTCTTTTGAGAAGTTCATGCTCAATAATTTTTTTCTTGTATGTAATTTGATGTTGTAGAAGTTTATAACTTTTTCAATTACTTTTCTTCTATCTGCAAGCTGCCCAAAAGCAAAAGCTCTAATTTTCCCTTTCTTTTTTTCCTTCCATGTACAAACGAATATAAACCAGACTGCTGCCACTTGAAAACTTAAGATCTTTTTGAATTAAATTTATGCAATTTTAAATTATTGCATGTTAATGCCTTTCTTGTTTGACTGTCTTCCAGCTAGGTACTCGAATAGATGACTAATTATTGGTTATTTTCTTTTTCTTCGTGTCTAAAGAAAGCTTAGAGATGATGGGGGAAGAGGGTAGCGACAGAAGAAGCAGAGAAGTGAAGTATCAGAAGAGCTACTTTGATGTCTTGGGCCTCTGCTGCTCCTCTGAAGTACCCCTGATTGAAAAGATTTTAATGCCATTGGATGGCATCCATAAGGTCTCCGTGATCGTTCCTTCAAAGACGGTCATAGTAGTCCATGACAGCCTCCTCATTTCTCAGCTTCAGATAGGTAAGCAAGCATCAGATGGCCCCAGCAACACTGATGCCGATGACTTTTTGCACTTCACTACTTTAACCTTTCATACCCCTTAGGTTAGTGCACAAATCAAATAGAGAGGAGATTAACTATTAGACATTCAAGGTGTGCCAAGCTAGTTTGATTAACAAGTGTTGTCCACTCTGTTTAAGTGCTCAGTTTGGTTATTTGTGATTAAAAGAGATTGCTCTAATTAAGGCTCTAAAGAGGTTGGCACTTGGAATGGTTATATCGATAGTTCTTATGCTCACCATCAAGCAAAAATCTCGTGCCACATACCTACCACCTGCCCAAAGTTGGATTCTGAGAGCTACTGTAGGACCACCTAACCAACCATGCACTTTCATTTGATTGTTCTATTGAATCCCCAAGTGACTCTATTTTTTCCATCAGTTAGAGCTCTCAACCAGGCAAGGCTCGAAGCCACAATACGTGCATATGGCACGGATAGCATCATCAAGAAATGGCCAAGTCCATATGTATTGGCCTGCGGGGCGCTGCTGCTGGTCTCACTGTTCAAAAAGTTCTTCCATCCCCTGCAATGGTTCGCCTTAGCAGCAGCTGCGGTCGGCGCACCGCCTATCATATTCAGAAGCATTGCTGCACTCCGGCGATTCACACTGGACATCAACATCCTCATGTTGATTGCAGGTACATCAATTTGATTCCTCGAACCTCTGGAAGAACAATCTTTCTTTAGATGGGTAAGAAACATCTTGGTCTAATGTCGGACATCCCAAAAGGCATTTTTGTTGCACTAAATTTTTTCCTAAGTTCAGTTTATACATCTCAGAGCACAGATTTTTTGCGTGATTTGCACCATTGAATGCTATGCAGCACTCGATGGCCATCCATCTCTCTGATGGTGGCCTTCACAGTATTTTACAGTACTTTACAGTGCACCCCAGAGGATCTATCTTAAGCTTGAGTTGAAAGCCTTTATCTTTAGGTAGGAACCAGCCCACGCGATGAGATATAAAATTCATTGCGAAGAACTGATGCAAGATACGCGATTCTTTGCCAGGGATTTGGTATATAAGAATCACTGTTGTGTCAGTAGTGGGTCTATCTAGGAAGCACCTTTCAACTTTTTCTTTGAGCTCCCAGTGAGCTATCACGGAAATTCGTGTAGTGATATGATGGAGATTGCGCGAGTATTCCGGCATGGAGATTCCAACTCTGGGAATATCGTACTGCAGTCCATAATTTTCAATTTAGACCCATCTTTAATGGTCACTTATTTACTGATGATTCTAATGATGCATATAGTATTTTTCTATCTAACTAGGCTTTGGTTGGCCGAACCCGAGAGAGAGAGAGAGAGAGAGAGATGCATGCAATTGAACAGATGTGGCATATTTGTGAAGAGTCTTATATAGAAGGGCAATACGATGTTGTCGTCCCTATCCACAGAGAACGCACATAACTAGCGTTTCGCTTTCCACTTGCCCAAAAACGGGGCTTTTTACTTCCACCAGCACGCTCAAAAATTTTAATATGTTATTATTGTACGGTAATAGCTACTGTGGTACTTACATTGAGATATAGAAGTCTGTCGTCTGGAAATCTTGGCTATGTGCCAGTCTTATACAACAAAAAGATCCATCTATACTCAAATTGGGATGCGGATATCTCTCAGATTTTTGCTTGATGACTTATCTCAGAGTTATTTTAATGTGCCAATCTTGTACAATGGTACGATGGTAAGCTTTTCTCTATTCAATCTGGGGCATGGGTGTCTCTTGTTGTTAAATTTAGATCTGCAAAAATACTATTCCCATACAATGATGAAGTAATTTATGTTCACAATCGTGTATGGGTGTCTTCTGTCCATTTTTGGCAGTTTGTGGGGCAGTTGCCCTTGGGGACTACTCCGAGGCAGGGTTCATTGTCTTCCTCTTCACTGTAGCTCAATGGTTGGAATCAAGAGCCAGCTATAAGGTACTCTCTCTCTCTCTCTCTCTCTCTCTCTCTGTGGATGCTCATAACAAAGCAAACACGACTCAGCTTCCTCGCCTAGAATTCACGAACCGGTTCGGTCAATCCAGCTACCACGACAAGAAAACTTCTTCCCCCCTACTTTCTCTTAAATATAAGCAGCATTTTTTACTCAATAATATAATTTATCATTTTATGGTAAACTCTTCTGTGACGGCAACATTAATTAGTTATTCATCTTGCCTATCTGCCAATCGATCGACCGGTACTGGCACAGTAACTTTCCTACCGAAAGTTACATGGAATAATACCAAGCCATGAAGAGGTCGCAACAGGTGGAAGGCTGATCATTATTAACTTTCTAAAATCATAACCCGTACATTTCAAGTATATTATAAGGTAGTGAATGTTAATATATTTTCGAAACTATCAGCATAAGCCTTGAGTTATTCAACCGACAAATTATCTTGGTGTCACTCCTTGGTTGAATTTATGACTCTTAGGATGCTGAGCAAAAAATGATAATAGAAGGATAGGATGAAATCACGCGCCACTTCGTTCTAGGAGAAAATCACGCAGCTATTAGGGTTTGATTCTAGTTGGAGTTAGGAGGGTGGCAATCAGTGGGTCAATATCGAGGCTTATGGGGGGGCTGACTCGAAACTGACCTAACCACCAACTCGAACTCAATCGACGGCCAACCTACCAGCACATGCAGCCAACTTGTTGACCCATTTAAAGTTCCAACCCGTTTATGCTACATCTTATCTCTCTACTTTTAGTTCCGAGACATTGCAGTAATGGTCCAATGGCTCATATGCTTTTAAATCTCTTAAAATATATAAATATCAATAACCCTTCCCATCAGACATATTGGCAGGTCGGATGGGATGGTTTAGGCAGGTTGGGTTGGAAACGACAACCTCTCGATGAGGATTAGTCCTTTCTAAACTCAAAAAAAAAAAAAAAAAAAAAAAATCGAGAAAAATAGGGCATTGGTGTGCGACATTGAGTGAAGAAAGAAGGCCCAGTATCACTTTGATGGGCTTAACCTCCATGGTATTGGGCCTTGCTGTAGAACAAACTAACACGATCATTGAAATAGGGGCTCGGCCTTGTTCATACTTGTTCTACGTGCAAGAGCAGTAGACCTTCCCGAACGTTTCATGCCGGGAACTCGAGCAACCAGCTCTCGTAAATTCTCATTGTTTGATTGAATGGAGAAAGGGTTCCGGCACAGTTTCGTATCGAGTTTTAGAACCAGAACCTGACATGCAGGCCGCCGCCGGGATGTCATCGCTGATGAAGATGGCCCCACAGAAGGCTGTTCTAGCGGAAACAGGCCAGGTCGTAGACGCCCGAGCTGTAAAGATCGGCACCATCCTCGCCGTCAAAGCCGGAGAAGTGATCCCAATTGATGGAGTGGTGGTCGACGGGAGGAGCGAAGCTGACGAGAGGAGCCTGACCGGAGAGTCTTTCCCTGTTGCCAAGCAAGCCCAGTCCTCGGTTTGGGCTGGCACGCTCAACATGGATGGTATAAATCCTTCATTGCTCATCTCCTCTTTCTCCTCCTGCGTGCGTCAAGTTTGCTCTCTCCTTCGTGATTTGGTGGAAGCATCGCAGGTTACATCAGCGTGAGGACAACTGCTTTGGCCGAGCACTCTGCCGTGGCCAAAATGGCGAGGCTGGTGGAAGAAGCCCAAAATAGCAGGTCTAAGACCCAGAGATTGATAGATTCTTGTGCCAGGTATTACACACCAGGTCGGTGAAGAAGCTTCAACCGAGATTGCTTCCTGCAAAAGTTGCTCCCTTCTTGAATATAATGCTTCTCTCAGCCAACTAAACAATCAATAAACTTGAACGAGAAGACGCGAATTTTACGTTACGTAAGAACATCATCTTTGATTGGAGTTGGCACTCTTAATCAAAGAAATCCTTATTGCAACAGCAAGGGAAAACATAACACTTATTTAAGTTATAATTCTAAGAGGGCCATTGAATATATGCTGTTCCAGTTAATTTGTATCGATTGATGCAGACATCGATCTTGCACCATCTTTGACTCATTTTTATCTATGCACGCTGCAGCTGTGGTGATGGCAGCGGCGGGCTTCGCAGTGATTCCTTTGATAATAAGGGTCCATAATCCCAAACACTGGATCGAGTTGGCACTGGTCCTTCTCGTGAGTGCCTGCCCATGCGCGCTGGTGCTATCCACTCCGGTTGCAGCCTTCTGTGCGCTCTTGAAGGCAGCAAGGACAGGGCTTCTCGTCAAAGGAGGGGATGTTCTTGAAGCCCTGGCCAGGATTAAAGTAGTGGCTTTTGACAAGACAGGGACCATAACAAGAGGAGAGTTCGCTGTCGTTGAGTTCCGTTCGATCAACAATGAGGTCAACCTGCATGCGCTTCTTTATTGGTAAGAATTCGTTATTTCGTGGTTTTTGGAACGAGTTAAAATTAATACATCAAAAAGGCCTAGTCTAGAAACTATCGTGATGCGTTTGTCTTGCTCTTTTCTATATGCTCAAAATCCTTGTAGCGCCATCTTATTAGAAATGATGATAATTCCTTCGATGTTACACTCCATCAGAACTAAGAGCATTGATACAAATAGGAGAAAGGTGAAAGCAAGGATGCTTAGTTAATTGGAGACTTCGATAGGCCCATCTAACAAGCTTGTAAAATAGAATTTGTTGAAACAGGGCACTTTGATATTATTTTAATCTGTGAAGCTATGCAGAGCTGCTCACGTCCTTTCTTCTTTACTTTTTCTAGCACAATTTTTAGGCATTTCACTGCCTTTCACTAGTCTCTAGAGACTTAGAATTTTGCAAATTATTGGAAATTGGTTTGAGAGGGTGACAATTTTTCAGGGTTTCAAGCATCGAGAGTAAATCAAGCCACCCAATGGCATCTGCACTTGTTGACTATGCTCGGTCAAATTCCATAGAACCAAAACCAGATTGTGTGAGAGAATTTCACATCTATCCTGGCGAGGGAATTTATGGAGAAATAGATGGAAAAAACATTTATATTGGAAACAAAAGAATAGCTGCAAGGGCCTCATGTGAGACAGGTAGGAAATATCTGTTCCATCAACAAGTTTCAAGGAGCTGATGCTCATACCTATTTCTTTTGTTATTGCTGCAGCAATCCCATTCTTCAATTCATAACAAAATCCCCCTTTGATTATCCAAGTTTATGGAATTTACATTGAAATCTACTAATACAAACTCGAATGAGATTTTAAAAAAGCAAATTATGTGAAATGCAAATTTACAATGATGCTATCACCAGATAAACAACGTGCTGAGGGATGGCAATGATGACTTGAGAAATACGGGAGTGAATGTAAGAGTAATTGTAGAAATAGAGGTTCTATCTACTTATTTGTTAGTTTATTTCACATGAGAATGTCCTGAGTCCGTGATACAGCAATGTGGCTAAAATATTACCTTTAAACTATAGCTTCATCCTGGCACCTGGATTGATAGACGTGACTGACTGAGCATGTCTGATCAAAAAAATGAAAGAAGGTTCATAACATATTTCACAAAATGTAGATTAAGATACACTAAGAAGGAACCAAGACATGAAATATTATTCCAACTAACAACTAATCTCTATGCCGCTCTATATCTAGCTGAACATCTGTTACAGCAGTGTAGTATGATAGAAGCCTAGAACATGTTTCTTTGACTTGACCAAACATGCTTAAACTATTACAAGGTGTACAAATACCCAACATATCTGTTACTTATTTCCAAGAATTTCTATGACATCTGGCCTTGAATTTTTTAGTTCCAGAGTTGGACGACATCAAGGAAGGAGTTACTCTGGGGTACATCTTCTCTGGTACTGTAGCAATTGGAGTATTTACTCTCTCTGACACCTGCCGAACAGGGGCTACAGAAGCAATCAAAGAGTTAAAATTGCTAGGTATAAAGACCGCAATGCTTACAGGAGACAGCGCTGCAGCAGCCATGCATGCCCAGAATCAGGTACATAAAATCTATGTTTAGGAGGAGGGCAAAAATAAGTATGTAATTATAGATTGTAGAATCCTACTGCATGAAGCTTATTTTTTATAATCAGATGCCTCCAAAGAGGCTACTACATAAGCTTATGAGAATGACGTTACTCGTGATATATGCTAACTAGAAGACAGACAAGAATCTGGAAGGAAGTTTTAAGCTACCATCCTTATTTGAGTTGCTCATTTGTGGTCTAGCCCTGCATATAGATTTCTATGTACTTTGCACAATTTTACAATCCTACAGTCCTTATAATAATACTTGTTGTTCTTTGGTAGATAGGGCATGCCATAGAAGAACTTCATGCAGAACTTCTACCGGAAGACAAAGTTTGTATCATCAATGACCTCAAGACCAGAGAAGGATCTACAGCGATGGTTGGAGATGGGATGAATGATGCACCTGCATTGGCTATGGCTGATGTGGGGATCTCAATAGGGATATCAGGTTCGGCAGTTGCAATGGAGATCAGCCACATAGCCCTCATGTCAAACGATATCCGAAAGATCCCAAAAGCCATTCGACTTGCAAGAAAGACACATTTCAAGATCATTGGGAACATTCTCTTCTCTGCAGTAACTAAAATCGCCATCCTTGCATTGGCTTTTGCTGGCCATCCACTTCTCTGGGCAGCTGTCCTAGCTGATGTTGGCACATGCCTGCTTGTAATCTTGAACAGCATGATGTTGTTACAAACAAGAACCCAGAAGGAGAAGAAATGCTGTGGTTCTCTACACAAGCCGCTTGTGCAAAGGCCTGCATGTGTGGACCACTGTGCCAATGGTGCACACAAATCTGCAAGCACTTGCGGACAACTAAACAGTTCAAGTTGCCTGGATAAGCATAGTTGCCATGACCACAAGGAGGCAGAGGAAGTAAGGATACACAACTGCGAGAAACAAGAATGTCACAAGGAATCACCCAGCCATTATCATTGTTTTCAGGAATCAGTTATACACACAATGAATGCAACCCAAGAGCACCTGATTTCGATCACTCCAGCATCAGGGCTTCACGATGATCGGTTGCAAAAAGAACATTCTATGGAGCCTGCTGCATGCAACCATAAACCCAAATTAAGGGACGATTGTAGAAGCTGCGTTGCATGTGGGAATGTGAATTGGTCTTTGGACAATGATTCATCGAGGGCATCTTCAAACATTTGCAGCAACACAAACAAGAATGACACAGGTAAGTGCTGCAAGAATGATTGGAAAGAATGCAGGAGCAAAGATGGCTGCCCTTCACAAGAGATTAAAGAGATTGGTGGGTGTTGTAGGAGCTACATGAAGGAATGTGGAAAGAAAGACGGTTGCTGTGGAGGAGGCATAGTACACTTGCCTGAGATCATTACAGATTAGGAGCCAAAGCATCATGTAGTTACCTCATGATCATGGAACCAATAGCAGCCAACCAATTTTGGGTGCGTCCCCTAGTAAGCAATTAGAGTAAGTACAGTGATTGGCCCATTCCTGTCCAAGAAGACTGAGAGGTTTGGCAACCTGTTGTTTCCCTTGGATGGAAAAAGGATCGCATGCTTAGAAAATATAACATTTGCAGGAGGGTTGGTTGGAAGATTTTGATTGTCGACACATCGTATAAAACTCTAGTCTTATACTTTTAAACAATGCAAGGAAACATGACATTGATTGGTCCTGAAAGGTCAGGTGGAGCACAAAGCTATAATACTACTGTTAGATTAGAAGGAATAGGACATTCAAGATAAATAGATAAATAAAAGACCAACTTTTCATATGAAGACTGAATATATCTCATATTGGGACATTAAACACTGAAGAACTATATTTACCCTAAGAACAAAGAAAAGGCTTGCAATGCAGCAAGTGATTAAGGGGAAGGGAGCATACACTTTTAGGTTTCTTTATGGGGCTTCAATATGGGCTTGTAGAGCATGCTCTTATTTCTGAAACATAAAACTTGAACGCCTTTTGAAGAACTCACAGAACACAAGCCAACTAATTGTAATCAAAAAAGAAATATTGATCTAAATTCTTGCATATTCTAACAGATAGCATTAACCATCACATGTTAACTGAAATAACCTTGTGTTGATGGAGAATTATTTAGTGTGTCTCTGATGCTCATCTTTTTGTCAGTTAATTGAAATAACCTGTGATTGTTTCAGGTCTTTATCCTGCAAAGGTCTAAGAAATTGTTTTCTACATAATTCTGTAGAATATGAAAAGGTTCTCCACTGCTAACATTCTCTCTTAGATCATCAATAAATTCCACTTTCTAAGATCGCCTTCAGCAGATGAACAATCATCACCTGTTAAAGGAAAATAATGGCAAAAAGAATCACAAAACCGACCCTTTAAAACAATGGAGAGACGAAAAAGAAAAATGTTAAACTTTTTTTATCCTTGTTCCATTTTTTTTCCCATATACTAAGGGATCACATGGATAAGGTGCAGGCTCGATTATGCAAAAACCAATATTCAATAACTTTCCTAATTCAGATAGCTCTCCCAAGTCTTATAATCTTTAGCCTTCTTTGTAGTTGTCCTGAGTTCTCGAGATCTTCATCACCCGATGGACACCAAGATACCTTTGTTACTGATTTCTTTTCGACAATATCATGAAATCATGCCATACTCCTACATGCCAGAATCTTAGCCATTGTTCCTCTGCCAGTTGTGATACTGTTATTGTCACCCTCAGTTACATCTGTCTCATGGTACACAATTTTCAAAATGCTTTGCAACAAGTGAGACCTCAAGCTCACATCAAAACCAGAAATATGTTTTTTTCTTTTTTTTTTTGTCATTCCAATCTCCAAGTACAGTGTATCCTCAGAAAAGTTCACTTGGCGTTGGTATCCTAAGTCCGCAGTTCACACTTTGGTTTCGTATCTTGGTACCATCATGTCTTAATTGATCCACCAATTTCAGTAAAGATTAATTTACTAAAAATTAAAAACAGTTCATCTCAACAGTTAAACTATGATATGTTCTCCACAAAGAAAATGAAGGAAATTAGATTCCCTTAGATCAAGGGTACAATATGGTTGTTTTGTTTAAGAAAAGGGGAAAAAAACTAAGGGAAATTTTTCATTACATAATTGTATGGGGAAGATTTAAAATATCAAAGACTACAGCAATTCTTACCAAAAAAAAAAAAAGACTACAGAGAAAAATATTCAGTTAAACCTCCTCCTAAATATCGAGAAATGTTATTCATGAAAAGGTTTAAACTAGAGAAAGGAGCGACTAATTCTCTATTCCACCAACACGTGCTAAGAGCCTTTTATTATTTTAAGAATGCTTCTGGATCATACCTAACAAGTACGGATGCATCCAATAAAATCAAAAAACAAAATACTTCTGAGTGTTAGTGGCAACTTCCCATCTCCAGCCCACAGGATACTATCGGAGTGACTGGCTACGTAAGCAACTACCTAGTCCGCAGCCCCGTTAGCTTCACAGAAAATATGCTTGATCTAAAAGGCTCCTTTATCCTTCACCATTGTTCAGATATCTCGGAGCAAGGGGTGGACGCAACCATTACCTCTAGGGCTCCCCCGGATCTAACCGATGACCATGGTCGAGTTCCTTCTAGAATAATGGAACGGCCCGTAACACACGCCGGGTGTGGCGAAGGCCCACTCCACGCGGCCCTCAGCTTCGCACCCGGAACCGATATATCGAAAAGCTAACTGCTCCTGCAGCCACGACCCTGGCAGATATGTCTCGAATAACAAAACTCACGCCTCGCCTCAAGCCTCCGTTCAA
This sequence comes from Phoenix dactylifera, assembly GCF_009389715.1. Taxonomy (NCBI): domain Eukaryota; kingdom Viridiplantae; phylum Streptophyta; class Magnoliopsida; order Arecales; family Arecaceae; genus Phoenix; species Phoenix dactylifera. Next base: position 847,633 of record NC_052398.1, on the reverse strand, counting down.
TATAGACCCAGCGAAGTTGATCTTAGAAAGCTCGATGGTGGGAGCTTCCAAGTAAAAAATACCGTGTAGAATACTGCCAAGATCCTTACGTTAGGTATAATGTGATTGAGCTCTGCCGCCTGTATACGGCCACTCTCTATCACAAATTTTGGCGACACAATGCGCTGATGACGGTAAGAGGACCCCACTTGAAGGGAAAAAAAAAAAAGGAAGCTGTCAGGAGCCTCGCGCCACTTTCACCGGGCGGTAAGAGGACCCCATTCGATCTCCATCGGACGGATGAGACGTCGCTCATAAACGGCAATAACCAAAAATGGAAGTCTCATCCCTGGGATGGTCGCATAAAAAGTTTTAAGCGGAACTTAACTGCCGTCCACACTACACACATGGCCAGATTCAACGGCGGATCATAACCCACACGTTAGATATTTATGCGACGGATCAAAGGTCGGTCGTGAAGCAACCGGTGCTTCCAGTTTGGGAAGGCAACGTGGCCTGTCCCGGAGAGCACGTCTCGCTACGTGTCGGTTTCCAGCAGGACGATCTCCTGACTTTTGGCTGACACGTGACGGTCACAGCTATCAGAACTCCGTAATAAAACCCTAATCACATGAACTGGGCCTCCGCGACCGTCCTCAACCTCCCGCACTTTGTGAGATAAAGTACCGTATAAAGGAAAAAGAAAAAGAAAAAGAAAGAAAGGGTTTTAGGGTTTTCTTTGTTCTTTTTTGCGTGAAGATTTATATGGGGGCTTGGAAGCTTGTGATAGCCTTGATCGCGATCTCGTCTGTGGTAGTTGGAATATGGGCCGACGCGGGGATCGAGGACGAGATCGCCGGAACTGAGGCCTCGAATTCGGCGCTGAGGCTGGAATTAGAGCAGCTCAGAACCAAGATCTCTGCCCTAGGTCAGCCCTGATTGAATCTTTAGAGGAGTTCTTGTTTTGTGATTCGATTGTCTTGTTGTTAGGGTCTATGGAAGTTAAGGAGATTTTTTTTCCCTTTTCCTCAGTGCCTTACGACTACTATATTTTCTGGTTTGTTTTTTGGGGCAGTGATCTTGCTTCGGTGTTTATATTCTTTCTTGATTCGGACTTCTCTGACTTTGTTTATAATGTCAGAGCAAGGCCTATATAAAGAACGCTTCTTGACAAGTTGGTTACCGTTTTTGACCCCAAACTTTTTGAATTCTTTTTCTTTTTTCTTTTAAGTAGGAAAAAGATAAAGGAAATCATGGGATGTTTATTTGCCAATTCTGCTGCTTTTTGTGGTTTTGTTCAGAAATTAAATGAAGACCAGGTTTTCGATTCAAGAAATTAAAGAAACTTCGATTCTTGGATTAATCTTGTTCGGAAAGATATTCTAATATTAGTTTTGGGTTTTATTAGCTCAAGAAATTCCGACATTGCGAGATATTCCTCTAAGTATATGATGTTGTGCTGTCTTGGTTTTGATTATAGAATCTAGTATCTCATGTCAAAACAAGGAACTGAAAAGCAAGGATGAGAGCATTGCGCAGTTGGAAAAGACTATTCAAGAAAGGTCAGCAAGCATTGCGTCATTGCAAAGCGAGATAGAATCACTTCAGGTGAGCTTGCAGAAAGACACAGTCTTTTGTTTAAAAAAAACAATTTTTGAGATTGCAGTTAACATATCAGGTTTTGTTTTCGCTTGTGTAGAAGAAGGGCTCTGTTGATGCGGAGGAGCTAGTGGGGAAGGCCTCTGCTAGAGCTGTTGAACTTGAGAAGCAAGTATGCAAGGAGAGAACTTTGTTAATATTTCTAAGGACTTAATAAGATTGTGCTGTCCATTCGCTGTGCAGGTTGAGAAACTTAGAAATGAGATTGAATCACAAACTAGGAAGAGACTTGCATTGGAGGCTCGCGCTAGTGAAGCAGAGAAGAAGGTGCAAGAATTGAATTTGAAACTAGAAAGCGTGAGCATACATATTTTTTTGATTGAATTATTTCATATTATGAACGACATTATCTGTTTTTATCTAGCTTGTAGGGTTTATGCTGTTAGTGGATCTTTAAATATGCTTCTTTGTATATTTGTTTGTCATCCTGACATATCTATCTGTCATTATTTTTGCCAGCCTTTCTCAGTATCTTGCTAAAAATGTATCCGCTGTTTTTATTCAGTTGATGCTGGTCTGCACCTTATGGTGTCAATAATCAGCTCTTAGCAATGAGATGCTGTCACCATCAAAGGCACTTAAGAACTTCAATTGTTTCATTAGAGTATTAATGTTTACTGGCATAAAACTTTTGTACAGCTATAAGATTGTTGTATTTATGTCGATTTTTGTCATTTTAGCACTTTTGTTCAGAAAACAATTTATATGTTTCTAGTTCTGTAAAAGCAAGTGACAAGAATAGGGTCCATGTTCATGGCAAAATACTCAATGAAATGTCACACTCCATACTCAACCAATATATCAGGTATTACCTTGACTATATAGAATCGCCTTTATATTCTTGGCAATGCTTGAATCGCATAATATTTCACATGAGATTTTGTAATACGACCTCCAATTAGGAGCTTGTAGTGAGTTTGTAGCCAGGTAGATGAAGGATTTGCTGTTGTTGAGTTTTTCAATGAAAAGAACAGTTATTGTCTAGGATGGACCTGCAGGTTTCTCATTATGGATTTGTCACTTGATTTGGAGGTCATTTAAGGATTTCTTCTAATTATTGGAATCTCTCCAGATGTTGACAGAATTTTACAATGTCAGGGAAGAACTTGTTTTGGTGGAGACCATGGCTTGCCCCTTGGTGTCTGACAGGCCTCCAACAATTAGAATCCTGGAGTGCAAATTCTCCAGTAAAACCTGAAGAAGTGGATAGGACGATAGTAAGGGTTTCATGACATAGTTTGGGTGGTTTTACTGCTTTGATCATTTGAAGCTTTTAATGTGTTCGAACATTGATGTTAGCTTATATTGAGTGTGGAAGATCATAAGTGAAGTTTTTTTCCCTCTTGATACAGGTTGAATTGTTAGCTCTTTGTATCCATAAAATATTTCCTCGAGTTATAGTAGCAGTTCTATCTCTTCTTGAAGTTAATTCTGGTTTGCTTTGGGTAAATTGTTGATACTATAACCTTTCTCAAAGGATGGGTGCTATTTAGTTTACATTGCATAAGGAGTTCTCTAGTTTCATCACCAATTTTGATGCATGGGGCCCTCTTGCTAGCTATGAAGCAAGAATGGACCATGCGAAATTATGAATCATTTAGCAAAGGAGCATAAACTAGAATATATGAAAAGATTTATGAGGAGACCTCAAAATGTTATAATACTGAGGATTGACATCGTATTGACCAGGGTGGGTATGGCATAATACCTTATCAATGTTCGTACAAGTGAAGAGTATTGATGGGCATGCATAAATATGCCCAAAACACCCTTGGTGTGGTCTTTTTTGGCCTCTAAACTCTGGAATTTCGGTTTTTTTATCATGCTCTCTTCTCTAAATGCTTTGCGATGCAATCAACAAGATAGGAGTATCGAATTAAATGCCCTAGTCAAAGTTTTCTTTTTGTTCTAAAGTCATTAACATGCATAAATATCATATAATATCAAATAACTTGGAGTCTGGTATATATTTAAAACTTATAGGTGTTAAAATCCACCTATTGAAGTAGACAAAGAAAAATAAATTCGTAAAGTAATTTAGTATCAGTAGCAACTGCAACTCAAAATTATTCAAATGACCACTACCATAATTGATGATCATGTACTAGTAACTAGCTTACTTATCCATATTTCTATAACATGCCCTATGTGCAGGTTCTTTGCATCCACTTTGGGCATTCACCTGTCTTTTAATGCATCAATTTATCTTGTCTTTTTTGATGATTTGACAACATTCTTTAAATATATTTTAATTAATTAAAAATTGATAATTTATTTAAAATTTATGATAATTTCAAGCCTTGGCATGAGTGGAAGTTCAAATGGAATGTGCATATCAGTAGTACAAAAATGGTTGTAGATTGGATGATCCAATTGGAAAACCCCTATAATAGCTCGTCCTTCCTTCTCACATTTCCTCTTTCAAATGGTGGAAAAAAGAGAGAATCACCTTTTAACCTACTGCTTAAGCGGTATCCAGACACATCGCTTAGTTCGAGAATGGTCTGGGGTTTGATCCGCCCTCCAACCACTAGATCCCCCTAAATCGCTGGATCTTTCCTTAGTGTCAAGGAGATGCCTTGTGTCAAGGAGACCTCAGTATGTTATGGCCCGAGAGGTATATGCCAAACTGCTAGGATTTTAGACCTTGAAGTTGCTTTCAAATCATGCTTGATTAGACCCAAGCTTGATCAAGCTCGGTTCAGTTACACCTTACTGGTGGTTGAATGGCTATTGGAGGGCTCCACAAGAGCCACCAATTGGTGGTGAATAGGTGGATGGGTAGACAGCAGCTGGAGGGTTCCACGCCCTAGTGTTGAGAGGTGAGTGAGGCATTAGGTTGGGAGATATGGGCAAGGAATGAGCAAAGTGATTGTTATTTTCATATCTGATTTACTTCATATAAGTGTATTTCAGTCAAAACAGCAAAAATAAACAAAGCAACAACAAGGAGTATATGTATCTTTTAATATAAGAGTGCCTAGTGAGCTACTAATTAGGCAGTCTAATGACTCTAATCCCTCTAAACAACTAGGCAGACCATCTAGGTGCCTAGGCAGTGCTTTTGATAAAACTGGTCTTGATATGTAAACATGTGCTATTATGCTTTGTTATATTTAAAAGTCTGTGATGTCTCGATAAGAAGTAAAATTCTTGTTTCGGAAGTTTGTACTGGATCGGTAGTTACCTCTTCTCAGAGGCAACCTACTTTGTGTAGAACGGCTACATAGTATAATACAGTTATCTAGAGTTTCATACGGCTAACATCACGATCTTTCCTCTTTTTTTTCTTTTAGCTACAAAAAACCAATAATGAGCAAAAGCGCAGAATTCAGAAAACTGAAAGCGCTCTTCAACTGGCAGAGGTGTGTGGTAGATACCATAGTTTTTACATTATATTCATTCATGATAAGTTGCTTATGTTTATTTTTCAAATTGTTGCCAGGAAGAGTTGCTGAGGGCACAGTTAGAAGCAACAGCAAAATCAAAACAGTTGACAGAGGTGAGTATATGAATTTTTGCTTCTTTAGCTGAATACCTCTTCCCCTGATGGACCAGTTGTAGTATCTACCTTTAAACTTTCAAGATAAAACCTTGTATTTAGTTGCCAACTTCTTAAAATTTTTGCCCTAACTAATGTTGAGAGAAGATCTATAAAAGTGTGGAATGCGATTGAACAACTGAACTTTATCTAAGGAGTAATTGTAACTAGCTGAGATCATGGGGGAGACATCAATTCCTGAGTGAGATCTTAAAGAGAACTGAACCAATCAAATTAGTACCACGTCAGAATTCCTGTTTGTTGTTGCAGGGTGGTTGTAAATTTGTTGCTAGGATTGTGATAAAAGGTTATGCTTATCACCAGTATCATTGTGTCCCTGCATTTGATGCCTTATTCAGTTGTGGTACTTGTGAATTGTGATCCTATAAACTTGCTATCTCATTGCCCCTTTCATGTCAAAATTCTTTCAATAGTTCATCCTAACTTTATAGTAGCAATAGTTGAATCAGATGTGAAACAAGTTCCACTATTTTTGCTATTCAGGTCCATGGAGCATGGCTACCACCTTGGTTTGCATACCATATAAGTCATTGTCAGGTATATGTTTTGTTTCTTATGAAATGTGCATACATGCATTTATAGTATATGCTTCTCATGCTACCTCTGATGCTCCATGTTCAGGAGCTTGTAGCTACTCACTGGAAGGAGCAAGCAAAACCAGCATTGGATGTTTTCCTGCAAAAGGTGCTTGTTCATGACATATCTAAAGTGAAAATGGCAGTTTTAAGAGAATTTTTTTATTGTATGATGTGTGTCATTGCCCTCTGGCATTCTTAGTTAAGCTGTTGCTTTAAATATATTTTTTTTATACAGTATGTGCACTAAATGATTAGTTTTGGATTTCGAAATCATTTCAGGCATCAGATAAATCAGCACAAGCAAAAAAATGGGCTGAACCCCATTTGGTAACTGCTAAGACAGTAAGTTGCTGCTAAACATTATCTGAAATGAAGTTTTCTGATCCATTTGTAATGCTAGATGATGTCTTTGTTGTTGAACTATCATGCATGATAGCTGTAAGAGATCTTCCTAAATATAAATAGTATATGCATTTTTAATGGATAAAATTTTGAATTGCAATCCCAAGTGATCGTATATGATAGCTGTAATTTGAAATGCTAGAGTTTCCATGGCATGTCAGTTCATATGTGATCCTAGAAAGTATTTTTGTGGTCGCTAAAGCCTTGCTGTATTTCTGATATAATGCTCCATGCATTCTTGAGTTGTACATGTTCTATACAGCTAATTGATTGACTTATTGACTTGATTTAGTTGAGTTTCTACTAATTTTTCGTTCTGTGCTATGAAGAAATGGATCCCTGCCTTCAAACAACAGTGGATGATCTTTCTAACCCATGCCGAACCATACATGCGAACAATATCTATTAAAACAGTTGAGGTTTACAAGGCATCCAAGAGTACCATTGCGCCGCATATTCTTAAAATACAAGAGCTGGCAGATCCCTATTACCAGGTAAGTTTAGCTGGTGTCACTTCATAGAGATATGAGCAAGATGGCTTCATGGAAGCCCTAGTGTAAACTCAGTAAAATCTTATTATTATTATTACTATTTGTGCATTGACTTGCAACTTCATTATCAAAATCTGATACCAGGAAGCCAAGAAGTTCTCTAAACCCTATATTGATCAAGTTGCTACTGTCACCAAACCGCACGTTGAAAAAGTGCGAGTTGTTCTGAAGCCCTACAGAAAGCATGTTGTTCGTGCATATGGAAAATTTCTTAAATCAGCAACAGCATATCACCACCAGGTAGTCCTTGGCCTTTTCTTTTCCCACTGTTTTCAACTATTCTTTCAGTGTGATCTACTTCACCATTCCATAGAACCTTATATTTTACGATTGGGTGTTGATCACCTATTTCTCACTTGTTATTTTATCTGGCATGATTAAGAAGCTCCTCAAAAAAAATAATAATCATGCAGAGCTGATATTCATTATTATTCTGGTCAATATCAGTACTCCCTAAGTAAGTCTGACTGACAGCTTTTTTATATGCATAGTAAGGAGATTCAAATAGTAACCCCCTTTTAATTGTCAATTATGAGAATAACGAACAAGTGGTGTAGAATGAATATTTTTCCAAATGATTAGCTTAGATTGCCTACGTTTTATGAAAATTATTTATCTTTTCATACTGCCTCATCAACAATGCACTTTGTCATCTTGTACTCAGAAATATCACCTATGCTTCATGCCTTCTCTTATGCACTGTAGTTTTTTATACAAGTAGGTAGAGCCCTAAGCCCCTAACAATCAACAACTCCTGTATGGGGATCTAGCACAGGCTTTTATAAAAATGGAGACATCCTTACTTGTCAACTAACCTCTACTAGAAATGGCATCGACCATATAAAGATTCAGCAACAACAACAAAGCCTTTATGCCATTCAAATGGAATGGGTCTGGAGAAACATTCTCATGTTTTTTGAATGGATCCTAATTTAATGTAATTGAAGTCGAAGGAAACCCTGCTGTAACTCTTTTTTAGGTTTTGGAGCACTTCCAAATATGGCTCATGCTCTGCTGCTGGGACTATATTTTAGTAATTGAGTTCTATCCATTCCACATGGACCTCTGAGATATCCACAGCTAGCTATGTGACAGATAAATAGATAATGAATACTGCTGCTACAGGCACATTGCCTTCTTTTCCTTTTGTTTCTTGACCTCTCCATGCAGAAGTACTTCTTGATTTCTTCACTTGAAATGCCTGCCATTCATCAATATTTTTTAGTTAGTCATGTATTGAAACAGCTTACCATTGCTCGGGATTTATTTGATTCTGTTGTAGGTTCAAGCTGCTGTCCAGGAACATCTAAAGAAACATGAATTAACAAAACCTCTTGCAACTAAGGAGTTGGTGTGGTTTGTGGTATGTAGTATCCAAACTTTATCCTGAACAGATTTCGAACATATATTTTATTTAAAAATCGTTAATTACTGCTGTTGTAACTCATTTTATTGTTACAGGCTTCTGCTTTATTGGCATTACCAATATTCTTTTTGTACAGACTCCTATCAGATATTTTCTGGTCAGTTAGATCCATTAACATATAGTCCACTTGTCTGTCTATTCTATCACTTCCCCACCTTTCCTTTTCATGGTTACCATCATTATTTTCTGTTAATTGTTGTCTGTTACTTCATATACAGCAGTAAGAAGACTAGGAAACCTGCACGGAATGCCCATGCAAACCATGCACATCGTAGGCCTAAGCGCAGGCATGCTGACAAGTAGCAGTAAATTTATCAAAATATAAACTTCATCTTTCTGATGTTTATATGCAAGGTATGATTCCTCCTCTCTGTGTTTATCCATTATAAATTCAGTTGTGAAAAATTACAAAACTTCCCCAATGGTCTAAATATTGTTTATTATATTTCTTGCAATCAAACTTTTCTGTACTCATTTTCTGAAATTAAGAATAAACAATGAATACTTCATAGTTTGTGGGTGGTATCGGTGCATTTTAGTGAATCTATGTGCAGTTGATATGCAGCATATGCCCACTTCTCTCAGAAAAAAAGTTAGATGTTATAAGCCCTGTTGTTGGGTATTTGCTCATAAAAATAATCTGTAAGTAGGGCTAGTGTTCCTTTGATCTAGAGTCTTGGTGGTGCAAAACTTCATAATCTTAGTTTGGACTTTTCTACTTCATAATGAAGTGAACAAGGATACGCTGGTAAAAGTTTCAAAATTTCAGGGCTATGACTTAAATAAGGCTTTTCAAAGTGGTAATACATGTTGCTTATTGTGTTGCAATTGAGGGATATTGCTATTTACATTTCCTACTAGTTGTTTACGGTAACCTGCTTTGGAAGTATTTCATGAATTGTCTTGTGCATGTCCGAATGGAAACACTTTTTGCAGTCTGTGCACACTGCGCCGGATATAGTTTGTAGGCTGCTTTGTTGGAGGGAGTCTAACCATTAGCAATGCCTGTTTGATAGACAATAATGATAAATAGACTACTGGATATCAATGTTTCTAAACATCTCTAGTACTAATTTGTTACTACAATGAATCATCACAAGTGTTGTTGACAAGTTAGCATGCTGGTGCTATAAGTTTTATGTTGACCACGATGTGTGCAAACAGCACCTTCTGTGCATAACCATTGAGCGTGCTACTTAGCTAATTGGATTGATGGGAAAAATGTCCTTATAAGTTTGAAGAATTTGTAGGTCACCGCCATGTACTTGGAGCTTTGTCTTAGTTTCTGCATGGTGGTGACATGAGTTGTGCGCCTGTGCCTAGCTCAGCAAGTGGTCACATCTTCTTATCATGCTTTTGTATAGAGCCTGACTTGAGGCTAGGGGTGCAAATGAGCTGAGTAGCTCGCGAGTTGCTCGAGATCGACTCGACTCGACCATAACCAGGTTTTTGAGTTGAGCTCGAGCAGCCAAATACTCGACTTAAAGGCTCGCGAGCTTAGTCTAGTATATATATTTTTAATAATACTATATTTTATTTATAATATATATTATTAATTTAATATTTTAAATTATAATATTATGTTTAGTTTGAATGTGATTAGGGAGATCAAACAGAGTCCTACTCTTAGGAAAAGCTAGGTGTTTACCAACTACAATCTAGAAGAAGTCACTAAAGAAGATAGGAGACGGCATAGGTAGCTTCCGGATGAGAACTAAAAGCACTTCCAAATCGGACTCTGAATTTTCCTTCTTCGGCACTCCCACATTGGTTATGTCGATCGGCCATAGAACCAGTTTTTGATGTATATTTTGGTTTAAGCTTATTCTTAATTATAATCAAGGCTCGAATTTAATCTTGAACTCGAGCTCAAGTATGGCCCGGTTGATATTCGAGTTGAGTCGAGTCAAACTCGAGTATTACTTTTTTTTTATTATCGAGTTGACTTCAAGCTTGGATATTAAAGCTCAATCGATCTCAAGTCAGAGTTTCGAGCCCGAGTATTTTGAATCGAGGCAAGCTCAAGCCTCTACATGACTCAACTTGGTTCGGCTTGATTGGGCCTAACCCGATCCTAGCCATGGTGGTGCAAAGCCCAGGCTGGTATTATTCCATGTATTTCTCAAAGTTGCAGTCTCATATGTTCATGTACATACACGTATATAGCTTGAATACATGTATCTTATTATGTGGGAACACAAAAGGTTCACTTAAGACTTCCAAATTTAAGTTGGCTCAAGGACATCTTGAATATCAGCACTCCACCAACACATACAAAAGGGAGGGGGAAAAACACTTGTTAAGTTGAATGCTGATTGGGTCAAGCCAGGCTTGGGCTGACCAAATTTAATATTGGATCTAAAGGTCCCTCATGAACCACATAATGAAGATGAATGCATTAAATATTTGTTAAGTATGATTTCAGGTTGTATGCTCTCTGTCTCCCTCCGCCCTCTTCTCACTCCCTCCTTCTCCTTGTCTCTTTCTCTCTCTTCTCCTTTGTGAAAGAAAAGCTCTCTCAGGTTTATGTATGGAGATTGATGAATGAAATGAGTCAGACCCCGGCTAGGAAGTTACTTAAATTGGGTAATGATGAAGATGGCCTATGGGAAATGGTGATGATTCCAGGTTGAGTGCCCTCTCTCTCTCTCTCTGTGTGTGTGTATGAAAAGAAAAGCTTTCATAGGGTTAGTACAGAGATTGGTGAATGAAATGAGTTTGACCCTGACTAGGAAGTTACTTAAATTGGGTAGTCATGAAGATGTCCTATGGAAAATGGTGATGAGAAATTGATTCACAGAGGAAGGGTGGTAAGAAGAGGCTGTGAATAGGTTTAATATGTAATGGTTTGAAAGAAAATTTGGATTGTTGGTTTCATTGCTGGTGTCAGCTAATAGTGCTATGGATTTGGAAGGGGTGGTAGCATGAGTTTTTGGATAGGTGATGCAAATAAATTTGTTTTTCCTTCTTTCGATTATATTTTGTGTCATCAGAGTGTACAAGTGAGTGATTATGAGTGTGAGGAAAGTCATCAAGACGATTTCAAAATGTGAAATTTGGATGAGCAAATTGTAGTGATTACCATGTTCAAAATTTCAAGCACATTGTTGTACAATTTATATAGCTTGGGGTTTCAGTTAGAGGAGGAAGTCATGGAATCCTATTTGTATCTTTACTGATTCAGTAAGCCCTCTGGATGGTTGTTTCACATAGATCTTTGATATGAAAATTCTTGGGTTGAGAGATCTTCATATTGAGAGAAAGTGCCATCTATTTTATAGGGAATGATATCATGGTTCATCTACTTGTGCATTGTGACATTTGGCAGAGTTTATGACTCTCTGGCACTAGCTCAATTATCGTACCCTTGGGGGAGGCTTTTTATCGTGGCCATTTGGGCTCTTTGAGGCTACTGTATCATGTATCATTTTGAATGTTTGGAGGAGAAATTGTTGCTTGGATTTGGATGGGTACTAGAGGAGAAATCTCTTTATTGGCTTTTGGACTTCAAAACATATCCTTTCATTTGATGATTAAGATTTGTATTTAGTCTCATTTTGATTTTTTTTCCTTCTTCTATATTCTTACGTTTAGTTCATATCATCTTGTGGCTATAATTATCTTTGCTCAAGAACTTGTTGCTTCACCCAATAGGTAGGGGTTTCATATTTGTGGAAAGGGAGTTTTGTCTTAACTTTTTCAAGAGAGTGATTTTTGCTTGCCACCAAATTTAACTAACAAACTGCTGCTTTTATTGAAAATTAGAAGGGAAACAAATACTTTTTCTTGGAAAGGGCATCACGTGTTACCTTCGGGAGGGAGATCAATTATCCTTTATATTTTAACTGACTTGCTACTACATTGCTTTCATAATTTTTTTACATATATTCATATTTCACATATATATATTATTGGCAAAAAACTATGCTCATCTTTGTTGTGAGTGAGCAAGAGATGGGGAGGAAGGACATGAGCAGCTAGTTTGATTTTGCAAAAAGATGGGTGGGGGGGGGGGGGGGGGGCGGGTGATGAGGGATGGAGGAGCATTGGTTTTGATATTGTTTGGCTTTGAGTCATTTGACAATGTTTTCTTGCAATTCATCCTTGTATTGGCAAGGAATATGGACAGTAAATTGTTTGACTGCATGGTGTAGTGTTATCTGTTCCTCCATTTTTCCTTAAGTAATGGAAGGTTGCAATAACATTAGAGTAAGTCCTAAATATGAATAATTGGTAAATGAGGTTTTCATAATGCCAATCCCAACTGCGCAATCCCTAGTAACACGTGTTGTCGGTTATCACGATAGGGTGTTCTTATAATTTATCAATCAAATATTGTAAAGAAATGATCTTTTGTGGATTGTCGGTCTTGGATTTGAATAATTGGTAAATGAGGTTTTCATAATGCCAATCCCAACTGCGCAATCCCTAGTAACAAGTGTTGTCGGTTATCACAATAGGGTGTTCTTATAATTTATCAATCAAATATTGTAAAGAAATGATCTTTTGTGGATTGTCGGTCTTGGATTTGAAATAAAGGGGCTTTTATGATCATATGCGCCAATTCTTGCTTGACTATGGCTGCCAAAAGTTCACATTCTTTGGGATGTTTCACCAAAAAAAAAAAGATTCTCCATTTTCCTGTCTAATAAGGTGCCAACTAATACCTGATTAAATGAATTGGCTATTTCTAAAGTAGCTTCTATGTATTGCTTCACTTGTTAGATCTTCTGCTGCTGCTTTTTTCTCTTGTTTTTTTTTTTTTTTTTTTTTTTTGTGGGGGGGGGGGGGGGGGGGGGGTTAGGGGCAAGAACTTAGATTCAGATATGGATGAGCAAAGCCCCGTAGCCTATCCGTGGTCAGGAAGGCAGGCGAACAGCGCACACTTATATTTTTGGATTGCTTTTATATGGAGGCTTTGGCATTGAAGATCATAAAAATCTGTTGACCACAAAGATGATAAAATGTTTCAGATGGTAGTGTGATAGGACATTGTTTTCTATTCATAATTTGTTTTTGGGTCTCCATTGTTGGAGATGTAGATGCTGGGAAGCATTTTCTTCGCTAATTGCTCTATTAAATGTTGTGCTTTCCAAACAGAGCTCTTTGGTGGTATGGAAAGCTATCCAGCTTAATATGTTTCTTTGATTTCCTTCTTGCTAGTGCCAAGCTATATATCTAATCTGTCACTTTATCTGTTCATTTACTCATGGCCATCAATTGGAATTCTCTTTCTGATCTGATAATATTGGCTGAAGTCGCGCCAAACTTCCTTTGCATAATTGATACTAGGTGCACAGTTTGAGGACAACAATTGCAACTTATGCGCAGAAATGTAGCAACTTTTTTTTCTCCCAAGAGAGGAAGACCCACCTGGAATAAGTTAGACGAGTTTAAATACTTGGGGACGCACCATTTCAAGACTGTTACTTAGAAATTCCTTTTCTTAGGAGGGCTGCGACTATTGAAGCAATCTCCAGTTTAACAGTCAAATCTGGAAATTTTTACTTTACCATCAGTTACTCTACAATGAGAGCGAGGATTCTATTGTTCCTCTCGGCTAACAATTTTTGATAGTAGCCTCCTTGCTGGAAACTCTGATGATTAGTTGTAAAAGTATTGCTTCTAGCCTCGAGGTGCCAATGCCTCTTAAGCCGTTGTCCTTCTAGGGAGAAGAACATTAAGCTGATTCATGGACAGTTTATTAATCAACTGCTTGAGCTACGACTGCTGGTTTGAAGTAGTGAAGTCTTAAATGTACATAAGAAGTTTGTAGTTCTTGTTTTTGCCAAGGATTTCATGCTTTATACCATCTTTAATATAAGTGATTACTGTTTTATTTTCTTTCTACGCGGAGATATTTTTTATTTTTCATTTTTTAAAAAAGAGGGGCATCCATGCACGTATAAGTAGAAGTGTGTGGTAAGGTTATTTAAAAGAAAAATAATAAAGACTGACTCCAGACATTGGTGATAATGGAGGAAACAGAAGAGTGACTCTATATAATTGTGTGCACAGATCATTCAATCATAAGGATGATATACATTGATATGCAGTTTTATTGTTCTGGTGTTGGCGACAATCCTTTTGACAGGCAATTCTCTTCTTTCATAATCGTATAGATAGGCCTCTTTTTAATGTTAGTGCCATCTTCTCTGTGTCTGTAAAATTAATTTATGTAACTAATTCTGCAAATTCATTCATTTGATCACAAGTTCAGAATTAAAAAAGTATATCTGTCTTAGTAACCTGGGAAACTCTTTGTGACTTTCGGAAGTAATGTTTTGCGATGCATTGATTACTTGGTAGTTTGGGTTATTTTCAGGTTTCACCTTGGCATTTGACAATTAGCTGCGTAGCGTTTGGAGCGCCAGAGCTTTGTTGGGAGTAGAAGATAGTTTTGGGTTTGAAGGACCCTTGTGTGACATTTTCAGAACATCCAACGCCAACAATACATCCTTTTGTGGTAGAATTGCATGTGCTTTTATTATGGCAGCACTTGTATATGTTTTATGAAGACTTATTCTTTCGTCTCCCATTCCATTCATTACACTGATTCTTGTGTTTGGATCTAGATAACGAATCTACCGCTAAAAACTAAGTTGCTTTGGTGTAGGATTGGTCGCTACTTGGTCCTCTGCCTAATGAGTTGAATTTTTGTGTCTATGCTTGGTCCTCTATATCCACTCCTCCTGTCAAAATGTATGACCATTTGCGACGTGCCTGATTATCTGTATTTCTTGTCAGCCAGCATGCTGTGGATATTGGGTACAAGACGTCACTTGCAGCACCGATCAATGAGATCTTTGTATCGTAGGAGGCATATACTTTGGTGTTTTATCCGGTAGAAAGAAAACATTTGGTTTTGCTATCTTGTGTGAGGCTTCCGTTGCGATTAATGCACAAATTCGGCACTGTCACCGCCTAATTCTTCTTTCCGGCCTGGTTATCTTAACGTGCTCTCTAATCCAGCGCTTGAGTGGACTGGCTGATTTCGAGGGAACCAGGTACTAGGTAGCGGCAGCAAGAGCCAGGGCCCCGAGAGCTGGCTTGTTGCATGTATCTAATCCGACCAAGCACGGACGGTTGGGTGTTTCATGTTTCTGTGCGTGCAAATGCTCCGCGATTACTCGACATCATTTGTCATGGAGAATTAAGAGCTGGCCATGGGACAATCAATGCTCTACCCCAAGATTGAGGAGAGCGAGGAACAAAAGTTTGTTTTATTGTGGGTACTGTCATGCATCAGATCACTGCTTCGTTCACCGGGTTGATTTGATATGAACATTGGTGATTGGTGCGGTATGAGGAGAGGTCCTGCTGTAGCCATCGGGCCCTGTGTAGTGCTCCGTAGATCATGAATTTCCACGCCAGATTGGTGAACTGGTCTTGTGATCTGGAGGGCGATTTATAGCTCTTTTTCCCATTACAAATTATTTCGTAAGCAACTTAAGAACTCGCTCTTCTTTAGTCATCGTTCTTGGTGAGGCCGCAACAACGTGGCATTTTGTATGACATTCTATTACCACTTAATGGCATGGGAGGCCTTGACTGTCTTTGAGGGCTCGTTTGGTTCGCAGGAAAAGGAGGGGGAAAAGTGTGGTCAACGGAAAAGTAATGAAATGCCTCTTGTTTGGTTGGAGTTTTCAAAGGAGAGAGATGGAAAAGTTGTATTCCCATAGGAATATGATTCCCACATTTTATGGGAAAGTCTTTTCCATGAGAAACATGGGAAAGTTACTTTCCCATGAGGTGGGAATCACTCCTTTTTTATTTTTTCCCAAAAAGACCCTTCAGCATTAAAGAAGCATTAAAGAGGCATTAAAGACCTAATTTTTATTAAGGGCATAATAGGAATTATATATAACTTTCCTAGGAAAGTGGATGGTCAACCAAACATAAACACTTTAGAAATTTGTCACTTTCCCATGGTTAACCAAACATGCCAAAAGTACTTTCCTAGGTATCCTTGATTCCCAGGAATCATATTCCTAAGAGGAAAAATACTTCCCGTGAACCAAACGAGCCCTGAGGGAATAAGGAGGAAACAGGACTCTTCTCCCGATCAACTACATTATATTGAAGGCCTCGACGTACAAGCCTAGTATCGATCTTTTCAAAGATCTTACCCCGTATTTTGTCCACATATATTATTCAGACACCAAATCTTTCAATAAGTATTCCATTGTAATATATTATAGCTCTCGAATCACTCTTCGGCCTCTGCGTTTATCCTGTCATCCCCAGCTGCATAGCTCGAAAACGTTTTCTTCTCGAAGATTATTAGAAACTTATGGATATATAGAAGAATCGATCAGCATCTATTTAAGTTATTCCTTATCAGCCGTGAAATACCATATCGATCACTCACTAGTATAGTGACGCTTGCATTTAACAATTGTTCAACTTTCAAAGAAACCAAAAAGTTACAGTAGCTGAAGAAGAGAACATGAAGCAAAAAGCTCCGGTACTACAAGTAATGATGCAAACAAGAAGAGCAGGTCGCAATAAACTCCATGCATCAGTGGAGGCTTCCGTCCTTCCACTATTTGGTCAGTAAGAAGGCCAGTAGCCCTGATCGAATTCGACGCATGGGTCCATTTGCTGGTGGTACCTTACCCCGGTCCCGGCAGAAGTCACGACCCCGTCCGCGATACTGAATCCCCCGTCCGCTGCCATGACGCAGTTATTGGCCAGCATCGACGAGGGCGGCTCGGGCACCAGCTGTGGCTGCTGGGCTAGAGGGACCGGCATGGTCCTCAGGGGCCCCAGGTTGACGTTGAGGCCGGAGAGGTTGTAGGGAGGGAAGTTGAACTGGGGCTGGATGGGGAGGTTCGATCCCGGAGTGCCCCTGGCGAACCTGGACAGCTCCACGAGGTCGGCGTTGGTGTTGAGGTAGCCGCGGCCGCCTACTCCGAAGTGGCATGCCTCCGGCTGGACCATGCCCAGGTGGTGGTGGTAGGGGTTGCCGCGGGGCTGGCTCGACAGGTACTTCTTCCCGCTGGAGCTCTTCATGAACACACGGCAGACCACCCACTCGTCCTGTGTCACCTTCAACATGTTATATCATATCCTATCTTGGATATCAGACAGATAGAGATAAGCAGCGAGAGAGAGAGTATAAAGGAAGAGGATGAACTTTAATTACTATTTACTTTTTGGGAGAAGGTGACAAACATTGTACTTGAATGTTGCTCTTTGTTAGCTGCAACTTACTGGAACCTGTCATGCCTATTTACGGGCATTATTTGCCACCTCGCATCACCGATACCAGAGTTCCAGACTCGTTTGATTTTAATTTCTCCCATGATCTCATCTTTACATGAGTAACCAGACATCTGTATCAGCTGACTATTGCACTTTTGAATCTTGATATGATATCTTAATTTGCAATATCTTGCGATACTGCATGATCTTTTAGGTTAACTTTCTGACGCTAAATACATATACATATAAAAATAAGCTAATATCAAGCACGCTTTTCCTAAAATCGGACTCTGCCGACCATAGCATGTAGAAGGCCATTACTGAGTGGCTGCTGCAAATACAAAACTAATAGATGCTAACCTTGTTAAAAGAACTTACAACTTTTCTGTATGTTATTTAGTTACTAATTATTAGGGGCCGTTGTTGGTTGCTAAAACAAGAACTGATGGCTAACAGTGAAATAACAATGTTTGATTTGTTCATATTCAGATATTATTATTAAACAATACAATTATTTGTGAATGGCAGTGATATGGGAAAACTGGCCCTTCTAACTTGAAAGCATTACATAAGACGTACACCTCTAAATATTGTGTAATATTGATAGTAAAGTAACATTATTTTGCCCTATATGAACTTTATGAGTTTTATGATGGGAAATAATGGACAACGACCGTACAATAACGGTGCTAGTAGACAATCACTATATGTGGAATGTGGTGAAATCCTTTTATTATATATAGTAGAAATACGTTTATAAAATATTAATTGATATAAATATTATATATATATATATAAACAATAGAAGTATATTCATAAAGACCATTACCTAATTTGGCTGTTATAGATATGACATCGTTTGCGACGTCGCCATTATAGCATATAACCTTTGTAATTCGACAAGGTCCAAAACTGTTAGTAGACGCGAAATGATACAAGAACACAACCGACTTGAATGATCTCAGGTATGTTTCCCTAGTTTTTTCCTAAGATTTTCTTTTATGAGTTTGGAAAGACTCCTCAATGGAAGTGAATTACCTTGTTGGCTTTGGTGGCAGATTTGGGTTGCAGGCGGTACTCATGCATGACCCAGTTGGTCTTCTCCCCTCTTGGAGCTCTTCCTTTGTAGAAGACCAGCGTCTTCTTCAACCCTACAAGCTCCGAGGTCTGGCCACTGAAGATCTCCTTGTCTTTGCCGGTCGTCTTCCAGTAGCCGGCGTTCGTCGCTCGGTTCGTTCGGACTCCGGTCGGGTACTTGCGGTCGCGTAGGCTGAAGAAATACCATTCCTTTTCTCCCATCTTCGCCTTAGCTAATAACAGATTCAAGATTTCATTAGGAGAGAGAACAAAATTGGTGTGGCTATTTCGGCGTTCAAAAAAAGAAAAAGAAAAAACCTTCAGCGAGATGAGATAGCGTGAATGAAGAAAGGAAAACAATTTGGAAAAACTTGCCGAGGTTGGAGAGACAGTAGCATACGTTTTTTCTTAAAACTTATAACCTGGCTTGTAATGTTTTCTACCGGTCACCAACTTTGTAGAAGATGAGAAACCATTCTTTGCTAAAACGTTGAACAAAACAAAACAGAAAAAAAATCTCTCTCCGTCATACCTCGGAACAAAACAAAATATAAGGAACTCTCTCTCTCTCTCTCTCTGCAGAAAGGGGAAAAGGAAAAAAAACCCTCAGATGGCTTATGACAATGTTTTATGATTTCCAATTCAGGCCTTATGTTCTTTTAGATTATAATGGAAAATGACTCATCTTTTGCTTTGTATATCAGATTAGCTATGAAATTCTTTCAAGATATAAAAGGACACCAAAACACAGTGGTTACAAATTACTTGAAAACAGTTGTGTATGGAAGCAAAGGCAATTGGCGTTTCATTTATAGAAATACAAATGGGCGTTCTATTATTCGTTGGCAGATAGAATCAAACTAATTATAACAATCCCATCAAATTTTTATTAGGGAGATGAAATGTTTGACTACCTTGCCAAGCTTTTTTTTCTCTAACTATGCACTATAATTTCATATAAAGATCGAGCGATGATCAGAATTCAACATGACATAATTTTATGAAACAAATAATATTTTTAAAAGATTGTTAAGGCATGCTCAGTATCAGTTGATATGAGACATCATGCGTGCTATACCCATTTTATACATCTAAGGACTGCTCTTAGGAAAAAAAAATCACATCTGTGCAGGAATGAAAATATTCCTTGTAAAAGTTCAATTTCTTTGACATTCTAATAAAATCTGAAGCTTGTCAAAAAACGCCTACTTGAAATATATAGTTAGTCATAATTTACACCAAAAAAAAGGGAAAATTATGTATTGAGATTGCTACCTGGGAGATCCCATGGCTCGCACTTGTTGAGGTCGACCTCAGTGATCGCTCTTGCACTAAAATTAGCCTCGGATATCTTGTGGCTCAGGTAGAAAGTGATGAGCTCTTCATCTGTGGGATGAAACCTAAATCCGGGAGGCAGCTGCTCCTCCTTATCCCCTCCTTCCATGTCTGTTCCTCTTTTTTGGTCAGAACAACTAAACCCTTACATAAACCTATCAAGACACTCAACGTACAAAGATCGTATGCTACTCGGAACTTCGAATCTCCTATGAACAAGCTCAGACTATGAAAGAAACCCTAAACTCCAAATAGATTGATGATGGGGTCCTTCACCTTACTTGACCTACTTGATGACTACCTTTGTGCTCAGATCGAGAATTAGGATTTGGAAGCGAACATCAAAACTTACGTTTAGTACAAGAAATTATTGTACGATAATTGGATTTTCTAAGCGACATACTAAGGGTAAGGGAAGGAAGGAAAGGAGGGGAAGGTGTAAACTGTGGTGGCTAACAAACAATATGATATTGATAAATAGAGGGGCTGAGGTTGTTGGTCAAGGAGAAACACACGGCAGCTCCGTTGCCTTTGGGCCGCTGTCTCTCGGATTATTATATAGGGAAGCTAGCTACAGGTCTTTCTTCGCACCAAGCCCGCAAGAAGTTTGAGATTTAAGCTTTTGCTGTGGAGATAGTGTATTCATGAAGCTCTTACCAACTAAGGGTCTTCACTCACAAGATGATAAAGGGTATCAAATCCTCCAATTCATATGTCACTAAAACAATGTTGAGGCTATGGTGACCAGTTGTCTTCTATTGCTGCTGCAATTTTACCATCTTACCCACACCGCATGGGTACGTATAATTAACTTGTGACACTAGCATATTTCAATTCCATTAATTATTTGAAGGAATGATAATTGTAAGTTTTATTTCATGGATGCATTGTTAATAGCTTTTGCATTGGGCAGACACCAGGCTTATGATTATTCGAATGCTTTGAGAAGTAAAATATTTCTAGAATTTTATATGATAGGATAGAAATTAGATGTCTATAAAAAAAAAAAAATTCTGCTTTGTCTTGATTCATTAATTATAATAGGTTACAAGATAAGTTATTCTTGGTAAATCAAATATTTAAAATGATTTAGAGTTTTTATGAACTAAATGTGAAAAATCTATGTATAATTAGAAAAATTATAAGATTAATTGACCAGAGATTTTTGCAGCAAGTTATTCTTAGTTAACTGCCCCAAAAATAATAAATTATTTGCAATATTGAAAAATTTAGAAATTATTAAGTAATTGATGTAAATATCATTACCTTCTTATTTCAAATATTCAGTTTCTCAAATACTTTGCTAAATTAGCATCATTCTATTTTATTAACTTTTCCACATGTAACAGGTTGGCCTTAGTAGCTAATTTCTAATATTCTAAGCAATATATTGAAAGCTTATGTAGAGCACCAACTTTTTTTTCCTTTAAAAATAAAGATAAAACAGATAAACTCTTGGCTTATGCATTCTTACAAGTCTCTCACATGCCATATTAAACGAAGGACGTAAGATCCAGGATTAGAAAATCGTCAACTTCTAGGTCTCTGTCCGTTTTTTTTCGGTGGGGGTACTACAATACTTTAAATAATGCATGGGGGTAAAATTGGCATAATAGGACGCCTCACAAAAGAAGATGACATCCCACACGGATCGGGTCACGTAATCACACACTCCTTAGATTCTGAGTTCCCGACCAAAGGCTCGAGCAGTCAACAACGCGCCACGTGCGAGCGGGTCGCCTGGCAAATGGTCCAGCCACTCGTGCGTTTCCACGTCAGTCCTGGGCCCAGCTGACGTCCCAACCGACCTCTTTGACCCGGGGAGCAGTCGGTCAGGCGAGCCGGTTCCGGGTCCCCTCACACGCAAACCGCTCACCACTAAACAATAAAAAAACACATTTATTAAAGGGAAATAGTTTGATGACTATTGTCTCTTTTGAATTCTCTACGTGCCCAAAATTAGGGTTTTGTGGGGTACAGACGTACAGTTTGGCTTCTTTTATTCCCTTCAGCTATCCTTTCCTTCCAAATATTTGTCTATATGGACTTCTTTTATTCCCTTCAGCTATCCTTTCCTTCCAAAGGTGTGTCTATTTGGAAGTCCTTTTTTGTGTTTGTGTTTCAAATTCCAGTGGGCGGGGGGTCCGTTGGGGTACTAGAAACCAGTGAAAGTTGGACGCTATTGTGTTTTAATTCACAAATTTATTAGACATCTCTTGAGAAAGAGGAAGCAGTGTGCTCATCGAGAAACATTCTTCCTTTTGCCAGGCTTTTTGGCCTGACCTTCCCGAGCTTGGAAAAGAACCATTCTTCCTTTGGATTCTCACACAATCCTTTTTTTCTCCCTTTTGGACGGGGGTAGGACTTTTTTTTATTTTGGCCTGTAGAATACAACAACATCTTTAATTTATCTACCAGGGAGGGGGAGACTAGGGTTTCTATTATTTTGGATGTCATACGGATAAGATTATACTTTATGTGGTTTAAGCTAGTTGCACTCCAGCCTCCAGTAGTACAAGAGCACGCTTGGAGTTCTGAGTATGTTAAGCAATGGTGCAGGAGCGGTTCCTGTTATTCGAAATCTATGTCTGAAGAATAAGATGAATGAATGACGATTGACGAATCTGGCGTTCGATGCAAGGACAGTCATATTGCATTGTAACTGATGCAGATCAAGGAGGAAACAGACATCAGTCTACTCATCAATTGTCTTTTTTTTTTTTGCATGAAGAATCTCTCTCTCTCTCTCTCTCTCTCTCTCTCTCTCTCTCTCTCTTATGTATGTATGTATGTATATATCTGTGTATGTATGTGTATGTGCACGTGGCTTGCCTTAGTCAACCAGATGCTGTGTATGATTGAGAGATTATCCTTCTGGGTCTAAACTTAGACTGACTCCCATTCTTTGGATCTAGAGACCAAGTCTTGGGGAGTATTAAACCATGATGGCAGATAGCTAGCAGTTCCAATCGCTTAATTGTAGTTTCCATATCTGTGGTTTTGTGCTATGGTCTGCCAAAATTTATTAAACTAGAACAGGGCATTTTAGAGAATAATTTAGATAGAAGTAAGAATGTTCTGTCTTGAAGTTTGATCTTGCATGCCTTTAGCAAAATTGCAAAACCAATTGCTTGCTCGCTTTTGCATCTTAGTAGCAAGACAAATACAAAAAAACAACAAATTGCTTACTATTTTCAATGCCAGTATCACTTTCTGTCAGCTTAATGCTTCTTTGGTTATGACCAAGGGAAGACTCAAAGAAGCTACCTTCGTATAGTGATGAACAAGCTTTTCTAATGTCTGCAGCCGGCTTTACGTATCAAACACTTCAAAACCTGGAATGGCATGTAAGTTTTGAACCCATCTTCATGTTCTCCACCCACCATCACATATTAGAGAAATATGCAAAAATATGCATGCAGTGTCTCTATCAACTCCTCAACAATATCTAACTGTGTTTGGCAATTGCATACCTAGAAGAGATTAAGATCATATATGTAAGTTTGACTGATGTATCTGACAGATATGTTTCTAAAGTTGTTTCAAAATATTGGCAGGCTTCAAATATTTTTTCAGTGTTAGGTTGTCTGCATCTGTCAGTGCAACTAATTTCATTGTAAATGTTTGGAACATGCTTCAATATTCATGTGTGTAGTGTTGATGGGTGATCATGTGAGCATGATGATGGACATCAAGCAAGGAGTATATTTCTCCCTCTTGGCTCTTTCAAAATAATACTGTCACAAGATAACAAAAATGTTCACTTTACGGTGTTATATAAACCATATTTATAGGGAAATCCATTCTAGTAAAATGGTTATAATTCATGCTTCCGAACAACTCAAAATTCTTTCCCATAAGATTTGTTTTCCTCTTTGTTTGCTCTTCAAAATCTGCCTATTGTTTGTTTTAGAAACTATGATATGACGAAAGCAGATGCTCACTGCATGAACGATAGAAATTGCTGCAATAACTTTCCTCTCCATTTCCAAATTTCATAATTGGACTGCACATGAGAGCAACCTCTGTTTACCTTCTAATAAAAAAGATGCCCTTAGCATTCATCAAAAAAGCAAGAAACATTAGTAAGAACACTTCCAGATGTAAAATGGTTGCATAAATTGAAAAGAGCAGTTTGATTTCACTTCCTTCAAGATTTCTCTATAATTATGACATAGACATGTATTAGAGACTTTATTTCAGTCATGTCATGTAAATTAACACATGCTTTTGAATACTTCTTCTTTGATTCAGTTACATGTTCTATGATGGCCTTGTAGATTCATGGAGCATAGTAAAGAGGCTTCTCTATAAACAAATGATGGATAGGGATATCTTAGATTTTACTTTCTCATTTGCTTGTCAAACACTTCAGCATAAAAAAAATTCGGGGCGGCTTCGGTGTCATTTTATGTTCTTGAATGGGACTTTCACCTTGTTACACTGAACCGAACCTACAAGGGCAGGTATTATTTTTCTTGGTACCATTACCAAGTCGTTTAAAGCTTTTTTTAAAAAAAATATATCCTTTGTCGTTGAGGGTGGGAAGTTATGGTGGTTTAATGCAAGAAAGAAATTATAACTACTCATGTATTATTGAACTGATAACCAGGGTCTCAGTAGAACGAGTTACCAGAATGCAAACAAATATCAAAAGTTATTATTGTCTGATTGATGGATTTTGATCATAGTTTAAAATTTTTCTGTTCTTCTGATTGTTTGCGAACTTCGACTAATGTGTTCACATTGATGTAGCCTTTCTGATACTTATTCCTAAAGAGCCATTTTCACATGGCCATTCTTCTTTTTTAAAAGAAGACACTGATCGCTTGCATAATCAACATGATATTAGTGTCATGAGAGTGCAAACATTAAAATTTTAGTTGGCATTATTCTGTTGTCATGGTTATGCATTTCTCTATGCTCTACTTTTTAATGGGAAGCTTCTCATGTAATCCTTGTAGTTACAATCTTCCTCACAAGAACCATTTCCCTTTTTTTTGGTAAAGAACAAGAACCATTCAGGAATGCAAGTGTTTTTAATGATAGGACTAAAATCATGGCAATACCATTAATTAATTAAAACATGGGATCATGAATTCTTTATATTGTGATGATAGTTTACAAGGTAACTCTTTCTAAAATAATACATGATTACATTCTGATCCATGCTAAAATAATATATTGCGTTATAGTTTCTGGCATTCTATCTGTACATTTTGGTTGTGCCTCTGCATTGCACAGATCTTGTCATATACTAATCTTCTTATGATAAAGCAATTGTGTAGAAATAATAAGCTCGTGCTCTCTTAATATATAACCTATCTAACAAATAAAAGTTCCATAAATGGGAACTCCAATCTAATAATTCTTATCAAATATCAACAAATTCACAGATAAAAAGGCTCGATTGAGACTTGTAATAGATGATTTTTAGCTTATAATCATTGCAAGGTTAAAAGTAATTGTTCATTACAAAAATTCAGACACATATATAGTTTTCCCATCACTTATAAATTTTATGTACATGTGTTAAAAAGCAATAACCATGTTATAGTTGATCTTTGAATAATTCTATGAGATCTTGCAAGGAACCCAGTATTCAGTCTATCTAGAAAATTTAATTAAGTGCTCAAGTCGAGATTCATGAGAAGAAAAACACTTTTTTTCAATAATATCTGCAAAGAAATGGAAGACTAGAACACGCATGGTTCTCCTGAATAACTTGTCAAGCACTTCAAAGTAAGAAATTTCATGCAAGTTTTGATCACTGTCATGACATTATTAGATGGAACATCCGGGTAGACGAAATAGTGCGTTGTAGATTAGAGGATTAGTTTTGTAGTGTCTGACTGACTACGACGTAGAAAAACAAGATTATAGTCACTGGGATTGAGATATAACACAGATTGACCGATAATTAAACTACACTTGATGAGTTATCTAACCATTTTTTTAGTGCGTCAAGAAATTGAAGGAATGGTTATACGAAATGCTAATAGCTTTTCCAAAGCTGCTCAAAATCACGACTGTAAACAACGGCCGACTTCAAAGTGTTGATTCACATCGGAGTTGTTTGTTAGAAACACATACACGCCATCGTTTGTCGCAGACATCTCCGCACCGTTGCTGGAATTTGTCTACCAAGCATTATTTATTCCAACATTGAAACATTCAACAGACATGCGCAGCATCATTAAACTTCAAGTTCCCGGGATATCCATCCGCCTGAATCAATTGCTGTGCTACACCATGATCTCAAATCTTCAAGCGCAATGTGACAATGACATTCAGCAAGAACTGATTATTTTCTTTCTTGAAACACACTTGTTATTATAAGGATTTGAGTTATTGATGACCATGAGAGTTACATTTGTGTCTGATCTTCTTTTTGGAGCTCTCTCCCCTCTCTCCCATTCCTGCTGATGTATTTAGTCATACATAATTTTAGATACTTGTGGTTGCTTAAGGATAATATCTTCTATCCAAGACGTGTTCCTAACTTTTGAGTATAACTTTTAAAAGATTTCTTGAAATGGGTTGGTTCACCGGCCCATAGTAAGACAGTAAACATGACTAGTTTCTTGAACTATCTGATTATGGTCCTCCAGGTAGCCATATACAGGGTTGGTGGCATCACCTAAAACAAAGTTGCAATGAGGAAGTTCCAGACCACCACGTTATCCTATTGCATCGACAAGATTGCATGTGAAGACGGTGAGTGATGGGCAGTTCAAAATGAGAGAATTAAAGAGGGTGGAGAACGCTCTAAGCTCGTTTCCATACGCTATTTTTGGGTTAGAATGGTGGGCCAAAACCTCAGAGTGATCAGTAAGACTCAGTAGAAACATTGCTTCAGGCATCCATATATCAGTAGATTTACTTATCAAACGCTACCATAATTTATATGGATCTTGTTTCTGGATAATGGCCGGTATACCAGAAGGTTGGTTCGCCCTGGCAATTTAATCACTCACGAGAAATCAAGTAGGCCCACCAAAGATCAAAGTTGTTTGTTAAAATTATAAGCAGTGTCTTGAATTCAGGTGTGCATCCATAAGATCTCATTGGTGAGAAACGAAGTGATATAAACCTTGTACGATGCTAGTTTCTAGCATTCTTCAGCAAAATCTTTCTGGGTGTCATAAATATTTCAGGTTATGTAGAATTCAGAACGTTGGTAACCCTTATTTTGGAGTGCTGGCGATATATAAAATTAGACAGTCCAAGTAATTTTTCTTCTCAATTAGTCAATCCATCAACATAGAGTCTGGATTCGTGTAAGTTCAATAGACAGGAAGAGGGGAGGCATCTTAGAAATATATAAGACAGTAGAAGAAAGAATGATTGAGACACTAATCACTTGTAGCTTCGGGTATTTCCATTCATACTGGTTAAACCCTCTCTCTCTCTCTCTCTCTCTCTCTCTCTCTCTCTCTCTCTCTCTCTCGCGGTAATGCCTAAGATGTTAGATCTTGTAATTGGTAAGCTCTAAGAAGCTTTCGCAATATTGTTTTGATGATCTTATAAGGAAACAAATGGTAGCACGCAAGCAAGAACGCAATAATACTCCGAAGGTTGTTATGCGTTGAAGCCCCAATAAAGCCCTAATTATAATAGTATGCTAGGCTTGAACTTCCTCTTCGTAACTTTGGGCTAACAAATTTACAAGGACTCTTCAGGTTGGGACCTGATGCATGTAGTGTTTTGTAGATAATCCACCAGGTTCAGCTGATCTCTGGAGTGTTGCATTATAATTCATATAGACAACAGAAAAAAGTTTTAATTAGTAGTGATTTTTGGGAGGAGGGGGGGGGGGGGTGCATTCTAGTTCATCCCGAATTGAAATTCTTAGACCTCCAACATACCTTGCACAAGTTGTTCTTCAAATTCTTTAAGATTATTGTGAGCCATTAGCTTGTAGAATTATTCAGTGTAATCAATCACACATCTAGACTATTGACAAAAATTGTTGAATTGAGAAAAGGCCATTTAAGCAAAATCCACTAGAAAGAATTTCTCCTTAAGCCTAGATTTCATTTTCTCCTAAAAAGAAATCTTAGGCTTTTCTTTGCGAAGCTGCATCTCTTGAACTCTATCTCACAATGCTGAAGCATAATTATGAAGCCTTATAGTAACAAGCTTCACTCTTTGAATCTCCAATGTCTTCTTATATTCAAAGAATTATGGCGCTAAGCCATGCATTCAAGAAACTCTTCGGGTTGAAGGCGACCATGGAATTTCAATAAATCAATCTTCAAAATGTGGAAATCACGACACAATATTCTTTCGAATCGTCCTCCATGATTGGCAAATGGATTCACATCGGATTTGTCACTAGAAAACCCACGGCTTAAACCACCTCGCTCGCTACGAGCTTCTCGGCGCTCAAGATGAAAGTAAGTTCTTCGACTTGTCTTCGAAGTGCTTGAAGTTCATCATCCCTTTTGTCCCTCATTTTGTTGCCACGTCGTCCTCTATCTCTTCATGCCTCCATGAGAAAGAAGAGAATAACCCAAGAGCGTAATCACAAGCTCTGATACCAAATGATAAAGGGGGTAGGCCAAATGAAAGGATAAATGGATGAATAATTATTCACAACAAGAGAGGAGGATAGATAAGGCGAGCTACAAGCTCAAGCTATCTCATATATCAAATAGTTTAGTAATCACAATCTATCTTTTATCATCTACCGCATGGTCTATTTATACTAATCTACGCATTAATCATGCTTCAACTTACTAAGCACCCATTACAATTTCTAAACCCAAAATAAATGTAATCACAACTTACTAAGCACCCATTATAATTTCTAAACCAAAAATAAATGCAAGCACAACTTACTAGAAACACAACTTCCTATAAATTAAAGAGATAAGACTTTGATTTTTTAACTACAAGTAGATTCTTCTATACATCAGTAGTTTACGAAGAGAAGATAAGAAATGTCATTCTATCTGTAATAAAATCTTGTCAATTTTTGAGATAATACCTAATGCCTAAGTTTTGAAAATGAAATATCGTTTGGTGATCGAACCTATACCATTTATCAAAGAACACATTTTTATTAAACAAAGCATAATACGGGCGCTAAGACATACAAACTTCTCTTGCCAAAGTTTTAGCTCTTAAAAGGAGGGGATGCAAATGGACCACATGATGACCATCTTTGCCACCTCTTAGTCACCTGCCCAAAAACTAATCCATTTAAACAACCATGTTGCTGCTTGATTATTTTTGACAAGACAATATTGCCATTATAAGGTGATGGATATAGAAGTAGTTAATGATACATACACGGAATTATGAATAATTTTATCTTCTGTGTTTGCATGTAGAGATTGAATTTTAGTCTACAGTAAT
This sequence comes from Phoenix dactylifera, assembly GCF_009389715.1. NCBI lineage: Eukaryota > Viridiplantae > Streptophyta > Magnoliopsida > Arecales > Arecaceae > Phoenix > Phoenix dactylifera. The sequence continues at coordinate 818,494 of NC_052398.1, read as the reverse complement.
AGACATGGTGATGCTACTTTAGGGTTGTACGCCTAAAAATAATTAGCAATGATATGTATAGAGATCTGTAAATAAATATATTTTTGTAGTCTCATGGTTGACTTGTTTATTAAAAAAAACAATATGGCGCACCTAAAAATAAACTATGATAAGCGTTAGGATCTATGCATCGTCTCATTGAGACGTTGTGGTTACTTAAGGAACATAACGTAATTTTGACTCTTGCAGGGATTTTTAGATAATTTTTTTCATGTTTTCGTTCAAATATTGCAAGCAATTTGCAGCCTCTATCATGGATAGTGAAGCAACTTCAAGATATGGCAAATCTAAAAATAGCTTATGGTACATATGGGGGCTCACATATATATATTTTGAAAAAAAACTCAGTGATTCTGCTGCTGTTTCAGGGCAGTGAACTCAAAAATCATTTTGATGTGCACAGACAGTATAAATAATTTACTTTTGGTGAATATATCGAACATTAAGGGTGATTAGTGGAGATAATGGTGAGTCAAAGCGTGATTTGCCATCAAAAAACATGCTGGAATGTGGCTGAAAAAAGTTTCTTTATTAAAGATGCATGAATTAATTATGGACTTAGTTTCGGGTATTTTTAGTAGAAATTTTCACTGTGTTACTTGGAACTAAAAGTTTTCCTTTAAAAAAGAAAAAGAAAAAAGAGAGAAACCTTAGAACAAATGGTTTTTCTTTATCAATGCCTAATGTAACAAGCTCTATCGATGAGCAGTAACCACTGGAGATTTTTCTGCGTCTTGTTCTTCTTTCTTTTTTTTAATGTCTGATGTGTTCTTTGGCTCCTTTTGTGCTGTAAGCAATCGAGGAAATTTTCTTAGAGATACAATATTTTTCTTTGTGGAATGGCCTGAAGGCATGAAGCAAAGCACTGAATATGCCTTTTTATTTGGGGTATACGTCTCAACAGTTAAACAGATCATCCAGAAGGTGACACCACCCTCGATGCTAAGTTCAAGAGATCGCATGGAACCTTACATCTGGATTCTGCAACCATGAAATGAAGTTTGAGGGTTGTCAGTCTATGATGACTGTTTTTTTTTGCATGATATCGTTTTTCTGGATCAATCCTCAAATTTTCGTACTCTTTCTAAACAATAATCGCTCCATTTCCATTTGATATCTACTTATGAAACAATAAGATAACAGATCACCTGTCCTTGAATGTCCTAGATTCCTTTGCTGCTTCATGATATAGGTGTTTTTACTGCAATCACTGTACTGAAAGTCCATCTACTTGAACTGAAACCATGCCTCTGCTATATATCTAATTAATTTCTTGCTCGCATAGCTCTTTTTTTTGGGGGGGGAAAAAGCAGAGTTGACTTATGGACTGAACTCTAGCTGAGCCAACTATGTTTGACCTAACTCAAGCTCGGATCACTGTGCATCATCTAAAAGTATTGAGGAAGATGTCATAACCCGCCAAGCTAGACGAGGACTTGCTTGGCTTGGTTTGCAGCACTTATTCCTTTCAAGGTCTCTTTTTGAAGGATTAAAGCACGCATCCCGGTTGACTCGAGCTGACTCGAGTTAGCCCATCAGTTTCATCTCACCTTTTACCTATGACTCGAGAGCCAAGCTCAAACAAACAATATGAAAAGTATATGCTAGGGATTGTAGTGACTGGTTCAATTGTCACCACTCAGGTAAATGCAATGCTACATTATAGAACAATCATTAGCAGTTAAACATGTCAGCTCTTAAAGTTGTATACTATCGTGTGTCAAACCCACCAATTCCATAGAGTATAGCTTTAAGGAACATACAAAACCTACTGTACATATACTGTCTAAGTAAACGTACGTATTAGAGCTACTCCTCGAGATATGTGGTTAGTGTATACCGACTGATGGGTCAAGATTACTTAGCCTAATTTGTGCCAACCATGCATGCTCTCTCTTATTTTGGTTGAGCTGACCTGGTTGGTCACAGCCAACTCGGTTTTTGGAACTCAGTACTAGAAGACAATTTCTCCATGCAAGCTGTGAGAACTATAAAGAGAAGTGAGAACATTGTTAGAAAGACCAGTCCCTGGCTAAGGCTGCCCTTCTTTTGCTTTCACTCAAAGCTTTGTGGGCTGTCCACGGCTCCCGAGATCTGCCTTGCCATCTAACCTCAATTGTATCTAACTACTTAATCAACTTTTTAATATTCTTTAAAAACCTATCATTTTCTATTGCTTTAGAAAAAAAAATACTCGGCACTTTTGGTCGAATAATTAGAGGGAATACACGGGCGTTTTTTGGGGAAGTAGGTTCGTTAATATTTTTCCAACTCATGAAATGTAACGCTCCTACGTATAACGGGAAAGCTAACGGATTTTTAATTACTTAATCTGACAAAAGTATTAGTAATATATGTTATAATAACAATAATAAATCTCCCGCCGGCTTGGATTTTGACGTTGGACCGCGTGAAGCGACGTTCTCCGCTCCGATTGGAGGTGAGAAAAGAGAGATAAACCGAATAAAATTAAAAGAACTTCTTCCTGCATTAAATATTTATATAAATATAAATATAATGTATTTTAAGTCTCCCGTCTTTGAATAGGGCTGAAACCGAATATTCAAATCATTTCTCTTTCTTCCTCTATTAAATCTGATCTTTGACTTCTTTTACTTCCTGTTTCTTCCGAAGATTAAGGCCCTGTTTGGGGAGCTGTTGGCAGTAGAGCTGTTAGAAGTAGAGCTGTTGGAATTAGAGCTGTCTGAAGTAGAGCTATTATAAAAAGCTGTTTGCTGTTTGGTAACTACATTCGTAAAGTGCTGTGGTACTTTATTTTGTGTTTGGTAAACAAACTGATAAAGTATTTTTGTATGACAAAATTACCATAAAGGACATTGCATAGTATTATATAACAGAACATAATAAAACATAACATAAATTAATACATAAATATATGATATAGTATAATATATATTATTGTAATATAAAATAATATTATGTTGATATAGCATAATAGTGATATAATTATTAGAGTAAATTAATATTTGGTAATATAACATAATATTAAATTATTTAACATAATATATTAATGTATTATGATATAATGTAATATATATTATATTTATAGTATAATACAATAATAAAAGTATAAACTATTATAATTATTAGTATAAATTAATTTCTCATAATATAACATAATATTAAATTATTTAAAATAACATATTAATGTATTATAATGTAATGTAATATAATACATTAATATGTTATTTTAATATGGACATTTTTGTCAAAAATACAGCTTTCCGAAAAAGCTGAAACAGCTTCCTCCCAAAAGCTCCAAATTGGAGCTTCTTCCCAAAAGCTGTTTTCAGCTTCCCGCAAAAGTTGAAACAGCTTTTTAAAAAATTTTCCAAACACAGTTTTTCATCTAAAAGTACTTTAAAAGCTCCCCAAACATGGCCTAACTTCAACGAAACCGAGAGAGATCCCAAAAAGTCGCCCTATTTTCAAAGTATAAACTTTCTCTTTCTTGGATGATTCAGATCGTTGAATTTATCTTTTCCGACTTTTCTACTTTCAAATCTTGTTTATTTCATCAAATTTTTTTTAATATTAAATATTTTTTAAAAAAAACTGATATTCAAAAAAATAATATATTTCAGAATGTTTTATATTTGATCGGGCATCCACTTTTCTATAAAAGTTGTATAAAATACCTACTATACTCTTAATAAAGTGACAATTTTTTTCTCAATTTATATAAAAACTTAAGCATATTTTTGAAAAAAATTATTCCAATTTTCGGCCAATGAAGTAGACTCTCTCATACACTTTTGGTAGAAAATGCATGGAGTAACATATGCATGCAAGCCGCATGAAATATAATATCTGAATGTAAAGAGCGAAAGAATTCAAGAATAATACCAAAAAAGATTTTCTGTATGCAATTAAATACCATGTGGCGGACGAAATTTAAAGAGATGGGTGAGAAGTTCATTGTATTGGAGATGGTTTTAGAAGGTAATGGTTATATAACTTGTATATTTCTTGATAGAGAATAGCAGAGGCTAATACGTATGTTTAAAGCATGTGGAGTATGTAAGATCCCCAAAAAAAAGAGCCAAGAATTTCATTATAATAGCAAAAAGCTTTTAAGTGTAAAATTAAATACCGTGCCCAGACAGACGGAATTTAAAAAAGATGGGTGAAAAGTTCGTTGCATTAAAAGTGGCTCTAGAAGGTAATGGTTATTATATAACTCGTATATTTCCTGTAATACCAAAAAAACTTTTATGTGGAGAGCCCTACAAACATTGAACCTCCTTTTTAATATATATATATATATATATATATATATATATATATATATATATATATATATATATTTATTTATACACACATATATATATATATATATATATATATATATATATATATATATATATATATATATATATATATATATATGAGATAAGTTAGATAACCAAATTTTATAGCTATACTAAATAAAAAATCAAATTAATAATATATTAATATAATTATTTTTTATATTATTTTACAAACTATAAATGCCGCTTTAATTTCTATCCTCGAATCTGACACAGGTACACTTTCACCGCTGTCTCCGACAGTAAAATCTCTCTCTTTTCTCCCTTCTCCTTCCCACCTTATTAGATCTCGGAGATAGGAGATCCCTCACCCCGATTCCCCCTCCGGATCTCGGGGCCCGTCGTCTCCGCCGCTTCCTGCGATTCCAAGGTAATCCGCTCTTCTCTCGTCGTGGTCTGCTTCTATTCTCGATGGACTCGGGCTCTGTGAGCTTGAAACGATTGGATTCTGGTCTTTCCTGTGCCATTTCTCGTCGATCGTTCGGATTCTTGTCGATAGCCTCGACTTCTTAGTTCTTGAAGTTCAAGAGCTGGGAAGGTTGGATTTTTTCGGAGTTTCTTGAAATTCCGAGCTGGTTTCTTGAGTTTTTACGGTCTCTTTTTTTTTTTTTTTGCTAGGACGGTCTCTTTTTTGCTACTCGAGTTTATTTTTTTGAAACTTGATATTTCGGAGAATGTAGATAGAGGTGAATTTTTTATCCTCCAGATTTCGACCTAGATGGGTTTGGTTTTCGTTGAACCTGTTCTGATGGTTTGAATTTTTCCTCGTTATTTTTTTATAATTTTAATGGGGGGTTTAGGGTTTGGTAGCTGGAAATCTAACCGACGGATGTCTCTCGTCTCTTTATAAGAAGCGTTTTGCCGTTGCCTTAAGTGGTCTCTTGATTCAATTTGGAATTAGAATTTGACTAATAAGCGAAAATGCATGGATTTGATGAACCTATGCTAAAAAATTCGTTAGAGGTGCGAAGAATTTGTGGGAGAAGAGGAAAAGAAAGGACTGATTGATCTGTTGAATATCCTTTTCCTCTATTTTATGGAAGAATACTTAGTGGATTGCAACTTGTAAATATACGAATTGATTGATTTATTCAATGGGTCTTTACTCTTATTTATTAGTCCCATCTTTTAGGTTTGTTAGAAACCTATGAGCGTTTCTTTCTTTACTACATTCTGCATGCATCTATTCTTCTTCTTCTTCTCTTTTCCTTCTCTCTTGTATTTTGTGCTTAATATTATTTATTTCAGTTACTTTCTTGGGCCTTTAACAATAAATGAAGATTTGAGTGGATGGAACTGCTTTTATCTTTCTTTTTATTCTTTGGAAAGGGAAAATTGAGAGCTTCTGTGTCTGTTGATTCGGCACTTTGGTTAACCACGGAACGAAGCAGTCATAGCATGTGAAGCCGTTGTTGGGTTTTGAGTAACTTTATCTACATAGGAGGCTAATGTTGCAATGCCAATGAATTAGGTGGCTGCAGATGGAGATATCACCCTGACGAGGTTCTCTAGATGAAGATAGCACAGACGTGGCTGCCAGGCACTGGAGACGTGAAAATCATGCGGGCGGCTCGCCATAGAAACTCATCGAAAAGGCCTCTATGGATTATTGTCCTTGTAGCTTTGGTGTGTGTGGCACTGATCGGGGCCTACGTTTATCCACCTCAACGTTATTCAGCTTGCTATTTCTTAAGTGTTTGTGGTCCTCCTAAGGATTGGTATCCGCCTGTACCTGCTAGAATCTACACTGATGATGAGCTTGCTGCTCGTGTTGTCATAAGAGAGATTCTTTCAGTGCCATCTATTCCATCGAAGAATCCCAAAATTGCTTTTATGTTCCTGACTCCAGGTTCATTGCCTTTTGAAAAGCTTTGGGAGAATTTCTTCCGGGTACAACTCCTTAGCTTTGCTTTACAATTCATTGGTTGTTTATAGGGGTACTAATATGCTTCTCTTCTTTATCTAAATTTATTGTATATAAGTTTGTAGTGTTTGATTCTCTTTACAGGGGTGGGTGGAACTTTCTAGGGCCTAGACGGCTGCTTCTTATTCGCTGTTACAAGTATAAATCAAATTTTGGGGCACAAAGATAACTTGCCAATGTAGGATTGAAATCGGATCGGATACAAATCGGATACTAGTATATCTATATCCTTTTTTTTTTTGTTTGACAAATGCAGATCTAGATATAAATTTTAATCGGATGTAAAACTTCATATCCATATTTGTTTTAAACAGATATAGATAGAAATCGGATACTAGAAATTTGGATATAAGCCGGATAAAACTTTACGACCATAGTATAAAAAATATTACTAAATGGATGGTAAATCAAGTTAATAGTATATTATTAGGGTTATATATTTTCGTTAAAAGTTCATGAGTGCTATATAAAATTTCATAGAATTACAAATAGAATCGGATATTTGGATATGGATCGGGTAGTTGTCTATTCATATCCATATCCTTTTTTTTTTACAGATATAGATACGAATATTAGTCGGATGCTCAAATTTTTATCCATATCCGGATAGATTCATATACGAAAATAGATCCGGATAGATATTATCTTTGTCCACTTTCACCCCTATGCTAATGCCATTGTTGTGAAAATATAACTCATATTCACTACAATCTGTGGGACAATGCCCCTTACATCTAGTTTTGAATAGTTGATCAACAGATGCAGTGAGGAGAGTTTAATGACTATGTTCTTTCAATGAATCTCAAGAATCTTAAATTGCTCTAGTATAAAGTTTTAACAAGCACACTATTGAGTGAACAGTTACAACTTATGGTTTATAGAAAAATAGAGATCTCAACTTGACATATATCTTAAATTGGATGTGAAGTCTTTATTCTTCATAAGATGAAACGGTGGCTAGCATAGGCAGCCATAGTTATCCTTGTAAGGATTTGTCAAAGTAATTTGTTTGACTCTTACGTGTCAAGTCTATTATTGAGGTGAGTATTGTAATTTCAAAGTCTTGTTATGATAAAAAGAGATTGCATCACATCACAAGATTGCTAGGCAGAGATAGAGGCTTGTTGGTGTATTATGTTTCACCCTTCAGCTATGCTAATTATTTCTTAAGTAAGCATAATATTTGATATGGGAATGGAGATCAATGCTTCCAATGGAAGCAATGGTTCCTTGTGGTGTGTAAGCGGGCCAGGTTGGGTCTAGATCTTGCATAACTTGAATTTTATTTGAATTGGATCTAAATATGGGATATAGAACTCGATCTAACCCATTTACATAAAAGTTAGGCTGGATCATATTCATTTTTGGATAAAGAAAGATTTGAGTTTTACAGGATAGGATGACCTTTTGACTTTTCCTTTTTCCTTTGGTTTCATGACATACTAGACGGGTCAGATTTTGCAAAAACCATTAAAAACGTTTTTGGAAACTTTGGTCTAGTTCTGGGACTCATACTTGATGAATCTGGATCTTTAGATTTAGAAGTGGTCAGATTTGGGTTTGGCGTTGGCTGGATTTCATTCTACATAAACATTAGAATGCTATTTTAAGACAAGCAGATCCTGTTGTTAGTTTTTATGTGGTAACCTTCATTTACCCAATTGATATTATTTAAAATCTGAAATTTATATTGAGAAACAATAACATGGCAATGCCACCATCAGATTTCCCCATCTTACATTCCCTTGAAATGCCTTCCTCTTTGCCATGTCTATAGCTTTATAAATGTCCAAATCAGTGTTCCGTTCCAATGAAGTAAGTTAACTGGGCACAAAAAAGAAAGCTTTTGATGCAACATTTGAGAAACTTAGACCCTCCACCCTTTTCATGCATCACAGATTTTTTAGTTCGTCAATAGTGACTAACTGCATATTTGCATATAATCACAATAACACATGGTAAAGGCATTCAAGGTAATTGCAGTTAGCATCTATGGAAGGAAAAAAATATCCAAACATTCTCATGTTGATTGAGGTTATTGTTTGAACGGTCGATATCATTCTCTATTGACTTGCTTTTTATATGTGCAGGGTCATGAAGGCAGATTTTCTATTTATGTGCATGCATCAAAGGAAAAACCAGTACATGTGAGTCCTTTATTTATTGGCAGAGACGTACGCAGTGATAAGGTACTCGCACCTTTCCTTTCTCACTTGATTTATACAAGTTTTCTTATCGCCAAATACAGTCCTACAAACCCCACCAGGAATAATATATGAAAATCTTGCATGCACATAACTTGATAGGATCGTGCTGTTCTTTTTATTAAACTAACCTTTCTCTCTACTTTGTTTTTATAATTATTTTACTTTACAAGCTTTTATTGCCAAATTGGGTCTTATGTACCGCATTCAGAAAAATATAAAGATCTTTCTTGCATATAATGTGATACAATTGTGCTATCCTTTTTATTTAACATATTGTATATCTATGTGATGTATGTACCGCAAAAAATTACCAATCATTGTACTTATTACTGAAAGCAAGAAACTTTTGCTTGTATTCTGAACATATAAAACCCTATGTTATCAGTTTGATACTGTTAATAGAACCCAATATTTGAAGTTTCATCCAATATATTGTGTTGAAGATGTATGTTGTGGAGTACAAGAAGATCATTTATGTTTTGGCCAAAATAGAAAATGATTGATTGTTTCAGCCAAATGTTGAAGTATTTCATGCTGGTGGTGTCCAAGCCGTGCATTAGCATTGTATGTACCATGCCATCTTATTCCATGCAATGCTTCGCTTGATTGCTACACACTAGCATGGCAGCATACCAAATACTAGCACCCAACCAGTGCTGGGCCATTGTCGCACACCAATATATCACTGATGCAGCACTTGTCATGCCATTCTGACCAGTAGTTAAATCCATGGTTTTAGCTTGAAGCTGAGTAGCTATGTAACTTTTTTAGTTTCAAATATTATGTTTATGTTGTCATGGACTTATGGATTTTGCCTTGGAAAAGCCCGGGCAGCTCTCGACTACCTCCTCATAGACCATGTTCCTCTTTTTGCAAAGCCTTTAATATAATGATCCCACATCGACTAGGTAAGGGGTGCCACTTGGATTTATAAGTCAGTCCTAGGCCATTGCAGCCCTATCAGTCATGTGGGCCCCTCACTAGGGGTCAAGTAGGACCTGTGCCAACCCCCCCTCTCCAAGGAGTGAATGGAGTGAATTCTTGATGAGGGCATCATGAGATTGGGTAGGGGAGAATGTAATGAATCCACATCGACTAGGGAGGGGATGCCACTTGGGTTTATAAGCCTGAGCAGTCCTTCACCCAATAGCTTAAGCTTTTGGGCTGCAACTATGTGACAATTTTCTTTATTTGACTATATTAATCATGCATATGTATGCTTTAGCATTAAAGATAGGCTGAAAGTGTTGGTGTAAATCCATTTCAGTCAAAGAAGCCAAAAGGCCCTCTTCATGTCTTGTTTAAGTGGCAAAACTTCTGTAATTATGTGCATGATGCCCTGTGACAATTGTTGTAAAAAAAATATATAATGAGTCACCTTTTGCAATTAAAATTTAAGAGAACATTGTGAAAATAGATTTCTATGAATTTATGTTGCCTCAGCATTGATTCACAAAGAATGACATCAGGCTGACAGCTGCCCGTAAAAGTCCTCAGGCTCTAGTGCATCATAAATATAAGTGCGACTAAGGCTGTTGATTACCAAAATACTTTTAATATATTTATTTGCCTTTGTTCTTTAATATTATAAATTTTATATTTTAATGACTTATAATTTTGCAAAGTTTGGACCAGAGTTTGAAATTTCAGTTTTGGTTCTAGTTTTGTGTGATGATGTTGTATCTAGATGGAAGCTTTTTGTGATGTGTGAACAGACTTATGATACTTAGCAGGAAAGCACTACTTCATTGTGTGCAAATCGATCACCTTCCTTATATTTGGTAGGAACAATCCTTTACCTTCCCTCCTATCATTTTGAAGATGACAATGATGTTTATAATATTTCAGTAGGCTGAAGTAAAAACATCTTAGTGTCTACTAGCTTTTTCTAGAATATTAAGTTAAAGATTTCAACTATTATTATTATTCTTGCAAATCCTTAGATCTCTACCCTAATAGGTTTCTAACCCCTTTTGCTCTTCCAATATCACTGTGGTAGTGTCATGTTTTCTGCTGTGATGTTCTTCCTGTATTTTGATCTCTATGGTCCCACTTTGCTATCAACAGAAAGTAGAAAGACAACATCACGCTTCTGTTATTTAATCGCTAGAGCACAACTATCTGTTAATTTGTATTAAGATGCCAAAATGGTTGCTACCCTAATACGTGTTTTGCATTCTTCTGATAGCTGCTTTAAGCCAGTAGACTATTGCTTAAACATTGCAATTCTTGATAACTTTCTGAAATGAAACGTGAAGGTAATGTCATAACCCAATATTGCCTCCTTAACTGCCACCTAAAATTTCTATGTTACAAGATTGACCTTTACTCTAGCCAGTCTTTAACAGGAAAGATGACTCGTACACCATTCATTCTTGCCACTGTTCAATGACTCTTGGAATAATTTGTTGCATGCTTTAGGTATGACATCTAAAGCGGAAAGATGGTCTTTCTATTTGTTGGTTAATGAATACACACCTTAACCAGCAGTATGTTTTCCATGGGATCTTCTTGCATTTTCTTTGGAATTCCTTTTGATGTATTTCATGTTTTTTTTCATTCTTAATTCAAGCTGATGTCACTTTCAAGTATTCTTTTTTTTATAGAGTACTGAGCCAATTTCTAGGTCTCTTTAGGAAAGCCATCATGGAAAAAAAAGTTGTTGGCACTTGCTGTTTCATTCACTCAGAATAATTACAAGCAACGAATGATTTACTTGCGTAACATGACAGTACAGGCAGACAACTAATATGTCAGTTATAGCAAACATAAATATTTATGAGTAAAATATTGATTTTTGTGAACTTCAGTGTGTACCATCTGAAAACATGATTTTTCTGTGATGGTTCTTTTCTCAAAATAAATGTTTGTAGTTTTGGTTTGGATTAGTTGGTTGGAACTTAAATTGTTGATTATTGTTTGAAATTGTAATTGCACATTTATTATTCATCCAAAGTGCATGTAGGTGGCCTGGGGGAAAATTTCCATGGTTGATGCAGAGAAGAGATTGTTGGCAAATGCACTCCAAGACACTGATAATCAGCATTTTGTGTTGCTTTCTGAGAGGTGATTGTGTTGAGTCAGCAAGTTATTTAAGTTGCTCTGGTTGTGCTCTGAACAGCATTTTGACTACCAATTTTTTGCATTGCAGGTGTATACCATTACACAATTTTGATTATGTATATAGTTATCTGATGGAAACAAATATCAGTTTTATTGACTGGTAAGCCCTCAGATATTTTGCCACAAAATTTGTTCTGATTAAATTTATAATTATTTGATGCTGTAGTAATTTTTAGATTCTTTATATATGGATCCCAGTTATAGTTTTACTGAATTGCATCTTTTTCTCTTGTCAAATTATTTATCTTCAGTTTCAACGATCCTGGTCCACATGGAGCAGGCAGATATTCAGAGCATATGTCGCCTGTGATTGTAAAGAAAGACTGGAGGAAAGGTGCACAGGTAAGCTGAAGTATATTTCTTATTGATCACAAGGATATTAACTGAATAAGGATAAAGAAAAAGTTTGGCCAAATGACCATGGGATGCAAGAGAGTCATGGAGTTAAATGAAACCATAAGAAGAGTAGGAAATGCAGGATCTAATGTGAGGTCGTCAGCAACTGTTTGCATCATCTAATATTTTAACTATTGGCCTTAGCCTATCGGTGAAACATGATATCTGAATGCCCTTTATCTCTTACAAATATCAAACTAACGAGGTTAGATGGAGTTTTATGGGTTGCCTATTAACAAGGTCATCATCCCATTTATGAATAACATGATATGCAATTGAGGTACCCTATTATCCTGGTCAGCTTGGTGTTTGTCGTCCTAGAGTCATTGTATTGATATTATGCAGAACTAATTTGACATATAGGAGTTTGTTGTTGAGTTTTTAGGGTATTTTGTGCACAAAGTATGCATGCTGAAGATGGATTTTGTTACTAATTCACTATTAGCAGCACTGGAGTTGATACATGGAAGTTTAGTTCTGCAAAACATCATCTTATTTTGGACTATGTGCACAGGGTTTCAGTTCTTTTGCTTTTGGATGAATAATTTGCTGAAGTAAAAAATTCATATAAGTTACAACCAAAAGTAGAAAAGGATGAAGCATGACATACATTATCTTGAGAATAAGTGATGCGCCTAAAAATAATAGGTAGATTTAGAGAACCTCTCTCATAATAACTCGTTTTTATCCGCCTGAATCTTTGTTGATACATCAGTATGCCTGGGAGGTGTCCACCTGGGCAATCTTCAGATTAACAATATGAACTGCTAACCATGCAATATTTCTGGAATTTTCAGTCAAAAAACAATGCCCTATATCACATTCCTTTTTTTGTATGCTTATTTTATTCTCTGATTGGAGACAAGTTCCATGTTGATTGTTGAAATGATACGGAGTATCTGACTGTAACTGGAACCTGAGACAGGATCATGTTTAATAGCAAAGCCAGCAAAATGCATTTTACTGTGTGAGAGGAAGGCCCTATATGTATAGTTACAATGGGCACATCCTTGCATGAGCCACAGGAGAGGATGATACAAAGAAAAAAGTGTAAAATTTATAGACAAATGTACAAATACAATAGTATCTTTAGAAGTAACAAAACTTCCGTAGGTTCAGCATTTTTTTTTCTTTTTTGGTTAATGAGATTGCTGCAATATCTCAACTGTTATTCATATTGCAGTGGTTTTCAGTCAAGCGGCAACATGCTGTGCTGATTCTGGCTGACAGCCTTTACTACACAAAATTGAAGCTTTATTGTAAGGTAAGTTGTGTATATAATAAATTACAACTTAATTCCAGCAAACAATCGAGAAATTTTAGCTATTTTTTCCAATTATTTTTCTTGTTTCATGTTGTGACAATTTTGAAATTCTGTTGATTGACCTTGACATAGCGAGTATTATATGATGTGGTACTTATGCCAGATTTCCACAACTAAAAGTATTATGAGCTGCAAGCAAACAGTGATTTGGATTTGTTTTCTAATTGACATGATATCATGGTGACTGTGTAGAAAACATATATGCATTCATGTATATTTGAATTCAGCATGGAGTTTGGCAACACCAGTAAATTTGCTATCTGTGGGAGTTGGTTTACTTTTCTGACTAAACAATTCCAATCATAAGAATGTCTCATAATACTCACTTTTATATAAAGTGTACTAATGTTATATATTCTTACTCTCACAGCCAGGTTTCGAAGGACGCCATTGCTACTCTGATGAACATTACTTGCCAACTCTTTTCCATGTCAGCACATAAGACCATTTACACTCAAAGCTTCATCAAATAATTTTCCTCTTTTGTGTTTCACATTTGTTTATTATTGGTCTTTTTTCTTTAAATCATTCAGATGTTTGATCCTACTGGAATTGCAAATTGGTCTGTGACTCATGTAGATTGGTCTGAAGGAAAGTGGCACCCAAAATCATATAAGGCTCAGGATGTTACTTTTGAGCTCTTGAAGAATATTACAGTATGTTTGAATTCTTTTTTACAGCAAAATGAAAAGTTCTATTTTTTCCTTGACCTGTAACATCTACAATTTTGTGTACAGTCAAAAAAATGATTTATCTGATAATGGTGCTTTTTGCAGTCTATTGATGAGAGCGTACATGTTACAAGTGATAAAAAGGTACACAGCAGATTTTCTGCATTTTTTTCTTTCTTTCCTAGTCCATTTTTCAATTTGAAGTGCGCTATGATTTTTTTTATGCTTTTCCTTCTCAATAAAATGTTCTGCAATTGTTAATGTGCTCTTATTATCTATTAATAAAACTCAGCAAATGCAATGATAGACCGATCAATTAAAGTATATTTGATGTGAATGGATGTCAACTACGAGATTATATGATATATTTTTAACGAGAGACGGACTGGCATAATTCGACCTCTTGATTTGAGAAATCTAGTGAAGAGGGAGGAGAGAGAGGAAAAGAGAAAGGGACGGAGGGAGGGAGAGGCGGAGGGAGGTAGGAGGGCCAGAAGCCCTTCAGTTTCCCTATTTTGAACGAAACGGGGGCAAAGAGAGGAAGAGAGAGAGGGAGAGGGAGGGAGGGAGAGAGGCGAAGGGAGGGCCAGAAGTCTTTCGGTTCCTTGATTTCAAATGGAATAAGGACTGGGGGCTCTTTATTTTATTTTTCCTCTTCGAAATGAAGTCTTCACGTGCTGCTGACTCTGCTTAATTTGTTATGAGTGAAGTCGGCAACACGTGCCGACTTCAATAAAAAAAACAAAAAAAGGGTGAGGCCCCTATTTCGTCCCTATTTTGTTTTGAAGCAGGGGCTCCGTTCTTGTTATCATGTGGCTAGAAGGGAGGGGCTTGAAAGCCCTCTCCCTCCCTTGCTCTCCCTCCCTCCCTCCTTCTCTCTCTCTCTCTCTCTTCAATGAAATAGGGGCTCGCAAGCCCCCTCTCTCTCTCCCCCCCCCCCCCCTCCCTTCCTCTCTCTCTCCATCTCTTTCCTTCTCCCTACCCCCCTCCCTTGCTGGCTTTGGCTATATTGGTATGGGCCCGGAACGGAACAGCACCATACTGCACCATACCATACCCTCGGGCAACTGGTACCGGTACAGCATATCTTGACCTTAAGATATTTGTTCGTATAGTTTGACACTTCATGTCCCATTTTCTATTGACATGTTTCCCTTCTATCTCTATATATTGTAGAGATTTAAGAGGTAGTGCTCTGATAAAAAAAGATCCCAACTAAGGAGCCGATATTCCTGGTGTCATTTGTGAATGTTAAGCCACACTAGGGCATTTGATATATTAGAAGAAAGGCTAGAGTGCTCGGAGTTTTCACTGCATTATTTGTGTGCTTCTGACCATTATGTTATCCAATTTACGCATGTGTCAGCTTTTGGATCTAACCTTGTAAGCTGTGTCAATAAAAGATGTAGTTTAATATACGAGGCACCATTTCATTTTATAATATATTTTGAAATATAGATACTCTCAAGAGGTTCCCCACAACTTTGATGTAGCATGACAAGACTTGCACCCTAGAATATATGGTCTCCTTTGTGCTAAGGACCATAAGTTAGGGTATAGTAGCTGTTTTATTTTGAGTAAGATGTGGAGAGCCAAGAAAGATGGATATCTCTAAGACCTGATTCCAAAGTGTGGAAACCAAGTTTCGTACTAGTACAAGACCAATAAGAGTAACTAAAAATTGAGGGCACAAATATAACTTCAGATTTCGCTAAATGATAGATTAACCTCCCAAACAATAATCTTGTTTTTTTTTTCCTTTTCTTTTTGATGGAAAACCCAAACAATAAGCTTCAAAACATAGAAAGAGAGCTTGTAATAAAATCCACAATCTTGCGCATACATGTAACTGCAATGATGCTTAAATTGAGAATCTCTCATGGAGGATCTACAATAGCAAAGGGGAAACCAAAATTATCTCATCAGAATGCTTGTTATGAAAGGAGAGGCAATCATGGCATTTGAAATTGATGAATCCTAATGGGGAGATAAAGAGATTAGGTGGTCAAGTTCTCACTAACTGGTTTGAAATTCAAATTTGGTTGGGAGAACATGAATTAATTGGTAAAGAGCTGGAAAGGTTCCCTGTGGCATTACTTTTGGACCGATAAGCATTTTTTGGAGTGCTAGAAGCTCTTTTAAGTGATTTTAAGGTTTGACAAAAATACTAAAATAGCTTTCTGGTTTCTCGAAAAGTTGAAAAAAGTTTACTAGGGAAAAACTCTACTTGAGATGCATCAGGGGCAGGAAGTTGTTTTTTCTAGGGGCAACAAGAGACTTGAGTTCGAGTCCCAGCATTGAAATTCTTAAAAAATATTTTAAAATATTTTTTATTGCTAAAATTATTTTACTTGGTGTCTTTTTATTGCTATGGTCATGCAATTAAGGAATTTGTGTTTCAACCTTATAATAATGTGGAGATCTACTCCTGATTGTTTAGAGATTAAGGAACATCAAGGAGTAAGGAACAAAGTTGAACATTGAATAACCATGAGATGCATGTTTTGCATGATTATATTGCGGCTTTTCTTATGAATTATTGACTCTTTTTTTTTAAGATATTGTGCTTGTAACATGGATATTTAGAAATATTGGTGAACATTTATATTGCTATTATGATTGTGGATGTATAAACAATTTTATTGCCTTTTTTATATTTGGGTGAATAAAGTCAGGCATTTATGTTGCTATTAGAATCAAAATTATCCAGCTGGTTGTTATGATATTCTTCATTACTTGATAATCACCCTAAAAATAATTATATTATTTATTATATTATTTAGATTAAAATATAAAAATATAGATTTATAACACTTTATAAAGCAAACTTTGATAATACAGTACAATAACAATGTAATGTAATGTAATGTGATATGATAATATTAATTATATTATATTTATTATAGTATATTATAATAGTAGTATATTATAATTATACTATACTAGTATCATTATTATATTATTAGCAATCATATTATAATAATATATTATTATGATTATATTATATTAAAATATTAATAATATTGTTTTTATAAAATAATGATATTACTAAATATTGTTATGATTTTATAATAAATATAGAATTTACGTTATTATATTATTTACATTAAAACATCAAAATAAATAATTTATAATTTAAGAATACTTTATGGTAACAGTTTTTAATAGTGCAAACAGTCAGACAATGAAAAACACCATGCAATGTCCTTGTCATTTCCTGATTCTAAAAGTACTTCTCATTTTTGGTTTGGTAATAGATGTTAATGGTTCCACAAACTTCATAAATGTTGTTGCCAAACCACAAACAGCTTTTTAGTAAAAGCTCAACTAACGGAAACTCTACAAATAAAAGCTCTACTACCTATAGAAATAGGCCAAACAAGCAAGCCACAAATGACAATTTGCACCTTCATACTAAATTATAAAGCTAGCTTGTATACACACATCAAAAACTGAAGCTAAGAAAGATTCACTAACTAGTAGCATGATGGATCGACTATGAAGTATACACTCAAGACAATATTTTCATGGAGAACCCTGCCAAGACCTACCAGTTATTCAAAATATGCTTTTGTAGGATATCATGAAAATAGATTCGTGTGGAAGATACTGTTGTTACTGGTAGCAATATCAATGCAGAATAATTAAACTCATTATCAATACCTATCAGTATAATAATTTCTTTCATGGATGACTATGCCTTTAGAGACAGTCTCAGAAACCAATTTACTTGCTATGCAACCTATCTCAAATTTTGTATTCATGAAAAGATCTTCACTGAAAACTTTAAAAAAGGGATAAATGGTTGATAATTCATTAGCTGGGAGGAGAAATTTTGTCCTCTGTAGTTTCCATGCTGACTGTAATGCAGAATTATTCCCTTCCACCAAATTTGCATTTATGGTCATTTGCAAGGATATATATTTAGGCTGTTTTTAAGCTTTCAGTTGGACCAATACTCAGAACTATTCCTATATGTAGTCATTTATTTATTTTTCTTGTTTGTAACATACTCTACTGATTCTTTTTTCCACTTGGGACATTCTCATTGTTCCCTGCATTTTTCTCTTGATATGCACCAATCAAAGATGAATAGAACTATCACTCTCATTCGTGCTCTTGCAGAAGGAAGTGCTGAAGAGACCTTGCTTATGGAATGGATCGAAGAGGCCATGTTATTTATTTGCCAGAAAATTTCTCCCTGAAACGCTTGATAGTCTGATGAATTTGTTCTCCAATTTTACAGCTCTATCTGAATGAACAACGAACTAATCATTCTTAGGTCGAGCATTCAACCTCTGCCCCTCACCCCTCCGTTCCAAATTTGATATATACATCATGTATGCATGAAACTGCTTGTGGATCTATAATGCCAATCTGGTTCCTAGAACGGGCGGAGAGACTGTTGGAGCATGAGGGATGGTTTGAGTTCTCCAAGTGCTCTACCCTCGGGTGAATTTGTCTCCATAATTTTTCTTTTTTCTTTTTAATCAATAGCATTCTTTTGTTATCTGTTTCATGGAGGTTTTGTTCTTTTTCGATCTCATGGGTTGTTAGCCTATCTAACAGCTGCAAGGTGATCCATTTTTGCAGATGAAATGTCGCATCCTGAATTCAGTACATAATGCTAGGTTAACGCCCACAAAGCTATCAATAGCAATTGTATAAATATACATCTCATGTAAAATATAAAAGAGGCAAATCTCCCATCAAATTGAATGATAAAACAAGTTGCCGCTGAATCTAAAATTCAAATGTTTAAAATTTTATAAAATTGGCAGCTGCAAATTTATAATCAACTAACAAAATAAAATTTTGCTACAAAAGTTTTATTGTGTAAACTTCAAGTTTGGACCATTTTTTGTAGGATTTTATTAGTCTGAGAAAGAGATGCCAAAGTAATTTTATACTACGTGATTGGATCAATCTGGTTTTCATATGGATTGATGTATCATTTAGAGAAAATAATAATTATTACAAAATAAAATATTTTATAGTATCATGTAATAAAACAAATCATAAAGTCAATTTTATAGCCATAAATTTTGATTATTTTATAAAATAGTTCTAAATATATATTGCAAATAAAATTATAAATTATTTTTGCCATTCAGCTAGATCATAGTTCAAAGCATTACTTATAGATATTTGTACTAAGGTCATTTTATATTTGTGATAGGGGGCTATGTTTTGTAATCGACAGGGTGCCACGTTTTATAATTTATATTCCAACTTTATATTCGGTAGTAGATCGCATATCGACTACTATTATCCACTGAAAAAATCATATATCAACTACTATTATTCGTTGGCAGGATTGTATGTCAACTACTATTATTCGCTGGCATTCGTATTAGATGAAGGCATGAAGGGAGGTGCTGGGTTTGTCATCAAGGGCCCGAGCTCTAGGGTGGTGGCTACTGGTAACTGTCAGATCTTCGACACTTCGATTTTTGGAGCAGAGCTGTGGGCAGCTTGGGCCGGCCTAAGTCATGCACGACGAGTGCTACAGGCTAGCACGATTATATTGGAGAGTGACTCGACCACTGTAATCAGCTATATCCAAAGGGCTCATGCAGCGGAGGGGGACACTCCCTATATCGGGACATTTGGACGATGGTGAGAGATGGAGTGGTCTTTCAGGCCAAACATATGTTCAGAGAGGCCAACAGAGTAGCAGACTGGGTGGTTGCTTATGTGGCTTACCGTTTTGGAGGCACCCTGTGGGCTGGGGAGAGGAAGTTGCCTAAAACACTTTATAACTCGTTGTTTTCTGATTTTATTGAATGTATTCATACTCGTAATGTATAAAATGCTTGTTTTAGAAAAAAAAAGATTGCATATCAACTATTATTATCCGTTGGTAGGATCGTATATTAATTACTATTATTCGCTGGCAGGATCATATATTAACTACTATCATTCACTAACAGAGATGTACGGAACTAGCATTAGATGTTGATCTTTTTCTCTTTTAGAGGCCATGCATAGCTATTCAGGAGCCTTTAGCTATATTTTTAAAATTATATTTTCATAAAACATATTTTCTTAGATTTTGCAGAATTTGTAGCCTCCAACTAAGTTTTTAGTTGTAGAGCAATCATGAAATCTTTTTTTTAAAACAAAAATATAAATTTTATAAATATGAATTTCATATTTCAAAAACAAGCCATTAATATTAAAATATTTATAGAACCATTATTTTATAATATATTATAAGTTTTATAATATTATATTCTTGATCCTTATTTTAAGAAAAATACAATCATTCTTTTCATGATAAAATAACCTATAATGCAAAAACTAGTAAAAAATATCAGAACTACTTACAAGTTTGAAAATTAATAAGGAGTGTCAGAGTGACTTACCTCATCTTTGAACCTTCGAAATTTAATTATATGAACCAGCTAAACCTATTCAAATCATCTAAAGCCTCATTAAATTCATATTCAATAACTTTAATGGTACTAAAAATTTAAAAGAAAGAAAAAAAAAGGGATTGTTAGTCAGGTGGCGACATTTAGTGGCTATAGATGGGCCAGATTTAAGTATTTCGATCAATGAATTTGAAGTATGGACTTGATTTCAATGAATTTGAAGTATGGACTCCATTAAGGTCAAAATTATTCAACAGGGATTATCAATAGTAGATTTTAGAGATAAAAAGAGTCTGAGTGATTGGTCCGGTAGGCTACTTAGACACTAGGATGGTTGAGGATCTCTTTATTAGAATCAACTTAGATCCATAGGAAAAAGAGATGAGACTCTATACGAGGATCCATCGGTCAAGTTAGATAAAGAAAGAGAGAGAAGATAGAGAAAATTAAGAGGGATGGATCTTCTTCTTCTACCTATCATTCTTTTTCTTTTTTTTCTTTTTTTTTTAGCGAAGTAGAAAAGAAGAACTCCTCGTGCTGTTTCCAAAGGAAAAAAGAAAAAGAGGAGAAAGGAAGGGATGGTGGGGGTCTGGCTAGGTGCGGCAGCACGGTTGAAGGTCTAGCAACAAGATGCGGTCACGGCCGGCAGTGGGGACCGGCTCAAAGAGGTGTGAAATCGGCTAGAAAACGAGACCAAACAGGAGGTTTTTCTTGGTTCGGACTTCACCGAGTCCCAACAATGAGGAGCAACCACCGTGGCGGCCGAACAAGGAAGAAAAGATGACAGAAAAAAATAGTGGTGATGAACATTGGGTGAGGGGAGGGCTTGGGGTTCTTGGTCAAGTTCTGGCCAATTTATCATCGGAATTCGGGTAGCAACAAGCCTAATCATAGAGAAACGTGAGGACAAGAAAATAGAGAGGGCTTAGGGCGGGCTTCATACCTTGTTTCCGGTGAGGATTTTGGCTGCAATCTGGTGGGCACGGTGCTGGGAAACAACTAACTTGCAGGAGGAAAAGAGGGACAACGAGCGGCACCGCTCCGTGGCGGAGGGTCACGGAGGACGGGGGAGGTTTATTTATAGAGGAGTTTCTCCGAGGCTCCTGTGGCCCTAGTTCTCCAACTCCTAGCCAGAGCTGCCGGGGGCAAAGAAAGGAAGGAACACCCAACTTTAGCTGGGCTAAACTCAACTCAACTCGAGCGGGTCAGGTGGATCGGGCCCTAATCGGGCTAAAATTAACGCCGTGCTTATTATATTAAGATAACACTGTAGTTAATGAAAAATTAAGAAAAGTATTTTTTATTACATAGAATACTTAGTTTATCTATATTGTAACTTTCCGAGACTCTTGTTGTGATCAGAATGGAACCTTTTCGGATTGCTTTCCAATTCAATACAGCTCTCTTGATTTAGGTTTCAGGTGTGTGTGTGTGTGTGTGTGTGTGTGTTATAATTGTGGGCGTTGCGGTCTTGTTGTCCGGACATCCAATGCGTTCGATTTAGCAGTTGTTTTCTGTCCAATTATGTTACAAAGAAAATTATTTTTTCTTTGTAACATAATTAGCAGTTGTACCAGATGTTTTTTTTCTCTAAAAATAAGAGTAACATACATACTAAAAATGAGAGTAACATACATAATGTGTACAGATATATTTAAAAAAGTCAAAAACAGGACATCATGAAGTGTACTCGGTAACTCCGTCTTTCCTATCCAAAACTAGTCTTCTGGATGGTTGGCAATAAAAAAGGCAGGTCGTTTTTTATCGAACTCCGCTCATTATAATTAGAGCATATCATGCCCACGAGCATGCGCCCGCGTGCATGACCAAAGCTGCATGAGCCCTTGCATGCTGAGGTCCACGTGTGATTGGAGTAGCAAATTAACACCGAATGGCTGACATGTACCTCGTGCCTTTGGAAGCCCACACAAAGTGGAACAAGCCCCACTAAGCACTTAATTCCTGTTGCATAAAGTCGATCAAATATAATGGTAGCTTTGCAATTAATTTTTTGTTTCCCTGAAAAGTTTTTATCAAGGAATGGTCTTATACACAATCCTAGCTAATTTTTTCTCGCTTCCGTTATGAGGTATTGTATTCGATCGCTGGTAGCTTCAACTCCTCGTGCTGTCGTGCATGAGCTATATATATCTCGAGGTCACCCTGAGCAGCACGCGGGCCGGGAGAATATGGCGATGAGTCAAAAAAAATTGCTTTTCTGATAACTTTGCTTGGCCAACTGTTTTTCCATGCTATCCCTGCTCCTTTTTTTATTTTTTTATTGTTTTGGCACAACGACGGCTCACACACTACAGATGTAAATGCAGCCAACAAATTAGAAAATAAAAGAATACATTAAGGCCCTAGCATAGACCCACTGTCCACTCAGACGAAGCCACCGGAGTGATGGGTCCCATAGGAAGCCACCCAGTCGGCAATCCCGTTTGCTTCTAGTCTATACACGTGTAAGGCTTGGCGTGGGAGTCGCACTCCTCCATCAATTTGCGAATCTCATGGATCAACGGCCGGTCCTCAGTTGTGCGTCTTTGTTCTCGGATCCACTCAACCATCGTGGTCGAATCGTCCTCAAGAGTAATACGGTCTGCACCCAGTGTCCGTCTTGCATAGTACATACCCTCTCAGGCTGCTTTAACCTCGGCACACACCATTAACAAGTCAAAAGCCCGCCAGACCACCGTCGCACCTAATCTAGCGTCATGGTCTCGGATGGCGAACTCTATACCACTGCATTTCTCCTCGTCAGCCACGCTGTCATCAAAGTTCCCCCGCTCTTGGCTAATAGAAGTTTCCTATTATTTATTCCATGGCTGCTGCTATTAAACAAAATCATCACGTGCTCTTCCAGCGTGACTCATATTAGCAGCAGCTGATAGATATCTATTCATATCATAACTACTCTTGATTCATTAATCAATCTAGAGCAATCGGGCTTCCAATGACCAATTAGTATTATTATTATATGTCAAAAATCTCACCTAATGCGATTTGGCTCGGTCGTATAGGATACAAGAAGGAGCAAATATTTGAAATCGTCGGACCGGGGAGGGCATTTTGAGAAGATCTCCATCACACTAAATCCAAGGTTCTATCGAAGATGGTCATGTGGCTTCTAATTCAAGCATCGTGCCTTGAGAATAGTTTGGTGGGGCATGATTAAAAAGAAAGGAGAGTTGCTTCCGAGATTCCATAGAGGCTGCGAATAAAAAGATTTGAGGGGTATTTTGGCTAAAACATCCAACAGGGGACATCTTAGCGCCAAAACTTAACGAAAGTGACAGCACATCGCAGGACAAGAGCAAAAGGAAGTGGTGCACCAATAAGAACGACCCCGTCAAGTTTAGATAGTTATAATATCTGACAGCGTTAAACCTACCAAACTAACCCCATCATCGCCCCTGCTCTCCTCCCTAATCTCCATCTCCTCTCTTTAGTGTATGATCTCCAGCTTTTTGCCTAGCGTTCAGAAATAGAGAGATGGGCTGCTTCTTTTCTCGCGGCTCATCGCAGCAGTTCGATGGCGTGCGGGTAATCCACATCAACGGCTACGTGGAGGACTTCGCCGGAACGGTGACGGCGGGCCAGGTCACCGGGAAGCCCCCCAAGCACGTGCTGTGCACCTCGGCCCACCTCCTCTCCATCGGCTCCCAACCAATCCGGCCCGACGACCCGCTCGAACCGGGCTTGCTCTACTTCCTCCTTCCACACTCCGTCTTCCAGTCCGACTCGTCGCTGGTAGACCTCGCCTCCCTCATGACCCGCCTCACCGCCATCGCCCGGCGGGGCGGACCGGCCCCGGCCGGGTGCTTACAGCCCGTCAGTGGTTCCGGGAAGCTTGGCCCGGGGAATAATGGGCCGTGGCGCCCGAGGGCCCGGACGTGGAAACCCAAGCTGGACCCGATCGAGGAGCGGTGTCTCGGGCGGTCCATCGGCAGGGAGTCCTACAAAAGCCCCAGCCTCAGCCGCAGCCCCGATCGGAACAAACGTCCGGAAACGTGAGAACGTTACAAGTAAAAGAACATGCAATAGGTTTTGCTTGGTACGTGTGCAGTGCTCCACACATGTGTAGGTTTTCGGTGTTCTACCATGGTTTGATTTTTTTTTTTTCCATGCATTTGCTGCTTTGGCGAAATATACTATGTCCGGTTCTTCTTTGTGAATAATAATAATAGTTTGTATAGAACAGAGGGGGGAAAATTTAAATATAATATTCTTCGCAACCTTGAATGATTCATACATGCTCAATTTTTATGTTGAGATTGAGTTACCAAACCCTATTATCTTCCACTTTCATCCATGTCGCGTTGAAAATGGGATCATACCGATTTAGGCAAACAAAAAGCATGCATAGCATACCATAGTGGCATTGAACACTTGAGAACCAAAAAGGTGACAGTGGTGCAACGTGTGATCTAATTCAACATGTCTTCTAGTTATTTGTTACTTCTGATTGGATCAGGCTTTGTTAGTTATCTCTATTTGGCATTGTATGGTTGCTTGAGTTCGGACTTGTTTCTTCTTCTTGTTCATCCTTCCTATTTTTACTTTTGTCATCTTCTTGGTGACCGATCCTTTATTTTTTTTTAATAAAATATTATGAAAGATTTTATCGAATAATTCTGTCCAAAAAAAATAAGCATGCATCATCTTCGAAGGAGACTCAGCCTTGATATTGAGAGATTATAAGGTAGGGAACGAAGGGAGGATAAGAACTCTCTGCTTTGTGACTTACTTCGAATGGTCGAGGATTACAGTACCTTTCAGGCTGTACATATGTACCAAGAGGCAAACATGACAACTGACTATATCGTCTTTCGTCTTTTTTACTGCCCAACATTCAGGCGAGGTTCTGTAGTATTGTCAGAAGCTATTTTTGTACCCTTTTTTTTCACTTAACTCTGTTGGCTGCACTCATGCAGAAGCCATTTATGTACCTTTTTTTTTCACTTAACTCTGTTGATTGCACTCATGACAAAAGATGTCCCCACCCCCCTCCCCCGCCCAAAAAAAAAAAAAAAAAAGCATATAACAACCTCTAAGCCCTTTGCTTAACCTTATTTTAGGTAGTTGGCCCTTGCCCCGCGCCCCCCCCCCCCCCAAAAAAAAAAGAAGCATATAACAACCTCTAAGCCCTTTGCTTAACCTTATTTTAGGTAGTTGGCCCTTGTTGACATTTACGAAATGCATTTATCAGCCATGCGTAAACATGCATATGCTCAAATGCCGAGGTGCCTCTCCAAGAACAAGCACCAGTGAATTACTTTTCACTCTCCAAACTCATAGCATTACATTCACCAACAACTCGGATCTATTGAGATGGAAGACCAGGAAATCCAGTTCTGATGATGCTCCTAAACCAAAACTGTCAATTTTGGGGAAAACTTGAAATCAATTGGGAACGGCATGATTTACCACCAATCATAAATCGGCCAAGAAAAAGAAAGTAATTCTTTCTATTCACTCAACTTAAATTTTTTGAAAAATTTAGTACGAAAGTAGAAAACGTGAAGAAAATAAGATTTAGATTTTTTTTCTTTTTTATTGATTACTTACAAAATTATGTTATAAAGACTCTACTTATGCTAGTGGCATCTGTTTTTTCAACAATTTAGGTTGGATTTTTCTTCTAATCGAAAAAACGGTATAACTGTTTCAAAATATACATAATCAGTAAAAAAATAATGAAAAAGCTAAAATATAGATATATTCGGCCAAATTTTTTTCCAAACGAAAAATTTGATACTCATCATTTGGTGTGCCGTATTTTTATAATTATTATTAATAATAATGAATCTTGAGTCTTTGGTGGTCTAAGATGTCATATGTACCTTTATGCAATGAAAAGATATTGTTTATTTTAGAAAAAGTTACTACACTGTGGTTTTAATAGGAAAGGCACTACCTAACCATGGTACGGAGAAAAATATGTATTCAAATGGAACGAAAGCCTCGTGGATTTTAAATAACTACTAATGGACGGTAGAATCTGGATTTTTTTTTTTTGTGAAAACGAAAGCCTCATGCACCAAAAAAATTAAAAAGCAGTGCATCACAGAAGGCAACTCCACCTCTTTCTCTTATGGGTGGTCCATCAAATAATTAGTAACAAAAGAAGCTATCCAATCAGCTGCTCCATTGGACTATCTAAATATATACTTCGCTTGAAGCACCAACCTGTCGAAATCCAGGCTCTCATAGGTAAAACTATGGTCCAACCTCCTTCGCAAACCGGATTTGCAAACACATAAAAGATCCGACCCGTTTCCACCTCCTCCATCCCCAAAGTCCATGACCCGACGAAAAGCGGCAAAAGCCTCAGCACCACCTTCTCTTGGATCGCCGACGCTATGAGCGACTCTCGCGAAGAATCTCCCGACTGGTTACGAGCTTTCCAGGTTCCCTATCTCCCTATTTTTCTCGCTACAATTTCTTCGTGATTCATGATTTATACGCCTCACTTCTCGCTTTTAGATTTTTTTAAGCTAATGATCGAAGAAAAGGAAGTAAAAAAGAATCCACTTTTTGCTCACTTTGAGCTCCATCTCTCTTTTCCTCTCAACTATTTTTTCCGAATTAATACTGCTGAAGCTTTGAATGTTTGTTTGAGGTATGTTTAACTCATTGGCATCGTGGATTTCACTTTCCTCCGATGCTATTTACTCTCAGGGTATATTTTTTACTAAAATCGGTACTGGTCAACTGAATCGGGTACTGGGTTTTGGGCATCTTTTTAGGGTTTTGATATGCTTGTCCAATTAATTCGCTATAGAGTATCGCGTTTAGTTTATTTCTGTAATTCGGCTTGAGATTTTGGCTATTCGCTGGTTTATTTTTGACCATTTTGCCCTAATTTTTGCTCTATTTATTAGATTTTTATGATGATGGGTCACCATTTGACTGCTAACTTCATGCTAATCGCAAGGGTTCTCTCTCTCGAACAGGCACCAAGTCAAGGTTTCGTGATACTATCTTCGGCATCGGACTCTTCCCCAGAAAGTAGCCCAGCAAGGTCCGATCATATCCATCGCGAAGTACCAGAGAAACGTCAAAAAGAACAGCATACGATTCTAATATACAGTGGAGAAGAAAGCCCGGCCATCAAGGGAAAAAAACAGAAGACTGTAAAAACTAAAACTAATCAAAAGCTAAAAGAAGGTAGTCAAATAACTGAATGAGGTCAATTATTCTTTGGAATAACTGCTCGACAGAATGTCGGCAGCTAATCTTTTAGTCTCAGTTACCACTTTACTGTTTAATCTCTTTGTTCATTTTACGTTTGCATGATCTGTCATAGACACCTTGGATGTGCAAGACGAGGGACCGTCTGAGGAAGATATCAGGGAGAAACCTGCTGGACCTACTGTAAGATGCCAACATTAATTCACCTTTTTATCTTTAACTCTCTAAGCTAAATGAACTGCTGGTTAAGTTTAGATCCTACTAATGATGTTGATGTTGGAAATGCTCATTGTGATGATTGTCATTTCTCCACCGAGCATTTTGGGTTTAACTGATAGGTTTGTCATGGGAACTAATTTTCTGATTTTCCAAGATATTGTTAATGTAGGTTTTGCATCCTATTTCATCCTTCTTTAATTACCAATATTCTCTGGATACATTAGTTTTCTTTTCATGCACAACCCTATGATGGGTTACATGCGCTTGTGCATTTCAGATCTCCTCAAGGTTGCCTCTAGTGTTCCCAGACAAAGTTCAACGTTCAAAGGTATTTATTTTATGTCTGGTTTTCCCCCTTTTTTTAAAAAAAAAAAAAAAAACTGTTCTGCAATATTCTGTTTATGGCATGTGTTACTTTTCCAATAAATAACTCCTTGTATGAAATGCACATTCCATACACAGTTAATGACATAGATATAAATCTGAAAAAAATTAGGATATGCACTTGACTTTCACCATCACCAGAAATGCACATGCACCTGTGTCCTTCACAGCATAGTGATGTGGTATTATATGATTAAATTTTTTTGAATAGATATGCTTTGATTATTCATTAATCATTCATGTGAAGCATCACTGGTTTTTAGAAAATTATTTCTTGGATACTTTTCTATAAAAACAGTTTGATATATATCTTATAGAAAAAAAAAGTGGATTTGATCAGTAGTATATAGCTAAAAAAGTAGTATCCATGAAGTGTTGGCTTTCTACTAAGTTTTGAAATGGAGTATGTACTGTCATCTGACATGATTTTAACCACCAATATTATTATCTTCCAACAGTTGCAAATGAACTATAGGTTAGTCCTGTGCAATGCATGTCATGTATCTAATGGACATTAGGTTGCTTCCTTAGCAACAGTTACTCTACTTAATTGACTTTTTTGAAGTTCATATTTGTGAACATCTCGCTCTCTAAATGGTTGCTTTTGTTAAGTTCAGGTACTGGTTGAATGTGATGGGGATTCCATAGACTTAAGTGGGGATGTGGGTGCTGTTGGGCGAATAGTAATATCAAATGCTTCTGCTGGAAACCAGGAAATGCTCTTAGACCTAAAAGGTAGTTTTTATAAACTTTTGTGAACCATCTGCCTTATCCCTGTTTGTGAAACAGATGATGAAGCCAATCATTAAAATGTTTCACATGGTTCGTACTCGATAATGGCTTTTTCCATGTGTCCTATTGTTCTTTTTTTTTTTAAAAAAAAAGGAAAAAAATCCTTGAACTCAGTGAAATAATATTCTTTTTTTTGCTGTTCGGGAGAAAGGTTGGGAATATTATGTCTGGATAGAAGGAAAGGTTAAAATGAAAGCTATAGATTTCCTCTCAATTCAAGCATTTCAAGTCTTAGATGGCTTTAGAATTGGAAGTGGCTCACTGTATAAGAAAGCTCAAGATTTCCATGAACCTGAAATTATTTTGTTGATTATCTTCTTTGTGTTTAGTCACATCTTTAGAGTTTAGAGTTTCTAATGAATCCAAACTTGCTTGTAGGATAAATTGACTCACAAAAACTTTTCAAGATACTTATTTGCAAATATTGCAGAAAACAAAGAGACAATTATACTTCTGGCCCCCAATTCTCCCAGCGCAAATAATTAATCTCATTTGTTTTGCTAATTGGTCACTGCTATTGAGTACTTTCTTAGTAAAATATAGTGGTCTGGACTTGTTAAAGGAACCATTTGTATTTTAGGTACTTTTGCTCGGGTTCATAATGAAGTAGAAAACAGATAAGAGTTTCTGTTATTATCACTCTCTTGATTAGCACTTCATCAATCGCCTCATCCTAGTTTGGATCCTAATTTTTTTCTTGAACTTATGAATGCTGTTATGACATGAATTATATTTCTTTTACCTTTTAAATTCAGCCCTTTGTGTTCCATTTTCTCAAGCTAACAATGGATTTCTTTTTCTTATCAACTGAGAAGGTCTTTTGGAGTTTCAGTTAACCCTTTAAAGAGGCTTTTCTGTATTTATCCTTGTTCATCCATCTATCTGCAGCACTTAAAAATGATATCTGATAATAGCTATATTTTTTTCTGATTTACAGGGACCTTATATAAATCAACAATAGTTCCTTCGAGGACATTTTGCATCGTATGCCATCCATCATAATCTCGGGACTAGATTTAATTCTAGCTTATTCCTGAACTCAAACATGTGATTTTTCTGTGATTTGGAATTTCAAATAACAGTGATAGCTGGGTATTGACAAATACTTCTTATTTTTCAGGTTGGTGTCGGACAGTCAGAAGCAAAGGTCTGTCTTTAGAAAACCTAGAGTAACATTTTCTGAGTTCTCTGTTGGGTATGTGCTTTTAGAATGAGAAATGTAAGCTCAGTTAATATCCTAATGAAAGCGAAATACATGGCAATGCCCTTTTCTACATTTTATCGTCCTTATATTTTTTAATTCGATGATGCAACTTGATTTGTTGAATCATAACATAACTAATTTTATGATTCACAGTTCTTACTTCTTTCTCCCCTCGCCGGCAGGCTTAATTCTCCCATGACTTCTCACAATGCTCAAAGATTGTAGAGATAATTCTGTCTTATTTTATTTTTTCACTGGGCAATTGCTAAAGCTGACACCAGGTGCTTGGGGAAAGGCTAGGTTGTTATGGTTATAACTTTCTTTGTGCTATCAAGTGATAGCACATACTGATTCATGGAGACTTGAGTCCCGTGTCACATCGTTTTATTTTGCACAAGTTAATACTTATTCTATTCTAAGATTCTATTATCTTTTGTTGTGCCGTGAGCTGTAGAGTTAGGAGAACTCCATCTTCTTTTCCTAAATTTTATTCTATAGAATTTAAATCATGAATAGCTCATTACAAGCTTAATCTAGAGCACATGCAGACCTGTTTTGGTTAAAGAAACATCATGGTGTATTATTTTGCAAGTGCAATTTTAATGGAATTGGTACTGTAGCAGAACCGGGAACAAAAACTAATTCTGGTTTATGGCATTTAATGTTTTAAGAATTGCTGAAGTTTCATGTGAGTTTCCTGGGATCTGCATGCTGTTCTGGTTAGCGGTGTGTTTATTTCAAGCTCTGAGCCAATAAGATCTAAATTTCATATAGTTATCTTTTGATATACCAGTGCCCAGTCTGAGTTAGATGTTTAAGATGTTTATAATTTTTCTTTTCCAAAACTGTTTATCTAGTTGTTGATTTGAAATGGTGACTGCACAGATAGAAGCTATCATGAATGATTTTATCCAATTGGAGCCTCAGTCTAATGTGTTTGAAGCTGAAACAATGATTGAAGGTAGATTTTTTGGCTTAAAATAGTCACTTGTTTAAACAAATATTTGGTCTTGTAGAAACAAGACATTTTCTTCTTTGTGAAAATCAGCACGACCCTTCTCCTTATATTAAATTTTGGTGTATGATCATATCTACAGGAAGAATTCTGTTGCTTTTGTCATTGCTTGCAAGCATAATTTGCTTTTAAATATATCTTATAAATTTTCCCCGCATAACCATTTAGTACAACTTTTCCTATTAATGTCTGCTAGATTAGCTCTTGTGAACTCTATCATAAGTTTTCATTAATGCATAAGAACCATCCTCCTTTGCTTTAGAACTTCAGGTTGAAAGGTGTCATCATACTTCATGTTAGTAACTGATTGTGCATGCACTAACTAATTGTGGTGGTCAGCAATCATTGATTCACCATTCAATCAAGACCCAGCACTCCTTGAAACATTAACCTATTGCACGAAGATCTCAATTAACGATACAGGTAATTTTAAAGCAAAATAAGTTGAAGCAGGGGTCTCGAAGATACGTATTAATTAGTTGAAGCAATCTAAGAAGGTTTAGCATCTTGTGGATATTATAGGACAATGTCCTGGGATAATTCTGCATTAGGGAAGTGGTTTTCCAGCACCTCATGAGAAACCTACAGGATAGTGGAGTAGCCTTGCTCGGCTGCATGAAAAGAATTTTTTTGTTGGAAACAACATGCCAATATTCATTTTACAACATTTGAATAGCTTGTTCTCATCTTCTTTCTCCCTGCTGCCTTATGCAGTTCTATGCATACTTACATATGCCTTACTGCCACTATTCTTATCTATCATATAACAAGTAGCTCTCCCATTTTGAGTAGGAACACTTGATGGATTTTCGTTTGATTCTGAAGAGGAGGCAGATAGGTTGCCTAAATCTTCTGCTCATCAAAGTGATCGAAGCAATGAAAATGGGGTCCAACTAGATATGAAGACCAAAGGAAAAGTTGAGAAGTCATCGGTATGCTCTCAATCCTGGTTAATTTCTTTTAGACACAGTTTATGGAACTGTAAATTCTGCAAAGATGCAGTCGTGTTTAATTTGGCATGGATAAAGTTCACGGTAGATCACTTTCTTTTATTTCTGACAGCATTGGTGGCTTCACTTATAGTTTGTTGGAAAATAGTATTGCAATTATTTTCTTATAGAAGTAATTGGATTAATGCTTTCTCATTGATATTTGGAAAACAACTAATAGTCCCTTCTATAACTGTTTCTGATTTGTTACGGTGCTCATGGCACAGATTACTACTGTTGGGAGAGATTTTGATTAACTCTTTTCCTCTGAATCAAATTATCAGCTCTTCAATAAACCGATTTATATATGCTTAAAATATTCAAATTGGGTATATGATACTAAGTAAATGATTTCATATGCTTTTTTCCAACTTACAAAGAAATAGAAAGCTACATACCTGACCAGCTTGTTCTTTGGCTTTTGGGTACAGACAGTTCATGGTGGGCTCTTGGGATTAAGGCTAGAAGTGTGGTCAGCTAGTTGGTTATCATTTTTGTTTAGCTGTGTTGAGGGGTTAGTGTAGCCCGAATAAGTAAGAAATAGTGGCTTCTAGCCATAAAATAGAAGCTTTTTTCAATGAATTGTTTAGCAATTTTGTCCTAGAGGGACATTTAGGATAAGCAAAAGTTTTGTTCAATTTTGGATGTTAATCAGAAATAGAAAGAAACAAAGAGAATCATGGTTGTTCACTAAATTCATCACAACTGTCACCGTGCTCAATGCACGCTGACCATACAGCTATTTGACGGGAAAGTGTGGAAGACGAGCAGTATTGAGAACAGGTTGATTTCCTTTGTTCTATCAGATGGCAATGCTGCAATATATCTCAGGACAGGAGTTTGAGGTACCTTCTATCAGATTGGATGAAAAACAATTGCAGTGGCATTTTGCTGTCTCAGTCGTATAGGATCTCTGAAGGGTTATCATTCTTTTTTTTTTCTTCTTTTTGCTGAAAGGGTTATCATTCTTTCATTGAACTGGAACCGAGTTGTAATGAAGGATACCAGTACTAATTTATTTCTCATGATTGGGGCCTTCTAAATTTATAAACTTCTTTTGCTTCCATTATAAATTATTGCTGCACGGGTAACTGACAAGACTTCATATGCAGGGTTCGGTGCGAAAGGCAAAAGGTACTGCAAGGTCATCCAAGAAAGCAGCAAGGAAGCCTCAAGTTGCAAAGAAAACAAAGAAGAAGAAATGAGATGATCGCCTGCTTAATATATCCTTGTATCTTTGTACCGGATCATTTCAACACTAGTTATTGTTAATTAGGAAATAGGAAAGAGAAAAGAGTGGGAGGGGTAGAGGGTGGTGGCAGTGGCCGCAGGGGCATTCGTCTTTCTTTTCTGTCATTTATTTTCTTCGCCTTTTTTTTTTTTTGAGCAAAGCACTATCCAGCATTTCATTTGTGTTATTGACTTTTACACCAATAACAATTATTAAACAACTCTATATTATTACCTCCAGTTTCTAGTATCCTTCTCATTTTTTGCTTTTGCTTTCAGATAGTGTTATACAAGGTTTATGGTAAGTATGAAATCGCAAAGAAATTATTAGGATGACCTCCGGTTAGAGAGTCTCTGCAATAAATTTTTTGCTCTTTTTTCTTCTGGAGTGTACACAGGTGTTCTTCATCTTTTCAGTTCCATATCCTTTTTTGCTCGAGATCTATCTCCTGGATTCGCATGATGTAAAGCTGGTTGTACAGCCGTATTTTCTTTGAACGAGCTTTTAATTCTCAGGTCAGCCTGTCACCGAGCCCCAGCTTTGTTCGCGACAGCTGAGGCAATCAGATCATTCAGAGCCGCCTAGAAAAAGAGAACGGACAGGAGAAGGAAGCATAGGTGAAATGATACCACGGTCGCAGATGAGGCCATCGCCAGGGGTTCACTTTCATCTCCATGTCCATTTATTGCTTGGCCTGTAGAAAACCCATCTGACCTCTTCATCCTGTGCAGGGATGGAAGTTAAATACAGTACTTGTTTATCATTCAATCTTTTACATAAAGAAACTGAATGCATGCATTCAGAATGAGAGCAAGAATGTTGAGGCAGAGATGAAATGCCAAGGCAGAAGCAAGGAGACATGAACAAGATCATGAAAGATTAGGTATCTGCATATTTAATCACCCAGCTCTATGAAATCGAGTGAAAAAGCATAACGAGGCCATCATATGCTGAACAAAAACTTGAGGACTGTAAAAGCTGAATTAGCATGGGTAAAGTTGTTAGGCAAAAAAAAAAAATAGTGTCAACGATGCAACTGACGAAAGGAGCCGTTATAATAGCGATAACAGAGAAAGGTGCAACATTTACAGAGGGCAGAAAGTTACCCGTTGGCATTGGGGCAGAAGACGATGGTGTAATCGTAGGCCTTGCAAGTGAAGGTGCTGGTTCCATCATCGTACGCATAGCTGTAAGCCCTTGGGCAGGCAGTCTTGAAGATGCTCGAGTAGTAAGAGGGCTTGCAAGTGGTTGGGTTGCCAAACTCCCCACTGCAGCAGTACTCATCCAGCCCAAAGGCTTCGCAAGCACTCTTGCAGGCCACCACTCCACCATCCCCGTCTACTTGAAGCTCTTTCGGGCAAGCTGAAATAATTAATTATCCAATTTATATTTTTATTTAAGTTTGGATCTCGAGCTCATGTAACTCGATTTTTTTTCTTTTCAAAAAATGAAATCTAATAAAGAGAAATAATTAATTACCGCTGTTGAGATCCGCTACGCATCCGGTAATGTTACACCTCCCGCGAGGCACCCGGGGCGCGGCGGCGATGGGTAGGTTGTAGCCGTCGACGAGGCTGACGTCGTAGAAGTCCCGGTCTTTGCTCTTACCGAGGGTGATCTCAAAGAGCGTGGCGGGAGGGAGGGCCCCGGCCCCGCCGCACTCCATGCGGCCCCCACAGTCACCTGTCTGGCACGTGCCCGCCCCCTCCGCGTCGAACTCGCACCCGGTCCGCGCCCAGAACCGGCCCGACCACCCGGGCGGGGCCGCTATCCGCTCGCTCCGGCCCGGTTCGAGCCGGAAGCCGGTCGTCGGCAGCTGCGGCGTCCCCGCCCCGGCCAGCGTCCCGGGCCAGATCGCATGCGGACAGTTGTTATATATGGTGAAGGTGCAGCACATAGAGAGGTGGAATGAAAGGAGCAGCACCAAAACAGAGGCAAAGAGCTGCCTTGATGGCCCCATGGATTTTCGGAACCGGAACTGGTTGGTGGTTTCAATTGGGGTGGCGGGGGATGGTCGGGGAGAGTGAGGGAAGGAGGCATTGGGAGGGGGGTGGAGTAACTTTTAAATGCCGCTGGGATTGGAGCCTTGGGAGGGGGGTGGGGGAGTTTGAAGAGAGGAGGTTGGGAGGGGAAGAAGGTGGGGTTGAAGGCTTTCGGAGGTTGCTTTGGAAGGCCCTCACGCACATGGTGAGGAGGTTGGGTTTAGTATTTTTCCAGTTTTGGGTGGCCTCACTGGGAAGCAATGCCTTGTGTCTCATTGCAAGGAATAATGGAAGTTGGACAATGTTTTTATTTTTGTTTCAGTTGCTATTCTCTAATGCAATAATATATGCATCTATACATATATATTGTATTTTGTCGGGTTGGATGCACCACGTTGCACCCCATCTAGCCAAATTGGCGGTGGTTCTGCGAGCAGGATTCAATTTAGATAAGTTTACATCGACCATAAGTAATTCGGATATAAATAGTTGACGAGAACTGGTAGACTTATTTTTTTTGGATTTTTTGCATGAATACCTTTCTAAATATCGAATTTTGCATGCATATCCTTCTCAAATTGATATTTGCATGTACATCCTCGTAAAACACTTGTTTTGCCATTCTACCCCTTTTTTTTTAATTTTTGTTTTTGCATATGTACCCATACTATTTGACGATGCTAAAAAATTAACGGTTTCAAATAAAATGATTAAAATATTCTTAATGAGTAGACATGCAAATAGATCGCGATCCTGATAGCAAAAAAAGAAAACAGAAACAATAGCATAATTTTAAATTTTATTTTATTTTTAATTAATATAAATACGATTTTTTTAACACCGTTAGAACAACCGTTATATTGCGGGCATTTGTACAATAACAGAGTTTTACGAGGGTATACATGCAAATATCAATTTTGGAAGGATATTCATGCAAAATTTGATATTTAAAAAAGTATCTATGCAAAAAATTCTATTTTTTTTAGGCCACGTCTAAACTTGATCTAGTTAAAGAAGTAAATATCATATATTTGGTATTAGGCACACCAAAGCCGAAACCATCCTTCAGGCAGTGTCCATAAAAAGGTACTAATCATACACCACGACCAATTTGCACTGATGGCAGTATTTACCGTTTGGGATGGGCCGGGACCCAGAAGGTCTATTTGTAGCCTTTACGAAAAGTTAACGAGCAGGCTCACTTTAATCCACTTTGATTTGGAGGGAACGTATCAAGTTCTTATCCTACAAAGTTACAGAGTAAATCGATAGTTTTCGATGGCGCCCTTTAATATGCGAACAAGGGGGATTTTATTCTCGTGATCTGATCAGATAAAGCATCTCTTCTCATTGGACGATTAGCGGAAAAGATTGGTATCGACTGTGTGCTGCTCTTGCAAAGAAACGGCAACATATCCAATACGATGTATAAAGAAGGGAAGTCTACTTTTGCGTGGTTAGGTTATGAAGAAAGGTATGGTTTATATGAATCAATCAGAAAACTCCAAGGGGGAGCCATAAACAGAATAAGATGGTTGCTTTATATTGGAAAGCGAGGAAGGGACTTACAGCCTTCAAGCTTCCGTCTCTTCTGTTATGTTCATTCCAAACATATAAAAAAAAACAGATGTGCAATTTTATTTGAGTCATTAAAAATACAAAATCACAAATCAATGGTTCAAATCTGGATTCGTGGGAACTTATTAAATAACATTAGAAAACGTTTTTTTTAAAGAAAAAAAAGAAAAGAAAAATATGACACCAATTCATACACCCAAAACTAGATGATAAGAGCAGGCAGCTTACTTTTAAAAACAGCAGCTGTTTTGGTGCCCTTCGAAGGCTCTGCTTGTCGCCTGCTTCGCTTTTTTCCAGCGTCAGCGCCTTCTTGTTCGCGTGGAGAGTTTGTGGGACTCAGGTAACGAGCGCTCATCGGATCTATGGGGCGGGTGTCACGTGGCCCGCCTTTGCGGGAAATCGCAAGCAAATGTGGGGGAGGAAGAAGCCCCGCTCGAAAAAGGATACGTTGGAAGGGCTCTGAAGGCTGTGACCCAACCGATAGCCAGAACCTGCACCAGCAGCAGAAAATGGGTGTGAAGAATAAAAGTATTCCGAGAACAGATCCAGCAAACTCTTTCAAGCAACGCATATTGTACCAGGATATGTCATAATTATACGCAGGACAGATGGATTCTTCTAAATGCTGTATATCACTATGCCTTAATGGTCCAGGAAAATTTAGATTAGCACTTGCTTCCAATCACTAAATTTTAATCCAGTTTCAGATAGGGCAAACATAAGAACAAGCCACCTCCTATCAATATCGAAACCAGAAGACCC
Source organism: Phoenix dactylifera (assembly GCF_009389715.1). NCBI lineage: Eukaryota > Viridiplantae > Streptophyta > Magnoliopsida > Arecales > Arecaceae > Phoenix > Phoenix dactylifera. Next base: position 780,749 of record NC_052398.1, on the reverse strand, counting down.
TCTTATTTCATCATTAGCTCTTCTTCGAAGCTAAATAACCTACAATGGAAAGGTTTTCAGCTTAAAATTATGATATTTTCGTATTGCAGCTCGTAGCAAGGAACTAGAGGAAGGCTTACATATGAGAAGATCTCATTTCCTGCATAAGATTTCATTACGAATGAGAGTAAAACTTGAGAGTGTCCAAGTCGCATGCTACTTTCAAACAAACACATTCTCCTGGTCCAAGCAGTAAAATAACGCATTTTCTTCTGGCAGCACCACTCAGGGTGTACTTGTGCATCCAACTAATCTCAGAATCCCAATAAATAAAGGTCAACTATATATGGCAAATAACCAAGGAAACTTTTTCCATTGGAGAAACAATGAGCACATTCTCAATCTGACATGTAAGCTCGGATCTAATCTTAAGCATTTCTCAGATAAGAAATAAAGTTTTTAAAAATATTGTCAAATTGGCTGCAAATGTAAATTACCCCCTTACCACACAGATATTGTGCCCAGAACCCCCCTCCAACTTCCATGAGAGTAAATAGGACATAAAGGAGTTGAGGTAAGGGCACGAACTTGTGCAAGGAACCTAATGCAAGGAAAACGAAAACATAGTTGCTAATCTACAAATCAGGAGGTCCCATATTCCCCAACGGGCTGACAATCAAGCTAATTCTAAATCTACCACCAAATAGATGGAGAAAGCCATATGCAGATAAACTTATCCAACTTTGGTTTATGACAGCAAACAACCATCTCAAGAAACAAGAAATAATATATGACCAGCAAAGTTACCCCGCGGCTACTAAGAAGTAGGGGAAGAAAATCAGAACTTTTAAAGAACATGTAGAGCAACAAAAAGAAAAACTGAGGAAATGTCTTGCCCATTTTTATCTAATCCCACACATATGGGTGCAACATGATTGTCTTGGACAACATACACTGGGCCTTCTTACAGGTGCCTTAATCAAAACCACATCTATCTGGATTTTCTTATGGTAAAACATTGAGAACAATGCAAAATCACATGCTCATAGGCCTCATTTCCAGCTCAGGTTAGGATAATCTTAAAAACAGCTTATTCAAATTTTCATTTTTCACTTTTCCTTTTTCCTACATAAACTTATATATGAATGCTGGACTCAGTGTTGGTGTATATATGATCAAGCCAGTTCCTGATAGTCAGTTGCTAATAGACAGCAACCATGTTTCCATTGCTCTCTCTGCAAATTCAGAGATGAAAGTATGAACTTAAGCCATTGAGATAGCGGCAAAGGTGTGGTAATCAGCATCATGTGCATGTTTGTGTCGAATTTATGCATACAATACAGTGGTAAACAGGCACGACAAATACATCATGATACCTGGCTATAACATGGCATCAGAGCAGTGAAGATATGGAGTAGGAAAACTCAATCCTACTCTTCGATGGAAGTTCTCATTCTCTTCATAATTACTACACATAACAACTCAAGATATGAAAGAGATAAAGATTCATATGTCGAAGAAAATGAACCAAAGTCTAAATAAGCGAACTGCTAGTTCGAAGGGGGGGAAATCCTGAAGAACACAGTAACTAGGCTAAATAAAGAACAACTTACTTCACTCTTGTCAAAATTCAGGCCCACTTTCTTACCACCATCCTGCCCTGAAGTTAAAAAAATTTTAAAAAGAAAAAAAATCCAAACTTTAACTAGCATTATGCATCACAGAAAGTGCAGACAAATAAATCTGTGAAAAGAGAAATCTGTGCATAGCAAGAGAATGTTTTTACACAAAAAAAAAAAAAAGATGAGATATTTAGGGATCGGGAAAATCGTAATTAGGCAATGGCATGACGAAAGATTGGATTTTTTTCTGGAAGAGAACAAGTTACCCGGCAACGGATTGTAATAGCCCAGGACCTCGAGATGCTTCCCCTCTCTGGGGGACCAGCTATCGGCAGCCATGACTCGATAGAAGGGCTTGTTCCGGCACCCAAACTCGACAACAGAATCCTGACAACCACCTTCTTCCCCCTCTTTTCTTGATACCCCTCCCTGATTAACACTTCGCTTTTCCTACAAACCCTCGCCGACTAAAACCCTAGAGTAACCAACTCTCTCAAAACCCTCAAATTCAAAAGACTTGGAAAAGGCATGACATCAGGGAGAACCGAAGGAATCTATCCGGGATGGATTCGAGAGCCTAACACGCGATATCAACTCGATATATCATACATATCTAACATAAATACGTCCAATAAAACCAGAAACTAAAATATCAGGCAGCACGGGACAACTGATAAGTCAGTTTAAAGCACCCGTGCTCTACCATAAAAGAGGCAATTCAATCCAAGCATTGTTGGCTTCATGATAGATATACCTGACCATCTAGAAGATACACTCCCTCAAGCTCCTCCAGATATCAAGCAGAAATGGATGAATAGTATCAAAACTTGTTGACCTTCGATCTGGCCTATCTCCATTGCTGGGTCGCCCTCAATGGCAATGTGGTCAGCCCTTAAAACTCGCTTCCAATAGGTAATACCTACCCAGCCCGCCCTCAGCTTCACTCTTGAAACTGAAACATCAAAGATCGGCGTCCTGCCTGTTGCGATCAACCTAGAATCCGGATTCCGGATCATAAATCCAACTCCACCTCTGTTGCCAGTGCTCATCATACTACTATCAAAGTTAACTTTAAAGAAGCTCGGGGATGGAGCTTCCAGGTAAAATCAAACCAATTGGGTCGCTATAGGAAAAGAAAAGGAGTCTTAGATGTCTCACGCTATCTCAACTTCACCTTTGCGACTTCACCTGAAGTCAAACTTTAGCCCTCTTTAGAATTGACAACATTATATTTTACTCCACATGATTTACTACAAATGCAAAAGCTGGACTTGAGAGGGCTAAGCCAAAAAGTTGGACTAACTCTGCACCAGGAAACAAAATCTCTGTTATTTTTGGCATTGAGACCAACTTTTATTTGATTCTTTGCCCTATCTCTGCTAGATTATTTGCTGATATTACCCTTCATGACTTGGATGAATCCGAGACATTTAAATTTTATCTTAATGCTAGCAACTATTTTGCCAATATTTCCCTTTATATGCATGTCTCCGACACAAAATACAAATTTGCATTAACTACGTGATTGATTTTAAAAATTAGCTTTTATGTGACCTTTGTCCATATGAGTTTACTACGGAACTAAATTTCTTATTAACTCAAGTACTCCATTTAAGTTGACATCAGTCCCCCGCAAAAAATCAAAAAATTTTATTTCATGTGAATTGAGCATTAGCCTGAGTGATGTTATGGAATTTTGTATTTGTTACTATTAGTTCGCCACTACTAGCCTTTATATCAATTCGTGGATGAGTCTACTGCACATCTTACACTTTCTGTTTATTGTGTCAGTTGTAGACTCGAAGTTACAAGTTTCATGACAATTGCTGAGCCAAACCTAATATTTCCCCCTAAGTAAAGATTCCAAGCCACTAGACATACACATATCCATCAAAAGGTCTATAATTAACAACAGACATTATCATGGCTTTTGCAATGATTTTAGAGAGCTCATTTTTATTTTTATACATTAATAATAGCAATTCAACAAGAGCCTACATCTAGCTTTGAATTTATTTAATAAATAACTGCTTCTTTTGAATTAATAGATACCTGTTTATGCCTATTTGTATTTTAAGTATGATGATAATATGATTTAGAAATCGTTTTAGCTTCTACATTTAGTTTTGTATTAATATACGAAATCCAAGGTCATCAAACTGCATGAACCTAATTATTCAATTTTCTTGATTGTTAATAAAATTACTACAACAAACCCACTATCAGAGGCGCAATTCAACTATATAACTTCATCTGAGAGTAGATGATGGCTCAAATTCTACAATGTAATGGCATGGATGGCGCATTTCAAGGGGCATAAGCACATGATGCCCAACTCATGCGAGGATTTGATCTTCTGGACCTAAATATGTGGCACTATGGATAAGTACTGTTTATCAAAGGAGTCTTAGAGATACTGCCAAATGTCATCTGTGATAGAAGAAATTTAAAAGTATATCGATATTGTATATCGATCCATCTATACGATATGAATGCCTGAATTTGCCATACCAGAATAGAGTATCAAAAGTGCTTCGTGATTTCCGGTTAGACGAGTAAATCTATGAACCCACTAAAATACATGAAATGTCCCTCGTTGATGCCCCATAGGTTTTGGTTGTAGAGATTTTTTTAATTAAAAAAAAACAATTTGGTTATAGAGTTTTTATTTCTTGCTGTCGTATATCATAATGATATCCTTGATAATGATATGATAATTTTAGCATTTCCTAATAGTTAAAAAGATATCGTGGCTCCTAAACAGTCATCCTTTAATTTTATGCTTATTAATTTTATTTCTTATGTTTTTGCTCAAAATATCAATCAATATGAAAAAGGTCCAACAACGAGTGCCCTAAACAATAGTGGCAGTTCGTCCCTCGACTAATCTTGTATGAAATAACACTAAAAATTAGCATAAGAATCTTCAAATTCATAATCTTTTCAAATTAACAAAATACCGACCGATAAACTATCTTTTACGAGCAAAATACCAACTGCTGAACCAAGACTTATCCAGTAAATCTTAACCACTTTTTTCAAGCATGACTCTTCAGTGGTAATGTTAATACTTGTTGCAGCCTTAATTCTACCATTGTGAGATCTAAATCTCTAACACATGATCTATATTAAGATGGCTCATGCATGCATAGCTTTTGCAGCATATTATGCAGTCACCATGGCTTGATCCTCAAGTGAATGATTGTGCATGTAATCCAACCTTGGGACTAATTTAATATTTAATGATTGTAATCATATACCTAATGGGCTTATAAAACGTTCTGGTCCAATAAAAGACCCCTCCGGTCCAAGTAGATTTGGTAGGATTTATTGGCTCATAGCATAAGATTCCGAGACAATGCCGTAAGACTATGTCATTTAACTATGAACCCTCGCACCTACGACAGACCAAGCGAGCCGACGTGGAGCATCCGAGAACGACGGATGGTGAAGGCTGGAAGAGGCGGCCGTCGAGCTAGAACATGTCGGTCCGCAGGTTTTTTCTTTTTGGTATCATTTAGCTCAAATAAAGAGGAGGCAGGCAAGAGGCCTACATGATTTCTTAAGGCCGCCAGACTATATATTTTTTAATAGTGTGGTGACAAAAGATTTGGAAGATTATATTCCAATAGATGGTGCGGTTGAGGTGTTATTTTGAATGTATGGTTCATGTTGCGATCTGGAAGCCTAGATCATTTTATTATTATATTGTATTGTATTATTTTGAAGGTATGATTATGTTGTGATATTCATGTTGCAAGCACGACAAAATTGATTGTTTTTTAATCTAAAGGAAGGTTAGGAGGGTAACACTTAGATGGTACCAAATATTCTTTTTAGGTGGGAATTTGTTGAGATGTTCAGGCATGAAACACGCACATTAGCCGACAAAACCAATGATTGGTTTGGGTCGCCCGGGTATTATATGATCCAGGAGAAGAGTCGACGACATCAAGATAAGGGCCAAGCAAAAGGATGCAAGATTTTCAGCAAAAAAAAAAAAAAAAAAAAAAGGCGTCACCCCTTTTTTACCAAAAAAAAAAAGGCGTCACCCCTTCAATCCCTGCGAAACACCTCAATGATGCTGACGACGCATGCAGGTCATTGGCTTGGCTGCTGCGAGAGCATGTATATTTTATTTTATTTGGTGGGGGATGACGAGATTACGTGTCAATGGAGGCATTAAAATATAAATTATACTATTGATAAATCTTTTAGAACCTTTCATCCGTATAGAAAAAATTCTCTCACAAAATATATTCTTTAAAAAATTAGCATATTAAATAGTGGCTTATACTTGATTAAATATTTATTTTTTAAAAAAAATATATATAAATTATTTGTTATGAAACATTTCAACTCATCTATCTAAAAACTTAAAGCAACCTTATTTCCATAAAAAAAACACTATTTTTAATTTTAAAAAAACTTCGAATAAATATAAAATATTTTTTTATTTTTTATTGATCATTTTTTTTTATTACGAGTCAGATAAGGGGATTGCCTATTGCTATCATATTGAAGGAACCTTTTGCATCAATGATTGAAGGCTATCAATCACTCAACGCCCCATATGCCTATATGACAGCTCCTTCGTGAGCCACTCAATGACGAGTTTGTCGCAGGTATCAATCCACCCTTATACCGCCTCTCTTTTTTCCCGGTGGTGTAATCGCACGCGTGCTTCATGGTTGTACAGCTGGCATATTTTATGGCCCCATTTAATTGAAAGGTGGGTCCCAAACTTATAGCGATGTTCGCAATCCAGGGGCGAATTAATCTATGCCCTTCATCTACACATGCATACATGTTCATCATAGGTGGCATGGGTGTAAGCAAGTTCGGTGATTTTTGTAAGACAATAAGCAAGTCCGATGTTAAATATTGTGATTTTTAGTTGATCTATTGAGTATTGACCCAATATAATAAATGGGTTTCGAGGTTTAGGTGCTTTCGCTAATCATTTAATGACACGTGTCCGTACCGCTACGTGTAAACAGCCGTACGATGTTGTCTTAATCTAATCGATGTGGGCCCACAACAAGTCTCTGGCCCCGCCACGGAGCTCTGCCGCGCTCGGTTTTCTTTGAAGGAACTGTACAAGACCCTTTTCAGCAAATCGCTACTTGCCACGTCTCCAATAACCTGAATACGGACCGGCACCATCGGTGCTTGCGTGCCGGAAATTGATTGGTGTAAAGGCTTTGTCCTGTTTGAGAGGCGGAAAAGTAGACCGGTCGGTGCTTTGGTTAGATCTTGTTGTATTAAATTCTAGAGCAATGTTACATCAAATGGCTCGATCAGCTAACGCCATTGTCATTGGATGCTAGCTATTATTGTACTTCTATTATTGTCAAATTATCTTTATAAGCGTCCTCCTCTTTTGCCACTACTTAGAGAGAGAGAGAGAGAGAGAGAGGGGTGCCTAAAATATTATTTTTTTAGATATATACATAAACTTATGTCTATATGTATACGTATACATAAATCATATATATACATAAATATACGCATTTTGGTTAATCGCACTGCTCGTAAGATTCAGAGATCTTATATTTTCCTTCTTTCTTTTTTTTTATAGGGCAAACTTCGAATTTTTAAAAGCAAGTCTAAAAAAAAAGCAAAACCATAAACTTCAACAATAAGCAGCAGTGAATCGAGATGAAAGTTCCTCCTCCAAATCTATATATAAAAAGTCTATTTTTTGAGCTTCAATTAGCTAGCTAATCTATTGTTCAGTTCCCTTCTTGAAAAAAGAAACATACAGGAGAGCTTGAATTTTTTAAAAAAATAAGATAACTAAAGCCATAAACTAAATTGAGATGGAAATTCGTCCTTCAAAGCCATAAGGAGTTTATTTTTCAAACTTCAAATTGGCCAACTAATCTATTGCTTGCTCCCCTTCTCAAAAACAAAAAGGGGAGGCTTTAAAAGTTAGTAGAGCTCATTTCATCTGCCAAATATCACAAATAAGAGGATCATGTGCTTTTGAGGTGGTTGTGCTGCCATAAATCCACATTATGGTAGTCAATCAATCCCCTTCCAACCAAAATTGAGAAGTATTGAATTAAAAAGTAGAGACGCATTACCATTTGATCTCTTATCAGAGTTCCAGCACCAGCTGTAGAATCTCTAACCTATTCGAGACGCGAAGGGAAGGTGTAGTAAAGAGACCATAAAGAGGGCGTCAAGATAATGTGCCAAAATAACTACTCTAGTGCCTTGTTATAGTATTGAAAAAAATCATTACTCGAGACCTGAGAGAAACTCATTGACATTATGCTCAGTCATCATCAAAAGTTGTTGTACAAATAAATGTTTGTTTTGTAAGAGTCTCTCATTGCAGCACTACATGGAATTGCATTATTAATCGAGGATAATTAGACAACATATTCTCGAAGAATTCTAGCCAAACACAAAAGAAAACACAGTCCAAGACCACTGATGAAGAATGGTGCGAAAAGTTGCTATTGTGTGTCCAAATAGAATCATCTATGTAGCTGTGTCTAACACTGCCCTTGAACAGTGGGGCTTTTTGTTTTTTGTTTTTCTTGTTGATGATACAGTGGTTTGCCTTTTCCTCCTCTATATTTATTCTTGACCATTTCAGGTTCTAGCCTGTGTTTGGCTTTGATGTTCGAGGAGAGAATATGCTTCGGATCCGTGCAGTATTCCTATGTAGTTAGAACAAGCACGCCAATGATGCTCCGAGTAGATGCTCCGAATATTAGGTGGAGAGCCGAACCAAGCTTATTATACCCAACCACTATCCTTTGTCTTTTTTTTTGATGTGACAACCAATATCCTTGTCACTGTGAGGCCACTGAACTTTCCAAAACACTCACCCTCGCTCCCTCAACTAAAATTCAAAAACCCTTAGGGCTCGTTTGGTTCGCAGGGAGCATTTTCCTTCCTAGGAATATGATTCTTGGAAAACAAATTTCTAGGAAGAGGATGCCTAAGAAAGTATTTTTGGCATGTTTGGTTGACCATGGGAAAGTGACAAATTTCCAAGGTGCTTATGTTTGGTTGGCCATCCACCTTCCTAGGAAAGTTATATATAATTCCTATTATGCCCTTAATAAAAATTAGATTTTTAATGCCTCTTTAATGCTTCTTTAATGCTGAATGGACTTTTTGGGAAAAAGTAAAAATAGAGTGATTCCCGCCTCATGGGAAAGTAACTTTCCCATGTTTCTCATGGGAAAGACTTTTCCATGAAATGTGGGAATCACATTCCCATGGGAATATAACTTTCCCTTCTCTCTCCTTTGAAAACTCCAACCAAACAAGAGGCATCTCATTACTTTCCCGTTGACCACACTTTTCCCCCTTCTTTTCCCGCGAACCAAACGAGCCCTTAGTCTTTTTCGCAATTCGGTCCCCGCCAAGACTTGGTCATGCTTCAGAATCCAACCCACCATAGTAGTAGTTAGGCGTGGCGTGGACCCGGAGTTATTTCAGCGGTTCAGGTTATATCTTTTGCGCAAAAGTATGATTGATCTCCCCAACGTCTACCACCGAATCACATCTTATACACATCGCAAAGCACTTTAACCTTTTCTTCTTTTCTCTATCTGCACAGATCTCAAAATAATGTTCTGTGATCTAATGGTTGATGCGGTGGAAGGAGATAAATCATTCTTTGGGACAAAACATATAACCCAAACCCTAGATCAGCATTTTGGGTAGGACTTATTTAGTTGGAGCACAGTCCGTAATTGAGAGACCATTAACCATTCTGAATTGTGCTGGCCCGGCTCTCATGGAACCCAGTCGACAAGAACCACACCTCACCATCAAACCTAGCTCGACCAAAAATCGGGCTAACTCGACTCGTTCTGGCCAACAATTAATAGAGCCAGGACTCTGCGGGAAGTGGGTCACGCCTCCTAGGAACCTACAAAGTAGATTGACTTGAAGTGGGTCAGTTTTTTTATTATCTCCATGTTCTCTCCTATTCCCGTTTGGTTCCCCAAGAGGGATGGTAGCGGAAACAGGAAGAAAAGAAACCAAGGAAACCACTCAACTTTCACTCCCTTCTTATCCCTCCGTAATAACGAGCAGGAGACCATACTCAAGAGAGTGCACGTTCTCAAGCATAAAAGATTGTGCGTTTAAAGATGCTCTCGTTTCGTTTTGGCTTGTTCTATGATATCAGACATTAGCAAGACAGCTCATCCTCCCCTGGGCCCCGAACTGCCTTTAGACTGACGTTATAGTAGCTCTTCATTTTCCCCCTCACATTGAATTCCTTCTCCCCCTCGATGCCCACTCTCTCTCTCAGTTCCACGCCTCCACCCACCGAAGAACCAAAAAAACAAAAAAAAAAAAGAGAGATCTAAAAAGCGAGAGGTTTCTTTTCTCACCCCCTCCTCCTAGGCTCCTACTCTCCAAACCCTTGCTCTTTTGCTCCAAAATTCCCAATTTTCTTCCCAAAGTACGCCGCAAGATTTTGATCTCTTTCCCGAGGCTTCACCTTTTCTCCTTCCCCAGTTTCTTCCCACCACAGATGGCGTCCTCTGTTTCCACTCTCAACTTCTCGATCTCTTCATCTTCTCCCTTCCCTCATAAAATTACCAGGTTTTCGTCTCGAAGGTGCCTCTTTTATTAGCTTATACATGCCCTCTTCCTTCTCGTCTCTCCTTTTCCAGTGAGGAATCGTCATATAGGGCATCTAGATCTCGGCGGGGAATCAATCGAAGGAAGGAGCGAACTCCATGTCCCCAGCTCCAATCGATGCTCAATTGCCGGAGCCCCCGCTCCCACCGCGGAAGAGATTCTCGGATCTCAGGAGTGTCAGATGGCGTATCGATCTCGGGATACTGCCGAGCTCGCCCTCGGCTTCGATCGAAGATCTCCGACGCATCACGGCAGATTCTCGGAGGAGGTGAGATTGGACCCTTAAACCTCGTCTGTAAGATTTTCGACGTTTCGGTTTTTTGTGGTGAAATCCCTTTTTCCCGTTCCGTGGAGGATTGCTATGCTTTTTATGTGTGGCTACTGATTTTTCCTGTATCTTTAATCAGGTTTGATGCTCTGAAGCAAATAAAAATAAGCTTTGTGATGAGATTTTTTTTTTTCTTTTGGCATTTTTTATATTGTGCTTCTTTTTTTTTTCTTTCTTGAGATTTTGATTTTTGGAACTGTGTCAGGAGACTTCTGTTTGGATTGTTAATCTATTTTACGGAAAAATTCTGACTGTTATCTGAGGAGGGGAATGGCATACCAAATGTTTAGTTTTTATTATCATCTATGATACGCCTTTCTGTTTTCCTTGTCGTATTGGGGCTGTGAAAGACTCTTTTTTTTTTAAATTAGGAGATCTGCTACGGGCTATGCCTTCTAGGTTATACAACAAAGTATTATTTTTGTGTATCCATAGGGATTTGAGATTGTGATTACCGGTTTTGCATTCACATCTTAACCTTTTCAATGTGCCTGGTCTCTTGTGAGATGCAGATGCTTTTTTCCCCTCCACTTTACCTGCTATCTTTGATGCTGTTGATATCTCCAATTTCCTAGGTTAATTTAATGATTTTCACTGTTGCTTGCACTTGGTGCTTCAGTTTAGCAAGGATGGTGGTAAGAGAATTGGAACTTGAGCAGTACTCTTTCTGGTGTACCAAAACTTTTTTTTTATCTAGGATAGATTTTACTGCTTTCAGCAAAATTCGCTTTACATGCCTATAATCTAATCCGCAATGTTTAGCTTAATGACTTTTATTTTGTTTCGAGCAACTCTTGCCTGAGAGTTTAGGATTTATTACTATGGTCTTTTTCCAAATGGAATATTACAAACCCACCCTGGCAGTAATTTCCTTTGATCTTTATAATTGAATGCACAAACTACATTGAAGGTGTATTTGTTGTTCCTCATTGTTTGCTTTGCGGCACCGAATTAATCCTCTATTGATATGTTCTTTCTTTTTATGATCTATTGTGTACCAAAAAAAAAAAAAACCAGTTCTTTTGACTTTGCTGGATCTGCCTGATATGTATCTTATCTAATTTTCTTCCTTCACAGATATGCCAGCCTGAGGCGTCGCCTTCTAATAGATCCTCATCTCCCTAGAGAAGGAAGCAGATCTCCTGATCTTGCCATGGACAATCCTTTATCACAAAATCCAGGTACATTTATACTCTGGTTCGTGTTGCTGAAAATTTACTCCTAGACACAGATGATGCTGAATTTACTTAAGAGACTCGGCATAAACTATCTTTCCTTGGTTTTTACCCATTTTCTCTATTATCATTTGAATTAAAAAAGCTTATGGTTTATTCTGGCTCAAGCCTTTCTGGAAAAAATATTATTTTTTTTACCTTTTCACACATTTCCACATTTGTTACATATGCCTTCGAAAAGTTTGGAATGCTATTTGGGTTATCATTATTTTTCATGATGCCTATTTTTTTATGTTAAAAAAATCCCATGCTGTATTCACCATTTAAGCTCTGAAATACAGTCAAGTGCTGTTCTATAGATTTTTTTTTTTTTATTTCTATGCCATTATATCCATAACTTCAATGCTCATTAATTTTAATCACTTACATTAATTTAGCATGGATTACCATACTGTTGATGTGCTTGAAAATCTTTACTTTGTAATCATGAGAAGCTTTTCTAGATATGATGCATGCTGTTTACTCTAAAAAAGGGTTGTGGTAATACTTATGAAATTCCATAATAATGATTTTGTGTTATATATTCCAAAATAGTGCATTCATTGAACGCTTAAGATCTCATGATTGCACAATTGATCACCTGTTAATTCTGTTTTCTCAAAATTGTTGTGTTGATCTTATTGCACAAAATCATTGCAGACAGCACATGGGGCCGCTTCTTCCGAAATGCTGAATTGGAGAGAATGGCCGACCAAGATCTGTCACGGTTGTATCCAGAAGATGGTAGCTACTTTCAAACCTCTACATGCCAGTCTATGTTAAGAAGAATACTGCTATTGTGGTGTCTTCGTCATCCAGAGTACGGATATCGCCAAGGCAAGTTGACCTATCTGTGCTTTTCTTGCATAGGCATATCTAAAACAAGATCAGGAAGTGGAGGGTTAATCTTTGAATCATTCTTGATTCTTCAACTATTAGTTGTGAACCTACATATTATTTTAAACATGATGTAGTATTTTGGGCTGAATTAATGTTTATGAAAATGGTAGGTAACTTATTTTGTGTTTTTCTTTTTCTAAAGCTTTATTTTAGGATAAAATACCTCCGATAAAGGTTTATATAGCTGTCGATTTTGCATTGTATCTGAATCATTGCTATTCGAGATCTGGGTGTCATTTCATGACCTCCAGTTCAGAGTAGACACCAAATTTAAAACATAGTGAAGAAGCAAAAGTTATTAATAGGATGTATGACCTTTTCAAATTTGACCTTTCAATCTGTATGCTGAATGACAGAGACCTCTATTGTTTTTCCTTGCAGGAATGCATGAACTACTGGCTCCTCTGGTATATGTACTTCATGTTGATCTGGACCATTTGTCTCGAGTGCAAAAACTCCATGAAAACTGTTTTAAGGATGAATTCGATGGCATATCTTTCCCAGAAAGTGACCTTGTCTCCAATTATAGATTTACAAATACCACAAACTGGGACACGGTAAATGATAAAGACACTGTTTTTCAAGAAAGCACACCAGAAATTAGCTGCCTGGATGACCTTGATCCCGACACAAGGGACAAGTTTTTATTAAGTGATGCTTATGGTCCAGAAGGCGAGCTGGGTGTTGTGTTATCCGAGAGATTTATGGAACATGATGCCTATTGTTTGTTTGATGGCTTGATGAGTGGGGCCTGTGGTATGGTTGCCATGGCAGACTTTTTCTCTCCCTCTCCTGCGATTGGAGCTAGCACAGGCTTACCTCCTGTTATTGAAGCCTCATCTGCATTGTATCATTTGCTTTCCATTGTGGATTCATCTCTTCACAGTCATCTTGTTGAGATTGGTGTGGAACCTCAATACTTTGCACTCCGATGGCTGCGTGTTCTGTTTGGACGTGAATTTTCCCTTGGTGATCTCTTAGTAATTTGGGATGAACTATTTTCTTCTCCTAATAGAGCAAGCATGGATAGTGATGCTGAATATAGTTTTGAGGTCTTATGCTCTCCTCGAGGGGCATTTATTGTAGCACTGGCTGTATCATTGCTTCTTCAGCTACGATCTTCACTCTTAGCCACTGAAACTGCTACTTCTTGTCTTCAGAGGTTATTAAACTTTCCTAAGAATGTCGACATGAAGAAGCTGATAGAAAAGGCAAAGTCATTGCAAGTTCTTGCGCTTCATTCAAACATCTCATCTTCATCACAGAGAAGTTCTAACAGGAATAAGCTGATGATTAGTAGAGGTTATAGTCTTCCGACTGGTTCGGCTTCTCCCAAGACTCCACTCCACCCATTACCAGATGGCTATTGGGAAGAGAAATGGAGAGTGTTGCATAAGGCCGAACCTGTTCTCAAGGGGAGTGATAGTGACTCAGTTTTGGGTGGAACAATGAAGAAATCTTTGGTTGAGAGGCTTGGTTTAGCTAGGACAGAATCAGATCCTTCTCCAACAAAGCCTAGGAGTGGGAAGAAGGATTATCAGTCTTCTGTTAGGCATAGGCTCTTGGATGATTTGTCTCGAGAAATGAATTCGGAGGCAGATCGTGATAAGTTGGAGTGTGAAGAGATTCCTGGTAGTTCAAATAACAAGGAGTCTCTTACTGTGGGGGTAGATGCGGGTAAGGATTTTCCTGTTGAACGGGCTGATCAAAATATTTTAGGAAGGACCTCAGATTGTATGACTGAAGAGGCATGTTTGAGTGGAGAGAATTCAGTCTTTTCCACAGCTACCAGTTCTCATAGCATGGACAATGATCATGACAATGACTCAGAAAAAAGTAGTGTTACCTCAAATTCATTTGTCAGTGATAATGATGATGAAACAATTCATGGAGAGGATTGCCAGAGTTGCAGTGATTATAATCAACCAGTTCGGGACTCTGAAACCACTTCTCCTACCACCATTAAGCCTGAAACAGATGTATCCTTGAAACAGGTACCAGTTTCAAAGGAACGAAAACCGCTCTCTGGTAAATTTCAGTGGTTTTGGAAGTTCAGTAGAGGTTCTAGTGAAGGGAATGTTGAAAGGGGAGGAACTGAGGATTCACAAAGATCCCCTGGTGCTGGAAATATAAATAAGGATATTTCTGGCGCTTCAGTTTTTGATGGGTGCTATAATTCTTGTGAAATTAGTAGGAAGATGGATCTGGGAGACAATAAAATGATGGACACTTTGAAAAATCTTGGGCAATCCATGCTCGAGAATATTCAGGTAGTGCATGTGTAATTAGTCTTGTAGTAATTTGCTTTTTCCCTGCACTTCTATCTACACTTTTATGTATCTGAGTTTTGCTTCTAGTACTTAATGTATTTTTCCAAAAATTGACTGTATAAGCTTGCAATTTATTGGTGCTGATATATGGTCAGAGTCTTGTTTTTGTGAAAATAGCATAGTACAAATTCTGACTGCCAATATCATCTCTCTCCATCAGATTATGTAGAACTTTGACTCAGCATTCACAGTTTCTAAATTTGAAAGACATCTGTTTTTTTTTTTTCCGCTAAACATATTGTTAAACTTTTTGTGTGTGCTGGGGGGTGGGGGCGTGAGATAATGATAATTGACCAATAACATGACTGCAATGTGCATGCATCTCAACAATGGCAGTTTTAGGAATCGCCCTTGATTCTGTTGTCCTCAGCAAGCATGATGAATTGCTTTGCTCTCCTCTTAGTCTGTACGTAGCATTCTTCCAAAGTATCGGATGTATGTTGAATGTTGATTGAGATCCTGCTTATTGAATTTATTATAATCATGATCATTGGGTTGTTCAGGTGATCGAATCAGTCTTCCAGCAAGATCGGGGTCAGTCTGGTTCACTGGAAAACTTATCAAACAACATTCTTTGTGGCAAAGGGCAAGTTACGGCGTTGGCAGCTCTCGAGGAGCTTCGGAAGATAAGCAACATATTATGCGAGATGTGAGGCAAGCTGTTAGATATGTATACAAGATGTAAGTACAATTCTTGCATGGTAATAAAAGTTTGGTCTCTAGGCCTTTTTTTCCGCCATCCTCTTTACATCGTTTGCGATGTATATACCAGCACCATTCATAAGGAAGAGCTGATAGTCAAACTATCATCCGGTGAGATCTTCCCTTTAGTTGGTGAACAAGTAGGGAGCAGTTATATCAGTATTAGGCTGCTGTTTCGTGATTGAATGTTTACTATCATTTCAAGAATAAATTAACCAATAGATTCGCATACTCGCAAATCTTCAAAGTGGTTTGGTTTTATGAACGTGTGACCCTTTTTCTTTATTTTTAGCTTTAAATAGTCTATCTAGTTAGTAGTTCAAATATTGGTAAATTGGAAGAGGGAGCTCGGAGAGCAGAGTGCCTAAGAGCATCAGTAGGTGAATCTCTCTTCATCTTCCTCTTCTGATTGAAGTTAAATGGCATTTTTTTCATCCGACATTATATTTGTATCTCTTTAATCTGTATGATGCCAGGTTATTGTCGATAATACCTTAGCTCTTGAATCTGATGTTAATGGTAAGTCTTAATGCATCCAGGTATGTTCATTTTTTCCATGAGAAATGCAACCGCATATGGCCAGGAATAATCAGAGGGGATATAGGTCTAAGCAAACACTTCTAGAACGACACTCAATGCCACTTTTAGATTAAGACAAGGGTGCTGACAAAAATTCTAGAAAGCAGAGAGACACTGGCAGTTAATTTGCAATAAATGAGCTAACCCTTGTTTTTTTTTTCATATTCTTGTGGTATATGTTCTTTAATGATGCAGTTCAATGTGGATTAATAGTTCAAAAAATCCAGCTGAATATAAAAATATTTCAAATGTGAACAAATTCCAGAACAGAAAGAATTGAACGAACGAATTAAGGTGTACATAATTCAATTACAATTGGCATTTATATTACAAGTGCTTTTGTCATACCTTTTAACTGCGAATTTGGCTGGGCCCTTGTCGATCATGCTGTAATGATTTGCTCCTGCCATACTGGAGCCAATTCGGCCAGCCTATCCTGCCTCATGTGGGGCTTTCAGTGTGATGAGCCGAAGAAGTGCAGCTACTTATCAACGTCTGCCGCAGTCGATTATGGTGGTGGCCACCAGCATCCAACCAATCCTTTTTCTTGGCCTGGGCACTTCGATGAAGGAAGGTGACGGTCGACGTCGTAGCGACATCCACGCTCGTTTCTGATGTGGTGTTGATGTGGGACTGGATTGATGGCCCAAGCTCCCTGTCAATCGCACTATATTTCAATGAATAGAACCAATCTCTTTCTGCCACGTCGGACTGGAATTTTTTAATATTTTTGAATTAAAGAAAACTTTTGAGGTACATAAATGATGGTTACCTTGTCCAGATTTTTCTAATTACATCCTGATGACGTTTTCTTTTTTTTCAGTTTGGAGAATACTTGAAATAAATATGAAAAATAGATATAAAAATTAAGGATAACATGTTTTCTTTTTCAGAGAATAACATCAGACGCAGTCGAGGTAGGTATATTAGATTCTTGAAGCTCCCCATAATCACTGGAATTTTGTTTATTATTTTTTTTTTCCTCCAGTTGGGATAAGGTATGATGGTTGTACAGTCTTTAACAGATTTGCTGAACTACAACCTAGTGTTAGTGATGGGGCCCAATTGCTATTTGTACCATGACCGCTCAAAATCCGACCACTCTCGCAAACTACTTTGTAGTTTGGACGATGCCCCGTAGGCCGTGGCTTCCATCATGAAATCTTCCTAAAATTTTTAAAAGACCTGTACCAATAGATTAAAAAAAAACTATTTTGTCAACATCTAAGTTTAGCTAAAGCGGCATTGAAGATAGAATCGAGAATTTAAGTTCCATCATATCCGTTAACTGGTGGTTGGCCGAGACGAAGACGAATCAGGATCTCGATTTATCATAGCCGGTGAAGAAATTTGGATAGCCAAGCTTTTCCCGGATATCCAGGATCTCGGCCAATATTTTTTGACCCACGTATATCGAAGACAGAATCTGGACCGTATAATGTAAATCCAAGGTTAAAAACTATATTTAAAGATTAATTTCAAGATTTTATTAATTAAACCTATTTCTGAAATAAAAAATTGAAAAAATATCGGCCAACATAAATATACAATGTTGGCCAATGATTCAGACTCTATCCATTTATACCTGCCCCCCCCCCCCAATGCTGATATGAAAAAACTGAGATCCCATCATAGATGGAGGATATACAATCCTTGCATCCATAGAATCAACTGGAGGGCACCATAATACATCAACCGATAGAGGGAATATGATCAAGCAAACAAAAAAAATGAAAAGCAGCGAAAAATTTCCAAGATGTCTTTTAGCTTGATAACTAGAGGGTCATTTGCACATCATACATAATTTATGAAATTTCACAACGTACAACATGATGTTACATGAGTGAAGCAGCTAGCAAAGCATTCCTCCATGGGGCACAAGCAGATCAACAGACAAACTCTAATAGATCCCAGGTATAATCCTGCAAGGCACCTTATCACAGTACATCTTCCAGTATTTCCCATACCTGTCAGAATACATCGATGCAGTTCAGGGTAAGAATGATATGCCAAAAGCGCGAAGCATGAGCCCTCTCTATATATATATGCATAAACATATCTTGACAGGGAAGTTAGGCATTTTAATTGTGTTCCCTCAAAGAGCCAAGAGAAACTACAAAATCCGCAACATGGAAGGCTGTAGCAGGAACCAATGAGGGCTATCAGCTTGCCGTGCAGGTGAGTTAATATCTTATCATGGATATTTGTTCTGACCTCCAAGTTATAACGGCAGAAATAGGTGCAATGCAATAATCATACATCTATGTCAACAGTGACATAGTTTTCTCAAATGATACTAAAGGAAGCAAATTAACACCAAACTACATATATATGCACAGAATTCTATTAATTTCTACAGCGTCAAAACATCAGCCTTCAGTAGCTGCAATCAGGCAGAATAGATGTTTTCCAACATATCCAGAAGTTCAAAGAAGTTAGGCAGAGGAAATTCAGAAGAAAAATTAAAACACATAAATTTGTCATTGGCAAGATAGCCAATTTTCTATTCCCTTTAAGGGATAAAAGAGCACAGCAAGAATTCATGGATCAAGAAGAGTACAGCAATGATGGCAACAAAAGATCAATGCAACACGTCAGTGAAAGATGAAAGTAGCACTAATAAAAATACTCCTATAAGAAGGGCCAGCAAAATTTTAAAATGATCCCAAAATCTAGGAATGAAATCAATCATATAGCATGCAGTAAATGAGATAGAAACTAGTATCTACTACCTAAACATTGAATCTGCACGCATGCACGCTCAACACACACAATGCGCACATAGAAAACATGTTTTGTCTTATTCTCAATAAAAGATACCAAGAATACTGAATAAAATAAATGATAAACTGTGATTACCAAAAAAGAGAGTCATTTATTAATTAGTTTCTGCTTGCTTACTTGGAGGAACACCGGTCATCATCTCTTTTTGCTCGGTCAAAAAGGAGAATAGTCAGAAACAACACATAGAAGTAAGGCAGGAACTGGAAGAATAACAAAGATATCAGAAATATCCTAAAGAAGTTCATCTTGAAAAAAATTGATAACCATATCGAAAGATGCTCACATGATTGAAAAGAGCAGGCACAGTCCAGCAAAATGCAGCTAATATCTCGGGCACATAGTGGAAGTGACGAGACAAACCCCACCTACCCAAATCTTGAAATCAGTAAAGCTCATGCTAGACATCTCCAAATTTATCAAACCAAACATGATATAACAATGTAATTGATAAATACACTTTAAAAGGTAGATGATGGACCATATTGAATGTTAAATTTTGAAGCTTAATAAAATATCAAATTTAAAATGCTAATATATCAGAAGTAGAGCCCAAATAAATTACCAGCCAGAAGTCAAAAGAAGGCTGGTTTTTGTTTCCCCACTTGTGGTCCGATAGGATGCTACAATCTGACAAAATTCAGCACATGAAAAGTTAGAACGTCACCACTGTATATTGGCAAAAAGATGCAAGATAACTTTGGTTGAAAACTGAATCAGGCACAGGATGGAAACCTTCGATGGAGCTTTTCCCCAAACCAAACATCTCCCATTTGTTCTGCGGAATTCTTGTCTTTGTCTATCACAGTCATAATTGATGTATATGCACAGAAGTCCAGCCACAAGTATAAAGAGTGCAAGCTGCAATATAAAGGAGTCCATTAGCTAAAAAAATTCCAAGAGAAAGGAAGATATCTTTCTATCAACACTAGTAATGCAACTGTGAAAAAGGAAGTAGAATTTACCTGCGTACCCAGATTTACAGGGTGGTTAACCAGGTACATCCCAGGGGAAGTATAGACTGATGGAACCCATACCAAGCATCCCCAGCAAATATAGAATCCAGCTGGCAAAAGTGAAAGAAAAACATCAATTTAGCAAGCCACCATTTGAATTAAGAAATCAAAAGGCAAAAATAAAATACATAGGAAAAAAGATGATTCTTGAAACCCAGTTCATAGTATGATGCTACTACTGCTACCCGAGCACTTGATAGTTTCAAACTTAGGAAGTGCTGAAACTTTTATATACTCGGCTGTGGCATGGTTTCAGAATCCATAAATGGAGTGCCGAATAAACAATATATGCTATAATTGAGTCCAAAGATAGAGGCCAGCAATTGTTAGTCGGTCATGTTACATAAATTTCATCATGTAAGTTCTCTTTGGATTCGACATACTTCTCAATGAGCTGGTTCAACTTTTAGTATTTTCCCAGTGGGAGAAACAGTTCATCAAGTTTACTGGGCTATCTAATGCTTCAGATGATATTACCTTAATAATGTACCAAAAATTGTTTTTCTCAATCAGACTAATCAGTTACTAATTTCCTACAATGAATTCTATTTGAACAACAAAATTCATTGAAATGAAAGCCAATTTCAAGCATACTGACATGAACACAAATGCAATTTCAGTTTCAATATACGATGAGATGGATCGTCACTTAGCAATCCACAATTTTCAAGCTATGCCAGAAGAAATTCCACTCATGATTTCATGGAATCAGGCAGATGACATCTTTACAGGAGTTTGGAAGCTTGTTCTGAGTTCAGCTTATGTAAGTACAATCTAACGATCAATTATGCAATCATATAGTGCATCATTCGCTGATCTTTCTTCGTGTATCAAATTTGCTTAGATCTAGTGAAAAATTATCAAATAAGATTTCCTAGCCATAGTTATTACGTTTCTATAATTACATCCTTGGTTTGGAGAGGCTATAGAAATTAAATTCTGGATCATCTTCACATGGCTAATGCTGTTATGGTTCATTGTTATGACACAAAGATTATCCATTCGTTAATAAGTTCTACTGCTCGTGGCATGAAATATATGTACACAGTACAGGGATGATGGAAAAAAGAAGCCAGGGTCAAGCATTACATGTTTAACCCAAAAAAAATTGCTACCTCTATCATGAGCAATATCCATAGTGGACCAATATCCAGCTTCCCACCAAAAAAACTTGGTAATATACACCAGCATCAATACAGTATTTACGAGCATTGAATCAGCCACTCGGCCATTTTCTTCATACTGCAGTATCAAAGTAATTAGTGGAAAGATGGCATAATAAAATGGTTATAGAGTAAGTAATATCATCCTCTAAATAAACCCCTAAAAAAAAATTTACTAAGAATAAAAGCATACAACTTTAAGAGCACTTGGCTGTGGGACAACAGATAAGATAAAGATTAAAGACTTTGGATTTCCAGAAAGACATACAGTTGAGTAGTATGACTCTTATGAAACTTGTAGATAGATTTTATACGGTGAAATTTAGAAGCTATATTAAAAGAATGAAAGACTATAACAAGTAAAAAATCAAGCTGCAATTTACCAAGTAGAAAATAGCAAAAAAGCAAAACTAACCTGTTTGATGCAATAAGTCACAGCAAGAACAGCCCAGGACATCATACCAAATCGGCAGTTTGTGAACACTTTGATATCAAAATTTTTACCAATACGAGGATACAATTCCATTCCCTGCATGAGGCAAGTTATAGTAAAGCAACTGACTAAACAAGAAGCTATGTAGATTGAACTTGTTGCATATAATATAAATATTGTGAAAAATGCCTAACCTCAAATACATAATTAAACTGGATTTCCTTTCGTTTAATAGGCTCTTAGAGGGCATTACCAGCAGGATTCTCTAGTAGGCACCTGATATCCCTAGCAGATAAAAGCAAGCTAGAACTGCACTAGATGACCATTGCAGAAAAGTTGGAAACTAGGATGCCTCACATACATGCATGGTTGTGTCTTATCAATAAGTACACTAGAAGCCTCTAAAAAAAGGAAAAGATATATTCTATGATTTACTGAAAATATTGATACTCATCAAAAAAACAAAAAACTTGGATACAACATGTCCCCAACAAGTCTCATTCATCGGGACTCACGCTTATTATAAATATCTAATAAGAAAATTTGAATGGATAATTCATAAAATATTGGCCTTCAGTTTCTATATCTTCTCAGTATATTTTTCTCCATTGGTTGACTTAATCTGAGAATTCCTTTCCTCTTTTACTGTATTTTAATAAATAAAATAGTGAGCTGATAATTCTAATTAAGTTCATTTGTCCAATATGAAAGCTCGGGGATATATATATATATATATATATATATATATATATATATATATATATATATTCAAATATATATGCCCTTATCAGACCTTTTGGGGAAAATAAATTAAAAAAATGAAGAAGAAGGATGACCATCCGAAATGCTGTTGGGGAAGTCATCCAGAGGAAGAGAGAGATGGGAACTAAAACCATTTCATGCCATTTGATTTTTGGTAAATGATGATGAAAGCTCAGGGGGATGGAGAAAAGATACCTTTGGAGGATTAGTTAGAAGTACTGAGAAACATAATTGAAGGAGGACCTCCATTTAAGCAGGAAGATAATCTCAAAACACTTCTTCTTATAACATAAGAGGGTCAACAGAAAAGAAACCAAGTATAAAAGAAATTATTGGCTGAAAGTAAAGATATTGTGCATTACTCCCCTTGTCTTGTGTGTGGAAAGGGTGCAAGATCCACCTGCATTATAATCAACTAGATCGCAATACTTGGGAATGCATTACCTGAGACTCAAATCCAAAATCTCTAGTTGCTAAGCAGAGGGGTATAACCACTGGATAAACATTAGTTCATAAGATATTGTGCATGCTTCAGACAACTTTTGACCCTCATCTTTTTGACTTTCATTGTCCTATAACATGATCGTTCCTTGTGCCTCACATGAGAAGAAGTTTGTCCTTGAAGCCACATTTTATCGAGAATGAATACTCGGCAATTTACCCCATTGTCTAACAGACCAGATATACCCATGGTTTTCCCAAGGTTTTTGCATGTCAACTGATGTGCCTTATATTGCTCTAAATTCCAGAGGACCGTGGGAAGATTTAAGATGGAATAAAGCTTGCACTTATCTTTAATATCTTTTTTAGAAATATTTCGCAAGATTACATCATTAAATTGAACGAGAGGTTGTTTTTATCAACATGTATCCTGATAATAAAATCATCTCAAATTATTCTGAAAGTCAATCAGTGAACTAAGTTAAAGCTATAAGCTAATTTTTCGAATCTAGATCCTGAAGAAGTGTAAAGGTCGGGCTTAATAAAATATGCAATTGACAAACTGCTTGCAAAGCTCACCCAGTAGAAGTCAATTATCACATTCCCGGATGATCCAGAATCAGATGAAGATGGTGCCAAGTGACCCTTAAAAATAAAATATACAGCAACTTATGAGCAAGAATAAAATATTTATGATGATGAATAGACACTAATATGTTAAAACTGAGAAGCTCACTTTTATGTATAAGAAAATGCAAAAGACAAAGCTTCCCACAACAAGTGCTGCATAAATTTCTCCCAGATGGTCATAAACGATTGCAGGGTCAAAAATTCCAAACCTACATAGTGGAGAGGTTGAAGAATGTGTTAGAATGAGATGAGTGCAAAAAGTATAACGAAACCTTCACCAATCAGGAGATCACACAGTAATAGTATGCGCACATAAACAAAACAAAGGTATAAACAACCATCCAATTTCTCTGTTAACATATCATTCAATTTCCTAATTATCATTTGCATATCCTGGTCAAACCTAGAAGAACAGAGAAAAACTGGAACCAACATGCTTTTTTTTTACATTTCATATAATTAATTTATCATTTTGAAAATAGAAACTAAGCAGTAGTATCGTTAGTTTATATCAGAAAGAAAACAAGATTGTTATATGACACATCACAGCCTTATAATATAGACAACTGGTGATGGAGAAGCATGAGACAAATTTGATGCTCAAGCAGACATCTTCAGATAATTGGAAGTCATCGTTGTCTAAGTTTCTTAAATTTAGATTATAACTAATTAATAGAATCAAAGTAGAATTCTTCACCAAATGATCAGCTAGAACTTCTGAGAAAGAGGTCACTAGCTATTTCCTAGCATTGACCATTCATGGCAAATATATATGATCATCCAGCATTTTGTTTGCAAACAAAAACAGCATTAATACAATAATTTAATTAAAACCTCATCTCACATCATTGCGAAAAAAACCCTGAAAAACTGGCACAATTGCATGTATGAGTATATCCTACTTCATAAACAATTTAGAATCCTGATTATCTACATGAGACACAACATATAGTAACCAAAAGATGAAACCAAGAAAAGAAACCTCGTTATTTATATAAGGTCTACACATTTAAATGTTCTAGTATATAAAAAAAATAAGAATGACTCTTACCACCAAAGGCTGAGATAAGTAATTAAAGTCACCGCATAAGCTTGCAAACCATTTGCCTGTAGAAAACATGAGCATAAATGGTTACTGCATTTCTATACCTTGAAATGCCCAGCGCAAGGTCATAAAGCTAAAAACAGAAATAGGCCATTGGACCGGACATTCTCCCTCCTCCTAAATAATGCTCATTTGTTGGCAGCATAAAGTAGGAGTCAAGACTGGTGGGCCTTCGTGATAATTTTGCTATTTCTCTTTCTGTGTTTTCTTGATGTTTATTGCATATTACTTCCTCTGCTTCTTTTTATCAGTGAGCTCATTTAATTTGTAAAAGACAAAGCTTTTATAGAAAATGCAGATCATCAAAGTCGCTACAACCAGTGCAATCATCTATTGACTTGCTCCCAACACAAAAAAAGGGGGGATAACTAAGACAATCTGGTTCTTGTAATATAAAGAGCCATGTAAAGTTCGTGCCGTACAGTTTAGACTAGACAACCTTGTACCTGAATAATTTTATGCCTAAAGCTGATTGTTATAAGTTATAACACATGTATAATAGCAATTCTTGATCCTAATAAAGATATGTTTGAGGATCGATATATCTTAATTCACTTTAGAATCATCTCTCCTATCAGGGTTGTACAATAGCGAAGCATGTAAGTTGTTTCAGTGGTCATTCTTGAGGTAATTTACACAGATTCAAACCTTGTAGATAGGTATGTGGCCTGATGGGGAAACTGGACCCTCAACCCTTTTCCCAGGCAGTGCAAGCTGAAGAAAAGCCTCAAATGCACCAAAGCAGGCAATGATTTTCCATGCGAGAGCGGATGGTGTTGGCCAGATATTCTTAAAGCCCTTAAGTCCATGTTGTCTGAGATACTCATAAGTTTGCAACACGGAGCCATCAGCATGAACCATTGTATACCATCTGCATAACAAAATAAAAGTGCTTGATGCCATAAAATGTTGCATATAGAATGATTATTATGGAGAGCTTTCAAGAAAAAAACAGGTGGAAAGACATATACACACACATATACCTATATATGTATATATAACCAAAAAATACATGCAACAAAAAAAAAAAAGAATAAGAACTGGCACATTAGGGTAGCCTGCGAACCAAAATAATCAAGATCGAGCCTTTAGTAGTTTACTGCTGCTATTCTTGGCATACATGAACGGCAATGTAAAATAAATAAACTCTTCCCACCAATGGTACATAAAGATCAACAAGAAACTGGCTAGAATAAACTAACTATATTCATGATTTTTTTTTTTTAAAAAAAAGTGAAGAATTGTATGATCTAAAGACAGTTTCCAGTCATTCCAAATATTTTTTTTTTAAAAAAAAGGAAATCTCGGATCACCAACCAATTCAGCTTTTCTGTAAAAAAAAACATAGTAAAAAAATAAAGAAACGAAAAGTGATAGGTTTTTCCTAAAAAGCAAAAAAAAAGAAGAGAAAAACAAAAACAAAAACAAAAGGCGCGCTCCTAAGAGAAACTAGTACATGATCTCTTGGCATTCCCCAGAAAAACCTACAGCAAACTGAAGAAAAGAAAGATTCTTGGTACCAAAAAATCAGCAAAAACGGCCTGATTTAAAAAAAAACAAAGTCAGTTTCTAGGCATCCAACTGAACCTTTCATTCCCCAAGGATCTGAGGAAAAGATGAAGAAGCGCAAGATCCAGGTCAAAAGATCAGCAGAAAGAAGCGCGATTCGGAGAAAAACTAGGAGCCGATCTCCTAACACTGGGATCGCTCTTTAGGGATTTAGAAAAAGAGGAGAGGAGTTGAGAGCTCACAGTAGGATGACGAAGGGAGGGCAGAGGGTGAGAAGCGAGATCATGGAAGTGTAGGTGACCATCGCCGAGTGGACAATCTTCGATTCCCCCATCGTCGCTCCGCCCCGTTCTCGACCGCCTCCTCGACCCGTGGAAGTGAAGTGGGGTTTCGGCCTCCGCGGAAACCGAAGGGTATAGATATTTCGAATGCCCTCGGGGAGCCCGTACCTTCCCAAAATACCCCTCTGCTCCGACCTAATGACAAATCAAAGGTCGAGCGGCTTATTTCAAAAATCGTACACGAGCCAACTATCACGAGCGGCCACGTTCTTTGGCACGTGCACGATAACACGTGCTAATAATATTTCAAATGTGACTCTGTCTTTCTAAAACAATATTATTAAAAAATAAATTATAAAAATTTCTCCAAAATTAGGGATAAATTATATTTCCTCGTATAAAAAAACTACCCTTAAGGCTAAAGTTTCAATTACGGACTTGCAAAATTATAAGCTATAAGCTGAGCATAGCTTCGAAGTGGATCAACCTGAATCTCATGGGAAGAAAAAAAACCGCTGAGATCTTCTTTGCTCTCGATAGAATTTCGGCTGGCCCACTTTAAAGCTATTTTTAGATATTTTATGAATATAGGCCTAACCCAATATATAATTCTATAATCTTATTTGTTGTATTTATTCAATCCACGAATTCTAAAAAAAAATTAGTCTAATTTTAAAAAAAAATCTAAATAAGCTCTGCTCCGAAATATTTACAAATGACTACCTAGTTATTTTATATTTACACCTGATTCATGAAATAACCTCACCATCGGTGCCCAAGTGGGTGCATCTAGTAGTATCGCGTGATAAAGTAAATAGTAAATTGATTTCAATTTTTTCTATATATCCTGTGTAATGACATACTATTTGTAGCACGATTGACATCCATGAAAAGCGTGCCATTTAATTAAAGCAAAAGCAAACATGAATGAACCTTGTCATAGCCGGGTGTGCAATACTTTTTTTTGGAATAGCTCATATGTGCAATTTTATTACCACATTAAAAAAAAAAAAACTGTTCCCATACTTTGAACAATGATGCTCAAATCATAACAAAGTAATCTCATATTATACCAAGGCTTATCTTTTTAAAAAAATCCTGAAAGGCCATGTCAATTATTTGGAAAAAAAAATTAACATATCCTATGATTGAAGATGGCAATACTTAATTATTTAACTCATTTAATCCGATTCAAATTATTATAAATTAATTTAAATTACTTATTTAATAAAATAGTTAAATTTAGATTTATATTTTTAATCTATTTAATAGATTAGGATGGATAGAATTTTCCGATATGATATTATTGTTACCTTTATCTATAACTCCATTTATTCTGCTTCTCTCACACGTGTCGCCACAGTTGGGTCGAACCATGGTCCAAGTAAACGGAGACTTTCTTGTCCCTCTTTCTGCGAATCGCTCCCTTTCCGAAAGCTATTTTGACGATGAGGGCGAATGCATCCAAGATTCCAGCTGTTTTCCCGGTCTGCGTCGTCCTCGAAATGCGGACTGGACCCAACGGTCCGGTGCTTTGCAGGAACCGTTCGAAAGCGGCCAGGACTCAATAAAAGCCCGATCTTGTGCGCAAAAAACGAAATGGCCCGACTGAGGCGCCCTCTCACAAATTGCCCACGTGGACTTGCGTTTGTACGCCGAAGTTGGTGCCGTTTAGCTTGTATCCGAAACGCGATGCGATGCACCGTGCCTACCCGACAAGCCCAACTCGTACTCCAAACAACGATGGAGATTCGGCCTCGATCCTGCCGCGGAACGCGTCATATTATATGGGCAGTTATTAATTTATTATCTATTAAAAATAAATGGCACGTTTACAGCCGCACGTGACGTGATTGAAGTAAATTTAATGGAGTCGCATACTCGTACGGTGCCCGCGATCCGACCAGCGTCATGTGATCCATCTAATCCACACTGATCCATTCTAGAAAATAATGAGCACTTGCTTGGAAGTATCTCTCAAAAATTTTATTTTTAAATATACAAAATTTTGTTTGATCTATAGATACATTTAACTGGGGAGAGCTGCCTTGTGAAATAAGATGGGTTAATATCTCATTTAAATCAATTAGTTAAAGAAAATTTCATTCTTATTCTATTCTAAAAAATAAAAAATATTTTTGCTTCTAAAATTTAATTTCCACTCTCTGTTAGTATTTAAATTTCATTTGATTTCAATTCAAATTTTAGTAATAGACCAAATACGTACCAAACGTACCTTATATATATTTTTTCGTGTTGATGGATACAAGAATTCACCTGTGGAATTCCTCAAGGAAGAAGCCCTCCGCCTCCGGCTAAAAGCCGGAGAGAGTTTGCTGGCTTTGTTTTTCCATCTCCATTTAAATAACAAAGATGTACTGCACGTTTTGTAGGTAGCCCCACTCAAAAAAAGAGCAATCAATTTCAAACAGCTTATTTTATGCCTCCTGAACTGCACTTACATGCATTTGATTTCTTGTGGGATATAACTAATGGGCCCGTTTGGTTCGCGGGAAAAAAAGGGGGGAAAGTGTGGTCAACAGAAAAGTAATGAGATGCCTCTTGTTTGGTTGGAGTTTTCAAAGGAGAGATGAGGGAAAGTTGTATTCCCATGGGAATGTGATTCCCACATTTCATGGGAAAGTTACTTTCCCATGAGGCGGGAATCACTCCATTTTTACTTTTTCCCAAAAAGTCCCTTCAGCATTAAAGAAGCATTAAAGAGGCATTAAAAACCTAATTTTTATTAAGGGCATAATAGGAATTATATTTAACTTTCCTAGGAAAGTGGATGGCCAACCAAACATAAGCACCTTGGAAATTTGTCACTTTCCCATGGTCAACCAAACATGCCAAAAGTACTTTCCTAGGAATCCTCTTCTTAGGAATTTGTTTCCCAGGAATCATATTCCTAGGAAGGAAAATGCTTCCCGCGAACCAAACGAGCCCTAAGGTTTAATAGATTTTCATTCTTCTTGATACATAAAACTGATATGGGCCAGACTTTGGGTCTAAAGTATATTCATTTTTAGTGAGCTTCGGGCTGATCTATTTAAAAATTAATATTTTTTATGCCTAAACTCGGCCCATGATCAGCATAGAATGGTCCTAGTCTCTTAGAAATTATGGCATACATTTGCATCTAAATTTCATATTTGTTGGATTAACACTCAAATAAAAAAACAATTTGCTGTTAATCATGTGAAACATTTTGTTTTTCTGCTATTTAAATAGAGAAGTCTTTTGTTGCTTGACTCTACTTTTTGCTCTAAACTAATTCCACCTTAGCAATATATAGCTACAAAAGAGAAGAAATTTGAACCCTCCTTTATATTTCAAGAGGGACACTTTGATGTATTAATAAATTGCACTCTTTTAATTATCCTGATCCATCTCTACCAAACAAATCACGATCCACCGAATAACAACCATCCTTCTTTTGAACGAACACATACAGTGTAGTCATAGGACATGTATATTCTTGTATGGTGCGTATCATCCAAGACTATATCATGATAATATTATATCTATATGGACCTTTTATAGCTAATGGAACAAAAAAAATAGAGAAGTGAGTGAGCCGAAATGGATGTGGAAGTGAGGAACAGCAAAAGTGACAGCAGAATTTTGGGTCATCATACCTTTCAACAAGCATCCATTTGATTGAGAATATTGATGGAACAAACCTTCGTGTTAACATTTTTAACTTAAAAGTTAAACGGCGACACCCAAGATGGTTGAAGCCAAACAAAGAGTAACTAGAGAACGAAGTAGTATAAAGAAGAAGCAAGCTCCTCGCTGTCTATTCAGAGGGACTGCTTTAACGCGTAGTTAAGTTGGGTGCTTGCTCAGTACATGGTTGATGAAAGAGTAACAATATTTTAACTTTATATCATAATCGGCTCTTGTAAGTTGTAACAAGTTTTGAAGTCACTTTGAATGGCTATAGATATGTATCTCAGTAACTATAATTATTTGATCCAAACTATAAATATCTGGTCACCGGTAAAAACTAGGCTTGTTTGGGATCATTCTAATTTTCTGTTTTTTATTTTAAAATTAGAAATAAAAAAAAATATTTGGTGCTATTTTTATGTTCAAAAATTATTTTTATTATTTTTATGAAAATAAAGTAAGAATTTTTTTTACCTCCACTATTTTTAATAGGACGAAATTTATGTCTTTTGTCGACATTGACACCATTTCAACTTTTGTCGTTATTGCTGCCATTGTCATTGTCTTTATCTTCATTGCCAACACCATTGCTGCTACCACTTCTACCTTTATCATCATTGCTACTGTCATCTCCATCATTACCACCACGCTAGCTGCCGCTATCACCCCTACCACTATAACTATTACTATTACCACCTCCACTATATTGCTACCACCACCACTATCATATTATCGATGCCCATATTACTATTTTTATTGCTGCTACCACCTCTATGCCGTTGCTAAATTGCTAGTATCTCAACTATCACTACTAATTATCTTAATCACCATCATCATATTTATATTAAAAAAATTAATTATACAAAATATATTTATTTTTTAAAAAATATAAAGTAAAATAAAAAATTAAAAAAATAAGATTAGAAAATAAAAATATAGAAGTAGTGCCAAAGAGCATCCTAAAAGTATGTTTTACTTGGTAGCGGATGGGGTTACTTCATAACGCTAAATGTCTGTTTTACGGTACCAACCTATGCCTCTTTTAAAAATGACCGTCTTATAATCTAGTTATATTAGACTAAGAAATATGAACTCAGTTTTTATCTTCATAAAATCTTCTTCATTTGTGTGCTAATTAATTACTTCAAATTTACTCCACGGTTGCTAACGATACTTATATGTACAAGCCCTCTGTTTGTTTCAACCATCGTGTGGCTGAGATTACCTGAGTTGTATATCAAACCACAGGTCGTTGATTTTCATTAAACATTGGCAGGAAACGTGAATTTACCATTCCTTCCACTTTTTTTTTTTTTTTTTTTTTGTAAACCTTTTTCTCCCAATTTTGCACCATCTCCTCTCGGTCATCTTGCCCACCCCTTTTATGCTCCCACTTCTACCATTTAAATCACCGGCAATAATTATCACAAGGAGACCATAAGAGGTACAATATGCCTAGGCTTCAAAGAAATTAAAGGAAAAATATTTACTTATCATACCTTCCCTTTTAGAAAAATTAACTTGAAAACGAGATGCAAGCACACTGGATTACATGTTTGTACGAAATTTTAAAGAAGTTGATGGATTAAGATGCAAATCAAGAAAATTGCAGCAATCAATCCGTCATAAAAAAAAAAAAGCATATGTTCCAACGGGTGAATGATTTCGGTAATTCTTTCTTTTGAATAGATAAATCGGCTTACCACCGAGGTGGTAATACAGATGGAACAGGACTTTGCTTCTATCGGTGTGGTCCAGATTTGAAACGCGCGGCGTCGATTATATATAGAGACCGAATGTCCCCTGTCTGAACATACTTGATGGGAATGCTTCGGATCTGCTGTCCGCTGGTACTGAGGTGGTGTTGGGATGACGTACTCACACGTGGGTAATCACGGGTTGAAGAGGATATGAGTGCATTGTCTATCCGCATAGGACATTTTCTGGTAGAAGAGGGACTTAGTGGGGGCTACTACGCGAGTGGGATTAATTTTTCTCCCCTCTCCTTTTTGACTGAGCAAAAAAAAAAAAAAAAAAAAGGGAAAAAAGAAAGAAAAGAAAAGAAGATGAATCGCTTATACTCAAACTACCAATATAACAAACATCTAGTCACTCCAATCGTTGGCTGGCGCGTATAAATAATAGTTTATATCTTTTCACTTGCTAATATTTATTTTCTATAGTACATAAATTAAATAAATTCCAGTAATAGGTATAAAAAAAGTAAAATATATTTTTTAATAAAAAACATATTTATTTTTCTTGATTACAAAATTAATACCGGAGCATTCAAATTAAACATCTACACCATTTTTATCAAAAAAAATATAAAATTCAAATTTAAGATCCACACTATTATTTCATATTATTAAAATAATTAAAATTAAAAATATATATTTTGATAATTTTTATCTAAAGATAAGTCTTCAATGCAATGGTAAAGTTGTTTCATCGTGATTTTTTTTTTCTTCCTGCGTTCTGCTGTCATGTGACTACAATTTAACCAAGGCCAAATTATATTTATTTTTTAAAAGTTTTATGCAAAACAACATATTGGTATTTCTCCCGTGTAAGTCGGCATTTGGTCTCGGGCCCAGAGTCTCCCTTTCAACCCCCCCTCTCTTCACGTCTCACGTCCTTCGACCCGTTCTCCTCTCCCTTTCTCCCTTCTCTCCTTCCCTTGCCGGCGATCCCTCGGAGAACACCCAGCCAAAACCCTAACGCCAGAGATCTCGTGCCATCGGAGGATCTCCATCGGATCTTTTAGATTTTTGGCTTTAAGATGCTATGCGCTCGGAGTCTTCAACAAAATCTCGGAGTTGTTCTTCTAACGACGAGGTAAGTCACGCATGGAATGCTGTCCTTTTTCCCCGTTTCTTTGTCGTTTTTATGTTTTATGATCTGAATGGCTGGGAATCTCGGTAAGGAATTCGGTTTCTTTGCTTCGATCAGCGTAGTTGTGGTTTGGAGTTTGTTTTTCGCTGCATTGAATCTGAATGCATGTCAGGGTTACAAGATCTTAGGACTTAATGGAAGGGAATAGGCGAGCTTGCGGTTCTTGGATCTTTTAACCATTCATAATGGTAATGGCTGACCGTAGAGATGTTGGAGGTTGAGTCTTCTTTCTTTGAGCGATCTTACAGCTGAGGGTTCTGATTTGGAAGAATTTTAAATCTTGACAGATGATAGCACGAGTTCTGGACGGAGTTCTTTCCATTTATATCAGTCTTCTGTTTATCATCTTCAAGAAGAAGAAAATCACGTGTTGAATGAAAGACTGGATCTCTTTCTGATGCCCGTTCATACGTCTAGGTTAAAATATTAACACCTTTGCGATCAACAATTGTTAAGCTGCCCACTATCTTGATTTCCATCTTATGAGTCTATTTTGGGGCATGGATGGATAAAGATGAGAAGAATAGGAAAAAGTTTATATGAATTATAAATCCAAGACATCTGAAGTCATGAAAAACCCAATTTAGTTCAAAATTTTGTTGTTAGGATTCAATCATGTTTCAAGATGTACATCTTTTGAATTAAAAAAGGGAAGAAGTTGGTTTTATTGTACATGTTTGTACTATCATATATTACTTCAGGTTTTGATGCAACCTCACACTTTTATATTTCTTTTCTTTTCTTTTTGCCTGAAAGGATCACATATTTTTATATTTTCTCGCTCTTTTTTTTTCTACGTGAAAAAGTATGTAGAACAAATAATATTTGTTGTTTCACTAAGAAAATTGCTCGTCTTTTGTGTCGCTTCACTAAGGCTCTAACAGGAAAAACACTCCCACTTTTGTCATATTCGCCTACTTTTTTCCATCAAACTACACATTTTCAAGTATCAGAAGGAGATATTTTCTTGAAAATCATGAGCCCAAGGTTACATATAACCTGAAAGGAGATAGCCTTTCATCCAGTTCTCATACTCTGTGGTTCATTGATAGGATCTGATTTACAGGTTAATAATTACTAGTTATTTGCCTTCTACAACAACATTTACTCTATGGACTGGTTTTGTAGTCATTGCCAGTCAATGAATAATTTTCAATTTATAAACTATAATGACTAAAGCTCTGTTGAGGTAGAAACAACTGTTGGCTATTTGTAGCTTTTATAAGTATAAACCATGTGGAACATCCTGGATCTGCTTGCTTTCAGGCATAGCAGTGGCACCTATCTCATCGGGGACTGCTACGATATGTTTTGAATACATGTGATCTGTATTAGAAGGGGGTGTGAGGGAGTTAAGAAGATGGACTTGCTACACTGACCTGATAAAGTGCTAATTTTGTGATTTTGTCCTTCATCAGCCTAAAATAAGCTTGAAGGTTGGATTAGCAATACAATGACACAATTAATATGATAACAAAATCTTTAATGTTGGTATTCCTATTTCCTATTTACAAACTGAAAATGGTTTTTGAACCATGTTACTGTTATATAGCTTTTTCAATCTAAGTTCAATAGTTTGGATCTAAGCTTCCCTCTTTTTATGAGGTTACATAGGAAGGATTTTTCTGGTATTATAAAAATAAAAACATGCTATTTACTTGCGTTTTTTATGAGCTAGGTATCTTTTTTTTTTTTGAACTAGCTTAATGATTCTTCCAAGATCATGAGGTCTTATCTCGTTGAATCCCTTGCTGCAGCTATAAAAGTTAAACTGCTGAGCTGGTGAGTTGATGCTGGCAGAAAGAAGCTTGGCTAAAAAATTAAGATATCACATGCATTAAGAAGATGAAATCTATTTTAAAGAGTTAAAAGAATGACCAAATATGAGAAGAATTCAGTTAATGTTCTGGTTGTCAATCATTGTTGATGAATCTTTTTGTTGTCTAATCTTGTCCTACATTGTCTTCTCTCAACTCCCCCTGAGTAAAATATGGTGCTATGATGAATATGCACTGAACAATGTACTGGATGATATTATACTGCTCTGCTAACATGCTATATATTAAAATATTGCAGCACCGGAACCTCCTAATTAACACATTGTATTGCACATATATTCAGGTACCAGGAATAGTTCTTATTTGATGGCATGGAGGTGAAGGTAAGGTGCTTCCTCATAAGTGAAGGAATTCCAATCAACTATCTGAGTAATCCTTATTTTTTCCTTTTTGTAACATGATGTTCAAAACCTTGCCGCATGAACTTGGAGATTTAAGTGATGTTCTAGTGTTACTGCATGTTTATGGACCTAAGCTTGTCCTTTATAGGCATTCATCTTGTTTACTCAATGACTTTCTTTAGCCTCCTTTTCTTGGTGAGGTGCTTGAACGACATGCTATCCTTTCTATTTTGCAGGATTTTTACATTCTTTTGAAATGAAATACAAACTTAAACCATTTGATGTGGCCTGGATGTGATTCGATATTCTTCACAATGCAGTTGGTGTCTACTGGTGTTCAGACAGAAGAGGCATCAGAAACTGAGCCAATTCTGTCTCAGCTAACCAATGCTGGCAGTTCCAAGGAGTCCCCATCTTCATGTGAAATCAGTCCTGTGGGTGCTGATGACGACAGTCAAAGCATCGATGATGATGAACATTGCAATCTTGTGAATCAAGACCTACATCAATGCCGAATTTGCCTTGATACTGGAGGTCTTTACTTATCATACTTAGTACATTAAATTTCTCAGGGTAGAGGCGAAACATTTTATCATATGATAAAGATATGCATCAGCATTTTTTCTCCCACGCAGAATATATTCTTTCCAGTCAAATGTTTATTTCTCTGTCCTTTTCCTTTTCCCCCTTATCGAGGTTCCTGTTTTCTTGCAGGTGATGATTTAATTGCACCCTGCCATTGTAAGGGTACACAGAAGTATGTGCATCGATCTTGTCTTGATAACTGGAGATCAACCAAGGTATTGTTTAATATGTTGATCTTTTAATTTTTACTCAGTACACTGGCTACAAATGGTTTTTCACCAAATGTTGGAGCTGGTATCCTACTATTCATATTAGAGATCAGCCTGCGGTAGTCTGAGATGAATCCATTTCCTAATATTTTGACATTCTTTGTGGAAGGCAAGCTTTTACTATCCATTTTCTATCTTCTGTCAGGAAGGCTTTGCATTTGCACACTGTACAGAGTGCCGGGCTGTTTTCATACTGCGTGCAAATGTGCCACCAGATCGGTGGTGGTTGAGACTGAAGTTTCAGCTCCTTGTTGTTAGGGATCATGCACTTATATTTGTTATCGTGCAGCTGGTAAAATCTTAAAACTATATGCTGTGTGGCTACCTTAGTACTTTTTGTCATGTATGATCTTGTTGGCCTCGACATACCTAGTTATTAAACATTATAGAATAGCTAAATTTGATAGAATTCATGCAGCTTATATTTTATATATGTAAATGAGATGCATCTTTCCTAGGAGAACCTGTTGAGTTTTTCTCGGCATTAATATGTTTATCTTAATTTTTCGTTTCATATAACTTGGTTTTCTAATTTGCAATATTAAGAAACAATGAATACCTACTAGCTATGTTTAAAATATAACTGGGTATTCCAAGATAAGACTGGCTTTTAAGAAGTGCCCACTGCAGCTTCACTAATTTGCCTCTAAATGTCTTGTTTTACTGAATTAAAACTGTCTTGTCGTGACTTATCCGAAAAATGTTTCAAGTCACCTGTTTGGAGTGTGCTTCTTGCAAGCTGCTTGCTATCCATTGTAACTGATATATGACAAATGCTGATGTAACAGAATCATTGCTTGCTATCCATTGTAACTAGTATGCTACAAATGCTTATGATGCAGAAGCGTTTTTGGTAAAAGGAGGTCAATAATTTACCCAATAATTTGGAGCAGTAAAATAAGATGAAAAAAATCAACAAGAAAAAATAACTGAAGATGTTAGGAGAATAATACATTTATACTTAATATTAACTCTTCCAAACCAACTCTACCTTCAAAAGACCTGTGGCATAGGTTTCCATTATGTTAACAAGCAAAACCTAAGCATGTCTTGAAATCCTAATTTTGCTGCATTGTTTCTGAGCTTTCTGAAGACCTAAATTTACCTATATTTGCTTGTTTGGAAGCTTAAAGAAATAACCTCAATCCAGAAATACCTAAAGTTGATGCAAAAACTGTCATGATCTGGAATCCCTTTCAAAATAGTAGCCAATTCTAGTGGGATGGTATTGGTGCTGCTAGTTGTGTTGATACTTGATAGCTAAACTTTGAATCTAATACAACCACGATAAAATGCACGTGTTCTATGGCTAAGACTGCTATGAGTTTCTCCATTTGCCTAGCACTGATTACTGTACTCTTGAGACAACATCGGTTGTCCATTGGCCTTGCTAAAGCGTGTGTTCCAGTGATTGTTATCTGTATGAAAGATTGAAATTCATCCACGAGATGTAGTTTAAATCAGCCCCCAAGCTCTTTTCCCGTTTCCTACTTTCAAAATAGAAATCTCTCTCTCTCTCTCTCTCTCTCTGTGTGTGTGGTTTATTAGTACCATCTGCATTTAATTGCTGCTGCCACCACCTTGATTCACTCTATAATTGAGAACTGCAAAAGCCAAAATTTGATGTCTATTCTCTCTAGCAAGAAAGCCCCCAGAACAGGAACAACTACAAGAAGTGTTATTCTGAGTTGCCTTTGGTGGATCTACCACTGCCATTGCACTGCAGAGAGTGGAAAGTAAGACCTCCACATATATGTTTCCAGCAGGTGATTGCAACAGTAGTGGAAGAAGAGCAGGGCGGAGTGTGCATGGTTTGACAGCAGGTTTTACTTTTTGCTGCAGAGAGTAGAGAGTGGTGTTAAAAGCTTCGTCAGGGAGCATCTTTTGGCAAGATTTTTACTTGCAAGGACAAACGAAGGACGTGGTCCACTTAGGAGTCATGGAAACATTTTCCTGGAATAATTCTATTAAATTATTTATACATAGAATACATTAGTTCCTGAAAGCTTAAGTTCTGATACAAATACGATCTTTCCATTTAACCACCACTGGTGCACAACATCCTTCCCCACTCACCCAAATAACAAATTTGACAAACCTATTTGTCTTTGTTTTTGCTTTACAAGTTTCTTTAAGCAATTGTTTGTGACAGGTTGTCGCTTTCTTGGGTATGCTGGTATACAGAGTTTATGGCGAGGAACTGCGAGAAATGTTTGGTTATGAGGAACACCCTTATGGATTTTATACAATGGCCGGTATGTTCATTTTGTTAACAGCTTGTGTTTAATGTCATGTAGCTGCATTTTATCTTATAGGAAAAAAAATTAGTTAGTTATACTGCAGTTTTCAATTCTAAAGTACTCATGTAAATTTTTATTATACAAGTGATAAAGCCTAATTCATCTTCTTAGCTATGAAAAATGTGTCAGTTAACTTACATTAAATTCAATATCCGTGTTTGTCATACTTCCTTCTTGAGATCTAATGCTGATCTGTACATCATAATTTGCAAAGGCAATTTTGCCATATTGGGTGCTGTTAAAAGGTCTTTTTAGTTAAGTGTACTCATTCCTTGCCCCATTGAAGGAAATGACGATCTATAATGCGTAATCAGATGGTGGAAAAGTTTCATTTTGAAATTCAACATTATTTCTTTGACAATATTTAATTATTTGAAGACTTCATACTAGGATAAGTTGCACCAAGGGTCTTACTTCAGAACGCTTAACCTTCTACTTGTGCTTCTTATTTTATTTTCGTCAATTTTCTACTAAAATTAGTTTGTAAGGCAGTTTATAAACTTCAGAATATTGGGAAAGATGGATAAAAATAGAGTAGGAATTGTTGTAGACGAGTTTAAAAGATAAAGTTGTAGACATTAAACGAGTAGGAGATAGAATAATCGTGATAAATTTAGTATTAGGAGAAGAGTCTATTAATATTATTAGTGCTCATGCTCCTCAAGTAGGTTTAGATGATATCACAAAGCAACACTTTTAGGAGGATATGGATGGACTAATTCAAAAGATTCTTAGTGGAGAAAAGATATTTATTGGAGGAGATTTTGAATGGGCACATGGGAAAATCCATTGTATGTTTTGAAAGGCTGCATGGAGGTTATGGTTTTGGAGATAAAGACGAGGAAGGAAATGCTATTGTAAAGCTCGCGATGTCGTATGACCTAATATTAGCTAATACTTGCTTTAAAAAAGACTCTTAGTTGATACTTTTGAAAGTGGGCATAATACTAGTCAAATAATTTTCTTCTTTACTGAAAAAATTCATCGAGTTTTGTGTAAACATTGTAAGGTTATACGGGGCTAGAGTTTAACCACCCAACATAAATTATTGGTTTTGGATGCATTTATTAGGAAATGGAAGAGGATTAAAGAAAATAGAAATCCGAGGACTAGATGGTGAAATTTGCAATGAGAGAAATAAATACTGCTTAAGGATAGAATGATGAAGAAAGAAAAATAGGTCTAGATAAGAAAATCAATACCATGTGCGAAGATATGGCTAACAATATTAAGAAAGTGGTTACAAAGGTATGGGAAGAATAAAAGGGCAAAGGGCCATCGAGTAAGGAGACCTGTTAGTAGAATAAGAAAGTTCAGTTGGTGGTTAAGGTTAAAAGAAAGTGCTATAGAAGACTATCTAAATGTAGGAATAAAGAAGCATATAAAAGTTATAAGGTGGCTAAGAATGAAGTTAAGAAAGCGGTACAATAGGAACATTCAAAGAATATAAAAAGTTATTCCGCAAGATAGAAACTAAAGATGGACAGAAACATATTTATTAGATTGCAAGACTAAGAGAAAAGAAAATTGGAGACTTGGACCTAATACATCAAGGATAAAAATTAAACAAAAATAGTTAAGGAGGACGAGATTAAAGAAAGATGGAGGGGTTATTTCGATAAGCTATTTAATGAAAGTTATGTAAACGATTTAGGATGCCTCACTAGTTTTATTGAGGATGGGAATGTTAAATATACACGTCGGATTAAAGTATTTGAGATGAAGAAGGCTATGAAAAAGATAAAAACAGGAAAAACAACTGAACCTGATGGAATCCCTTTAGAAGATTTGAAGTGTTTAGATGGCATCCAAGTAGCTTGGTGGACTAATTTATTTAATAAGATTTTAAAGATCTAAGATATTGCCTGAGGAATGGACAAAGAGTATCATATTATGATTTATAAGAATAAAGGTGATATTCAAAATTATTTTAACTATCGTGGTGTCAAACTCACGAGCCATGCTATAAAACTTTGAGAAAGGGTGATTGAGCATAGAGTGATATGTGATACAAAAATATTAGAGAATTAACTTGGCTTTATGTTACAAGGTCTATCTTTCTCCTTCGAAGATTGATAGAGAAATATAAATAAAGGAGGCATGATCTTCATATGGTTTTTATTGATATAGAGAAAGCATATAATAAATTCCATAACGAAGCCTCATGATGGGTGTTGAAAAAGAAAGGAATTTCTATTAAATATATTTATGTGATTAAGGATATGTACAATGAAGCAATTAGTTGTGTGAGAAGTACTGGTGGTAATAATAAGTTTCCAAGCATAATATGTTAACACCAAGGATGTGCTCCAAGTCCTTATCTTTTTGTGCTAGATATGGATAAGCGTACTAGGCATATTCAAAATGATATTTCTTGGTGCATGCTATTTGCATATGTTCGTTGAAACAAATTACATAACATTTACAATCTGACAATAGAAGGCCTGGCATAGCCACAGCTAAGATCCTCTCTTGGGTAGGGCTCTTGGGTTTTCTTATCTAGGTTGCTCCAACTCTTTCCCATAGAACGTGATACGGGGTACCTTATTGCTTAGTCTGGCTTTTTTTATGGAAGCTTTAACACGGCTGGACAAGCGGCTGTAGTCTTGGTAAATAAAATCAAAATTGAAGTCAATCATAAGTTGGAATTATGGATGAATGCATTAGAATTTAAGGTTTTAGGTTAAGTAAGACCAAGATGGAATACGTGGAATGTAATTTTTGTAAAAATTAGAATTAGAGGTGAAGGTGAAATAAATATTGAGTATCATGAAGTTTCTAAGAGCGATCATTTTTGGTATTTAGGATCGATTATTCATAAAGAAGGAAAGATTGAAGAAGATGTTATCCGTAAGATTAAAGTAGGTTGGATAAAATAGAGAAGTGCAACTAAGATATTATGTGATTGTTGGATTCCTGCCAAGTTAAAATAGGACAATGATACGACCAATTATGCTTTATGGTACAGAATATTGGGCAGTTAGAAAATAATACATGCACAAGATGGGTATGACCGAAATAAAAATATTGAGACTGATGTGTAGTAATACAAGAATAGATGGAATGAGAAATGATTTGTAGAAAGATAGGTGGAGCACCAATTGAGGATAAATTGAGAGGACGACTTAGATCGTTTGGACATGCATAACCAAGGTTTGCTGTACCGGTCGGTACCAGTCGGTACCGACCGTACCGTACCAGTACCGATGGGTACCGGTATCGGTACACCAATGTCGGTACGGTCGGTACCGATCGTATGGTACCGTACCGACGCTCGGTAGCCTATACTAGTGCGGCACCGGTACGGCGAACCTTGTGCATAACATAGGTTGGGGGATGCACTAGTACAAAGAGTGATTTGATGCATGCAGAAAGAAAGAGAGGTAGAGATAAAAAATCACATAGGATAAAGTAGCAAGGAAGGACTTGATGTTGCTACATCGTTAGATAGTGTGGCCCTTGGAATGGAGAAAAATGATTCATGTAGCGGAAGCCAACTAGTTTGGGATTAAGGCTTAGTTGAGTTAAGTTGAAAATGCCATTGTGACAGAGGATTATCTAATAAGAAATCTAGCCACACTTCTGTTAAGGACAAATCTAGAAATTAGAAAATTTTATTTCATTTGGGAATTAGGAAACTTTATTTTTTTGTGGACTCTAGGACTAGAATTTTATAAGGACTCCAGTATTTTATTTCTATGCGGACTCTTATTAGGGTTTGGGTTGTCTGTATAAATTTGTTGCTATATAATTGAGAAAACATTGCATTATTGAGATTTGAGAATATAGAATATTGAGTTGCCCTCTCTCTCTCTACCTTCTCCTCTTCTTCTCTTTCCTCTTCTTCTTCTTCTGTCTTCTTCTTTTGTCCTATGTTAATTTGGTATTAGAGCAAACCTTGATCCACCACCACTGTTGTAGCATCTTCGCTGCTCCATCAGCACCATCTCAAGATTCACACCCGTCCACCCGCAGCACCACCTTGAGATTCAAGCCGATCCACCCACCACATCAACATCGGGAAAAAAAAGAAAAAAACTAGAGAGAGATGATCCCCTATTTTGCCTACAGATCTCTTGCCGTTTTTGTCGCCCTCCTGGTCACCAGTGGCTTGCTGCCCCTTTGCTAGAGCCCTCTTGCTCCACCTCTCCCACTCACGAGCCTATACTATATCACAACTAGAT
This sequence comes from Phoenix dactylifera, assembly GCF_009389715.1. Taxonomy (NCBI): domain Eukaryota; kingdom Viridiplantae; phylum Streptophyta; class Magnoliopsida; order Arecales; family Arecaceae; genus Phoenix; species Phoenix dactylifera. Next base: position 738,265 of record NC_052398.1, on the reverse strand, counting down.
TGGACAAGGAAGATGTAGTGGATTGAATATGGTTCTTGAATTTTGTTAAATAATTGAGGAATTGTTGTAGCATGCCCTTTGCATTCAAAGCTGTTAAACTCCAAGAAGATAATTGATGCAATGCTATCTTGTAATAAAATTGGAAAAAGTTTTATATCTTTTTTGCTTACAAATGTTGTTGTTAAAGAATATTGCCATTCATGAGGTACTTTTTGCATTTGTAGCGCAACACATTTTAAATTGAGTTTTAGTTGCTGAAATCGAGTGCCAGTGTGTGGGTGGATGCGGATGCAGGTGTGGGTTGGGGGAAGCAGATATTTTAGAAATGCTTTCGGTAAGGAAGTGCTTAGGAAGTAGATGCAGCTTCGAGATCCTTGGAAGATTCCAAAGCAGGTATATTATACTAGATGGAAGATTTCAGCTGCTAACAATTGAACAGACTCTACTGGGCAATCCTTCTATCTGATTTAGGAAAACTTAAATTAGAAGACAAACATATCTGTCTCCACCAGCTGCATTATATCTCTCGATTGATCACTAAACTATATCTCCAGCTACATGAAATGTATTAACATTGCATTATAAGTTTAATTATGTTTCATCTTTCACTTGGACAGGTCATCCCCTGTGATCAAGAGTTGGCAAGGTTTAATTACTGACAAACTCTAATTATGACATATTATATATTTCTACTGGTGCCCCCTTTGTCAAGTTAGGGTATCACATGAGCTGTTATTTTCCTTGATATACTTTCTGGCATTATTCTCTTCATAACAATTTATGCAATAAGATTAGGTTATGAATCAATGGATAAGTGAGAAACCTCGGCACACTTCACAGCCTGATGAGAGCTGTAGTTGTATTGGTAATTGGCATGTGTTATGTGACTAATTGAAAAAAAGGATTATTTAATGTTTGACTGTCGCTCTATTTATCAACCAAGAGGAAGGAGTAATTAGTGGAGGTCATAATCTAATTAACAAATATGCAGCAGAAGTAACAAATGGGATTAATTCAAGAACAGTATTTGATCAATTGTTGTGATGTAGTCATTTGATGATTATTCTTTGCACTGCGTTTGACTGATTCAAGTGGATGGAGTATTTGACAGACCATTAGATGAAATATAAAGGATTAGATGTTTTATTTATGTAAGTTTTTTCTTTGATAAATTAACTCCCTTTTTATAAACAACATATGCAATCCTTGCTTTTGATAGTTGATTTTTATTTGTTTGTCTGGTAATTTAATTTAGAGATAATAAAATGGGGTGAATTACCGACTTTTGTATAGGAACTGGTTCAATAGGGAGGTTTAAATGCAGTCTTTGAGAGCTTCATGGCAGCAAAGTGACACTCCTTTAAGGCCCAAGAGTTATATATGGTAATTGTGGGTGAATTGCTACTTTCAACCATGAAGGGAGGGGCAGAGAAAGCGTCTTGGGTGGTTCAGGATGGTTGTGGTATTCAGGGTGCACATACACACAAACACAGACAGACACACAGGGGGTTCTGGCTGACCTCTTAGGTTAGGGATAGGATTTGAAAATGATAAACAATTTATTGTATATATTTTATATAATATGTAACTTATGTATGTTTACTATGTATAGTATTGGGCCTAACCAAGTCAGGCCATGGTATCTTGGAACGCACACCCAGTTCTGTCTTGAATCTTTATTGGGTCTTGAAATGTAATGTAATTTTCCTGTCATGAATGTTGACATGATAGAAGTGCCCCAAAACCATTATGGTGAAAATCATTTAAAATTATACTTCATAGAGAACTCATGAAATGAGATCATACTGTTTGGGTGGGTGGGGAGGATATGGTAGTAAGTCACCACAAATATGAATGAAAAGGACATGTATCTGCTGATTGCTTTGTTAGTGCATCAGAATCATCTTCTTGTCATTGTCATCATCTTTACCAACAGAACAACGACATAATTCTGCAAAGGTATTTTGTTGAAGCACATATTTATCTTTGGCACATGCAAGAGACATGCTGGAAAGGCAGAGTGATTTGACAAGAAATAAATCAGTGTCGACATAGGTAGACCTTTCCAAGGATTTGATCTTTAATCATAACTTATGCCTAATAGCACTTCACAAATATGAATGGTTCACTTACTGATATCCTCTTATCTGTCAAGACCGCAGAATACTTTGTTATTTGGTCTATATGCTTTTTGGACCTGTTTGGTGGACATGCAACCAGCTTATCTGCCTCATATCTTCCCCATGAGTGGGAAGGCAACTTAAAATGAGGCACGAGGCTGAATAAGTCTTGAGGAATTGAGGGAATCAGTAAGTTGTGCAGTCCCAATATCTTTGGGATAGCAAAAGATCGCCTTTTATATAGATCCTGTTGTCTTAAAGAACTAGGATTTGGGAGACCAACAATCTACTGCCAATTCCTCAGAGTTTCTCTCTCTTCCCTTGCTTTACTCTTCAAATCCCACATGTGAAAACAGATGGGGTGATTGATTGTCCCAACAGGCCCTTAGTTTTTCAGTACATGAAGATAATCACAATCGGGACCCAAACTTGAATTGCTTTCTTATTAAATAATTGACTCTGATATTTGCTCATCTAATGCAGTATTAGCTATTATTCTGGTGGGCTTGCTGTATGGATTCTTCATTGCCATAATATGTGGACAAAGGATCAATGAACGCCACTACCATGTTCTTGCAAAACAAGAACTGACAAAGGTTCAGTATGACTGCACTCATAATTTAAATAATGAACATGTCTGGCTCTATCTCCTTCCTGAACTGGAAATGCCTTTCTTTTTTTTCAAGTGGCAGAATTCTGGTTAAATCCTGACCAAGAATGCTGATCACATATAGATGGGTAAGTCTTGGTCGTCATGGGTAAAGGGTAACTTAATAAGATCTCTAGAAGCTTGGTACCCAAAATCGATGTGAAATGATTTGAGCATTCAGAATTGGAGCCAGCAGTTTTAGTTTTTTTATAAAAAATCCATGTATACATTTTTCTCTACATTATGCGTATTCAAGAACTCTTCAACTACTGGTGTCATGAGGCTTGAGAGATATTAAATTTGGCTTTTTGCTCACCTGATTGGTAGCCCAAAGTCAATAAAACACTGGGTCTTTGAAAATGAAGTGTGCACATGAAGACACAATAGTTTTCCTTGGTCCATTTCTACTGCTTCCAGCACAAGTACATTATGTTTCCTTCAGTCATTACTGTAGCCAGATCTCGCAGACATCAGTCTAGTCAGAAATCTGACAGGCTCTGATTTTCTTAGTGAGCAATTTCATGTACGCATACAATCTCAAAACTTCTCTTAAAGAAACTCTTCACGTTTTGGAAATAAGCATCACATTCTGACAGGTGGGGTGCGCTAGTATGTGATGTCACTTTCCAAAATGAAAGAGTTTTGATATGTGCATTCACAAAGCTGTTCATCACTTCATCCTATCATTCTTTTTCCCCTTTGGATATTATTTTGGCTACAATTGTTTTGTTCTTTTTATAGAGAGCTTTTGGAATGGTAATCACATATTTGATGAAATACAGAAATTTTAATATATCTAACAACAGTATAATGCCAGGAATATGTGGTGGAAAGTAGAGATGAAAATAAGAATTTGCCGGAACTTGACCCCACTCATGTTACAGAGTTGAGAATGCTGGGACTTTACTGAGCTGGAAGATGAGCACTATATATGAGGATCTCCGGTAAGCAGTTTGTTTTGCAGATTAACTTATTTACAAATACACCTCATGATAAAGACCGTTATATATAGATACATTCATGCATTCACACATGCATGTATCACGCGTCTGTGATACATATTTTTCAAGTCAATGCAGTAGGTATCTTGTGACTACCTTGCATATACATATACATGTTTGGATCTGAATCTTTCAATTTTCTTACTGCAAGGAGGAAATTTAGGTAAGTGGATGGCTTATTAGATCATTTTTTACCAACTCCAACCAGGTGAGGCCTTCACCAGCGCAGTCAATTCTGTCTTATGTGGGTCCAGCCCAAGGCCTATTTCATTAATTATTAAGGGGCAAATACTTTTTTCAATTTTTGAAGCATTTTCTATAGTGTTTTAAGGTATGCGGCAGACAATGTAGCACTCAAGTGAGTTGTGGGCATTTACACTCGTAACAACGTGGATTGCGTTAAAAATTTTTGAGAAAATATTCAAAATATACAAACAAATAAAGATGATTAGTAAATTGGAATTAGGTTAATAAAACAAAGGAAGAAAAAGGTGCATTGTAAAATTACATTTTTTCACTACTGACCATGCAATAATACTAAATTATTCCTCTAAGAGAACATGTTCTAAATTCAAATTAATGCAACAAGTTACTGATTAGTCAATATAGAGTTTGAAATAAACATTTAACTAAGAAATGCTAGAACTTGTAACCAAGCTGTTGGAAAAGCATTGAAAGAGGCATGGGAGTTGATAAAACTCCAAATAGCATTTTTTCTTTTGACCCACTCTTTTTTTTTTGTCCTTATCATTTGGGAAAAGACGAAAATTTCAGGATAACAAACATTATGTAGAATTTTTCTTAGATTCGAACCCTCAAATAAATTGTTCAAGGCTAATTATTGTAGATGTCTCTTCACAATAACCGTGATGGAGAAAGCACCCATTCAAATGGAATGGATTCAAAATTATGTTACCGCATGGATTGGGATGATAAATCCTCCTATTTTCATCTATTAAACAGTATTTAAGTACTTAGACAGTCTGTTTAATATTGTCAAGTAGCAAATATTTCTTTAACAAGATGTGATTTTAAATAGTGAGATGAAAAAAAAATCACTATTTTAGGGACAATAGTCCCTAAGGGACCCAGCAAATCCTTTAATTTGGATTATGGGATCTGATTCTATTGTCACATTGTTATATTCACTTGATGTCAGAATGAATGAAAGTGGGAATTCTGGCTTGGCGTAAGGAAAGCAAGGGCAAAGAGAGCGGGAAAGGGGCTAGGATAGGAAGATGGTGTTGAATCTGCGGTGAGGTCAAAGTCCCTTTTTTTTTTACATTAATTGTAAGGAGTGAATCAAGAGCCATGTCGAAGAGGAAAAGCGAGCTTATTTAGTTTGGGTTCCATTCATTTTTCCAACTCGGGAATTCGCTAGGTTGAGTAGTCCTTGCCTGTCAGGCTCAACAAATAGCATAACCTGCATCCTAGGCCAAGGCTGGCTGTGTGGGCACCTGTGAGGCAGTCAGCCTGTATATAGGGGATCACTTAGGCCATTGGGCCCTAAGCAGGGAAGCCAAGAAGATCTCTAAACCTTGGCGGGCACATGGGCAATCCAACTGGCTGCTTCTGAATCAATGAATCTGGAGCACAATCCATTCAGAATGGTAATGGAGAAACAATTGTCTGTCTGTATATTGAGTTTCTCTTGAAATTGAAGAACTTTATCAATGGCTTGCTGGTTGCTAGAATTATCTCATCTGTTTGAAAGAGGATTTTGTGAACTTCCATTATTTATTTGTTATACTGAGAAAGAATCTCAACTATTTTTTTCTTCTTTCATTAAAAAAAGAAGAAGAAGAAATTTTGCAAGTACTGGAGCTTGAGGCTGCATTCCATTGCTGTGTTAAGCTTGATTTTAATTTTCTCCAGTTTGACTTCATAACCTGGTCATGCATTTCTTCTAATATTAATCCTTGGTTTTTCTCCACAAGTTTCTTCGGTTACCTGGTGGAATCTACCTGTGGATGGCAGATGAATCAACGATGGCATAAGCCTAATCAACTACAATATGACAGGAGACTACTGTTCTAAAGGAATATGTAACTACAAAGCATTTGTAGATGGTTTTGATTTTCTTCCCCCGCCCGCCGCTGCATCACCCCACGCCACACCCCCCCCCCCCCCCCCCCCCCCCCCCCCCCCCCCCCCCCCCCCCATATTAAGGCCAACCTCACAGGACATATTTAGTGAAGTGCATATGCAAATGTTTATATATATTAATGTGCTGCAATCATGGAGCTGCGTCTCGATCCATGAAGTGTTGATTGGAAAAGTCACAAGAATTATGATGTCACCTTGTACTTAACAGAAAGATTCAAATTTACAAACTATAGCATCTGATATACAGTTATGATGTATAACTGATACGAAGAAGGGGAGATGACAAGGAACTACATTTTATTATCAATATGTACATGCTTGTGGTGTTGATCAGCCTAATAGATCTTGGCAGACCAAATAGACTCTCCTGAACATGGTAGATGGTCCGTGTCAAGTTTTTCATGTACAAATTGCCGCTCCTATTCTTGCTTTGTCAGTGTTCGGACATACTCCGAGCCAGTAAACGCAGTCAATGTAACGTTCTTGTGATGGAATTTGTTGATGTCCAGGGCTCAGAAAAAAATGAGGGTGTTTTATTAGACATACATGCCAATTAACTCTTCTCTTGTCCAGGCCCAGTACGATCCAATCCAAGAAAAAGCAAGGATGCTAACAGTGAAAACCCTGCTCGAGACTTGAAATTTAGTACACCCGCAAACTCCCCATGCCGTAATCAGGCGTGGGCTACGACAACCAATAGAGAGAGAATAAACCTCAGGCCGAAATCAGGCGTGGGCATAACCCGCTACGATAACCGATGGAGAGAAAATAAGGCAATTGGTCGCCGCCATCATAAATGGTAAGTGACGAACTAGAAGCAAATGCTTCACCGGATGAAACCTATGGCAGTCATTGACTACAGAAGCTGAGAGAGAGAGGTAATACCCAACATCTGGTATCCCCGCCAATAAAAACCGTGCATACCCAGGACAAGAGTGTTTCAGACTGAACTTGTTGCAAGCATCGATATGTAAATCTGTAACATGGGGGGCATCTGACAAGACTGGTGCATTAAGATAACAGCAGTGGTGTATGTTTGATTGGAAGGCAAATATCAGATGACTGATTCCAGCCCTAATCTCAATTTCAATTACTTTGGGGTGTTACAAAGGGCAAGACATGCCTCAGGAGGACCAAGCTCTAGACTCCATAGTATTGCTTTCAAGACATGCAGGTTGGGCATATTTTGTTCAATCCCAAAAAGTATCTTTGCGCTTGATTTTTTTCCTCGACCTGTGTTATCTCAGCCGCTGCATAATTCGTAACAGTAAAAAGTAACTGCAGCTTTCACATGTCATGAAATCAGAGAGATATATCGTGACTCTAAATATTTTTAAAATTACAGAAATATCACAAGAAGCTAGGCAGACAATCAGCTCCACCTCTGTTTACGTCATTCCCAGTCGGTGGGGCGCTTTCTACAATGCATCCAAGCCTGCGCATGAAATTAGAAATGTGGCATCACCAATAACGAATAGCAAGATGAGCAGAGGCTCTTGGCCTAAAAAATAGAAATGCTCCATGATCCCAAAATAACTGATCAGTAAACTTTATCATGCATTGGCATCACGCTGTCCTCACCTCAGTGCATGATCTGCATGAAGGCATCCAAAACCAAAGGGAACTTAACAATCCATGTTTGCAATTACCTCACATGGCAACACAGTAAAGAAAACTATCAAATTGGATTCAGTGCTTAACAAAAACTTGCAAGAGCCATTTTACAGCAAGCTAGGCCCACTGATGACATCAGTAAAATCGACTGATGAATTGGTTAAGATGTCCTCACAATATTGATAGATGTTCACAGTAAAATACTGGAAAGAGCTGCGATGCATAGTTAAAGTCTTCACCTATCACCAGTTCACAACCAAAATTTGTTGAACTATTGTTATGATCTACTGTACAAGCAATCTAGCACTGCATAAAGAGGTCAAAGCGATCAATAGGTACAATACGTCACGTTCCGGTCTGACTTATTTGGATCCGCATTTTGAACCCTATTTTTCCACCGCTTGCTGTCATCACCAACACAATAATTTTCAGACTCATTATCATCTTCCACCCAATTCCAGTTTCCAGGTGCCAAGGCCTGGACAGATTTTTTTGTGTACATGCTCAATAACATATAACCAACTGAAGCACAATCAATGCTTCTTGCAGGCATCATCATCCTCGACATTCTCATCCTCAGGAGAAATTAGACAAGATGAAGCAAAACTTTGTTATATTTGCTCGTAATGTCGCCGGATCGGAAGCAGAATTCATGAAATCATTTTTAAAATTGGCGACTAATCAATTGAGGTTGCTCTCAGTACCACTAAGTCATAAGCAATGAGTTCATAGCCGCCATAGGCTTCTCCCATTAAAAAAAAAATAGCATCTATTGTTCCCAACACCCAAAAACATCTTTCCATTACTGAAGGTTTTGATAGTCATCCTTGTATATGCGTTTCCTCCTTAAGATCTATCTAGACAAACTACAGATCCTCATGGAGAGCCTTCTCAGATTTGCTATTCGTGGATGATAAAAGGAAGTTACAAAGAAGAAATTCTAGCAGATTGTATAGAGTGCAGCTTCAACTTAACAAAGTAGAGTATGCCACTGGAAAAGATATTGACTCCCTTTTTGTCTTTTTTTTTTTTTCTGGTGGTGGTGGTTTTGGGGAGGGGAGAGGGGGTTAGGCTCCTGCTTAAAACATGATATGCGACAAGCAAAAGAAGTTCATAACAGAACCCAATTAAATCAAGAAAACCCTCTAGATGGATATATTTCTTTGACAAATACTAGTGGATAAGAAATTAATGCATCAAAAAATTCCATAAATAGAAGAGATGAAATCACAGGGACCAGCTGAAATTACCTTCCACGAAGGAGGACGACGATGGCCACCCTCTGTTCGTCATGAAAGAGAGCGTCTCCTCCTGCGTCATGGGGTTCACTCGGTGGGCCTGCTTCCTCGGCGAAACAGAGCAGGAGGAGCCCGGGATGAAATGGAGCCATTAGGGGGCGGATCGACGGATAATGACGCTGTGGATGGCGTCCTCAAGGCGGCGGACGAGGCAAGGTGGGACGGGTGATGTCGGATTAGATTTTGGGAGCGTCCTATTAGGGTTTGCGGAAGGATTCGAGCCATCGAAGAAGAAGATGAAGAAGAGAGACCGAGGAGAGCCGAGCAGGCGAGAGATTGGGGGAGAAGGAGAAGAAAAAAAATAAAGAAAGGGAGAGAGGCATGTACATTTATAGAAGACCGGTACCGGAAAGTAGTACTACGGCGTCGTCGGGAAGTGTGGAATCGTGCAAGAAGATTCCCGTAATTCTGCGGTCGCCATCTTGATCTTTCTGAATATCACGGCGCTCAAGTGGTATGTTTCACAGGAGAGAGAGAGAGAGAGAGAGAGAGAGAGACGGGTTATATACGGTTTAGAGACGAGGTTCCGGGATGCATCATATAGCTTCGTAGCGCCTATTTTTTTTCCCCTTCTTCTTTTTCCCCTTTCTTTTTTTCTTCTTGAGAAAGGGAAAACGAATAAGCCCAGAAAAATCTTGTTGTCGTTTTTAATTCTCAGGGGGCTGAAATTAATCTTCTTCCTCATGATACGTATCAGCTCAAAAGCTATAAATTCGTTGCTGCACATGAAAACCCCAGTACCCCGTTGATAACTTAGAACTGGTTGTAAAGCACTAATAATAGCCATCAGCACCTCTATTTTAAAATAGCAATTTAATTACAATTTCTTATGCAAATGATTACCGTGTTTAAGGAAGTTAGTCTTGGACTCAGGCTTTCAGACATTATATATTAAGAAATGCTCGATAGAACACTAGATTTTATTTTTTTAATGACTTCAATGAAATTATAAGAAACAAGTTTGGTGACGACAACAATGTCTAAACATTTGAGCAATGAGAAATACAAGGCCGGAAGCAGTACTTGGCACGCACAGATCAAGCAGCAGGACGCATATTTAGAAGAACAACGAATACATCAAGCCCTCTGGATCAAAATCATACTCAAGAAATACAAATCCGATAGGAAAGGTAACACGTCACACTTTACAAGAAACTAGTTCTCTATCCCTTCATTTTATCTACTAAGATGAATGAAAGAACATGTATATTGCACGTATAATGAAGAAAAGAATGCATTGCCTCCGGGAAAAAGAATGGGGGAAATATCAAATCAAACCAGATCTGCCATGTAGAGCAGCAGCCTGAGGGAAGCCAGCAAAATGATCAGCAAACGGATTGGTAGATGCAGCCTGGGAATGAGGATAGTGAGGTTGATAGTTGTCCGGCATCATCATCATGCTTTGCTGCTGGTGATAATACTGCTGCTGCTGGGCTATTAAAGCCATCTGGACGTTGGGTGGTGCTGCAAAATTGTTGGACATAGCAAAAGGGTCCTGCGAGTCAAAAGGATTGGTGGCAAACCCACTGTATGCTCCTGTGCTCTGTTGCCGCCTGGCTGCATCATCATACAAGCTGTTGAGCAAAAGCTTGTCGAATCCACCAGCCTGTTGAGCCAAACCAAAAGTGTAGTTATCAAGAAAGAAGCATGATCCTGATTCTGATGAACAAAGTGATGCAAGAAATATATGAGTTTGGATATTGGAAGGAGGAAAAGAGAGGCAAGATAAAGTGATACATCTCTCATATATTGCTTAAACTAACATCTCCCATATGTCGTAATTCATGGGGGAAGTCAAGATGAGGAAGCAGTGAAAATACCAGCTCTCATATATTGCAAAATATACAACACCAAGCTGTAAGAATGTTCTGATTTACGATAGCAGACCCATGGTTCAAGAGTCTGATGTCGAATTTTATAGTTCAAGCTGGCCAATCGAGAAACTGATGCTCTTTTTTTTCAGTAGATAGAAAAGCTGATACTCATCTGTTTTTTCTTTTTATAAAAAAATTATGGTTTCTTATTGAGGTGATTGATTCCACTTTTTATTAACTGCTTCAGAATAACAAAATTAAAAAAGTGAAATAAATTGGTTCAGATGAAAAGAGATGTCTTTTCGAGGTTTAGGAGTAAAAAAAATGAAGAGTACTCATTTGGTTTTCATATTCTAATATTTTCAAATTGAACTATATATGTGCCTAATTTAGCTCCAAAAAGTATACATTAAAATAGTGCTTATTTGCCTTCCACATTAAACTAGATTTCTTTTGGATGATTATTGCAACTTTTCACACAAGATTGGTGGACAAAAAAACTTAATGCTGATGTAGTAACAAGAGTACAGACCAGTTTGTTGTCGGTCAACTGGTCACTATTACTGCTTGGTGTTGTGACTAGAGCTAACTCCCATCCTGAAGAATCAATTCCACTCCCAACCAAGCCGCCAGTATTTGAGGGTTTGGAATCATCCCCTGCAAAGATACAAATGGACAACAGTTATTCCATGACAGGAAATAGAAATGCATTAGAGGTCTATGACAGAAGAATAGAGAAGCAGTAAGCTAAGCTGGCAAGATTTTCAGTTGGGCGGGATAATGGATACAACAAAAGCCAGGAATGAAGGATCACAAATACTCTTATAATCTAATCTCTAACCTTAGGGGTAGAGCAAACCAAGAAGCAATTGTCCTTAAAATAATTTAAGTGTTCAATATATGAAGATGAAGACATCAAGAAATGAAGATGTTGTCACCTTGTGGAATGATAGCAAGAGCCAATGCATTGCTTTCCTCAAGTTCAGCAGCAACAGGATTTATTTCATCCAAACCCTGCAGATGACACATGATATGGATTTTACTCTGGCTTAGTGATGTCAATTGCAAAGGGAGTATGTAAGATGAAACAAGAAACCTACCAATAAATCAACAGTTGTTGCCGGTTGAGCTGCTACCTCCATGATAGGCTGTGATTTTTCTTCAGTCTCGGTTGGTGAATTTTTCTCATCTTCTACAGCTGGTTTTTGACTCTCTGAAGGGGAAGATTCTTCTTGTTTGTTGGTTATTAATTTCCTCTCTTGGTATTCCTGAATAATATCCCAGATTAGTTTAAAAATATCTCAGATTATTTTGAACATATATCGAAAGGCATTCAACAGACAGCAAAGCCAAGTCAACCACTAAAAGATGTGCATTTTGAAACTATATGATACAAAAAAAAAAAAGACAACACCTCACATGTAGCAGTGGAAAAGAAGCTGTCTCAACAGCTTAATTGTATATCACAAGATTTTCCATTTACAGCTACATAATTTCTAATGAATTCTCTCTGAAATCTGAACAAGGCCATCAATTATATTGAAGACAGTATACTATATGGACTGAAGAACCGTCCCAGACTGTATTGATTAAGACTATGACCCCTGGAAAGTTGGGCATCTATAGTACAACATTAGCTCAACAGACATACATTCACATATGCCAACTTTCTATTGGTTAGTTTCCAGGGATGTAAAATCTAATATTATAATCAAATCTTTTCAGCAAGAAGCTGCATATTCAACACAAACATCCAACTTGATCGTGTTATTTACATCATAAACCATGAGGAAGTCCATTTTCTATGATTTATTTGACTAATTAGAATACTTAGATCTCAAGCACATAAAATTAGATAGCCAGTTAGGGTATTTAACTTTTAAAAAGTAAACAAAAAGACATTATAGAGATTGTGGAGCTAAAAGCAAGAGGCAAATCTTTGTATTTTCATAACCATTCTTTAAAACATGATTTTTTTTTCTAAAAAAATAAAAGGATAATTTATTTGCTATATTTGGAGTGATAGAATATAAATATCTTGATTAACTGGACATGATGTCTGTTTCATGAAACACTAAATGTGTGGGCTTATGAAAGTGGACACTAGACTTCTTAAAAATATGACTTTGTATTTTGATCCAGCTACATTAGAATTTACTCAAATTTATGAATTTCACATCCTATTATATCTTTTTGTATTTTTGAAAGAAATTGAAAAGGAACTTGCAACCTACAACCCAATACATGATGCAATACGATATAAGCTCCTGTATGATCTACGACAATCTTGATCGTGATAACAGCGCACAAGAGTCCAGCAGCATATCTCATTTTATATAACAGACTCTATGGGATGTATCTTCATCTGCCTCTTTATTTTTTTTATCATATTACTAGTGCATGATAACAAAGATAACTAAATTATATTCAACACTACTCTGTCTCATAAACAATATATCATCTGCTGATAGCACACACCAATAGGCCTCTTCCCGAGTATCAACAATAAACTAATTTATAGCAGAATGAGGGTTTAAGGTCAATATGTTGGCATAATCCACTAGCAATCTGGACAGCCACAGGTCTTGCTTCAGCTTGTTCTCACAACAGTCATGTTCTCTTATACTGTATTTAGCTTGGGCCAACAACTCTTCTGCACCTTTCTTCCTCAAGGGCTACCAACCTGCTTGCAATGAAACTTCGTCACAGGCATCCTCCTTGTTGAAAGAACAGACCATTTTCCTATCTCTTTCCATCGATCGATAAAAATCATATTTTATCACTAGGATCAACATATTGCTCAAGCTATCTCATCCTCGTCCCCAAGATCTTCACAAAAAAGATTGTATGTTGTATGTTTAATTCAATTACAGTTTCTGCAATATTTTACAGTATTTTTTATTCCTATAAGCTTGTAGACACTCTAGTTGCCTCACAAAATGTATAAGCAGTCAATAATTACATACCTGCAACTCCCAAAAGTGAAATAATGTCAAATTCATCCTCACTCTAGCTATACTTAGTGCACTGGAATTATTTCAGTGGCCCAGCAAATAAAAATCAAATGGACCCTAGACACGAGATTCTGGAAAACATGCTGCGAGCCTGTGCTTTGGTAAGACCTAAACCAAGATTTATGTGAAGAGCTCAAAAGGAAGTCACTGAAGCAACTCAAGACATCTATTATCATTGTCTACCATCGCCACCAAGTCCTGACACAAAGAGAAGGCTTTCAATTCCTCAAATCTAAAATTAAGATGATGGAGTCTTGGTGCACTACTATAAATATAAGCAAGAAAACTTGTATAATATACTCTCCAGAGTCTTATTTGAAACAGAAGCACCATAAGGAGCTTACTATAAATATAAACAAGAAAACTTGTACAATATACTCACCAGAGTCTTATTTGAAACAGAACCGACATGAGGAGCTTCCCTAATGTATTCTTCCATCGTTGCAAGAAATGATAACGGTGGCTGAATAAAAGAAAGGCCATAAAGATCAAAAAAAAGAGATGGCATAAGTAGGTTTGTTCAAGGGTGGATACAGAAAATGTCATAGACTCTATACATATCATCCTAAATTCAAAAATCAATGAACATAAGACCTCTCTCAAAATTGGAAACTGAAAGTTCCTGGCCAGCTCCAAACCTTTGCAAAACTCATAGAAACTAGCAAGAATTTCAGCCTGTGACAGAAAGTTCATATATCAATGGAGTTAAACTAGGATCACTACAAGATAATTTGGCCAAAAAAAACTTCTGATAAGAATATTTTTTTGTGCCGCAACAAAAGATAAAAGACATCAAAGGATAAAAATGTTATGATACCAACTGGCCGGCCCTTTTATAGATGTCGAGCGTTTTGATGGCATCATGTCTTGACATCTCAAAGAACTGCAGTAAGGTGTTATCAGTTGAATGAACAAACAAACATAAACTTTCATTCCAAATGACTAGCAGGACAGAATCACAGTACCAAATCCACAAGATTGATAATCCCATCGTTGATTGCACAATAGATTTTGAAGCTCTCTTTCAAAACCTGTACAATCAACACAAAGAAAGGGTGAAGCTAACAGTGGCATCTACAAAAGCACATGGATGCTTAAGTTACCCTAACAAGCAAGGTTTTAAATACTAGATGTCTCCCAATATCATCCATGCCCAAATCTCTCTCTCTAAATGACCCCAAACACTACCCCTCTATTTCTACTTTGTCTCACTCCTCTCTCTCACACATCTAAAACCTCCAATCCACTTTCCCTGTTTTTAACCCAACCTTCCCCCACCCAGCCCTCTCTATCTTTGCCATCTTTTCATTTCCTTTTAAATACTATGTTATTGAATTTCTTGCGTGTATACCATATACATATCTGAAATTATGTGAATACCCTTGTAAATTTACTACTCACATGTATACCCTTATAGATTATTTCTTTTGCGTGTATACCCTTATAAAAATCTAAAATTGCATGTATACCATCACAAATTTACTATTTCTGTGTATAATTATTTCTTTTTGCATATATATCCTTATAAATTATTTCTTTCTGCTTGTATACCATTTAAATTATTTCTTTTTGCATGTATACCCTTAACTCAATAAAGGTAAATGTGCAAAAAGAAATAATTTAGTAAATAATTTATAATAGCATACATGCAAAAAGAAATAATTGATAAGGATATACCCTTAACTCGTAAATGTACAAATAGTAAATTTACGAGAGTATATACGTAAAAAGAAATAATTTATAAGTGTATGCATGCAAAAAATAAATTTACAACAGTATAGAAGCAATTTTATATATCTATATGGGTATATATGCAAAAAGAATAGTTTATAAGTGTATATCCACAAATAGAAAATCTATGAGGGTATACACGTAATTTCAAATAATTAAAAGAATATACTTGCAAAAAGGCCTATATTCTCTGATATCTTTTATTTTATTAATTTATCCTTTTTTTTAATTTTACAGAAAGTATTATCACCAAATATCCATATTTGAATAGTATTTATTTCATGACTTTACTATTATATTTTAATTTTACAATTAAATATTCTATTTTTATATTAACTAAATTTTGGTTCTATTTGATACCTCACAATTCATTATAGTTCCTTTCTTGTTCTTGTAATCTAAATTGCAATTTTCTCTGCTTTTGGCTTTTTGTTCTTAAAATTCATTTCTTTCTTTACGTACAAAAATTACATCTATGTTTATTTTTATTTAAATGTGCTTTCCACTACTAATAGGAATTTTAGAATACTGTTATTTTTTATTTATAGTCAAGGGTGAGTCTCGCCACAACAGTAAAGTTGCTCCATTGTGGCTTAGAAATCAAGGGTTTAAATCACGAAAACAATCTCTCTACATGCTGTGGTAAGACTACGTATATTTGATCCTTCCTAGACCTAGCAATGGCCGGAGCCTTATATGCTTGGCCACATTTTTTATTTATATTTAGAGATAAGTATTATATTTCACGTTCATGATATTTTTATTTCATACTATTAATGTTTAAAAATATTATTATATATTTTTAGTTTTTATTTTTAATATTACATTGTTATATATTTTAATATCTAAGTTTCTACTAATTTGAATTTAATCACCCAATATTATTTTTATGATTACTAAATGTAGTGCATGTGCCCGTATGATTGTGTATAGAAAAAAGAAGATTATGAGTTCATTACTTTCAGGTCCTTTTAGAATTTAAATTCTAGTTAAATTATCTCGAATCTAAAATCTTTAGCAGTCACATGCATTTGCATGTACATAATAACTAGTGCAGATAAAACCATGTTCACAGACATCTCGTCTTGAAAGGACTTTTAATTAAAGGGAAGCAAAATCAAGCAAAATCTCTTAACAAACATAACTACCATTATAAATCAATCCAAAACAAATGAACATACCAAAGCTAATGCATACTGTATAAGATAGTTGCCAATTGCTGCTCCTTCAGGCTACAATGAGCGAAACAATTTAAGTCAAGTCTTTGTCTTACAAAAACTAAGAGAGCAAGTATGCCAAGCACACTTGCTAAAAAATTTAAAATCCTCTATTTTTGCTTCTTTGCGTGAAGCCCTAGAGAATGCAAAGTTATTATCATGTAAATCATTACCTGGCAGCCAACTAGCCGGTAGAGCAGATTTTGTAAAGCAGGCAATTGATCTAAAAGATCCTGACAACCTAAATTCTTTGTTCTACTTTGCCCCTGAAAGATTTATAAAAATAACAGATAAGAAAAGAAAGCAAACAAACCAATTTTAGAGTCCCGTACATCAAATTGAACTTTTGGAAAATGAAGATCTCACCTTCGCAGCCCCATCTGAAACTTTCCTCAGACGTTCGGCTTCAATATCATATTTTAAAATCCTAAAACACTCTAACCGCTCCTCTAGGAATAGTGCATATGTTCGAACCCATGCTGAGCAATCCCAAGCTAGAAGACAAATTGAACATCTGAGAAACATCAATATTCCATATTCTTTCTGCTAGACCCAATCATACTGCACACCACAGTGATAACTCCAGGTGCAAAACAGTAAACAACAAAATTTTACTACATGATCCATATTCTTCTGCTCAATCTAATCATAATGCGTGCAACATTGTTAAATAATTTAAGTGCATATTATTGAACAGGAAAAACTTACCAAGAGAACTGGAATCATCCTTGAAATTAGATATACGCAGAACATTTCCTCTGCGGGAATAGTTTAATAGATCCTCTCTGAATGTAGGATCGCCCTCTCTCAATGCCCTGTGGATAACTATCAATGTTTTCAAGGCAACCTGTATAACATAATTAGCATAAAGTTATTTATCCAAGTGAAGACCATCATGCAATACCAATGCCTGCTTGATTTGGTTAACTACCAATAATTTAAACTGAGAAGTTCGATGAAGATGGTGGACACTGCAAGCATTTTTCACAGATATAATGAATGAAGAACCACAAAGCAGTTGCAAGATGACTAAAAAACCCTTAGTAATGTTTCAATGCAAGATGCAACATAACGTTAAGTCTACTTTATGGTCACTAACAACTCATAATGCTGGTGGAAGCACAGTAACAGATCCATGCAAGTAATGTTGCAGGTCTTGTATAATATTTTCTCTCAAGTTCTAAAGGTATTCATTGATCACTGGTTCGATCCAACTTGTTATGGTTCTACTGAATATATTTAGTCAATTTCTTAATTCTTTTGTATGAATAGATCAAATAACAAGTGGAAAAAAAAATCACTGCATTGGGGGATCTCTTGCCAACAAATTGTGATTGCAGCCACACTACAACATCCACTCCAAATAAAATAGCATGCCACATGCCTAGTTTATTGTACTAATTTATAAGTCTATAACTTCCAAGGTTTATGCAAGATAATTATCATGTGTTGTTTAGGCAAGGTTTTGAATCCTTATCTTATCCTAAGGAACCTGACTCTGTAACGTGCATTGAAAACCAAACCTTGCAACTGTGATTATCCAACGTCATGCACAAATCATGAATGAAGGATGACTTGCAGCATTCTGAGAAACGTAACAGTAAGTGATAGCCCAATTTAGTATACAATAATGGAATCAAAAGAGAACATACCACCCAGTTACGGGTCTTGGCCAATCTCCTAGCAAGTATATGCACGCAATAAGCCACATCAGTCCGTGGCCTATCTACAGCCGTAGCAACAAATATTTCTGAAACAATACATGCAACGATCAAATAAATAAATGAAATCAATGCATGAAAAATGAAAGAATTACATATCATATTGGCAAAAACTTGATAAAAAGGGAGGAAGTGCAGGAGTCTCCCAGTCCAGGGAGAGCACTCAGCCTCACCCTATATGCAGAAAGGCTGTTTTCATGTTTTGAACCCATGACCATTGCGTCACAATGGAGCAACATTATTGTTGCGCCAAAGCTCATCCTCAAAGACAAAAAGCTTGATGCATTTTCTAAATTCAGAAATCAGAACATCTGCTTCTGATTCCACTTCTCAATATTAACAAGATCACTGTACGGATCTGCGGATTCGCATTGCAATTCAACCAGTACGGGACGAATTCCCGTCCAATTGCCTAGATCCAAAAGCAAGTTACTCACTTCTAACGTGCCGTTCCTTCGGCGGGCATTCCACGTGGTTCGTGGCCTTGACGACGGCGATGTCGAGCTCCTTCCACCAGTCACGAGTCCAAAAGGAGATCAGATGAGAGAACTCGAAAGATTTGAGAATAAGCTCGAAGACGAGCAAGAATGCAGATTGGTGTCGAGGGGACAGGAATTGTTACGGACCTTGAATTCGCTGTTGACCTTGGCGAGGCCGACCTTGGTGGTGTCCTTGAGCGCCCCGTAGGCCTGCCGCCAGCTCTGGAACGTCCCCATCCGTCCCCTTCCCCCCAAAAACCCTAACGCTGACCTCGCCTTCCTTTCCCTGCGACGGCCGACGAGGAGGAGGAGGAGGAGGAGGAGGAAGAGGCAGAGACGGAGGAACGGATCTCGGTGGTGATTGTAACCGCGGGATTTTATTCCTAGTTTCTACCAACCACCGTCGGCTCCGCGCTCTTCCCCCCCTCTCCCGGCCCCAGGAAGTCCGAATAAAAAAATAAAATGAAACAAAATGGGGCCCGCGTGATGGGAAAGGGTGTGCAATTGGGTGGTAAAAGTGTTGGGTATATCGCACCAGTTATAGTTTAAACCGCGACAGATGTTTCGCGGGATTTGGGGTCACACTGTTGACGCTGCGGCCCTTATTAGAACGATCACACTGTTACGCTGCTTCGCGGGAGTATAATACGACGTTGTGCGCAGTCCCCCCCGATTGCCTCCAGACGTATGATCTGTAGGGATTGCCAAACGAGAGATAAATCCCTGCCGTCCAATTGGGCGGTGGCCAAAGAATTTGTGAGCACGAATAACGGAGGCCAAAACTTGACGGGAACTAACATTGATAAACAGCATACAGCTCACTCGAAATGGATACCATTTAGCGGGAATAAACGGCAACTTAGCCATGGCATATGATCTATAGTTGTCTTTTCCCTTTATTTTAAAGAAATACTATGTTGGCCCAAATGGAAGAGCGGCTCAGCTGTCTCTACTCGGAGAAGTTCCAGCTTAGCAACGTCGATGCGACAAACCACCCCTTGTTAGAACCGTGGCATCCGCATTATGTGAGCCATATATTGTTGACATTCATTATCAAATTCTACTTTTATTAATATTTTTAATTAGTTGGTCATTAATTTTAATAGCTTTAGAATCTAAGATAAATTAATCTTAGGCTGCCGAAGAAAAATTATCGCTTTACAAATAGGAGAAGAGAGTTATATGAAAAGTTTAGGAGAAAATGTTCCATGCGTAGGGTGTTTGTTGTTTTGAAATTCTTTTTTTTTGTGAGAGGAGGCAAATTCATTATTTCTATTTTTTATTTTTTTGAATGGATTTAGGTTTTTCTCCCCTAAATTTTGCTCTTTCATTATTAAATTTTTTGTAATTCTCTTCACATTTTTTTTTGTTTGGTATTTTTGTTCCGAATTGTAGACCAGCTTTATTATTCTACTCCATATGCTACTGTCCTCTCTCTCTCTCTCTCTCTCTCTCTCTCTCTCTCTCTCTCTATATATATATATATATATATATATATATATATATATAAAATAAGTGAAAGCTATAAATTATCATTATTTGCACATGCAAGGGAGTAGAGTAATTTGATGGTTGGCTATAATGATACAATCCCATCAAGCATATTTTTTTAAAACATTATGTTTGACAGAGATGCGCTGTCTAATCTCACGTCGGTTGGCATGTGACGCTAATCTGAAAGCAATGCGACCGCTGTAGGGAATAAACTTTTGTGGTTTTTGTGTTTGAGAAGATGGAAAATAATAGAGTGGGTTTGTTTGATGAGCCCCTTCGCTAGGCAATAAAGTTATCACGTCCCTCTTATCCCTCGCCTAAAAGAGAAAGCCTACAAGCTGTCGTTGATGCGGACAACCAGCGTGCAGCCTGTAGGCTGGTGGAGGACGTCACGTTCCACCGACATGGGATCCACGAACCCAACATTTGAAATAACGGCTCTTATGTAACGTCTTTGGGATGGAAGCATTCCGTGGCTTCATACCGTTAACAGTTCATGCATCTATTTAACGGACTTCTCTGTAAAGATCGTTACCTAGCTGCTATTCATATTTTTCATACAACGGCTAATAATTTTGCCCTGGTTTTGAAATAAATGCAGATATTGCTAAGAGTCTGGGTTATTTATAACCAAGAATATGAATGGAAAGATATAAAAAAGAAATATGTTTCAATATATTCAATTATATCTAATCCTATTACAGTTAAAAGAAAGTTTTTTTCAAAAATTTTTCTAGAATATAGGCATTCCTGTGTTTTTTCCCGTTACTGTGTTTTGAGAGATCATCAATGGTAGAGAATAATCTAAACTGGATCTAATAAAAAATAGGAATTAATTTTTGAAAAGAGATAAGTACAATGTGATTTAGGATAAAAAAAAAAAAAGCAGTTGTGATTCCAAAGTTTGCACAACTATAGGACGAGAACCATCCTTAGTTTCTCTTTACCCAGTTATGATTAATCTCCCACCTTATAACCATTTAGTTTCAAATCTTATAACAGAACGGATTTTGAATGTAGAAGAAAGAAAGAAAACTTTGGTTTGATGCATTACTTATCTTGCTGTTCTCCTCGTTGCAAGAGCTTTAGGGAATTACATTGTAAGCCAACCATATCCATATATGTACATGAACGATTCTCTTGCCATATGACCGGAGCGATTAGCTCAACACATAAATTATGGAGCTACCAAATCAGCAATAGTGTGCTGATGAACTTTTCGCATGTACATTACAGGTGCCATGGAGCATTTTCCAACCAAAATGTTGGACGCCAACAATTATTGTTCGGTCTAAAAACATAATGTGCTTTTCATTTGGGTTATGACTAAAACTCCAAGTAACATAAGAACTTATCCTTAGGTCCTGTTTGGGGGAGCTTTTGGAGAGCCAAAAAGTACTTTCTGGCCCTCCAAAAGTACTTTTAGATAAAAAATGATGTTTGGTAAAATTTCCAAAAAGCTATTTTAGCTTTTGCGGGAAGCTGAAAACAGCTTTTAGGGAAAAGCTCATTTTTGAAGCTCTCCGAAAATACTGTTTTCAGCTTTGTCGGAAAGCTGTATTTTTAACCAAAATGCCCATATTAAAATATAATAATAACATAGTTTGTCCCTTTATAAACCTAAAAATTTGCTGGAGCCAAGAACCCTAGCCGTCAGGCTTCCTTCCGCAAGAAAAATTGTTAGAGAGATAAATGATCATTCGGAGGATGAAAAATTAATGTACATTAATAATTAAAATATTTTATACCTTTATTATTGTATTATACTATAAATATAATATTATATTACATTACATCATAATACATTAATATGTTATTTTAAATAATTTAATATTATGTTATATTATGAAAAACTAATTTATACTAATAGTTATAATATTTTATACCTTTATTATTGTATTATACTATAAATATAATATTATAATACGTTATATCATAATACATTAATATGTTATGTTAAATAATTTAATATTATGTTATATTATGAAAAATTAATTTATATTAATAACTATAATATTTTATACCTTTATTATTGTATTATACTATAAATATTATATTATATTACATTACATCATAATACATTAATATGTTATTTTAAATAATTTAATATTATGTTATATTATGGGAAATTAATTTATACTAATAATTATAATATTTTATACCTTTATTATTGTATTATACTATAAATATAATATATATTATATTATATCATAATATATTAATATGTTATGTTAAATAATTTAATATTATGTTATATTATCAAAAAATAATTTATTCTAATAATTATATTACTATTATGCTATATTATAATAGTATTATTTTGTATTACAATAATATTATACTATATCATAAATTTATGTATTATGTTTTATTATGTTCTGTTGTATAATACTATGCAATGTCCTTTATGGTAATTTTGTCATACCAAAGTACTTTCTCAGTTTGTTTATCCAAATATATGTTAAAGTGCCACAGCACTTTACAAATGTATTTACCAAACAGCAAACAGCTTTTTATAACAGCTCTACTTCCAACAGCTCTACTGCCCACAACTCCCCCAAAGAGGGCTTTATTCTCAGTTTCTACTTTAGAAGGTAATTGTGTAACTATCCTGAACAGGGATCCTATTACAAATTTAAAAAAATATGACCATGTACTGTCGATTTTTTTACTTCCAAAATTGTAGTTCTTCTTCCCAATTCATAGAAAAATGAAATTAAAATTTGCCATATTTCTAGGAATAGTTATTTGGTTGTCCAAAAGGACAAGTTGTAGAAAGAAGATGTGAGATGAGGGAGGAAAAGATAGTGAACTTAGAAAATTGGACTGGTAGCAGAAATTTCCATGTTAATGCGCCAAAACTTTTTGAATTTTTCATATAACATAAATAACTTTTGGATTTACATCATAGATTGCTTTTACAGAATGCATGAAAAGTTGCAAACATCTTGCTTTTGTATCATATTAAAAAATGCCATAGAAACTCATTCCCCACTCATCGAGTCAGAAAACAGATCTTCTCAATCATCGGCACTTCTCTCTAACTTTTTCCTCAGTTATGTACTCGTTAAGATCCTCTGAAAGCATTCCCACACTGTTTACAGAAGCAAGCTCTGCTTTCCTCTGGATCTTTGATCCTCTAGTTGCTCCCACATACTCCTCCCAGTCAAGGAAATGGAGCAACTAGGCACAAGCATTACACCAGTAACTAGCCTAGGTGTTCATCAAAACAGTAAGTGAACCAAGTGTGGAGTAAGAACAATATTTCTTATGTAGAATATGCTATTATATCTACTCCTTTAACATTAAAAAAGGGTACATCATCATGGCCACAAGATAGGTGAATACCAAGTTTTCTATGAGACCATGACTTTTAAGCCACCATTTTGGTATTAAAGCATGAAGCCTCATCACTTTGCTTTATAGAAAAAAGTTTACCAATCCATGTTATTTGAAGTCTGATGTCTTTCTCCTAAAGGTGGCGACCCTTTAGAGCTAAGCGAGAAGGCAAGTTGAGTAAATTTTTTAATCTCCGGTGTCCCTTTGTATGGATACGTAGCAAACCATTTTGTTTTCCACTCAAAGCAATCCGACTTCTTGTGTTATACTTTAAATATCTTGAAAGTCTCTCCTTAGATCTCATATTGAACCATCCAACAAGGAGAGACATTCTTAACAGATTGTTACAAATGTATCAGAAAAAATTGTATATGTAGGAGATTTTTTGGAGGCATAAATTTAAAATTACATGGATTAAAGAAAGTGATGCCAGCGCCCAATTTTTTCATCGATCCACTGTGCTCAGACATAGATGTAGGAAATTTTTTGGAGGCAAAAATCCAGATATTAAAGAGAGGATTACAGGGCAAGATATGCCGAACTGGTACCGATCGGCTACTGGACCGGTTTAGGCTAAATCGAACTGGTACTGAATCGATACCTTGGTTCGCAACAGCGTGGCCACAACGCGTCCACGTTGTGGCAAAAAAATTGAACCAGTGCGGTTCACATGGATTCCTAGCTGAACCGGGTGGAACGAACCAGTTCTGTCCAGTATGCCTCAAGTACCAGCCGGTTCCGAGCCGGTATTGCTTGGTTTCTGGCCGGCACCTCTCGGTTTTGGCTCCATAGGAGTCGGCACCGTGAGGCCATAACCGTTTTCCA
Source organism: Phoenix dactylifera (assembly GCF_009389715.1). Lineage (NCBI taxonomy): Eukaryota > Viridiplantae > Streptophyta > Magnoliopsida > Arecales > Arecaceae > Phoenix > Phoenix dactylifera. Next base: position 713,843 of record NC_052398.1, on the reverse strand, counting down.
TTGTCGAACTAGACCGGTTAGAGACTGGACCGGTTTGGTACGGGTTGAACTGGCTGGTACGAGCCGGTTCAACATTTCTTGAGTTAGGGTATGTTCTTCCGACACTTTCAACGAATAATAATAGAGTATGTTGAGATGGATAAGTTGGATTTGCCATCACTCTCTTCGGTTGTTTTTGTTACCTAGAATGAAGAATTAGTTAAGAGTAATCGCTGAATGAGATAGCACAAGCAATGCGAACCATAAATTCTGATTGAGCACCCTCTTTTCTTCCATCAATTTTGGCATATTATATGCATTGAGGTGATTTTGGTTGTCAAACACTTTTCCAGGTATACCGGTATGCCAAATTATTGGAAAAAGACTTATATTATCTTAATTCTCAAAAAATATAATTCATAGGAGGGTAATGACTATCGACCAATCAATTTATGTGACATAATCTATAAAATAGTTGCTAAATCATAATCGACAGAATTGAACCTATATTGCCTTCACTAATTTTAGTTAAGTAAGATGCCTTCATTTCTGGCTGCAATATTGCTGACAATATTATGCTAGCCTAGGAAATTCTGCACTTTTTATCCAAGGCCCCTCCCTCAAAATATCTTATGACCCTTAAGCTTGATACGGGAAAAAGCTTATCATAAGGTCCACTGACCATTTGTTTGGAAGGCACAGCATCATTTTGGCTTCCGCTCTAAATTTATTCAATGTATTTAAGTATGTATACTCAGCCCTCAATTTGCTTCGATTGTGAATGGCTCTCCCACCCGCTGGTTTTGGCCGACCAAAGGTCTTAGAGAAGGCTGCCCTCTCTCCCCATAGTTCTTTATCTTATATCTGAAATTTTGTTCGCAATATTTACTTAGGCTTTATAGGCGAGTAGAGGAGGCCCTCCAATATCCCATGTACTTTTTGCTGAAGACATGCAAGTAGCAAGGGCGATAGTAAAGGATAGAATTCTACTTAAAATCCCTTGTTGATGCTTGTTGCTTTATAGCCGGCCAAGCTATTAATACATCTAAATCCCATCTTATCTTCAGCCCAAGAACCCCAAGAGCAATTAAGTCTAATATATGCAAGGTTTTTTCCATGCAGGAGAGCAGGGGGTGTGGAAATATGTAGGGGTTCCTCTATTAGGTATGCCTCTGGCCTCTTTGAATTTTAATTTTCTATTGGATAAGGTGGCAACGGAGATTGCAAGTTGGAAATGGAAGGCTTTATCTCTGGCTGGTAGAACAACCTCACTCCAATTTGTGCTTTCATCTATTCCTATCTGTTGTATATCCTGTGTCAGTGTGCCTTTATCTATCAATACAAGACTTGACAAGGAGCTTTTGGGCTTTGTTTTATGGGGACATACTTCTGATAGGAGGGGTCTTCATCGAGTTTCTTGAGCAAATGTTTGTATACCAAAAGACCATGGTGGGCTGAGTTTGTGTTTATTGGCGCAAATGAGGTATGCTTTCTTATGTAAGATGGCTGTGCATGTGGTCCTGAAACCTGACTCTTTATGGGCGAAAGTGATAGCGGCTAAGTACCACTTCTATGGCACTGGCGGGGTTGCAAAAAGCCTCCAAGATGCTAGAGCTATGTTACAATTTCTCCCACTCAGCTGGTTAGAATGGTCTTTGGGTTGATTTCTGATGCTCTGAAGCCAGATTTACCTACTTTTGGTGCTCCAAACAGGTTCTAGGGTGTTGTTGCATCTTCTTTACCTCTCCTTTAGGAGTGTTAAAAGTTAATTTTGATGCTTGAAACTTCAGCTGTAGCAGAGATCCTCAGGGGCATTTACTTAAAGCTGGTGGCAGAAAATTGCTGCCCTCTACTGTTCCCTCTGCAGAACTTATTGCTGCATGGATGGGTTGTTAATGCTGCAGTCAATGTGTTCGAGGCAAAACAAATTTGTCTTTGAAGGTGACTCTCTAACGGTTATTACTTGGATTGACATTTTTCTGCTAGCAGGCTCAAAGACAGTATCTTCTTGAAACATATAATGTCCTGAAAATCCACAAGGCAGATGTTTATAGTTTCGCACACTTTTCGAGAGGCCAATCAGCCAGTCGTCTTCATTGCATCCCTCGCTCTTCAAGCTGATGTGACTCTACAGTCAGGTGATCCATCCCAGCTAACCCCCCCCCCTCCCAAAATGAAAACTCTGCCATCAGAGAACCGGTGACGGCCGTCCTCAGGCGGCCGAGCTCGGTGCCCGACCCCGAAACGTCCTACCCAAAGAGCTCCCGACCTCGGATGTCCGCCTTCGCCGCCCACCTACCACATTCGCACCCTGCCGAAGTCTAGTCAGGGGCCATACCCTGCCACCGCCTCCAGCGTTTTATGCGCATGACCTCTGCAAACCCCCGACTCACTTAACAATTAATGCATGTCTCCGACTCACTCAACAATTAATGCATGTCTCCGACTCACTCAACAATTAATGCATATCTCCGACTCACTCAACAATTAATGTGTATCTCCGGCTCACTCAACAATCAATGCGCATGGCTCCTGTTATCTACGGATCCTCAGTCCTCCACGGCAAGTCGGCTTGGCAGTGTTCGGTCCGCCGTGACAACTCTCTGATCCCGACCTCACCGCCGACATCGAAGCATTAATTCACCTGATCGCACACCAACTCGAGCGACGTGCTAAGTCATACGGCGACCTTGCCCCATCACATCACATGTAACCCGACCCCCCTATAAGGAGGAACCCCTCCTCCTCAATGGGGGGACCGGAAAAAAAGAAAGCAGAACGCCTCTCCCCTCTTCCTCTCTCCCAAATTTAAGCCCCCTCTAACTTAAGCATCGGAGGGCCGGCGCCGGAAACCCCGGCCACCGGCTTCTTACAGGTTTCCCCCTCCACGGAGGACGCCGCTCGCCGGAATTCGCCGAAGCTCCACCTCCTCAGCCGATGGCCGCCTCCGGGTCCAATTTCCAGCAACAGTTGGTGGAGATGCGGGGTATTAATTTTTCAAAGCTGGTTTCCCAGTAACCCCATTTTTTGGTAGGCGTGGTAGTACAAAACATTGGCTAAGCTTTCATTGTCAACTAAGACGCGTTTTACATCAAATTTATTTATAATCATGGAGATGACCACAGCATCATCATGAGGGGTCTCAACTCCTTCCAAATCCTCGTCCGAGAACGAGATGGCTTCGGAAGTGCGCGGGCGCTTTGGGGGGATTCCTTCTTGGGCCGACCCTCCAGCCGGGGCTCCCCCGATTACATTGATGGTGCCGATGATAGGCCTGTTGTCATTCGGATTTTCGGGCGGTGTGGCGTTTCTCACTGGCCTTCTTTCCTCACGTCGGTTCCTTACGAACCGATTGAGTACTCCGCGGCGAATAAGTGCCTCGATCTCATCTCGGAGCTGAAAACAGTCCTCCGTATCGTGGCCGTGGTCTCGGTGGAAGCGGCAATATTTTCTGAGATTGCGGGGAACTCCTGTATCTCGCATAGGAGGCGGAGGTCGAAAAAAGTCCCGACCTTCAATCTCCATCAGGATCTCGGCCCGGGGTGCGTTGATGGGAGTGTAGTTTTCGTACCTCCCCGGATATGTCCGAGATCGTAGTGGGGACCCCGGCTGGGGCGGGGACCTTGGTCGAAGCTGTCCCCGCTGTCGAGGCGGGCTTCTCAGACGGGGGAGGTTCTTCTCTCGGCGGGGGGACTGGCTTCTTTGACGGCCGCGTTCCTCGCGGCGTTTCTTCTGCTTCTTTGAAGTTTGTTCAGTTGTACCCCGCCTGGAGGCAATAGCCTCCTCGGCCTTAGCATACTTCCGAGCTCGGGCCAACATCTCGGTGAAGTCGGCAGGGAAACTCTTTTCGATAGAGAAGAGGAATCTGTAGGAACGAGCCCCAGTTTTTAGTGCCGACATGGTTACTGACTGGTCGAGCTCGCGAACTTCCTATGTGGCGGCGGTAAAGCGGTCAAGGTACTCCTTGAGAGATTCCCTCTCCTTCTGCTTGATATCTAGGAGGGAGTCCGACATCCGCTGCTGGCGTCGACTGGCAGCAAAGTTGGTGGCGAACTGCCTGCCGAGCTACTCGAAAGAGGATACCGTGCTTGGTTTTAGCCCGGAAAACCAGAGCCGAGCTGTCCCTCGGAGGGTCGCCGGGAAGGCCTTGCAGAGCACGGCCTCTGAGGAACCTTGCAGTGCCATGAGCGCCCGGTAGCTTTCCAGATGGTCGAGGGGGTCGGTGGTTCCGCTGTAAGGCTCCACTTGAGGCATCTTGAACCTCGAGGGGATTGGCTCGTCCTCAATCTGACGGGAGAAGGGGGATTTGGTGGTGAATTCAAAGTCTTCCTCATGCCTTGCCTTCCTGCTGCGGAGCGCTTCAATCTGGCGCTCCAGGCTCTCGACTTTCCTGTCGAGCTCCCCAGCCCGGGGAATTGTCACCGCAGTCTGCTCCGGCCCGCGGTGGTCCGGTGCCGACTCGGCTTCGGAGAGCTGGGGTCTTCTGTCCAAAGATCCCCCAGCAGTTCTCTCCGGGGAGACACTCGCTCTTCGTTGTTGGCCCTGGAAGAACCGTGAAGGTTCTGGGCTTGGGGAATCGGGCCATTCGGAGGAAGCACCGGCGGGACCTGGGCTTGTGGGGTGAGCGTAGGTAGAGCTTCCTCGCGCCGCAGGCCTTGGACGGCGGCGGCCAGGGCCTGGACTTGTTGCACTAGAGCGTTGAACTGTTCTGGCTGAACTTGGGGAACCGGATCAGCTGGAGAAGGCAAATTTTGGACAAAGTGTCCAGGACTATGCGGGAGACGCCGGGAAGCGTTGGAGGCACCCTTACTTCTCAACTTCATGACCGCGACTCGGGCCCTTCCTCTAGCGCCAACTGTTGCGGGGACGGCATTCTGCCGGAGCCTCACACAACAGCATAGCCCACATTAAGCTAGCAGAGAAAGAAGACTGCGTTCCTCCTGAGGTATTGTCCGCTTTGGGCGCTCCGGCCCGCGCGTCCAGCACAGACGGGGGGAGACCACTGCCCTCTGGGCGCTCTGGCCCGTGCGTCCAGCGCAGACGGGGGGAGACCACTGCCCTCACGGTTTTGCCCTTCAAAAGGCGCCTCGAGAAGAAAGGATTTACATCCCCCATTTAAGGCACAGAACCTTTCCGCTACTAGCCGATGTGAGACTAAATTCAAGGCCCCCTCCCCCCCGCAACATAGCCCCCCCAGCGGGAAGGTTCTTGAGCCTCCGCAGTCCCGAGGGGTAGTCAACGGTGGGAGGAGGCGCCCCCTTCCTGGCGCGCCATCTGTTGCGGGGACGGATTCTGCCGGAGCCTCACACAATAGCATAGCCCACATTAAGCTAGCAGAGAAAATGGACTGCGTTCCTCCCGAGGTATTGTCCGCTTTGGGCGCTCCGGCCCGCGCGTCCAGCGCAGACGGGGGGAGACCACTGCCCTCTGGGCGCTCCGGCCCGCGCGTCCAGCGCAGACGGGGGGAGACCACTGCCCTCACGGTTTTGCCCTTCAAAAGGCGCCTCGAGAAGAAAGGATTTACATCCCCCATTTAAGGCACAGAACCTTTCCGCTACTAGCCGATGTGGGACTCCCCCCCGCAACATAGCCCCCCCAGCGGGAAGGTTCTTGAGCCTCCGCAGTCCCGAGGGGTAGTCAACGGTGGGAGGAGACGCCCCCCTTCCTGGCGCGCCATCTGTTGCAGGGACGGCATTCTGCCGGAGCCTCACACAACAGCATAGCCCACATTAAGCTAGCAAAGAAAGAGGACTGCATTCCTCCCGAGGTATTGTCCGCTTTGGGCGCTCCGGCCCGCGCGTCCAGCGCAGACGGGAGGAGACCACTGCCCTCTGGGCGCTCCGGCCCGCGCGTCCAGCGCAGACGGAGGGAGACCACTGCCCTCACGGTTTTGCCCTTCAAAAGGCGCCTCGAGAAGAAAGGATTTACATCCCCCATTTAAGACACGGAATCTTTCCGCTACTAGCCGATGTTGCCCCCCCCCCCGCATCAGTTTACAAGCTGATGCTTCAGATATTATATTCTGATATTTCCATTTTGTAGCAGGAGGTAGCCAAAGAGGTTTTGTGAAGGATGAATGCATTGTAATAACTTTGTAATTGGTTTGTTTTTTTTTTTTTTTTTTTTCCCTTATGCGCTTGCTCTAGTTTGTACCAAAAACTAAAAAACTCTCAGAAACTCTCCCAAAAGAGCCATTTCCAATTTTCAAAACTTAATCCTATCTAGGCAAGGATCTGTAAATAGGAAGGCAAAACCAGTCTCCTATCATAGCTCCAAGGGATACCATTTTGTGCATCTGGAATGATAAATAGGCAAGGATCTGCCAACACCCATACATAACACTATACATCATACCTGATTTTTAAGGGCAGTAACAAAATTCTCTTATATCATATTTAAAGTGTTTTCTGGTTAGTAGCTCAAATAAGATTAAAATACAAACATGCACAGAAGACTAACTTGTTTTATCTGATTCCAATCTAATCAGGACCAGAGAAATAGTCAGATAACAAAGAAGATCGCTACCCTCGCGTCATTTAAAAAAAAAACATTCAAGCTTACTCTATAAAGAGGTTCCAGGAAGTGTTTCAAACTTGCCCACTGGTTAAAATAAACTCAAACGATAGAGTCAAATATGTAAGCATCTTTTGTATGGGCCAATATACATGTAAAACTGGCGGAAGAAAACAGCCGGATGAGTCTAAAGGTGAAAAAAGGAAAACAAAAATAATCGGAAGAGGAGTGTTTGGGAGACGGTGGTCAGTAAAAACTAAAAAAGAAATAAACTAGCCAAGTAAAGTAATAAATCCAAGCTAATAAGGCAAATAATGTATATCTGACGGTATCATCCTGAGATTTTATCAACGTTCATAAATTCATATGCCGCCTTAAAACCCTTCGCGTCTCGGCATCCGCTCCTCAACCCATTCGGTCTTCCGGGTTCATCTAATCCCTCCTGTCCGCGCAACCCCGTCTTCTGCTCTTCCGATCTTCATTACCGTCCCTTCAAAAAGCCCACCACGCCAATGCTGGCGTCTGGCATCAGAAGGAGAGGATTAGGGTAAAAGTTGGGGATTTGGAGGCGAGATGGGTTCGAGGATGCGGCGAGATCCTCAAGATTCTTCCTAAAGGTATAATTCTTTCTTTCTTTCTTTCTTTTGTTTTCCCCTTTCCCGTGGCAATCTTAAACGATATAGGAATAGGAAGTAGATGTCATCTTGAATCCTGAGTCACGATTCCCACACATGTTGAATGCCCTTAATCGGGACGAGTTTGATGCCTTTGCGGGACGCATTGGGCTGAATTAGGCTATGGCAGTGTTGTCTTATGTGTTTCTTATGCGAGAATTGAAGGTGGTGGGGTGGAGGATGAGGTGAGGTTATCAAGATTCTCTCTTTTTAAGGGTATAAGGATATTTCCCTGGCAAGATTTTCATGTTACTGTTTTTCCTTTTCAAAGATTACTGATGCTGCTATTAGTAATTCAATCAAGACCTATTTGTCAGAATGAAGTTTTGTGGGGAATTGATGTCAACGGCTTTACGGTGTCATGAGGCAGAAAGAAGCTAATTGAATAGCTTTAAACATCTCCCGGAACAATGCACAATTGCACACTCTGAATGATGCTGATTATGTTTTTTAAATTCTGTTTTTTTTCCTCCTTATTTTCTTGAAGCACGTGGATGTCTTAACTCGATGTTTCTTCGATCCATTCAACCTGTATCTCTTACTTTGATGGTGCATTCCTAATCTTTAGATCAAGTTTGGAACCCAGGTGCCAAGAAATTCGGAGTTGAGCATGAGAGACTGATTTAGCATGTTGATTTTGAGGCTAATTGGATCCTTGACAAGATGTGATGAGGGAGGGTGATGGATTCCTGTGCAAGACTTGACTATTTGTGATTGCGTAAATGAATTGGGTTTCTGGTAATATAGAATCATTGAAGAGTTTCTTTGGTTCATCTATGTGTTTGTTCATTTCTTTTTCCTATAAATCATTAGCTAGATTATGGTAAAGGCCTTAATGGTCTCCACAAGTTCAGTCTTAGTGGCGGTCAGCGTTCAGGTTTAGCACATGAAGACCTTATACAAGCGAAGGTGACTTTTATTCATTTACTTATATTTTTTATAAGTTATGGTGCTACCTTTGGTGGAATCTTTTTTTTACCAGCTCTTTTGGAGGGGGCAGAGAGGGCAATGACTGAAGATACTCTTGCTGGAGTTATGTTTGATGACTCAGTCTCTTTGCAGGCAAACATTGCTATAAACCCTCCTTTTCAAGATGTCTGCATCCAGTCCATTTTTGTAAGATGCCATTCTGTTGACTAAGAGTGCTGCTACATTTCCCAAGGACCTCCCACCGAAAAGGTGTAAACCTGGTTTTTAGTGTGTTACATGGAGGGGTGTGGTTGTTACTTTTGGGCCAAAATGCCAACTTTGCCGGTGGCAGATCATAAAAACCGTTAATTGCAGCTGTATTGGAGAGGTCTTGGTGGGAGATGGACAATTTTCTTTTAAATAAAACTGTACTAGCATCTACATGAGGGTGGGAATTTTTTTCAGAGCAAACTGAATCTTTTCCTATATTGCTTGTCATTGTCGGTACAACATGCTGTAATTAAAAAGCCTACTACCATTTCATTGCTTGGTCACAATATATTTGTAGTTAAATGAGTGGCTTTTTCTTTAAATTGTGTACATGCGGTCGCAATGTAGTACTGCTGCCAAGTAGTTTGTATAAGATGCATATGTTTATTGATCTTCAGATCCCATCTATTTAGCACGGTGAGCTTTTCTATTTTGAGTACATCCCATATTTTAAGATGGTTCTAGCATATTTCATACGCAACAGAAAATAGTGTTCTGATTTGTTGTGTCAGCAGTTACAGGAGATTTTCTGGGAGAAGAGATGCGAACTTCTGGGAATACATCAATTTGCTACAAGTCCAGAAGGTCTTCCCGTATCAGGAAGGAGCTCTCTTCTAAGATAAATTCCTTGTCGAGAAACAAGAATTCTTGGAACATTTTCTGTAATAAGAGTTGCAAACTTAAACCAAGAATGAGGAGGAAGAATATTCCCAACAGCAAACCAGTGGAAACTCTGCAGAGAATTTCTCATAGCCATTCTGCTAAGGGTCAATTTTCGTTACCGTTTCTAGGCAATAACAATTCTTATATATGTCATAAAGGCAATAGGAAAGTTGCAGCCTGTGATCGTGCAATCAAACTGGACAAAAGGAAAAGTCGGAAGAGGAAGAAAAAAAATATAGAGCGGGATGAAGCTTCTCGTCTGCAAAGAAGAGCAAGATATTTGCTTATCAAAATGAAACTAGAGCAGAATCTTCTTGATGCATACTCTGGAGATGGCTGGAATGGCCAGAGGTATGTAAATTTTACGTAATGAAAATTTCCATCCAAGAATATACGGGGAAATAGGCATAGGGAAAAATCTATTATGGATGAAAGGTTTCTTCATTTTAAACTGTGACAGGGCTTAGCTAAATTACACTTTTATATGCATACCTAAATGTGTTGCAGTACTAATTTTAGTTTAATACTTTGGGAATTGAATAGGAATGCTTGTTTATTTAACTTCCGCTTACTTTAGATGCATGTTTGTTTATCTTGTCAATGCTTTTCAACCTCTAAACCTCATCTGCTAAATGGCTGACATGTTTGCTGTTCTTTTAATGAGCTAGGGTTTTAAAGTAGGTGTTCAGTTACTAGAAACTATAATATGCCTGCATCTCCATTATCATGGTCAGCCCATTAGAATAAGTTTTATGTCCCCCATCAACATCATACTTTACTGAAACTTGGAAGACAAGGCAATATTACAGTAGTAATGCAATAATCTATTTGTAAAGGTTTTATGCATTCAATACTAGTGGACTGTAACCATCTGGTGGATCATGTAAAAAAAATAGTTTACAATAACAATTGTTCAATCATGTACACTGATATGTGTTTCTTTAACAAGGACTAAGATCGAATACCAATCATAAAGTGGTTTTGGACATGAACTGGACGAGCAAGCTCAAGTAGCAGCTCTCGTGGCTTAAATTATAACGAGAATTAGGTACATTGGGGCATCAATCTTTTATGTATCCACGAACGTCTCTAAATGTTATTAACACTTTTTAGCAAGTGACGGCCTCTGGATATATGCATATTTTTTTTATATGCACAGTTAGTTACCATGCTAAATTAGAGATAAAAATTTCATTTAATTATTAAAGCACAACACTTTGACATCGAAGCAACTATCAAAGTTAATAATGATTAATTTTAGGATCACAAGGGATAATAAATTGCCATACTCGTTCCATTTTTAGGGGGATTATTTCCTCTATTCTTTATCCGCTCAGGACTCTACTGACTGGTAGAATTGGTTACAGTGTCAATTGTTGGTACACAAAAGAGTGCCACCTTTTTTTCTAATAAATAAGCTGTAGTTTTCAATTTTTAGCTTGATTTTAGGTTGTACGTAGGTTTTAGTCACTTCCAAGCAAGGGCGGCTGTGGGTCTGTTTCAGGTTGGGTTCAAGATTTGAACCTAGATTTAGATCATTCTATTAGTATCTAAATCCGATACCTAACAAGAATCCACTCCTGGAATAAGGTATATTCGGCGGAGGCAACAAACTTGGGATAGAGAAACGGGTTGTGGGAGGGGATGATGGGAGTTTGGTGGGGTGGATTGGCAGCTTTTAGTGGGGAGAGGTTGGTGGCATTGGAGGAGGTCAAGTAGGTGCATTGGAGGGTTGGGGGGATCTTCTAATGGTCAGAGATGAGGTGCCAATTCTGCATGTGTGTTTGTGTGCATTTTTAGGGAGGGTTCAGAGAGAGAGAGAGAGAGCGAGTGAGAGTGAGTGAGTGAGTGAGAGTGAGAGAGAGAGAGAGAGATGTGTTAGTCTTTCTTTTACTGCCCAGCATCCACTTCTTATCTCTACCATGTCAATGTCTGCCATCTGACATGACCACTTGATGGGGAACTGGATGAATAAGGTAGAACATGGATTGAAAAAACCTTGGTGCTTGATTAAAATATACTTCTTTTATATGTATATACAGAGGTTTAGGTATAATCTTCCTATATATATGTATATGTATATCTTAAAGTGGGTTCTCTTCAATTTTTGATTGTACAATTTTTGTTGGCACCCTTAGTTGCAATAACATTATAAATCCCATTCTTTATTTATGTAAGTTTAGCAAAATAGTTAAATGAAGTCACGATGATAATATTCTGTATGATTGCCATGAGAATAGATGATAGTGTTTGCAGTAATCATTTTGGATATTATTAATTATGATAAAGTTAATTTTTTTTTTCTCTCCATATGTTTCTGAACAGTCGAGAAAAAATCAAGCCGGAAAATGAGTTAAAAAGAGCTAAGAAGCAGATATTGGAATGTAAGCTTGGAATCCGTGATGCAATTCGTCAGCTTGATTTGCTTAGCTCTATTGGAAGCATTGAAGATTCTGTAATGTATCCAGATGGTTCTGTTTTCCATGAACATGTATGTGCAAGTCAGCTGCCTAGAAAGCATAATTCTTTAGATTGTGTAAAGATTTCTTAACTAAAAGTTGTGTACTAAATTATTTTGTGTGATACGCTTTTCAATCTTGCATATTTATGGAAGCATCTTTTTCTCTTTAGATTTTTTGTGCAAAATGCAGATCTCGTGAAACTTTTCCAGATAACGACATCATACTATGCGACGGTACCTGCAACTGTGGTTTTCATCAGAAATGTTTGGAGCCGTCACTGGAAAAAAGTAAGTATTTTTTTCTTTAGGTATCTTCTATGTTCATTGCTAAGTTTTCAGTTTATCATCATCATCGTGGTCATCACCATTGTTATCATGATTTACATGTCTTATGCATTCATTGCTACTCTTAACTGTGAAATTATTGCTTTATGGAAATGCTTCCTTAGAGCTCCAGCTAAATATTGAACACTAAACCTAATATAATTTGTTGTCTTTGTAGCATATATAAGGCTATAGCAGGATTCCATTTCCCACAGTTCAATTTCCAATCAAAGTTTCTGTTTGCCTTTGCAGCTGCTATTTCGTATGGATGTCAAGCATTCTGGATTATATGCGTGTATGTGTAGGTTCAAGGATGTACTGTCATGATGGCAGGCTAAAGTATGGAAGTTTGGTAGTGCAGTGATGAAAGAGTGCTGAGTAAAGATGGTTGTGGAAGCCGTTGGGCTTAAAGGTGGTGGAGACAGCTGCATGATGACAAAGGATAATGGTAGTTGTAGTGTAGGCATATAATGGCAGTTGCAGGGCGAGTAGGGGGTCCAGGTGTTTTTAGTGTTAGGCTGTTAGCGGTGATATGGTGGGGACTATGGCAACAGTGTTGGTTGACAAGATAGAGATAAGTAATGTCGAGAGTAAGAGAGAGACTGCTCCAGTGTCATTTGCAATTCTTGATTAGCCAAAAGGAATTGGCATAGAGGCCTTTATATGTATCTGTGGAATTTGATTGGGTAGGAAGTTACACATAATCGAGTGTGCAAGCAGTTATTTTTTTCCTTAAATGCTAAACATCATTGTGGACTATTCAAATTGAAAATCCACACCATTCATCTTGATTAACATGTTTCTATATGCACACGGACCAAATTTCACTCATTCTAGGGCCCCTATGACCATGAAATCAACTATTTGTTTTGTAATTTAATTTTGAGCATTTAATTCAGAGGTAAGAAATCCCAACACATTTGATCCCTCATTTTAGGCATTTTGGTTAATGGAGACTATGATGAATGTTGTGAATTATTCTTTTGGATATTCATATTGTCCTCCATGCCTTTTGGGGCCAAGGGATAGCCAACGTGTTTTTGCCCCAGGAAATTTAAGCTGTGGCCACAATACACACACACACATATATACAGCTATATGTTCTATATTTGCTTCTAAGTAAGGGACTTTGTCACTCTCTAGTTCTCAAACTTGTTATCGCCTCTCTTAATTTTTTCCATGATGCAGGTAGTTGTTATGATGTATGGCAACTTTGATTGTGAAACTGACTTCAGTCTATTACCTCAGTTCCTCCTGGAGATCAAGGATGGCTTTGCAAATTTTGTGAGTGTAAAATGGAAATTCTAGAAGCCATTAATGCACATCTAGGAACTTGCTTCGCTGCAAACAGTAGCTGGGAGGTTGGTACCTCGATAATGATGATAATCTCGGCTACTTTTTCAATGTAAAATTATTCTAAAAAAAGCTGTCAGCCTGTCCACTTATGCTTTTCTAATGTATTGATTTTGTTATAGGACATTTTCAAAGAAGCAGCTACTGGTCCCGATGCTGGATACACATATCTTAATCATGCTGAAGAGTGGCCATCTGAGGATTCTGAAGATGAAGATTATAATCCTGAAATAAATGAAAATAGCAATAGCAGAACAGGCGTAGATGAAAACATGGCTGGTGATTCTAGTAGTTCAAGCAGCTTATTTTGTTCGTCTGATGAAGCTATGTCATATTCTGAATCAAGACATAATAATGGCAATGGGGGATCTTATCATGTTAGACACAAAGACAGGAACAAGGCTGACTTTGTTGATTCTATCATCAACTCTGAATCTGGAGAAACAAATGACTGCGAGATCATGAGCTACCGAAGGCAGCGGAGAGATGTTGACTATAAAAAACTTCATGACGTGAGTACCATGGACCTTCTGCATTCACCAGTCAAGACTTATATTTGAGTTCTTATGGGAAAACTGCTGAATTTCCCAATTCATTTGCCAATTCTCTCATAAGGATTCCTCATTGGTTTAGGTTGATGGATGGGTAAAAGTTTTCTGATTTCATAACAAATGGTGAAGCTTTCAATAAATCATTGCATCTACTAGAAGGTGACTGACAGTATAGTTATTAATTAGGAAAGGAGAAATGGTGCTTCTATCTCATGCAAGCCATAATATCAGAAAGATGTATGCATCAATACATAAGCTGGGCAATCTGATGCGTCTTGTATGCAGCAGCTGAGACACTGTCTTAGCTATAATAACTGGTGCTAGGTTTTCTGAACCATCATCATATGGCATAATTATTTTTTAGAAACTAGTTTCTGTTTTACTTAAACAAGTTGTACTTGCAATAGAAAGTAAAATTAGTAGATCACATGCTTTTAACAAGAGAGAACATCGTTTGGATTCATGTGTAAGTTTGAAACCTCTGAACAAGAGGCAGTTTCTAGAGAAGCCTTAAGTTAGGAAGAAGGAGGTTGCATGAATGAGGTCCTTCCAGGTGATAGTGCCTTTGGAATTAAGTACTAAATGCACCTCTTCTCCAGTTGAATATTTTTCAAAGAATATCAATATTAAGCTAATATATTACAGTTAAAGAATGATTATTTTAGGCACATAACTTACCTTACTAATGCATATTTTAAAAAGTATGGCCTTTTGGAGCTGCACATGCTTTTGGAGATGATAATTCATGGACTCATTCTGTAAAAACTGATAATTGCATCATTTCACCTGTTTAATATGCCTTGTCTATTATGTTTGAATAAAGATATTCTTGAGATAGGATTCCCTATGTATATATGCTGAAATTCTAATATTGTGAAACCAGCTCTCAAAATTTGTAACCCTTGATCTTCAGGTTTGAAAAGGTACTTTTGGAATGAAAAAAACACAGTGGAACTTGGCATATAGGGATGAAAATGGATTGGATATCAATATTATCTATAACCATTTTTATTTGGTGAATATGGATAGAGATACGGATTTAACTGGATGCTAAAATTTGTGTATTTGTATCCATATTTATTTTAAATGGATATGGATATGAGTTGGATATTAATAATATGGACATAAATGCAGGTATAAATTTGATAGTTAAATTTTGTGGGTAGAATTTTTATTCCACTTTATTTTTTATCAATTCAATTAAGTACATGAGTGTCTTGCCTTTCTTTTATTATTTTCTAATACAAACAAAATGGTTGTCCAAAAAAAGGAAGAGAAATAATTGCATCCGCTTAATTAGACGACTCTTCTGGTGGATCCTAATAATTCTGTTAAGTTACACACTTTTGTTAAATTGTTGGCTATTAAGGATGCAATCCACCAAGTTAAAGATGGCACTCTATGGAAAGGGAATTAGATTAAAATAATGTTGATGTTGTCGCTAATTTTACTTTTGAATTGGTGAGTGCTATAGGGGACTAGATAGGGTTGAAAATGGATTTGGATATTTGAACAAATCAGATATGTGCCTCCATAACGTATCCATCTTATGAATATGGATGCCATTATTTGTGTCAATATCCATATAGATTAAGATATTGAAATGGATTTGGTGGTGATATTATCAGTTCCATTTTGATCTTGTGTCAATACACCTGTAATTAATACAAACAAGGAGTGAGGTATCATGTGCTGATGCCATGTACATTTGTTGTCCTGCACCACTGGTTGGCATGCATTGGCGCACATGCACTGGCATGCAGCTCTGCCTTGTCTTAGTAAGGCATCGGCATGGCATGAGCTGACGGGCACATTAATCTGGGAACAGTATGATACATACATTTCTGCCCGATAATTAGCCATAAATTTCTCTGCTGGAGTGTTGTTTCCTGCTTTTTTTTTGCTCTTGCGGTCTAGCACGTCCTGACCTGCCACCAATCCTTAATGATGTTTGTCAACAGATTGTTGAGGTAGATTTGCATGACCACATCTAAATACCCATTGTTATTCGATCATTACTTTTTTTAATTGTCTACTAGTTTTATTTTCTTAAACTAATATTTCCAACTCACAATACATTCCAAAGTCGTCCTTCATGTTTGTTTTTCATTCTCCATAGGAAATGTTTGGGAAGGATCTGGCTGAAAATGAACAACAAAGTGAAGATGAAGACTGGGGTCCTCATAGGATGAAGAGAAGGAGGACAGAATCAATCACTGGAACTATCACAGATAATTGTGTGAATGAGGCTGGATGTTCAGATATATCAACTAAGAAAATATCACTTGACAAGAAACCACTTTTCAGGATTCCTTCCAATGCAGTTCAGGTAATTGAACTTTCATTGTTGATGAAAACTTTAATTAGAATGTGCATTATTTTTTCTTGAATACTGGATTCACTGGTAAGAAATAGACATGGAGATATTACAAAATATTAAGACATAGGGGGGGAATGTTGGAAGATTGCATTTTTACAATGAACCACTTTTGTATGCATTTAGCATGAGGTATAGATGCTTGCATATGATATCTATGTAAGAGAAGCCTATATCTATGTGTGTGTAGGAGAAGCCTTCCTGCAGAAACACACGCGCGCACAGAAAAAAAGTGAGTGAGAGAAAAGGGTGGGGAAGGGGAATAAGACGAAGAAGAAAGAAAGGAGAGCTGATGATGGTTCATAAGGGACTGTTTGATCTCCTCAGTTTGCCTCTCTACAAGTTTAGGAAGTTTATTAGCTGTTTATTAGATTGGTTCTGTGAAAATGAAAGTGCGCGGATGAAATATTAAAAGAAAGTGGCATTTAGTCTCAGGGTGCTCTCTGGTAGTGAATTGTTCTTTAACTGTTGCTTTAGTTACTGCAGCAAAGTGGAGTGAGAGTATCAAAGGCCATTTTCAGGACAAAGGTAAGACAGCAAAACCAAAAATTATATTCAAATGTTTGCATTGTTCTAGAAAGCAGTCTGTGTGGCCATATTTGCAGCTGAACATGCTTATGCCACTTTCCAACAGCCCCACATAACGTCTAGGCCACCTTTGCATGTAGATTGCTCCCATAATGACCAAGTGGCTTGCATAGGCGCCTGCCTAAGTGGCTGCGTATTGCTTAGGCACTTTTGTGGTACCTTGACCACCACTGCAGCTGCTTTTTGAAACTTTGGTAGTGTGAGACTTTATATGGTCTTGAATATTGATGCTGTAGCAATTTCTTATTTTTCCAATAGATGGGGACCTCGAGGAAGCTAAAGAAGCTATTTGCAGTATGTTGATTTATAGGATTTTTTTGTTCACTTATGTTGGCGTAAACATTAAGGTCTAGGGAGCAGGAAGAGAGGAGTGAGCAAATTGTGGTGCCATATGGGATACTGGAATGATCAATGATCCTTAGGAGGACCACTTATTAAACAATTGGGGAACTTTGGCAAACTGGTTCTTTTCACAGATTTATGCAGTGTTGGAGTGAGATATTGTTATATAGACAAGATGATCTGCCAATTAGTGATGTTAAATAGGAATAAATATAGTCTGCTATCAACAGGATATGGCTTTTTGCGAATCTTAAAGTACTGATTTGCATGTACCATAGAAGCATGCAATTATAAAATACTTCTCAAACCAAACGACCAGTATTTTGGTAGACAACAAAATAATGTACTCCATCAACTCCCTCCAAACCTTAGGAAGCTGGTTAGAGTTGCTTACTTAGTACATCAGAACGAGAATTAAATGGAATTGCCATCTGATCTCTCTGTGCAAAAAAAAAAGTGCACTGCTAATCCAACCAGGGACATAGTTTTGTTGCAAGAATCGTACCTGCTGAGGAGTTAACAACACTGACATTCAATAAGAAACAAACAAGAAAAAAGAGAGATAAAAGGGTCTTTATCTCAACTTGGTTTTGAAAACTCTTAGACCTTATAAAGGATAGGGGAGTGCCAGTGGACATCTTTAGTTTGAAGAGAAGAAAGATCATCTCAAAGGTGATCATGTTCCAAGAAATTGAAGGGCCGTTCATGGTTGATCATGGGTGGGTAGCTACCAACAAAATATTTTCTAGTACTATTTGATTTGGACGTTAATGATGGACTGCCATAGACCAGCTTTGACTTGATGCAAGTTAAGTAAGCCATCCTTTAGCCGATCAAAATGAAATTGGATTTTTGATCATGTTTTATAGTTTTAAAAAGTGAATTTGTAAAGTTGCACTGGAGTGTTGAAATTTGACAGTTTGATTTCTGCGGTTGCATGTCGTGATTTGGTGAATATTATTATTCTGTTTGCTAGTTGATATGTATGTGGTTATTAATTATGAATTAGGTTGTTGTTAACAGAACCCAAGGTTATCGTCAGTAACAACTAATTACATCCTTCATAGTTTGATTTCTGTATGCATGTCAGGAACGTGATTTGGTGATAATATTGTTCTTCTATTTGATAGTTGTTGTGCATGAGGTTAAGTAGCGTCTAACTAGATCATTTGTAGTTCTGAAATCCTCCTTGGAAGAGGTATTAAGTCCTCAGAGCAATACGATTCTTCGAATTGCCTATCAGTATATAACTTTTTCAATCCTTGGATTTAGATCACAATGTATTCTCCAACTTTTTAACTGGAATTCCCAGTAAGTCTGTAAACGAATATATATTTATTTTAGGGATAAGCTGCTTGATGATTTCCCTAGGATACTGTGAGTCATCATGGATAGGGTGTTGACGTTGTACCTTTAGACTTCGCCAGGTGTTGAAAAGTCCGGTCTCAACATCATTATTCATTAATTTCATGATCAGGGTCTACTGGAAATTCAGAATTACTATGTTTAACTTGATCTAAGTTTTATGAGCCTATATGAGGTTATTGTGGTTCTTGAAGGTCTTTGATGCTTCACAAATTTGGAGGGTGCACAAGTATGAATATGAAGGGTGATACACTAACTACCATGCGCTGTCTGAATGGAGATTACTCTTATTTTTGGTGTTTTACAGACTCGACGAATGCAAGGGGCGTATGACAACATTGGAGAACCACTTATAACATGGCATCTGATCAGTTTTTTGTGCTCTGACACGATGTTATAAGGGATGCACATCTTATCCAGATAAAGTTCTTTATTTCTAAGTAGGAGTCATCCTTCTTTCTCCTAAACTCGTTCTTTCCTTTGCCCTGATCTCATTTGTACTGCTGCTGCCTATTCCCTTTCTTTAATTTCTGCTTTTGCATATATTAATATAAGGGAAAAGGATAATAAAAATTAAGGTTGATGAAGAGCACAGATGAAAATCAGCGTCTCTTGCCTTAACACCACCATTTCCTGTTAGGTCAAAATAATACATGATTTTGGAACATAGAGGATATCAGGTGAGAGTTTCATATACCTAGCAGTTAGTATCTGTATCTGTTGTCAAAATGAACTATATAAACTCCTGTCATCCATGATGTATATTCAGATTAACTTAGGTTGTTGTGCTGTTGTATTCCATCAATGATTATTACTTGCTGTATTATCTTTTTACGATGCTCCATGACTGCTATGGGATCCATAGGAGATCTTGTGAGAGGGCACCGAAATTCAACTTTTTATAAAAAGGTGATGGTGGCAAAGGCCTAGATAAAGGTGTGAGAAGGAACTTATGGAAGGTGCTGAAAATTAAAGGCATAGGATCGACAGAGAAGAATGGAAAAGTTGGTTCCTACAAGGGACTGTAAGGAGTGAGGCAATGCTTGTTTGTTATAGTGGTGGATTTTAACTGCAAATTGTTGCATTTCCTTGTTCATTTTGTAGCGGATGCAGATTTCTTCTGCATTTCATAACACATGACCACCCATTTTTTCGTGTGTCAACAGAAGCTTCGCCAGGTTTTTGCTGAGAATGAACTTCCTTCAAGGGCTGTCAAGGAGAATCTCTCAAAACAATTGGGTATTTCATCAGAGAAGGTGAGCATATATTTCTCTGTGATTGCTTATTTATGTAGAAACTGGTGTAAATATGTATTATTTTATAGCAAATGTTTTTTGGGAATTTAATATGCCAATGCAAAAAGCTTTTCATCTAAGAAAAATTTAGATCTTTCTATTGATTTACTAGCGTATACCAAGTTATGAAAGTTCCATATTTCTGCTGAAATTTTTGATAACAACATAGCCTGGTTCGCCTCCAAAATTTAGTACTTAGCAAAGTGTAAATGTCATGTGTGAGGGATACCACATTGTTGTTTTTTGTTTTTAAACACTATAGAATTATATTCCTACTCAGTGTCCTTGACCTTATCAAGTAAATTACATTAAACTAGCATGGGCATATATATCTCCCCTCTCCTTACCATCCTTTGAGGAATAACCTGGCTACCCATTTGCATACCTATTGGCAGAACTGGAGGAACCTGACCTTCTTAAAGATGAAAGCAAGTTACCGAGGTGGTCTTCCACTGGTGCCCAAGCAATAACATTGCACATGAAACCTTTTATAATCAATTTAACATAGCATAGTCTGGCACTGATGCTTGGGTTGAAGCTATAGCACAAGCTCTGACATTTGCTGGAGTCATTTAACCTGGGTGACTCAGTACCAACAAGATCAATATGCTGTGGTCCCTCGTGCATATGCTATAGGTGCAGTCACTCATGGAGACACCATCAAAATTAAGCTTTTCAGAAGACCCAAAGGATGAGGTTGTCCTTTAGTTTCCTAACGAATGTGCATGCCAGATTGCAAATAATGGCCAGTTCCTAGTCACAGAGTTGTAGACCACTGCCTCAAGACAATGCAATATCAAACACCACCCCTTTTTTGTTACTCCACCAAGAAGGAAAAAAAGACTAACTATTGTGCAGCCAATAGTTGGATGAGGGATAGGAAGCTCTTGCTGGAACCCATCTCAGTTGTTATCTCATGCAACTGTGAGACTGTGGGATGAACCTGTAAAAGACTCCACCTGTTGTGCAAGTGCCTCAAAGGGTGCTATCATACTACAACTGCTAGGTTTGTAGTTAGAGTGGAACATACAGTTGTACAACTAGATAACCTCAAAAGATAACATACAGTCCTGCAACTACACAACCCCAAATGATACCTTTAGTTCTAGTTGCTACCATGGTCGTTCAGTGTAATGGTAAGGTCATCAGCCACATCTACCCTGAAGCAAAAGATATAGATTGATGTAGATTCTGCTGGAAGGGGCTTTTGAGGGCTGCAGCAGTGTCAGCAGTTCAGCCATTTTCCTTTGTTAAAGCAATCAGTTTTAATAAAGTTTAACCTACAGTTTTTTCTTATCAAGTTTCTTTAATTATCATCTTACCCCATTTTCTTATCTGCTATTCACAGGTGAGCAAGTGGTTTAAAAATGCACGATATGCTGCTCTTAAAATGAGAAAGGTCACTTATCACCATTCTTTTCTTTTCTTTTTTTGCTTTTCGCTGTTATCTATTATTCACAATATTGAGTGCTATCTGAAAGGCTATTTATTATCCTTTTTTACTTATCGTGGTTCCTCTCTTTTATATGCAAAATCGATATGCTATGTTCCCCTTAAGTCTTGGGTCTTTTCAATTCTTCTTTAGTTGCGGGTCTGTTATAGAAATGATCCAAAGGCATGCATCATAGTTTGTTGGTGCAGCCTCTTAATGCATGGATCTGAAAAATTTTCAAGCCAGCTTTACATAATTTTTGGTTAGAATTAAACAGTATTAATTATTGAATGCTTCCATGCATAACTTGATTTCTTCTCAATTGAAGATGTTAGAGGCTGTTATTTGTATATTATCCAAAATTATCACTCTGTTAAACATGCTTCCCTCTATGGATCCCATATTGATGGGTCTTACGTGGATTTGAAAACTAAGAAATGACAAATCTGAAGTTATGCAAGTCTGACTCCGGTCTAAGCAATGATCTAATGCTGAATACCAGCCCTTCTTAGTTAGTGCATGAATCACTTTATTAGTTTAGCATGCACAAAAGATGGAATTTGCAAATGACGATTTTAATGGCATTGGATTTGGCACTTCTTTCGTCATGATACACCACTTAAATTATACCTTATTCTTGTCAGCAACCTCCTCATTTACCTATATAGACATTCTTCATGGCCTGCCTATTTCTATAAACCTTCCAATTTTGCTTAGTGTAGTAATTTGTGCCACATCTAACCTCTTTTCCTTTATCAACATTTTCAGAAACCAACATAAAAATATCTTCTCATGTTGCATTGTTTGGAACTGAGACATGGACTTGTCGACCTTGTTAATTTATGGTTAGCAGTTCTGCTATTAAGTTAGCTCCTTGCATGTCATATTCAACTCTTCACTCCATATCCTATTTTCCTTGCTCATGTGACAAAGTTGCAGGATACATTCCATGCATTAAGGAAGATTTTCCAAGCATGTAAGCAAACACACCTAATCCTAGAGCTCACCAAGGATACGTTGAACTCAGTGTTTTTTATCCTCTTCCAGGCAACCTTTTCTTAGACTGATATAGGTGTATGGAGATAGACCATTTGAAACTATTTACTGAAGGCCTTCATGAGGCTGCCATAAAGTTGTCATTGTTCAGTCGTAGAATTCCTTAGGCAGAAAGTGCATTTTACTCTGCTACCTCACTGATTTTGTAGCAGTTGATGCAATGTGGAACAAGGCACTAACAGGCTTACCTCCTTTTTCATTAGAGCCTCCATAATATGTGGTTATCTTGTTAGGAAGGACTAAATTAGCATCTTGCCTGCTGTCAGTGTTAAGAAGCTCTGAGTTAAAATAATCAGAAATAATTTGAAATTCAAACTCTGCTCTTTGAATTTTATGCTTTCCATACCGTGGACTTTTTTAGTTCTAATATTATTGTCAAGAATTAGGCCATTAACTTTATTAGTACTATTTTGTCATTCGATCCTATTAAGGACATATGCTTTATGAAAGCCTCTCAGAGTACTCTGAACATACGTGTAAGATATTTAGACATAGTCAAGTACATGATGTGTATATTGGATTCACTTTGGTTGGATATTTGGATGTAGACTAAGTAGATTGATGTACATTCTAGATTCAGTTTGGTTTATATTACTAAATTATATCTCATGTTCCTTCTGCATCAGTTATAACAGATTTAAAGTCATTCTTCAATCCTGATGACAGGCAGGAATCGCCAAACCACATAATGTTAATAATGTCACCAAAAGATCGAGAATAAATGCTGGAAAGGCAGGAAGCTTTGATGAAGTTGCATCAATTGACAATTCTGTTTTGCTACCCTTGTCATCCATCATTCATGTACGTAGAAATCTGAGAAAGCTTTTCCAGAGAAAGAAACAAAAATCATTGAACATCCCTTCGAGAACACAGCATAAAAGAGCTGCCAATACAGAGTCCGCTAATGAATTTCAGGTAATACATCAGATATTGCGGTCTTATCAGATTCACATTTTCTTCTTTAGTTTGTTTTGACTTTAGATGTGTTTCATCTTTCAAGGATCCAATGTGATCAATGCCCTTGATATGATGTTATTTGCAGAATCTCAGAACCAGTCTTACTGAGAATCAATGCCCCTCCATGTCTATCAATGGAAATTTGTTGAAGGAGCTAATGTTACCACACGGTCAGGTATAACAGTGTTTGACATTATGCATGAATTCCACTTTTTTATGTCTGTTCCACATCCGTGGGCTATGTCAGCTTAATAATCCTTCATATAGGTGAGAACATCAGTTACCAATGCCATGAACCTTACGAAACAAGTACGCGGTCCAAGAAGTAAGTTTACTTTGGAGAGAGCATTCAGAAACGGGAGAGGAACTGTATTTCAGCTACATGAGATGACTGAGAACCAGCAGCTTTACGCGGCTGAGATTGAAAGACTGTGTAGCCTTGAAGAAAGGCTTCGGAACTTGAAGAAGGCATTGCTATCATGCCAAGATAATGAGTACGAATCAGACAAAAGTCATTTGAATGAGCCAAGTGTGATCTATGTTCCTGTAGCTGAGGTAAGGGAAAGGGAAGGATATCTGAAAATCATCTCATAAATGTTAAGTTGTTGTACTATCTTAAAAATGACCGATAGTTATCATTATTCAGAATCTATATTGTTACGACAAGCAGTTGTTGAGCTAACAACGAATGATAAATTGTACAACAAACTTTTCTTTATTTATTATGATAGCACTCAATTTTTGTCATAGTTCTTATCATTTGGACTCTTTCGTATGCACATCAAATGTATAATTCCTATCTGTTTGTGCAAGACCAGATTAATGTGATGGGGAAACAAATGTAATAAGACCATGTTGGATTGCTGATCATATTGGACATGACATGATATGACAAGTCATCAAAAAATGCTTATCTGCTGGTTCAATATGATTGTGTTCTGCTACTATTGAGATTGAACCTTTTATTTGAATTAAAGGAGTTTGGATTAAAATGTCAAAACTTAAGAGTACGGCCATCAGCTATAAATTTATAGCACAGATAAAGCAAACCCCCAGAGAGGGGGACAGACCAGACGTACATACCATCAGCTATAGTATGGGATCAAACTTTCCAATATATTGGAGTGTGTTGGTCAACTGCCGAATAAATTCAAATTACTTGGTTTAATTAATACAGGCGTATCAATATAGAATATGTTCTCCAGTGAGAACCACCAGCTTGTCTTGAAGTCATATTGCAAGTTATTTACTGGTAAGTTAGCTTAAAAAGTTATTGATAAGTCAATTACTTGAACCGTGCCCGTTAAATTACGTCTCAAAAAAGGGGAAATGAACTGGTAACTGGTTTTTCTATAGAAAAATAAAAACAGAAGCTTTTTTATCGAAAGCATTGGAAGCTTTTTTATTGATGCAATTATCGAAAGCTTCCGATGCTCTGGCGACGCCAGAACGGGTCAACTGAAAAACCTGCATGAGTTGAGATTGGTTACATGAATAAACTTGAGTTTTTGTACAGGTACTATATATTTGTCAGCTATTCTTGTTTGGTTATGATGCAAACAACTTTCAGCTCTCTATTTTTACACTGAAACTCCTGTAAACTTGTATGATTATATGAAATACCTGTATATAAAATTCACAAATAACAACGTACAATTAAAACATTTTTGAAGTGCCATGATAATCAGACTAAACATAAATTTGGACTTATGCCAAAAGGAGACGGGGATCACAGTTGGTGAGGAAACAATAATTAGCATAATAACATTCTTTCATTCTCAATACCAAGTTGTTGCATTCCTGACTATTTAAAAGTTGAATTCATCTTAATCGCTTCTCTTCAATAACTTGTGCACGCACTCCAATCTACCTACATCTGCTAACGTATGTTTGATTAACAGTACGATGGAATCAGGAATTCACACCACACTTCTCGCCCACAGATTTATGAGGAATGTACTGTCTCAACTCCATGTCTGCCAGAAAGAAATCAAAACTCAAGTCCTGAACGAATTATTAACTTCAGTAGTCTAAGAAACGAATGCTTACCATCTTATGGTCATCATCCATCATCAGTAGTTATAAAAATGATGTCCCCAAGCTCATCCCTATGGCCATGACAATTTAAAGAACAAGAAACCGGAGTCTTGGTTTTCCTTTCTTCAACCAATCAATCATGTAGGTCTCCTATTTTATTCCTCTGGATCTTAGATATCTAATATCAAATAGACATCACATGCTACTATAATTTACCAAACATATTCATGAATAGAATTTTTTTAAAAAATACTTATTAATATCTCATGTGAAAAACATGGATTTGTTAGCGCATTAGTTCCAAGAGATTTCATGCTCTCTTGAACTTCTAGTTGTAGGGGCTCCCATCTGCTCTTTTTGATTGAGGATATAACATAGATGGATACATGTGCGCATGTATACTCGCATAGAAGAAGAAAGCCTTTATTGTATGGAAAATGCTAAAGATCACCTCTCAGTCACTGCTTAGATGGCGGTTGTTGATTGGCAGAACATTATCACGCCTCTCCTAACACCATCTCTTATATACTGCACTTATCTCCGACTGCCACAGAATCGGTGATCTTGGCTTTGACAGGACGGGCAATCTTAACAGTGTTCTTCTTTTTTTTTTTATCGGTTATAATTTTCTTACTGCTGCTTTTGTGATGTATTCTTTTAACCATTATCTATCTTATATTGTTCTTGATGCCATTTTTCTTTGATATCGTTATTTGGTGATTGAAGTTCTGGACTTTTTACACCATTTATTTCAAAAGACTGTTCGGCTTTTCAAGTCATATTAATATTTCTTTCGAAACCTTATTTTGAATACTATAAACAACTTTTATTATATGTTAGAACTTATCAGTAGGTCAAGGATGCAAATGGATGTCATAATCAACTAGATGACAAGTTATTAATCCCTAATCGGAACCCAAAGTTTGACATGTTATGAGATCATATGTGTTGCTTGCAAGTATATTGAATGCTTCTTTTCTAAATCAAGTTTGTTTCAAAGTTGACTTCATGGATCAAGAAAAATCCAACCATATCTTATGAGAATGACTGACAATGAATACTAGGTAATTATCTCCAACATTTTAGGTCTAATTCCAAGAAAAAACTTGCTGACAAGGTTGCCCTGATTGGTTAACATTTTGCTAGATTTGACCTTGTTGAGATTTACTTCCTTCATTATTTTAGTAAAATCTAAATATGGCCATGGATATCACACTCAAACAGACATAAGCACACTGCATCTACCATAGAACGAACAACCTAACTGATTAATTGGAAGTAAGAGCGAATTTGGGTTTGACCCGTCTCTCAATAGAAGATTCTACTGTGGAGGGCATAATGAGAACTGAGAAGATATATATAGGCATACTTCTTGCCGCAAGATGCAATAGATCTATAGCTTTTTTTTTTTTTTGAGATGATCATCCCAAGATTAAGGATGATATATATATATATGCAGATGATGAGATAGATTACTATATTTAGTTGCACCACGGTGATCCTACATGGTAATAATTTCAAATCATCTTTACTTTTTAAATCATCCATCCAACTCAACGATGAAATATCCATTTGAGATAGGGAATCTAAAAACACAATTAAAAAAAAACACAACAAATTTGTTCTCATTTTATAGATAGCAACTGAAGTGCTGTCCGGTAACAAATAGAGAAGACATATAAAGCTGAAAAGGACAAATAATTTTCAACATGCACATTTAACTCGCCCTCTTTTAATAATAATAACCATCCAGCTTTTTCACACCTCCTTAGGATCGGCTGGTCATGCCCTCTCAAGGATTAAAAAATAGGACTGACATCTAGTACTTCAATCACTGCCACCAGCCCATTTCAAGGTTAAACTTTCCCAATCTCCAAGCCACAAGCAAGCAAGCAAGCAAGCAAACAGCTGAGTAATTTTTAACATTATTTAAAAAAATAGAATAGGCCACAGAAAATAAATGCCTAACAGCAAATAAAGAAAAGGTTATAAGAATAATCCAAGGCAAAATTTACTGAATTTGTTTCTTTTCTCCACATTCGCTTCAAAGCCGAAACCTCCCATTTTGGTGCCTGTCCAAATACATGGATAAGCTACTCTCCCTTCTTTTCCACCACACAAGTTTAACCAGAAACTTCACTAGGCCGAACAGGTGTATTCCTCCAAAGACTCACGACTCTGCCAGGGCTCTCTTCCTCTATGGCTTGCTGGAGAAAGGAAGAACTCCCGACAAACCGGCCCTGAAAAGAACAACGGAGGACCCCACAACCACAATTCTTTATTGGAATTTGTCGGGTTAGAGAAAAATAATAATAATAATTAAGAGAAAGGTGGACCAAAATCTTACACTTGCCTTCATCCGGGGCCGTTGCTCGGCGTTCACCTTCCGGACCTGGTAGCGGATCTTCTTGGAGAAGAGTCGGGTCCTCTGCTTCTCCTTGAACCTCAGCACGCTCGCCTCCCTCCCCCCACCACCGCAGCCAACCCCTGGAAAAAGATCCATGTCTCCAAGTTTGGCCTGCCAGATTATCCATTGGACGCTCAGGAATCAGCAAACAGTCGCAATATAGAAGAAAATTTTAGACACTTCAATCAAAAAAAAGTTCCGAACCTTGTTTAACACAAAGGACTCATTTGTTTCACAAGAAGAAAAGATGAGGAAAGTGTGGTGGTCAACAGAAACATAAAAAGAATATTTCATATATGGTTGGAGTTTTCACGAGTAATAGCATCGCCAGTGGGGATATTTTTTCGGTTTCTATGAAAGATTTCTGACATCAAATTAACGATCAAGAAGGGAGTTTTGATGCATACAAGAGCTTCAGCAGAGGAATGCGGCGAGTCGGGCCCATCAGCGAACACGGACCCACGGTCGGCCCACGCCTTGAGGACCTCCGCAGCGTTCAGTTTAAGGCCCAAACCAGACTTGTTGAAGTTCCCCGGTTTGGCGGCGGCGCCGGCGGTCTGCGTGTCTCCAACTTCCTCCTTCTCCGCCTTCTTCTTCGTCGTCTTTTTCTTCTTCCCCGATGATGGAGTTGAGGTCTTAAATTTAGGGACGATCTCTTGCATGGGAACTGTCGGAGACCTCCACCAGTCCCCCTCGTCGGAATGCCTCAACGCCCGCTGCATGTTTCTTCGGAACTGAAACCCAAACCCGAGCTCGAACTTGCCGCCCACGCCGAACACCATCAGGCTCCGAAGGTAGGGATCGATGAGGGAGTTGCAATTGCTGGAGGCTTCCTTGTTGTAGGTATTGGCGGCGGTGGTGTTCATGCTGAGGTTGCCCATGATGCTATCGATGCCCTCTTCGACCTCCTCATCGAGGATGGATTCGGCATCAAAATCCTCCTCAAAGGGGAAAGGAGAGATGGCGACAGCCTCTCGGAGTTCATTGCTCGCCGGGCTCGTGCACTCCTTCTCGAGGGAACTCTTCAGCTTGGGCTCGATTCGGAAGGCGGGTTTTTCAGGGGATGTCTCGCGGATGAGGAATGCGTCGTCGCCGAGGACCGGCAAGGAAGGGAGGAGCTCGGAGGAGGTCTCGGGGAATGAGTCAAATGGCTTGATTTGCTTGGACGGCTTCCTTGTGCTCTTGGTGGAGAAGATGCTTGGGTATATGGTGGAGAGGAGGGCGGCGGCCTCATTGTAGGCCTGGTTAGGCCTTTTTCGAGGGGTTCGAGCCTTCTTGATGGAGATGGTGCGTGAGGAGTTGCTCGACTCGGAGAGGGTGGAGGAAGGGGAGGAGGTGTGGGAGGACCGGGCTGACGACGAGGAGGATTTCACGATGTCGAGGTCGAACCCATAGGCTCGGCTACCGCCGCTGCTGAGCAGAGAAGACATTGTTGCCGTGAAGAAGCTTTAGAATAGTGATGCAGAGTCTATGGAGCTTCGAATCCTATAATTTGGATGGGGATGGGGATGGGAATGGGATTGGGCATGACAACAGATGGTCCAAAAACCCTAAACCCAGATGCAATTTTCTTCCTCTGGTTATCCAAAACCTTTAGATGAAGAGATCGAGTGCAGATGAATAAGGAAATGGAGAAACGGAAACAGAACTCAAGACTTCGCTTAAACGCTAAACCCCACCTCGCAGAATATATATATATATATCTAATTCAGAAGTTGCTAGAACCCTAAACCCAGCACCAAATCAAGTAGGAAATTAAGTCAACAAATCATATGAAAGAGGCCTCAGGGAAACCTTCAAAATCCAAGCTTTATAGGAGAAAAACAAAAAACAAAAAATAAAACTTTGGGAATGATTCCTAGAACACAGAGAGAGAGAGAGAGAGATGGGGATTAGAAAAACCACGATTGAATCCCGGTGCTCTCGAAGCCCGAAAACGCCGGCCCAATTCGCTCCAAGAACCGAAATTTACACCTGAAAACAAGAGAACGAAAGGAACCAATGATCAGAAAGGGAACTCTTCAATCCCAAAATCATCAACGAAGACCCCCCGGTTCCAAAACAGAAAAACAGGGCAAGCGCTTCTTAAGAAACAAGCTAGAATTCCAAAGAAAATAGCAAGGAACCAAGAAAGATTTCACTCGCAAGCTCATAATCGAATGGAGAATTCCATGGGCAAAGGGCACAAGCCCCTGCCAAAACTGAAATAGAAAGAAAGGAAGGAGGGGAGAGAGAAGGAGAAGAGGGTCAGCAACTCGAGACGGCGAGAGAGGGAAGGAGAAAGGGTCAGTTGGAAAGGTATGGGAAGCCCGCAGAGGATGGGCGGTGCGAGTGCGCGTCGAGGATTCGAGGAGACGGGGCCGAGGCGATTTAGAGAGAGAGGAAAGGGGAAACGACGAGACTCGCTTTCACCTTCACTTAAAAAAAGACAAGACTCGCTTTCATCAGCCGGGCGGTTGGGGACCGCTGCTGGTCCCTGTCTCTCTCTCACTCTCCGGAACTCTCCCGGCACTGTGCTTAGGAAATTATTTCTTGCGGTGGGACCCATATGCCCCTGGCCAAATGCTCCTTAAAAAAAAACTCACCGTCCAATTTTACCAAAAAAAATAAATTCCAGTAATTTTAAAATATCAAAAATAGATATTTTGTTTGTTATTATTTTAGTTTCTCTCAAAATATTTATAGCCGTATCCTTTTCTGAAGTGCAGTTTATAATATTAGATTTTTCATCCAAAAATATGATCGAATATTAGATATTTATAATATATAAAAATTTGATTAGAAAAAAAATTACATTCCTATCACTAACCAGCAAAAAGAAGATATTACTATAATAAAAATTTATTGATTAAAGCTGTGACATTTTTTTAAAAATAGGTGCACATTAAACTTTTTGAGTAGAATACAGTAATATGAAGAAAAAAAATTATTGTCAGATTTTTATAAAAGCTATATATTTTTTTTAGAATAGATGCGCACGTACTTTGGTTTTTTTTTTTTTTTAACAGAATGGAGCCGTATTGGAAGAAAAAAAATATTGCGTATGCTATATGCCCCATAAAATCAGTGACAGCCGTTGATTTTTATAAATTTATTTATTTATCAAGCAGCTGTGGCATGGGTGCAGTTCTGCCCAAATCCGGGGGCAATTCTCTGGCGATTATTTGGGCGATCACCCACGCCATCCTCCCCTTTTGGCTTATCTGATGACATGGCACTCCCTCGTCAGTCCGAGTGGATTTTATGGCCACGTGGCCTGAGCTTTGTTGGCAACCGGCCTTTCACGTGAATCAAGGCGAGGTTGTGATCACCTCTGCCTTCGGATCTCGCAGGGCGATGCCGCTGATTGGGCCATTTGGCCGCGTCCCGGTCGTCGGTATGTGGTCATTTTGGGCCGTACGCTGTGGCTCCAGGCTTCAATTATTCATGGTAAGGGGGTTTTTCACCTCCGCACGAGTCGGTTTGGGGGAGCCGCAATGGGCCCTTGAGGCTGAGGACCGGTTTCATTAGAATATCTAGGATTTTTTTTTTTGGTTGGTAAGGATACTAGATGGGATATTTCGCTAAATATCTCACATATGTAGATATTTTGAAGCACTGTAGATTGGTCTACGAAATAGCATGCAAAATATTATGGAGAACTTTAAGTAGCATTTAGTGTGTGTGTCTATATATATATATATATATATATATATATATATATATATAACTCTATAATTGAGGACCTGATCAGATATAATTTTTTTTTAATTGTTTCTTAATGCTATTGAAGTTATACCAAACAAAACAAAGTAAATTACACGGGCTCTCTTGAGATTTGGCAGAATTGCATATTCCAATCTTATATTTCATAAGCATACATTCTATTACTTATTTTTTAGTATGTGCATA
Source organism: Phoenix dactylifera (assembly GCF_009389715.1). NCBI lineage: Eukaryota > Viridiplantae > Streptophyta > Magnoliopsida > Arecales > Arecaceae > Phoenix > Phoenix dactylifera. The sequence continues at coordinate 682,399 of NC_052398.1, read as the reverse complement.
TTACGTAACCCTCTGCCATTAACTTACGCATACCCAACTTTATGAGTATTACTTTGTTTCTCCAAAATATGAAGTTTGTATATAGAAATTTATGAGGAGCCCAAATAAGAGTCTCAACATACAATTGACAATAAAACGAAGCTAGCATTGCCATGATGGTGTCGAGGTTTATTATTAACAATAAGGAGCAGCACTTCAAGTATCGAGGTTATTTAGCCGTCCTGACTAGATTGCAGTTTTTGAAAAACAAACACATATTGCTATTTTTTTTTGTGTGTGTACATTTGCTTCATGCTGTTTGTCGTATTTTTATTATTTATGAGGAACTGAAGTCCAGGCATGCTGTTATTTAGCTGCCCTGACTAGATTGCGGTATTTGAAGAACAAAAACAAACTGCTCTTTTTTTTGTGTGTGTGTATTTGCTTCACGCTGTTTGTTGTATTTTTATTGTTTAAGAGGAACTGAAGTCCAGGAAGAACATGCCTGTAAAACAAAAAAGATGATGTCACCGTCTACTTTATGGGTTTAGGAGGGGCACCGCATATTTTTAAAATATTAGGTGAAAAATCTGTAATTACCCTAAACTTTAAAGGAGGTTATTATAATTTGCTAAAAAAAAATGACATCAGTTTGTAAATAATAATATAAAAGTAGATGCATAGAATGATGGACCTAAAACATGGAGAGAAAAACTCTCTTTTTTGTTAAACAAAATAGAGCATCAGATCATTCTAATCTTTGCACGGATCAAGACAGATCCGTTAAAACCCAAAGAGCTGCTCGTTTCACTCAAGTATACTGGAATCTGCTAGGCTCTTTTAGAACTTTCTGTTCTAACCTTCAGAGAGACCTTCATTTCGTCCAATCATGACTCCAATCGATCCATGACCGGGAATTTGGGTTGCATCCCAAGCTCATCTATTTCAGCTTCTAGTGAATCTTGTCTGTTAAGTGATAGGGTTTGCAGACTAGCCGTCTCTTCTATTGCTCAACACTCGAAATAAGCTCTTTGGACATATTATATAGCTGCCCTTCCATCCCTGCGCGGCATTTTCTTTTTAGACTCTCTTGGCTACACTCGTGCTAGAGCTGTGTAAGTAGTCATTGTACCGGAAAAAAAAAAGAAGAAAGATAGAGTTCAAATTAACATTGATAAATTTCTAGAACGTCCATACATTTCCTTTTCAGTCTTTCAGATCTTTGGCCCAGAGAATTACAAAACCTATGTTGCTGTCTCATTGCACTAGGATCATATGGCAGAAGATATCATCTAAAAACCAGCCCAATGCCATGACTGGTATAGTTGGCGGAAAGCTCCAATGTCAGCGTCATGAACGGAGCTCACGTTATCTCCTTCCATGCTACGGTGCTTGAGGTCCCGCGGCATGGGCACATCGCTCCTCTGTGATCCACCAATCACCATGCGCTTTGGATCTTTGAGGAATGGTCCCAAATGAGAGCTCCTCATTCCAATTGCATCAAAGTTTCTTCAGCTGCAGACAAAATTCGCTAAAAATCATCTTATCTGATCACTGAATTTTGTGGTCATGACCTCTCTTTGTTTTACTAATTAGCATCAAGCAGTGGAAATAAAATCATCTCAGTTGCGTCGACTATCAATTTCTCCAATATCAGCCTTCACCAATGGCTTTTTCGCTCCCCCTTTTTTTGGTGGAGAATTAATAATGGTAGCACCACCTAATCGAATTTGCTGCTAAAAGACAGTAATTTCAAGCTACTACTTAGCAACTGGTTGCATTCTCGGGACAAGAAAGATGATTTAGTGATGTTTAGCAGTAAGTGTTTCTTAAAAGATTGAGCAATGTATTATAGTAATTGGTCATTCTTAAGTTACACTTGCAGAATCCTTGTTAAAAAAATATATGAAATGCACCTCAAAATATTAGTATTTCATGCTCATGAATACAAGCAATTATACCACTTTACCTTTAATATAGAGTAAGAATGTATCCAACATGTTTCCTACGTTTTAATAACCTTTGCAAGGCAGCGCACTTAACCTGGCGACCCTGATCATAAACGACTTTTTATATAATGGTCGATAACTACAACAAGCAAGATTGATACATCTTAATCTTCTTTACAATATGGAAATATGCTTTTTTGTTTAATGAATGCAAGTTTACAAGATTATTCTTTTATTCTATTTTACGATGTCATCTTCTTAAGTCATGTAAAAATTCTATGATTGGGCATAATTTTCAACAATTTTGCTAATTAGCTCATCATGTGTTTTTCTAAAAAATTTGATCTTGGATCCAAATTTCAAATGCATTTAGTTGTATCCTTTTCTTTTAATACATCATTAGATTATATTAGATCTCGCGGTGAAAATAGTTGGATGTGTTGCATCTTTCATCAAGACCATCTCATTTTGCTATCATAATATTGCGCTATGATAATTGTATTATGGCAAGTTATTTTCGGATATTACTTTTGATCACACACTTTGCGTATGATAAATGCCTTTTTCTTTTGTTCCAATTAGAACAATTTTGTTTAATGCTCCGGCGCCGACTTTATAGGGATTATGAAGTCGCGTGCCAGATGAAGTCGGCAGCAGCAGCCAATCTTATACGGAGCATGAGGAAGTTGTCTGAACAAAGTTGCCGACTTTAGTGATAGATTATAGACATCAATTAAAGTACTTGGAGATTACATTAGTGTTCATAGTGGAAGTTGAATCTGATATATTACTCAAATAATTGCCGTCAGCATTCATGGTGTTCATACCAATATTTATCAAAGATTTCCCTATAATTTAGTTGCATACCAATAATTGCCCATTTGCCCTATAAGCATGTGGATTGCATCACATTCAGCACACCAAAATAACCCTCGGCACAAATTAGTGTCCAGGGTTTATGGGAAGCTAGCCCACTTTCTTCAATGTTGAGTGAATTATGGTGCAAGGCCAGGTGTTTGTGTGGCTTCATGCACTAGATCAGATAATGAAGAGGAACAGGGAACCTCCTCTATCAAATGAAACTCAAATCTAACCCTGTTACTTATGTTGACCTGCAAGAGACATCAAGCTTCATCCATATCAAAGCTATCTTTGTTAAGAACAGGTTATTTCGACAAACAAGACTTGACAAAAACTTGGTATAGGTCAATTCAACCAATGTAGAATATCAGTCACTTCACCAAACCTTTTTTTATTTTTTTTTAAGACGGGCTCCTCACACGGTCACCAAACCTCTTCACAAAATGTCCCATGCATTGGTAATACATTTTCCATGATTTTATTAAGATGTAATATTAATAAAATTTCGTGAATGGCTCAACCATGTCTAGAGCGCACAATCTCACATGTCTCATCTTAGGGTGTAAATGAATCAAGTAACTTGTGAGCTATTTGAGCTCGACTAGCCCGATTTGATTTGATTATTATCAAGCTCGAGTCGAGCTGGAGCAACTTGAATAGTTTTTCGGATCGAACTCGAGTAGCAAAATACTTGACTTGAAAGCTCGTGAGCCTTATGGGCTATATATTTTTAATAATATTATATTTGTATTTATAATATATATTGTTAAGTTAATATTTTTAAATATAATAAATATATTTTTTATTTTGATTTAATTTTTATTTTTTATATTCTGTAATTATGATCAAGGCTCGAATTAAAGCTCGAGTATAGCCCGGTTGATATTCGAGTGGAGTAAAGCCGATCTTAAGTATTATTATTATTTTTAAGTTGAGTTGAGTTTGAACTCAGATCATGTTAAAGCTCGACGTGTCTCTGAAGTTCTAAGCTCAAATATTTTGAACCGAATCTAGCTCGAGCCTCTCGAGTGTCGATTTAGCCCGACCGCACCCTTAGTCACATCTTGGAGTCTCAAATGAGTGCCGAGTACAATGCCTTGTAGCCTGGTATTTCTCCTCTTAGCCTTCCAATTCCAACAAATACGGAGATGAATGTTGCCGTCGCTGCACCATTAAAACCCATGTGGTTTGTTCCGCATTTTTCTTTCCAGAATGTTCCATGTCACATAAAAGAGGAAAATATGCATGAGAGAATCTAAATAGTTTCATTAAACCCTTGGCCCCGGTTCGGTCATTTAACACTTAACAGCACGAGACTGTAGAAGCCCAGCCTTCCTCTCTTTATGTGCGTGTTTTTTTTTTTTGTTTTGTTCCCCCTCTCTCTCTGCGCGCTTTTTGGAGCATTTTTGGGAGACAGCGCAGTGGAGGAAGAAAGGTAGTGCTCTCTTTCTCTATCTTCTCCGTGTGCGGCGATGGCGACTATGGCGGCTTCAGGCCATTTCCTTCCCCCCGCTGGATCTGCCGTTTCGCCCGGTTATCCGGCGCTCCGTCCGTTGGATTCTTGAGGTATCGAAATCTCTGTTTTCGGTCCGTTTTCTCGTCTTCAGTCTTCACTTGATGCTTTTTTTGATGGGGATTTGGATCTCCATGCTGGGCTCGGATCTGCTTCTACTGAGCTCGTTTCTGATGCGAATGGGAGTGCGCTTCTTTCTTTCGTCGTCGGTTTGGGATCTGGGGGTGGAGAAGGTGAGATTTTTTGGGGACCTGGGAGCCGCTTTTTAGGGTTTTAATCTCTATGTTTTTTGCTATGCTTTAAACCGGAAATTTGAAACGGGAATGTGGGTTTGTTTGGTGCCGCCATTGCGAATCTGGGGTCTTTGTCTGCGAGAATCTGCTGTGGAATTTTTCTTGGATTTGTGTGACTTCGTATAGATTTCTAGTGTTCCATTCTGTTTTCAAAGTGAAATTTGCTTCCTTTTACTCGTGGGTTCTGAATATTATATGGATTTATGCCGTCTCCAGTGTTTCAGATGCTTGTCGGTTGGAAAAATGTGATGGGGAATGGAAGGGATGCCTCAGGTCTTCTTGCTCGTATTAGATCTGTGTTCAGTCTCCTCAACCTGATGTCATGCTCGTATTTGGCGCTTCTAAAATTATTACTTGGCTTGATTTATATATTGAACCGAGAGTTTGATTTTATTTATTGCGCCTTGGGCACTTGGATTTTCTTTGGAGCTGTTGAAATGTAGAAAAGCTGATTTTTCCTCATTCAGCATATGATCTAGGGTGTCTGAATGCCTCATCTTAGAATTTAGATATCTTTAGAAAGAATTGGAAGTGTGGATCGGCACTGTCCGGCAAATGGTCCTTCCAGGATGCTCTGATGCCTCCCTTTGGAAAATATTTGAGGATATGATTCTGGGCACTCTACTATTTATCTTAATTGATATAGGATGTATTGTGTTAAATTTGGAGAAAGATGGTTTCCCCGTTTCACAGACGTAGAGAAATAGGAACTCAGGGCATTTTCAGCCTTGATGTAGAAAGTGCTGAGCTGTTTCATATAATTGCTGAATGTGGGGTTTCGGTTTTGACAATTTTTTGTCTTATGTCCTTTTCTTAGAACTAAAGTTTGATGTTAGTCTGACTGACCACTCTACATTATGTTATGCATGACCCCTTTTTTTTCTTCTGACGAGACATTAGTTATTAGAAAAATTGAATTTATATCAATCAGCGTGGCTTTTAGCATTTCTAGCCTTGCCTGCTTTTCTCATGTTCAACAGAATGCAGTATGTTGATTTGATGTGACCTTGATGCTTTTTTTTGTCACAGAAATTAGGGCTTACTATTCTGGCTTTGATTTTTTGGAAGTAAGTCTCCATTAGGAAGGCAACCCTCATACTATTGCACTAAAGTAAAATACTTAAGCCACCCTTCAGTCCACCATGCACAGATGCCAGGGGGAAGAAGGGGGCGTAGTCCAGGTTCCTATGCATTCCAGGAATTTTATGAAAAATTTCAGTCAGTCCTTAAAGAGGATCTTTTTTATGCATATCCAATTGATTGAGCATCTATAGTAAGAAGTGTTTTCAATTGGTGTGAGCGAATAGGTTTCACCTTTTCTTTTTCTCACCTATCTATTATAACAGCTTAGAAGTTAGAATATTGTACTCATTCTCAGATAAAAAAATAAAGATATGAGAAAGTTAAAAGGTATAAGATTGTTTTTTTTAAAGTTCACTCATTTTTATTTATTTGAATTGATACATAATGTTGCTGTAGGACTCTTCGTTCACAGAAGTCATGGTTTATATTGTGGTTTTGGTTTCCCAGATCTTTAGAAACAATTTGTCCCATTGTTTAGGTGACCTTCAGGCCTTGATATATATTAAAAAGTTTTTCTCAAAGTTTATTCTTCTGTATCTTCTCTAAGACGAGATGTATCACTCTTGTAAGGATTGGTGAAGTTTTATGAAATTTGCACTGTTTCCAAAAAAAGCCAAATCCATACAAGCTACCCTTGAAGATATAATCTGCTAAATCTGGGTTAAAAGTTTTTATATATTGCATTTTTTTTTTCCATGATCAGTTTATGAGAGGCATTTCATCACATGAATAACTGGGATCAGTGAGGGAAATCAGGAAATAAGGGCAGGACAGGCAAAAGAGTAGCCTAGTTTTGATCAGCAATTTTGGATTTTCTGGTCTGCAGCCTTTCTTTTGGAACAGTTGAAAGGATCAAATTGATGGCAAATGCATCAAACCGGGGATTGGAAGTTTCCTCACTGCAAATATTCCTCAATGTTGTCTTATTTAATCTGTTTTAATTAGCTGGTTTAATTGGATGGATGGGCACTGAAGGACTATGCTGCTGGATGGGTTTTTTTTTTTTTTTGGGGGGGGGGGGGGGGGGGTTAGATTTACCAGTACATATACAAAGCATCTCATTCTGCAATATAGAAACATGAGTTGCTAATTATTTTGATACCATTTTAGTTTTTTGATGCTGTTGGATTTTGAAATTCATTGATACTATTATGCAGAGCAAGGTCCTTTTTTTGAATTTTGGGCAGGCAGTAAGCATGTTAGTTGGTATTCCAGATCTTTGTAGATCTGAGTTGCTATTGCGTGAAGTTTTTCTTTTTCTTGATGAACATTTGGGTTCTCGATATCTGGATTTATATGTTAAAGTTAAGTGATTGCTTTGAACCTTTTCCTTCTTTGACTTTCTATTCCTGGTTCATTTTTCGTTTAGGGGCAAATCTACATCTTAACAATTTAGGTGGATGTCAGCTGGTTTAGCTGTTCAAAACGTTCATACATTAGAGACTAGAACTTGCTGGAGATGGAAATGTTGAGCGATGGACATGTCGACTGAAAGATGTTTTGTTTTTTTTGATCCCTCAGATCCATACTATATAAGCTTTAGTTTAGCTAGAATTACAAGCCTCATCCTATCACCTATAAGCAATTTTTCTTTCCTTTTTTTTTTTGCTTTTCCTACTGGTTTGTTTTTCAATGTTTTAAGAGTATTCTTGTTCATAGATTTGTTTATGTTATGATTATGAGCTTCAAGTATTTTCTTCCCCCCCAGACTACCCTTGAGTGCTTCATCAAGGAGCTGTTGTACTAGAGTATCTTGAAGTCACCGCTGCAGAGTTTTGTGTTCTTCCAATCAGGATCAAGTGAATTGTATCAGCTAAGCTTGATGGGTTCCAGATTCCCATCACATCAGCTCAGCAATGGCCTGTATGTTTCAGGCCGGCCTGAGCAGCCGAAGGAGAAGCCCCCAACAATGAGCTCTGTAGCCATGCCATACACTGGTGGAGATATTAAAAAATCTGGTGAACTTGGAAAAATGTTTGACATTCCTGTGGATAACTCAAAGTCAAGGAAATCTGGTCCTATTACAAATGCTCCTTCAAGGGTTGGATCATTTGGAGGTGCTGCTCATTCAGGGCCTGTCATGCCTCACTCTGGTGGTCGGTCTAACTATTCATCTGGTCCAGTTTCATGTGCAGGAATTCCAGTTACTGGGACCTCAAGTAGACAGAAATCCAGTTCTGGACCTCTTAACAGACACAGCGATTCAGTCAAGAAATCATCTGGTCCTCAATCTGGAGGAATCGCACCAATGGCTCGCCAAAATTCTGGTCCCCTTCATGCAGTGCTTCCAGCCACAGGACTCATCACGTCTGGACCAATATCAGGGCCATTAAATTCATCTGGTGCCCCCCGAAAAGTATCTGGCCCTTTGGATTCCACTGGGCCAGCCAAGCTACATGGCACTTCCATTGCACACAACCAAGCTGTCACTAATCTCAGCCAAGAGGTTGACAATTCTCTCAAGAGCAATTTCCCCAAAACAATATTGTGGGCTATGATTCTTCTGTTTGTGATGGGGTTCATTGCTGGTGGATTTATTCTTGGAGCTGTTCACAATGCTATTCTTCTCATTGTTGTTGTCGCTTTCTTTGGTGCTGCTGCTGCACTTTTCATTTGGAATACTTGTTGGGGAAGAAGTGCCATGATAGGGTTCATTGCCCGCTATCCTGATGCTGAGCTAAGAACTGCAAAAGATGGTCAATATGTCAAGGTCTCTGGGGTATGTAGCTTCCTTAGTCACACTGAAGGACTTCTTTTGTTTGAAATTGATGTTTTACTGATTGAATGGAATCCAACTTTCCGCTGCAAGTGTTTTCTTTTTGGCTTGACCTGGCTTCTTCAATTCTTCCATATCTTTGAGTCTGTAAACTTCAAGGTTCTTTATTCTGATGTTTTGATTTTTTTACCTGCTTTTTTTGTTTTATTTTATACCTAAAGCTATGTGAATTGCCAGTTCTTAATTTGCTACACTTTTTTGCTTATGCTCCTTTTGTACATGTACAGCAAATATGATCAAAAGATAATGAACACCTGTTTAGCATGCATGGATGGATAATTACTGCAAACTTATGTTGCTATCCGATATATGCATGTATATGTTTATAGGCTCTGAGGACGTTTACTTATTATTACCCATCCAACTTGCCTGCTAAACTATCTGAAGAGGCTTAAGTTCTTTATCATATCGGTGATTGACACAACTCATCTAATGAACTGTTTTTTTTAAAGTTCATCTGTTAAATATAGAAACAAAGGATGTTCAAGCTACCAAGTTCTTAGATTCTCATCCAGCTTGATATTATTATACTGTGAAGCTTTGCAGATGTTAAGATGTTAAGCCTATGAAAAACTACCAACTGGATAGTTGCTCTTCGCCTAGAGTTTTGCTTGGTGAGTCCGTATCCTGACTGAGTTTTGCTTGAGCCTGTGGGATGTCTGTTAAATGGGAATAGTGTAATCTGATTAGAGTGTCTGATGGAATTATCGCTATGTTGCATTGAAGATGCAAATAAGGTTCAAATTGCATGAAAACTTGGGTTTTTGTGCACCTTGTATAATATACCGTACCAGATCCATGACTTCAGGAAAGTTGCACGCTGGTATGACATACCCTTCATACTCTTTCTGGAGTACCCAGAGTAAAGTTCAGATTTTAATCATTTTATGTTTCTGAAAAATAACACTTCAATCTTAACATCAAATTTCAGTCTTGTTTGGGTAACTAGACACCTCATAACTATGGAAACAAATACCTTTTGGTGCCAAAAAAATACAGATTTTCTGATTTATTTAATGATTGTTGATGCCTATAGTCCAACAATTTGCTCATAGCCTCTTGTTCTGGATTTATTTTAGCAAATGCTGTCTGCTGGGCTGGTGTTTTCTGACCTCAATATCTCGAATTCTGTTATCTGCCCTTTCTGTTAAAATGATTTGAATGCCTGGCATGTTGTTGCAGAACTGCTTTCTTTTATGAGGTGTTGTGGCATAAGGCTGCTCATTTTTATGACCAATGCTATTTGTTATAAAATTAGATTAATGATAATTTGAATATCGTGGAGCTTGTTAAGGTTTGTTATCTTTATGTTTTCTCCTATTTCTTTCATGACTTAAAATAATATTATGTTTTAAAAAAATTGCAGGTGGTTACCTGTGGAAACATTCCCCTGGAGTCATCCTTCCAAAAGGTGCCCAGATGTGTGTACACATCTACAAGTTTATATGAATACAGGGGTTGGGACTCTAAGGCTGCCAATCCCCATCATCGCTGTTTTACTTGGGGGCTTAGATCAATGGAGGTGAGCAAGTTAGGTTAGGATTGTTGTTCTTGTCAGTGTATCATGCAGGGTTAAGCTTCTTGTGGAGAGCACCAGTGCAATTCAATGGCCATGGTTAAACATGTGGATGGAATTATTAAACTGTAGTGTCATGCGCATCCTGCAGTGCCCTTTCGTCATATTAAACAGACTCTTTTAGTTGTGTGCAGAGATGATTGCATAAATCTGTTATTGTTAAGAACTTCGAGGTGCCATGGGTTAGTTTGAGTTGGACCTTTCTAAATTTGTCTTTCATTTTTTGCAGAGACATGTGGTCGACTTTTACATCTCTGATTTTCAGTCAGGATTACGAGCACTGGTCAAGACAGGCTATGGTGCAAGAGTGACTCCATACGTTGATGAGTCCATTGTTGTTGACATTAATCCAAACAACAAAGATTTGTCTCCTCATTTTATAAGGTGGTTGGGGGAGAGGAACCTTTCAAGTGATGATCGTGTGATGCGCTTGAAAGAAGGGTAATTGGAGCCTTCTAAGATATTTTAAATTTAGTAGCTCTGTCTGTTTCTTTTCTTTATTCAGCGAAGACTCAAGCTTCCTGACTCCCTGTGCTACAAAACTTCTGGACAAGATCTCTAATATCTGGGAGTCTTATTCTGGATATGTTAATATATTTTCTAGAAACCTACACTTCAATCATTAGTGGAGTTGGGGAGGCACACATGAACACTGAGAGTTATGGTAAAAGAGAACAATGTCAATCATCATATTGATGGCTATTTAATGTACATGGGTGAGAACAAATTATCTAGGCAGACATCTTGAAACTAACAACTGCTTCGTCACTTTCCTCTAGGTATATCAAGGAGGGAAGCACTGTGAGCGTAATGGGGGTTGTCCAAAGAAATGACAATGTCTTAATGATTGTTCCTCCATCAGAGCCAATATCTACAGGATGCCAGTGGGCCAAGTGTATACTTCCTGCAAGCCTTGAAGGAGTAGTTTTGAGATGTGAAGACACTTCAAAGATCGATGTCATACCAGTATAGCAAGTGCAATGTTGGTTCGGTGGTGATCCGGCGTATGCCACTTCCAGGGTTTGTTGCCGTGGCAGCGACAAGTGCCTGAAAGACGGCAATGATTTATGATATTAAGTTGGAGGTTGTTTTTCTTGGCTTCTATTGTATAGCTTTCTCTGGTTTTTCCTTCCTTTTTTTTTTATTCAGTAGGCTCAAAAGCTTTTGTAACAAGGATCTGTTGATGTGTTTCAGAAAGTAGACAATGTGACTTGGGCATATGCTAGAAAATATTTGAGCTATTGTCTGAAATCAGATTTGGCCCATCTCTCCTCTCCTCTTCTCTCTCTCTCTCTCTCTCTCCCCCCCTGAGATGATGGACATGGTTTATAAGATGCTTAGGCGGACAACAGATGTAAGCTCATGGGCATGTAAACGAATTTTCATGACGGTGGTGGGAAGCATTTTGTAGCGGGACAGGCAATTAATATTGTTCTCATTCAATTGGTACACTTGCTTGCTGTCTATTTTGCTGAAGCAATTGTTGTGTTATTGAACTACCATAAAACCACCCCCTCTTAGAGCTCGGTAAAAGTGAGAGCTATTATCTTGCCAGATTGGTTGGAGAAGTATAATTCATGGCGTTTATTTGGAGAAGAGGAGCCAGGTAATTGTTGGTACAGTATTCTGGTCTCTATTTTTCTTATGATATTAGCCAAATACTGGGTTTCACTGCATAATTTTTTTCTGTTCAAATGTTCTGATTTTGTGTTGTGGAGATTCATCGGTGGCTGAGAATGCTATAATTAGATTCATTCAATGTGTTTTCTTCCTTCCTTGGGACATTTCCACTGTCTATATTCTGTAGGCTGCTAGCTTTTCTCGTCAAGTCTCAAGTAAGGGATCATCTTCAAAGAACTACCGACATTATCAGAATTAAGAAGCATTGCCTTGTTGACAGAAAGAAGATTACATTCCAGAATATAACAACATCTAGATTTGCTGTCGCATATCTTGTCCCACACAGACGGCAGACAGCCATTTTTTTGGGGGGGTGGGGCCAAGACGCACCATAGGATAGCTTGAGTGCCTATATTGCACACGGTAGCTAGAATTTCTCCTTCACTCGAGGCGTTCCAGGTTTTGATTTGGAACCTGAACTCACGCCCGGTCCTCGGACCCGGTCTAGTTTTGCTCCAGCCCGCGTCTACTGGACCCGTTATGGTACTGGCCTCCGCCAACAGCTTTCGGCTGAGGTATCTTATCTGTCTATCAGATTCCTTCGACTCGAAGTGCGGCGGAGTTGGGCTCGGCGGCCAACGCGTTCCGCTTCGGAAGCAAGCAACCAGAAAGAAGAGATGCCGACGTTGAACCTGAGCACCAACATGCCGGTGGACGCCGTGATAGCCTCCGACATCCTCAAGGACTGCACCAAAGCCGTCGCCAAGATCATCGGCAAGCCCGAATCCGTGAGAAAGCTCGACAATCTCTCTTCTACTCCTCTCCTTTTTAGCTTTTTTTTTTCATCGTTATTTAGATGTACTATCACATGTTTGATGAAATTACCCAGTGAGAGTGAGATTACTTCTTTGATGGGTTCCCTCTCTGTTTTGAGTAATGCCGCCTGCATATAATTTCTCAATTTATTTATTTATTTCTTCTTGCTTGCTAAATCGGTGAATCTGTGACAGTGGGACACCAGAAATGAGTTTTCCTGAAAAGATTTCTTTTATTGGATTTACAGGTTGTGATAATTTAATCACGATGGTAGGTTGTGGTTTTATAGTCTTACTTTGAATTGTTTTCTCCTTCCAAAGTTATGGTTTTGATCAGTTTACTCTGAATGGGAGTAGGTTTTCTCATATTCATGTTATCACTCATTTTGTTCCCATTTGTAGTATATGACAGTCTCAGCAACAATCTCCCAGCTGGGATGTTGCTAATATGAAGCATATCGTACTTTTCATTTTTTATGTGCCTATGTTCTCCACTTCATCATTATGAGCACAATTTCTTGTGTGTTTAACTTAGCTTGCTTTTTGAATTCTATTTTTTGTCGGTGGTTAGTATGTGATGATTTCAATAAATGGAGGAGTGCCTATGGCTTTTGCTGGAAGTGAAGAACCAGCGGCATATGGAGAAGTCATATCCATTGGGGGGCTTGGTCCCAGCGTGAATGGGAAGCTAAGTGCAACTCTTGCTGAAATTATTGAAACCAAGCTGTCGGTGGATGGTTCCAGGTTTTATATCAAGTTCTATGATGTGCAGGTGAGCGAGTGATCCGAGTTCCATTTTGACTTCGATATCTCTTTCCACTTCTTTAATATGGGGCTCGTAATTTTCTAGAACGTTACTTCTATTTTGTAAGTTTCTCTAATTTGATATGAGATCGCAGGGGCTTAGTCATGTATGGTGTTTCTAGAAACTAGTTGTGTGACCTTAATCCTTTTTTCCCCTTTGTTCTTAAGGAACTAGTTGCACTTAATCATATTCTTTGGTCAACGTCTTAAGTCTTCTTAAGGTGGGGCTCATAGCTTCTTGCTGGTATCAGGAGTAAGCATGCATGTAGAATGCATCATATGCATGCAAGGAACTAATCTAAATTGCATAATTGTTTGTGGTGTGGCTAAATGGGGTTAGTGATAAATGATTTATAAAGAACCATAAAGGAAATATGAAAATGCTGACAGAAAGATACGACAATTATATGAAATTTGAGAGCGATAATAGTTGAAGTGCAGGAGAAACTAAAAATCAGATTAGGTTCTGCATGCGGCAGCCATGTGGCGGAGTAAGTAGCCAACTTGAGCTTGTGGAACTGTGACTTAAGCAGATGACCTGTTTATTTGGCTCAACCTCTTCAGAGTGGCCATGAGAAAATGATTCCCATGGTTTCAAGGACTAGAAGCAATGAGTTTAGGTTAATGTTGTATGGTCTATAGGTGACTTGGAGATTAGGGATGGGTAAAATTTTAGGTATAGAAATCAACTGATGTAAAAAGGGTGAGAATAAAGTCTCTTCTTTCTCAATTATGTTAAGTAAAGAATAATGTCTAGAATAAGTTTCATAAAAAATAATGGAATACAAACGAGCTCTGATGATTGGAACATTCTCAAAATTTAAATACTTACATTATAAAGGAGTGCACAACATAACCATCTAAAATTATTCCAGAACCATCGGCAACATTCATGCTCTAAGTCATCTTGAAGCTTCAGTCTAATGCATAAATTTATGATTTTAATATGGGAAACAATGTTTTAAAGCTTCATAGCTATAAGCTTGTGGAATGTTGAGCTGTAATTGGTTCTGGCTGCCTTTCTCCATCTTTACTAATTGTAGGAAAATATCGTAGTATTGTGTTATTATATACCAATCATCACTGTATTATTCCAAATCATCACTGTATTATTCCAAACATGAGTCACCCAAATCTTGTATATGGTTTATTACAAATGGTTGATGCGATGCTTAGATTGTTTCATGTTTTGTATCATATACTCTTGTGCTATTCTGCATATCAAAAGATCTTGGGAGTTTTTTCACTTTCACCTGTAGTTCTCTCTAACTTATCATGCTTTTAGACTTGTCTGAACACAAAGTCCATGTGATCTGCATATCCACCATCTTACTATTGCTGAGTATGAATACAAATCCTCCAAGCAACTGTTGTCATGTTGGTTTGTTTTCTACCTATTGGTAGGAGCACTTTACTCAAAAACTTTTAGTACAAATTCGACCTCAAATAACTAATCTTGCACTATCATTCAATTGGGTCACATTTACGATTCAACAGCAGCTAAAAGAACCTTTCATCATGTAAGACCTACATGCTTATTGTTGCCATCAAAAAGTGATCCCATGGGTTATTCCTAATCCATCTTGTAAACTGAAATATTATGTTCTTCGTGCAATTTTACATAATTCTTTCTTTCTTCCTGCCTAGATAAAGGCAAGTGAATTATGCGCAAGTCAATATTTACGCTATAGAGTTTTTGCTTGCAAAATCATTTTCATATAAGCTGGTATAATCATGACTTTTTATCCCAGTTTGCAGAATTTGCTAGATTTCTTCCTATTCCCATTTGTTTAAGTCCTGATTACTTGCATGATTTTCCCCCCTCACAGCGCTCCTATTTCGGCTTCAATGGCTCTACATTTTGAGCAAGCAGGCCATCTGCCAGAGATCCCATCTCCTTTCTGGGCAAGATCAGTGTTCTTGCTGTCATTTAGTCTTGGTTCTTATGTAACTTTTTGTACTTCTATACTCCCCCCAAAAAAAAGAAGAAAAGAACAGTTATTATCTGGACTGTCAGCAACATATTCTGCTGCAGCTGAACTTTATTGATGTTCGTATGGAACTTTTGCCTTCTTAATTGTCACTCAATATTATAGTTTAGCCCTCGCAGTTGTCACTTAAATGATTAAATTTATTCGTGGTGTCTGTTTATGTAGCTCTGCAACTAGCATATGAGAAGGGTGAGTGTCTTTTTTCTAAGTTGTTTGATTAAAGTTCAGCCTCAGAACCTGCAGATGAAGGAGTCTATGAAGGCCTTCCACCTGCAATAGCCAACAAAGATCTTGTCAGCTAAATATCTCGGTGGGAGATGGCAAAAGTGGATCTAATTTCCTAATCCTTGACCACAGCAGTAAGGTGCCAGCTAAATTGCTGGCCAAAGCTTTTGGTTGTGCCAGAAATCTCCCATTATATAGCCCATAATTGTATCGACAGGACTCATCCATGTAAGGCTGAAGACTAGTTTTCTGGAATCTCCAATTTGCTTGTTTGACTTGACTACAAACTAAGGTTTATTGAACTTGGATTGATGATTAATGTTTATCTGAAAATTTTACCTTTTTATGATCTACTGATAGCTTGGTGCTGGCCATTGTTTCTCAAATTGTCACTGTTCTGGTGACCTGAGTTTGGAGCTCTCTGGCTGGTGTACGAGAGGATTGACTACCTATTCAAGTGGTTACACATCATATTCAAACCTTCTTAGCTACACTTTGTTTGCAGTTCAAGTAGGCCTTCCATCTGCAATTCAAGCAGTCCTGCAATTGCCACCGAGGCTGGGTATGGCGAGGCGAGGTTATTTGAGTGCAGATACATCTGTAGAAGCTAGAAAATAAAATTTTAAAAACTTAAAAAGAAAGATTTGTTAAGAAAATCGATAATGTAGATTCTGTATGGTTTGCCATGTAAGATATACTATTAGTTTCCTTGTAAATTGAAAATGTCTCTCTCATTGACATTAAAGGAATAAGAGCGTCTTTCGTGCAAAAGAAGATGAACTTTCATAGCACGAAAACCTCATTTGGATCATCAGCCGTCAGCTTTGAGATGTTTGTAGAGAGATGAATGATGGACTTTGGAGTGCTTTGAGAGCTGTGCTATGGGTGATCTAATGCTGGTCCCGTGCAAATGAGTGTTCATTATTTTTTTGTGTGAAAGATACAATCCGATTTTAGCGTGCGATTTGGGCAAGAGGTGCCACCCTTACCCTTGCACATAGCAGATTGCCACTTGAAGTGATCCAGAGGATAGGATTTATTTGGGATGTAATTAAAGGTTCGTAACTCTACATTTTTATAATTATTTGGGATGTAATTAAAGGTTCATAACTCTCTATTTTTATAATTATTTAGGACGTCATTAAAGGTTCGTAACTCTACATTTTTTTAATAAATTTCTGTGCTTGCTTCACATTATCCATTTTTGGCCAAGGGTTAAAACAATAATCAGAACCAAAAGGAAAAAGTAACCAACTTCCTAATTTTTCAGAAGAGAGAGAGAATCCATCACTCGGATCCAAAATCTTTTGTCATTAGCTAAAAAATTGTGCCTAGTGGGACAGGACAGGCCTAGTTCACCCAAGCCTTTTGATTTTTATAAAAAAAAATCATATTTTTTTGCAAAATTAATTAGAATCTGCAAAAATTTAGATTATAAATAATATCCTTAACATATTATTTTTTATTTTTTCATAATTCTACAATGTTACCATGGCATCGTTATGAAAAGCAACAGATTTGCAAAACTCTGTTTGTTTGTCAAGAAAATAAGGAAAAAAAAAGAGTTAGCAATCTTTGATGTTTGGTGAAATAAAAATATCTTAGATAATGTGCATGATTATGAGAAGCATCCCAAAGTAATCTTGATCGGAAAATCTATTGTTATCCAAAACTTTTCAAAATATTTTATAACTGGAAACTTGAGAATACGATTTGTTATCATCCTTCGGCCTATTCCTTGTAAAGAAGGAAAAAAGATTTAAGCAAAAAAAAAAAGGGAAGGAAAAAAGATAAGAGAAATAGCGTTCCATACCAACGGCACCATGAACATGGCCCATTGTAACGTCGTATTTAGACCAATAAAAAGCTCGTCGTCGGATCGGCTCTCAATTCAAAAATATTTTAATCCTGAAAAATAAGATAAAATCCCTCTCATTCTCTCTCAAAGGGGAAGCAACCGACGCCGCGACGCGACCCGCCGAATTGCGTGTCACGAAGACGAGAGGAGAAGAAAGAAGAAATATGGAAGATTAAAAACAAAGGGAAAAAAAAAGAAATCTTAATTTGTTCCGCTCTCCCCCGCTTCTCTCAATCTTTCGATTTGTATTTGAGTCCAGGTACGTTCGATTGTCTCTTCTCCTGATCTCCGATTTTTAACATTTTTCTCCTTGAGAAATTAGGGTTTCGTGTTTTCCTTTCTCGAAGTTCTTCGATCGATCTAGTGTTTTGCCTATCCGCCTTTGAGGAATTCTTCTCGTATTATTGTTGCCGCCGCGTTGCTGGAGAAGAAGTGGGCGATTGATGCCGCTGGAGCTCCGTTGATCTCCCGATCGCAGTCTGGATCCGGGCCATCGCCGATCCGATGGACAGGAACAAGAACCGGACCGATCTCCTCGCCGCCGGCCGCAAAAAGGTTTTCCCCTTCTCTTTTATCTATTATGCAAAAAGACCAAGAACACGGATCACTGTTTGAGATCTCATAGCTGATTAAAAAAAACCAATCTTTTTGTTTTTTTTTGGGATATCAGCTCCAGCAATTTCGGCAAAAGAAGGACCACAAGGGCGTGGGTAGCCATGTGAAATCCTCGAACAAGGTGAGCGAGCCTGGGAAGGATGCCGATACCGATGATCCGGCAAAGGTTCCTGAGCCCGACTTGGAGCATACTAAAGTTGTTGTTGCGCATGAACCAGTGGAGGTGTCGGAGCCGTTGCCGACTTCAGGCGTTGAAGCTGATGAGGAGCCGGTAAAGGTGCCCGAGCCTGATTCCTCTTCGGCCATCGTTGCTGATGAGCCAACGATGGTGCCTGAGCCGGCGCCTACTCCAGCCGCGGCGAAGGTGCCTGAGCCCGAGCCTGAGCCTAGGCCTACTTCGGCTGTCGATGCTGTGGTGAGGACTGCTGATCCATTGGAGCCTTCAGTTGCGGTCCAAGAGGTGGGTTTGCCACCTGTGCCCTTTCTTGGAGAGAGCGATGCTGGACTTCAGGAAGATCAGAGAGATTCTGAAGAGGTTCCAGTTGACCTCCCCATTGATGATGGAGGTTCAAGATCTTCTATTATGGTACATGATCAGGTAAGGGACTTCAATTTGTGATTTAGATCTCTTATTCTCTCTCGTAGATTTTTTTTTTTTTTTTTTTTTTGGGGGGGGGGGGGTGGTTGGGGGTAGGGAAAAAATAGCTGCAGGTTTGATGTATAATTCTATTCTCATTTGTTGCTGGGTAGGGGCAATGCAGAAAGCTAGAAATTCGGGTTTGGAGAAATGTGATGGCGAGAACTCAGGCATTGGGATGTTGATGGTGGAGATCGGAAGCGACCAGGCTGGGGAAAGTGCTGTTGCTTTGGCTCTGGACACCGACAGGCTGGAGGAGGTTTCTGCTGCAACAGAACCCAGTTTGGGAGTTGAAGTGGTTCAAAAGAATGACAGTTTGTCCGCTCCAACTAAAGAAAGAATCGAGGGAGAAGATGGTCTGACGACATCTAGTGAGAGCTTGGAAATGAGATTCTTGGGGATAGAGAATGGAAAGGAGGATCATGATACAGAGAAAGGTGGGGTGAAGGAAGAAATCGTTGCCCTTGAAAGTCCACTACTTGGGAGGCCTCAAGATGCAAATGGGGTTTCCATTCCTGCTGAAACAATTCAAGATATGGGAACACAAATTTCTGATGACCATATGAAGATTTCTTGCGCAGAAGAAAATTTTGAAATGCTATCACAAGTTACTTCCACCAGGAGTAGGTCACTTCAAGAATATGTGGATTTGCTGTATCCATCGTATGTTGCTTCAGATACTAGAAGGGAAGAAAGTTCAGTATTAGCTGATGCCAGAGGAAAAGGAAGTACTGATGAGGAAAGAGGCACAAGTCGACCTTATATCGGAGAGGTTGTTGGTGCTGAGAGTGAATCAGTAGAGACACTTGCAGAAGGAGGGGCCGTTGCACCTGCGGGAAAGGTCGAGGTTGAGGGATTTAAAGAAGATGATCTTCTTTTCCTACCTATGTTGACAGATCCAGTTTCTTCAATGAGGATGTGGTATATGCTAAAAAGAGTTCTACAGGATGGTAGCTTTGCTGATGAATTGGATAGTATTAGAAGACATCTTTACTCAACAACTGTTGCAAGGGATTTTCTCCAGATGCAATTGGATGAACAGACTGAGTTGACTGCAGAGTTTTACCAGCAGTCTTCTGATGAAGTGTCCAAACTCTTGGGGTTAGTTAAAGAAGCTCAGGAAAGCAAGACAATGGCTAGCGAGGAGCTAGCTCGGTGTCGGTCTGAGCTCCAGACTATCACTGTTGCAAAGGAGGAACTTGAGATCAAGTTTACTTCCACAAGAGAGGAACTCGGGTGTCTTGATACCAGGGCCTCTGAGTTGCAGAACAAACTGGAACAAGCACAAAAAGAGTTAGCACTTGTTTCAGCGGAGTTAGGTAACTGCAGGGGTTTAGTGGAAGCTTTACAAAAGGAAAATATGAACTTAAATACAAGCATCAGTTCAGAAACAGATGCAAGGAAAAACCTCCAGGAGGAGAAAGAGCTCTTGTTTAGTGAGAATATGAGACTTGCTTCGGAGTTGTCAGAACAAAAAGAGATGTTCCTTGTTGAACTTGATAAGCAAAAGCAACTTGAGTGCAACGCCAGGGAAACAGGGGCATGCTTTGACCTACTTACTGAGGAAAACCTTTATCTGTCCTGCAGTTTGGATATATACAAAGCTAAGATAAAGGAGCTTGATGATGTGCATATTGAGTTGCCCTTTCAAGCCCAACAAGCTGGAGATCAAGAAAACAATTCTCATGTGGAATGCATAGCTACTGCTAATGCAGTTGAAGATTCATGGAGCAGTGTGAGGAATTCAGTAGGGCTTCAGAAGGTTGATGAGAAAGACTCCGGCAGTTCTGTTGTACTGGGAATTCTGATGGGGCAATTGGAAGAGGCCAAAAGTATCTTACAGAATCTTGAAAATTCGATTCAAGGGATGCATTCCCATTCTGTTTCCTTAAGTAGGTCAGGTGGCAGAGCCCCGGCACCTGGTGTATCGAAACTTATTCAAGCCTTTGAGTCGAAAGTGCATCATGCTGACAATGCATCGGATGAGGTGCCTTTGACTGAGGCAGGGCAATCAGATGATTTATATACATTAACAAGAGAACAGATGGGCCTCCTTAGAGATTCATTAAGGCAGATGGAATTGGATGTCAGAAAGGCTGAAGTACATGTAATGGGAGAACACAGGGAAATATCTCAAAAGTATGAGATGGAGTGTGAAGCCCAAAGGCACCAAAGTAGCATTCTTCAGACAAGGATTGATGGGCTTGTTAAAAAGCTTTCCAAATATATATGCAGAATAGATGATCTACAGAACCAGTTAAATAAAATTCAGCAAGGTGCTAGTGATGAGGAAGAGAGGCTTTTAAATGAAGTACAGTTGTTGCAGAAGGAAGTGAATGCCAGGGTGTCTGCCATGCAGCATGAAAGGGACTCTATTAGAGGTGTTTTTGAAGCACTTGAAAAGCTTTTCCCAACTGCCGGACTGCTAACCTCCGATCTTGCAAGCAATAAGAAAGAGAGGCTCTTAAGCGAGATACAGTTGTTGCAGAAGGATGCAACCGACAGGTATTCTATTAAAGGCATGATTTTTGAGGCACTTGAAAAACTTAACTCATCAACTGGACTGATTTTCCCGGATAACTCAGACATTGGCTCCTATGTCGTGGCTTCAGTTTGTGCCGCCATAAAACTAATCGAGAGCCTGCATGAGAGACTAAATGCTGCTCATCTAAACCATGAGACACTTCATACTTCCTACGTGGAATTAGATAAACAGTATAACAATGTTCGAGGAATAAATGAGTTGGCAATTGGGCTGATGCTTAAAATGTACAAAGGCCTACAGAAGTTGTGTACACATGTTGGTGAACATGAGATGGATGTTAATGCTGAGGAAGTGCTAGAACTTCTACCTAAAAGACACAAAGTGCTTATTGAGTATTTGCAACAGTTGCTGGATGAGCGGGTTCTCTTCATATCTGAAAATAAGGAGCTAGAATCAGGGTTATTGAGCAAAAATGAAGAAATTGAGGAGCTGAGCAAGAGGTGTAGTGCATTGGATAAGAAGCTGGATGACCTGTGTTATGCCAAAGATGGGCTTGAAACAATTTTGATGAGTAAAAATGAAGTTTATGATGAAGTGAACAGAAGATGTCTTGCTATAGCCAAGAAGTTGGATGGCCATGAACTGAATAAGGATCCAAATACATTCCTTGGGCTGGCTGAACTTAACAAAGTTACTGGGAAGCCCGACAACATGGAGAATGACTTGAGCAAGTCTTTGTTACCGCGACTAGAGGCATTGGTTGCTTTCCATCTTCGGAAATATGAAGAGGCAATTGAGCAGATTAACTTGTCAAAGGAATACTTGCAGGAAGTTAACATTGTACCGGTTGTTTCATCTGACAACTGGTCCTTGCCTTTGGTTACATTGCTTAAGCAAGAGTTCATACCTAAGTTGTGGGAATTACAGGAAAAACTGGACTCCTTGAGTGCCTTAAATCTTCAACAGGAAACAGAAAATCAAATCCTCAAGGAGGGTCTACATATGATGGAAGGAGCTCTCGAAGCATCTCGTTCTGAGTTGTATTTGAAAGTTTCTGAACTCGAGCAGTCAGAGCAGAGACTTTCCTCCATCAGGGAGAAGCTCAGTATTGCTGTTGCAAAAGGCAAAGGTTTACTTGTGCAGCGAGAAGGTCTTAAGCGGTCTCTGATGGAGAAGTCAAGTGAGCTTGAAAAGTGCTCGCAGGAATTACAATCAAAAGAAGAATTGCTCAAGGAAGTCGAGGCGAAGCTGAAGTCTTATTCAGAGGCAGATCGTATTGAAGCTCTAGAATCTGAACTCTCATACATCCGCCATTCTGCTACTGCATTGAGAGACTCCTTTCTCATTAAAGACTCTGTTCTTCAGAGGATTGAAGAAGTTCTGGAAGATTTGGATTTGCCAGAGCATTTCCATTCTAAAGATATAGTAGAGAAAATCGAACTGCTGTCCAGAATGGTTGCTGGAAATCTTCCTTTTCCTATAACTGAATGGGATCAAAGGAGTTTTGTTGGGGGCTCACATTCTGATGCAGATGCCTGGAAAGATGATGCACAGGCAAGTTCAAATCCTGGATTGGATGAGTTAAAAAATAAATATGAGGAGCTTCAGAGAAAGTTTTATGATTTGGCTGAGCACAACGATATGCTGGAACAATCCCTAATGGAGAGGAATAGCCTTGTGCAGAAATGGGAAGAAGTTCTGGACAGAATTGATATGCCTCTGCAGTTCAGGACATTGGAGCCAGAAGATAGGATCGAATGGTTAGGGAATGCACTTTCTGAGGTCCAACAGGAAAGAGATGCATTGCAACTGAAGATTGAGAACCTTGAAGACTCTTCTGATATGCTTATAGTTGACTTGGAAGAGTCGCACAAAAAAATATCTGAACTCAATGCAGAGATTGTAGCTATTAAATCTGATAAAGATTTCTTTTCAGAGAGCCTGGAAAAGCTCAGGTTTGAATATCTTGGACTCTCGGAGAAAGCTGTTCATGATGAAATTGACAGAGAGAATTTGCGAAAAGATCTAGCTGACTTGCAGGAGAAATTGACTGGGAAAGTTGAGAATAGGGATTGGCATGATATTGAAATGGGGGTAAGGAAACTATTTGATTTGGTTAGCGATGCATTGCCAGATAGTGATAGGTCTGAGGCTCTCGCTGCTGGTACTGTTACTGAACGTTTGGAAGGATTGTTGAGGAGGCTTATAGATAAATATACAAACCTAGCTTCAAAGAAATCTGTTCATAAAGTTAGTGAGAAGGAATATGTTTTAGAGGAAGGGAATTTGTCTTCTGATAAAAACACATCAACAAATGTTCCGGATGACAAGGAGCAGGAATTGGTGAATCTGAGGTTAAAGCTTGAAGAGGCTTGCCGTAATCTAGTTTCAGTTAAGGAGGAGAGGGATGAAGCCATGGAAAAGTGCCATTCTTTGATGTTGGAGGTTGAGGAAATAAGTAAACAGCAGAACTCATTACAGGAGGAGAAGACTGTTGACATGGAGAAGTATCAATCTGTGTTGCTGGAATTAGAGGCGATAAGTAAACAGAGGGATGCTTTACAAGAACAACTAGCTCAGGATGAGCAAAAGTCTGCCTCTGTGAGAGAGAAGCTAAATGTTGCTGTTAGAAAAGGGAAGGCATTGGTACAACAAAGGGATAGCCTGAAACAGACTATTGAAGAGATGACTGTTTTGATGGATCACTTGAAGACTGAGCATAACCAGCAGGTAGAAGCCCTGGAATCTGAGAAATCATTATTAATGAAACAATTGGCAGAGACGGAGCAGAGTTTGCACGATAGTAGCCAGACCGTTAGTAAATTTTTAACTGCTTTGCATGGCATTGATGTTGGTTTTGAAATCAATGTAACCGATCCTGTGCAGAGGATTGAAGAAATCGGGAGACTCGGTCATGATTTGCACTCAGCAGTAGTTTCTTCAGAGAATGAAGCAAAGAAATCTAAACGAGCAGCTGAGCTTCTTCTAGCTGAGTTGAATGAAGTTCAGGAGAGAGCTGACATGCTCCAGGAGGAACTGGCAAATGCAAAAGCGACAGTCAGAGAGTGTTTTAGACAGAAAGACATTGCAGAGGCTGCAAGAATTGATGCTCTTAATCGCCTAGAACAATTTATTTTGGTTAACTCCGGGGAAAGAAAGAAACTAGTAGACAATTTGCTGGAGTTAAAGTCGGGCGTTGTCCAACTAAGGAATGTCTGCTTTGAATTTTCAAGTCTCCTTGCTAATGTTTTTACCAGAGATTTGAACCTCTTCTGCAATTTGGAGAGCTTTATGGAATCTTTTGAGAAACAGATGAACTGTGCAAATTTTGTTGACCTACCTGCTCTTTCATCGAGCTGCCTGCTGTCAAGTAATCCAGTTAATGAGGTACTTTTAATGCCAGTTGTGTTTTCTATGCCAAATGCATACTTTACTAGATTTTAAGAGTTTCCCCTCATCTCTCTATGTCAGTCTATATTTCATGATCATTTGTAGCATTTATGTCGGTTTTAATTCAAGTTCGAGCCTACAGCAGGAAGCATGGTGTGGACATATCTATGAAGCTAAATTTTCTCTCTTGTGAAAGGAATCTCGATGTTCCCTCGTCAATTTACATCTAACACATAGCATGTTTGTCTCTACGGTCTATTTGGTAGCATAATCTCTGGTGCCTATCTCTCTTTTGTTGAATCAAGATGCTGGCTTGGTACTGCCTATATATCTCCTGACTAGCCACAGACAGCCAAATAGTTGCTTTGAACATGAATGTTCTAGCTTTAGGCTGAGAGTCTCATTGAGAAAGGGGTGGTAAGGTTTATTGGTGGAAGAGGTCATGGAGATGTTGGTG
Organism: Phoenix dactylifera; assembly: GCF_009389715.1. Classification (NCBI taxonomy): domain Eukaryota; kingdom Viridiplantae; phylum Streptophyta; class Magnoliopsida; order Arecales; family Arecaceae; genus Phoenix; species Phoenix dactylifera. The sequence continues at coordinate 657,472 of NC_052398.1, read as the reverse complement.
AAGTGCATAGGTGAGGAAAATCCTTGCAGCCAAAAAACCTCCCAAGTTAATGAGAGCAAACCCTAGGCATAATATATGGATCTTAGCAAGAAGGTCCACTATTTTAAATCAATTTTTATGGTGTTGTTTGGTGCCAAATTGATTGAAGTTTATTCTTTTTAGATGTTATACTTCTAATATCATTTTTATGCCATGAAGTACAATTCAACTGATAAATTTGCCGATATAATTTCTGGTTTTATTAGTAAAATATATTATATTTTAGCTCTATATGGGGCACCTTCATAGCCACTTAAGCATTTTCATGATTACCTATAACCATCTTTTCTCTACTACGACGAAATATATGGATATTTAGAAGTTGTTCCATGGTTGATAAACTTTCACCATGTAATCAGTCAAACATAGGTGACAACCATTCAAATTCAAATTTAAAACATTCCATTATTCTTTCTATGCTTATTGTGCAGTACCTACAGACTATCACAATAGGCCAATAAGGTCATCTATGTCATCTGACTGTATGATCAGGATTTGATGAAGAGATCTGCATATCATCTCTATCATACAAAATTTTGGGGTGAAAATGTAATATAGGGTTGGTTGGCATTAAGGTTTGAAGTACCACGGTTCTTGCCTCTCGGGCATATTGTTCACTTACCAACATTGTAAATGATTCCATGAACCCTGATATCCACTCGTCGTCTGTTGATATAGGGCAGTATGTCACGTGGTACCTACTGCACTATGGGGCAGTGTGGACTGTTACATACTGTGGTAAGGTTAGTTTTTTCAAACCTTGGTTAGCCATAGCACTATTGATGTGGGGCAGTATGGCATGCAATACCTACCACAAAACAGGGCAGCCTGGATCATTGCATACTATGGCGAGGTTAGTTTTTCGAACCTTGGTTAGCAATACTGGGAATATATTAAAGTGAGTGGAACAAAGATTATGACCTTGCTTGATTAATGAGGCTAAGATTACCTTGCACTATTTGCACCTATTTCCCTGTTTTTGTGGGGATGATATCATTAAACAAATTCAACGTAAGGTTATTCGTTATAGTAATAAATAGTGTTCCACTTGAACAGTTATAACAAAATTAAATGTGCATGAAATATTAAGCAGAAGAGAGATTGTGGAAAAGAAAATGTTTACTAGCTAACAAGCATGGATGCTTGAATTTGCATGCCTTTTCATATTGGATATGTATTGGAAATCAATTTTCATCCAATACATCTAGGACATGTCTTTGATAATTATGCTAATTGTTCTGTCTTTCAAAAATTAAAAAAGCACTCTGGTTAGTTCTTGGATATGCTTGAGATACTTCCCCAATGCTTAAGGAAATGAGGGAAAGGGTGTTTTCTGTCTCTTTCTTTTTATGAATATAACCTTTTAATAATTAATGGTTAATTTTGGAGTTTGTGATGTTGATATTATGGTGTGGAGCATGAATCTGGGGTCTGTAGATTTGAATCTTAATTAGATGGATGAGTTTGGGGAAGTTGATGATATCGTACAAAGTATAGAGTATATGCTTTTTGCTAGCCTATTGTGATTTATGGATGCTTTTTGATATTAAACTCATACATGCATATGTACATATAGCCTAGGCATATCGTATCCTGCTTTTTAAATATTTACTGTATCGGCGTATTTATGTCATGTCATATGTATATCTTGTATTCGTGTCCATGCTTTGTGGGTAACTGGTATGGGATTTAGTTAGATGTCTTACACACACATGATGCATGTATACATATATTGCATAGTTGTTTATAAGCTTATACATTTGCTTGACTGAATGATTCAAGTGGTGCCCCAAAATGATATGCAACTTATAACAGTTTTAGTTTCAATTAATTCTTTTTATGATAGCAAGCAAGATGCATTATAAGCTTCGTGCTGATTATAGTTTTCTGCACCAGGACCTTGTTGTTGTTGGTATATTTATTTATAAACCTGCAGTATACTGATTTGTGATATTTGCATGAATTATGATCTTGTAGAACGCTAGAAAGATGCCTATAATCTCCTTTTCTTGTCATGCTCCTTTGTTCGCATTAATTGTTTAGTTGACTGGGACTCAAGTTGCCTTCATTCTCCACAATAAGTCCTTAGTGTATCATCTTTGTATTCTGCATGCACCAAACATCACTACTCTTATTCTACTGCTTCTGACAGAAACTTGCAATGGATTTCTTTTATAGAAGTGAGATCACTTTTTCTGAAACAATTTTGATTCTTGAAACTGGTTCCATCTTTTGTTCACCTTTTTTTAACCCAATCAATGGAATTCTTTTTCAGGAGGAGTCTTATGCCACTGATGCTCTTTCAGATCTTAAGATGGAAGAACAATTTGGTGACAGTTCAATAGCTGAACATCTTGCTATCACTGGTCATAGTGTGTTTGAATGTTTAAGGCAATGCGATGATTTGAAAAGACATATTCACAAACACTCGTTGTCAGTTGACCAACAAGCCACGCACCTGCAGCAAATCAAAGAAACTGTACAAAGAAAACTAGCTGCTCAGATGGAATGTTCAGAATCTCTGAAGAGAGATGTAACTGGACTTGAGCTGATGATTAAGGAAAAGGAGAATCAGATTTGCTCAATGTCTAGAAATCTGTCCCTGCTTTATGAAGCATGTAGCAGTTCCATTTCTGAGATTGGGAATAGAAAAGCCCAAATAGTTGAAAATAGCCTACCTTCTGAGGAGCAGGCCTTAGAAAAAACTGGTACAGTCTTGAAATTGCCAAGTTACATCAGTAAGCAAGAGCATGCTGATGGATATACATATTTTTTTACAGATGAGTGCATCAGATCAATGGCTGATAAGTTACTATCAATTGTCAAGGGAACAAGCATTATAAATGAGATGACAGAAGGCAACCAAAGGGAGCTGAAAGCCACCATACTAGATTTGCAGAGAGAACTACAGGAAAAGGATATCCAAATGAACAGAATCTGTGAAGAGCTTGTATCTCAAATAAGGGATGCTGAAGCTGCTAAAAAGAGATCCTCATCAGATCTTGATTCTGCGGAAACAAAAATTCATAATTTAGAGAAGCAGGTTGAAATGATGGAGGAGGATAAGAAATTATTAGAGCTAAGAGTACATGAGCTAGATGATTTGGAGGCTTCGTCAAATGAGCTACATGGGAAAATTAAATCTCTAACCGATGCATCAACTTCTAAAGATCAAGGTAACTTACTGGAACTATGTTTCATATATTTTCTTTTTCTTTTAAATTTCAAGAGTTTTAATGATGTAATGCATGTGTTTGAGGTGATACATGTGAAGCCTTTCTATCAATCTTAGAGTATTTTTTTCTCTCTCTCTTCCAATACAGAAATTGAAGCCCTCATGCAAGCGCTTGATGAAGAAGAGACACAGATGGAGGACCTGGAAAGCAGGAACAAGGAACTGGAGAATATAGTTCAAGAAAAGAACCTAGCATTGGAGAGTCTTGAAGCTTCTCAGGCGAAGGCTGTGGCAAAGCTTTCAACAACTGTCAGCAAGTTTGATGAGTTGCACAGCCTGTCAGAGAGCCTTCTTGAAGAGGTGGAAAATCTTCAGTTCCAATTGCAAGGGCAGGATTCAGAAATCTCATTCTTGCGTCAGGAGGTAACTAGGTGCACCAATGACCTTCTGGCCTCACAGGAGACTTACAAGAAGTACTCATCTGAAATATGTGAGTTGTTAAAATGGTTTGATATGATATTATCACGTTTTGGGTTACAGCACGTGGCTGTTGATGATCAGGAGTTCAGTCAAATCCGTATTTACACTGATGTCCTGGAAAAGAAAATTTTATCTGTTATGGCTGAATTAGATGATCTACGGGTAACAGTTAAAAGCAAAGATGCTTTGTTACAAATTGAAAGGGCTAGAGTGGAAGAGTTATCATGTAAATCTGAAGTTCTTGAGAATTCTTTGCGTGAGAAGGAAACACAGATAGAGGTTTTTCAAGAAGGTACCCATACTGGTCAGCTTCCTATCATGAACTCCCCACAGTCTCGGGAGATAGAACGAATGGTAAGTCTAGATGTATAACTTTGTACTTGCACTATCCAGCTCTTCTTTATCCATTATTTGAATGTTCTTCTCAGAAGTAGTGTTAAAAAAAATTTAGCCATATCTATTCAAAAGTTCTCCATTGAGTGTGACTTTATTAGCTGGACTTGTTGCAACATAGATTAGAGAACATTGGTGCCTTCAAAGAATTTGAGTGGTTTCCTCTTGAAATTATCATATTCTTGATCCTTGCACTGTTGTGCTATTTGAGATAAATTTTCAGTGACATTTTATTGATAAAGTAGTACTTTTTGTGTAGTAAAATCAGAGGGATTTTTTTTTTCTTTTTTGTTTTTTTTTTTGGGTGGGGGGGGGGGGGGGGGATATCTTTTCTGTGTTGGCTTTCATGCTTCATTTATAATCTGTTTTTAGTTTTGATGATCATTTGACTTTTTTTGTTTTTAATTTTCTTTTGGCACAGAAAAACAAAGTAAGCTCAGGTGCAGTTGTTACGCATGTCCGCAGTGGGCGCAAGGTCAATAATGATCAAATAGCCATAGCTATAGATACAGAGAATGATGATAATGTATTAGCTGATGAGGACGATGATAAAGGTGACTTTGGTTCTTCTATCCTGTTTTTTTCACTTGTTTCAATGCTCAAATTATTTTTCCTTTTCGCGATAAATGTTATTAACATTAATTTTGTTTTGATTGTTCCCCACTTAAGCACATGGCTTCAAGTCACTTACTATGTCTCGCTTTGTTCCAAGAGCTACTCGACCTCTAGCAGACAGGATTGATGGGATATGGTGGGCATATTTTTTTAACAATTTCCTTCATTTTGAGATGATTTTCTTGAATATGTTACTGAACGGACAGTTTTCCTTGTTAATCTACCAGGGTGTCAGGGGAAAGACTGCTTATGAGACAACCTACCTTACGGCTTGGCTTTTTGATATATTGGGTTGCATTGCATGCATTACTGGCTAGTTTCATCTGAGAGCAACATCCTTGGTGAGTGATGGATACCTCATTCTTATTTTTGTTTACCTAAATATGATTTCTATTGAAAGGCTGCTTTAATCATTGTTATCAATGAAATTTCTTGTTTATTTTATGTATGTTGATATAATGACATATCTAGCCTTATGTTTATGCTGTGTTGTTACTTTGAAAAGCTGTTTCTCACATGCAACATTGCCTTGAATAAAATATTATTGGTGGCATATCTTTCAAATGTTTCCTTGCACTCAATAAATCCAGATTATTGGTGTTTAATTCTCTGATGATGTTAAATGGAAACTAAGGACATTAATAAGAAACGACATTCAGCTGTAAGGGGAATGTAGCATACTTTTGGATCCATTATACTGCCTGACAAACCTAAAGTAAAATCTGTAATTAAATGCATTGATGGAACCCCAGAATAACTTCCGGAATTGGGATAGATTCATTGGTCATACAATTTCTATGCTTTGGAATTATGAGAGATGGATGATGAAGAGGGTCTTGGCAAGAATAAGAAATCTGTGCTTGTTATGGGGTGTGATGAGTGAAGAGAAACAAGTGGTGAATAAGCAATTGATGGTGGTTTCTATGATCGTTGACAGATTGTTTACAACTAGTGCTAGAAATGTCTAGGAATGATTGTTGCTTTTGTCATCCATAGGTTTTTGTTGATATGAGGTTGAGTTAAAACTTGCTCGTGATGGCTAAAGAGGTGCCTCAATATCAGGATGGTATTTGGAGACAAGTATATCCGGTGTTTGCCAAAGTCAGATGCCAAAGTTAAATGGTTCTTAGAACGCTTTGTGTTCATATTATGAATGAATGAGAGTATTCAAATGGGAAGAGGATTGTGAAAAATGTTTGCCAAAGTCAATATTTTGGGTGAATGTCAATCTAAATCATGTGAAGCGGGAGCAAGTTTGACTGTGGGAATGGGAACACCAAAGCTCTTAAAAGTTTAGTTTGGAAGTGCTTAACAAGTAGGTGCAAAAGCGAGATTCAAAGAGATTCCAAAGTGTATCAAAAGTTCTGGCTGCCAATACATGATGGTTATTTTGATGAAACCGTATGGTTCAAATCAAATTCTCATCTTTTTGTGTGCCATACTGGTTAATAACAGATTATGAAGTTATGTGATTATTGTGTTATGAGTTATACTGTCAATTGTTCAATTAGAGTTAGGGTTGAAAATGGATCAGATACAGATTGGGTGCTAGTATATCTATATTTTTTCAACGAATACAAATATGGATACAAATGCTAAATGGATACCAAAATTAATATCTATTTATATTCAAACAAATATAGATATGAATTGAATATTAAGTATATCTATATTTATTCTGAACAGATATGGAGACAAGTCGGATGTTAGTTATATCCATACTTTTTTGGATCAGAATATGGATATAAGTTGGATATCATTCGAATATAAATCAGATTTTTAGCAGAATTTAATAATGAAAAAGTAACATTAACTATATAATCATAAAAAATGAGAATAACAACCACCATCCATATTGCTCCACCGATAAATAAGAATTTAAGATATTGTTATTAAACATGCACGAGACTAACTTGGTCAAGGGTCTGCATCTTTGGTACGACTAGGTTTGTATTAACAATATTAAATATTAAAAAAATATTGAGAATAAAAAATATAGCATAAAAATATCAACAATTTTGTGCATAAAATATCACCATTCCTCTTTAATTGCAGCATAGATAAAACTTGCAAGAAAAGTTATATATAAATGCAAGAATACATAGAAATTATTAATGTTTTTAATATTTTTAACAATAAAGTTTTGAAAATATCATAAAGAATAAAATAAAGTATAATCATTTTTCATTTTTATCAATAAGAAAAGTATTAATCTTTTATACAAGATAATTAGAATATTAAATATCATAATATACATTAAATAACTATTTAGTGATGGGAATAAATATGAATAAATATAATAATTTGTCTATTATAAAGGTCGAAATGAATGTTATAGCTTGGTGATTGAGCGCGTCATCCAAGTGGAAGGTCATTGGTTCGAACTTTAGCTAAAAAGTGTCCTCCAATGCACGAGGCTCCATCTTTTGCGGGGTCTAATGAGGCTCCTCTTATGGTGGAAGAGGGGGAGATTTTCTAGAGTAATTGCAAAATCTAGTTTTGCTGAACTCTACTAGGATTCATATTATACTGGCTCTCACTTTATCCAGTTTTGGTGGAACGAATTGTTGAGAGATTTAATGCGAAAGATGGATAATGCATGATTTGCAGGTGAGCTGCATCAGTTTTAACTTTACAAAATTTTAATTCAACCCCTAGATGGCAAGATTTGAAATGACATTTGACTTGTCAAACATTTTGAAACTCCATTTTGAACCTTATGTAATTCATTTTCATCAACACTGCTTTAATAAACAATACATACTTCTCCCTTTGCAGCTCTGTTATTTTAGTAAATGTAGGCTATATTAAGTTTGTCGCTAGCTACGTATTAAGGTTGCATGTTTCTTAGTGTGGTTATGTGGATATTATTGATATCTTTTTAGAAGTAGTATGCTATTTTATTTGTTTGGCACCTCTACATGATGGAATAAAGATCTCCTACGTGTATTTCCCTGGTTGTGTTATATGGTGATTGCTTCTCATGGTTTGCAGTTCTCTTGGATACCACACATGGTGAGTCAATGGCCATTCCCTCCCAAGTTATCCAGCAAGGATGAATTCAGCTTACTGTATAGGTTCTTGATTCTTTCCTTACAATATCAGACAACACATATGGGCTACCATACCAATTATTTTGGCCATGTAGGCAGCTGTGATTTCATCACCAGTTTTTTTTTTTGGGAATTCTGAATCCCAGTTTGCCTTAGGTTGCATTCAATAAAGCAAACAATTTCCCATCTCACAAAAGAATGTGCCCTGGCTTCCCCTGTACATTATTATCATTTTTTTTGTTTTTCTACATAGATGAAGGCTTTCATCATCATCATCATCATATGTTACACAGGAAACAATAAAACAATAGTACGGCATTTGGCCAGTTTGGTGACCACTAGTTCATGTCTTCAAATGCTTTGATGTTGTCAAAAGAAAATCTTGTGATCAGTTTTAAAAGGAGGTTAAACTGATAGCGATCTAATGAAATGATGGGTCCCCTGTGGATGGTGGAAGTTTTTTTTTTTTTTTTTGCAGTTATTAAATAAAGTGGCTACGGTCCCCCTTTCCATACTATATAATTAACTTATGATATAGGAAGCAGAATAATGTGAACTCTTAAGCGGTGGTCTGTTTCCTCTCCTCGCTGGTGGCTGAGCTTTTGGCCTGCAGGTCTTGGCCTGTACACCACCCTCCAGGTTTGGTCTGGCTCTTCTGCGAACCTCAGATGGTAGTCAAAAGCAGGTAAAGAAGGGAAAGTTGGCGCTTGAAGTTACAAAGGGCTTCACTGTCTCGCTTGCTCCAGATGGTTGGTGGAGAATAAAGAAGCTGACAACTACATCTGCTCTCCATCACCCAATTGTCTCTCTGTCAACCGCTAAAACTGGGCAGTGCTTTTGAGAATGCATCTGAAGGGTCCAAGGAGGTTTCCTCGTTCCCTCCTGATTATCTGCCAATTAATTAGTCTATACAAGGATGCCTTCTTTGAAAGCGAAGTTTGAGCAACCTGCTATTGCTTGGTTGCAAAGGTTAGGCAATCGAAATGATTGCGAGCTGTCAAATCAGTAAGCTACTTTCTATCTGATCCACCAGGTACATTTTTAATCTCGCAGCCTGTCTACATTGGCCTACATAGTTAGCCCATGGTGGCTTTCAAAGTTCAAAGGTGCGTAAATAAATTCTTACTGAACCATGATCATTATATAATTGATCAAAAATGCTTTAGCAACTCAAAAATGTAACAAAAAAAATCACTCAGCCGTCGTGCTGTATTCTCGTTGCCCCTTTCGAAGTTGCATTGTGATTTGTACCACATTGTGAAGCAACGGGTATGCTGGAAGCCGGTTCAGTGACTCTCTTGGATGACTTTTTTCTTGAGCATTGACTGAGCTCATAATTCATGTTTTATTCATGGTGTGCGTGCAGTTGTAGAATCTTATGATATTCAGTCTCTTTAAACCGGCCAATTTCGGGTAGCTAGTTGTGCTGGCAAAGCAGTAAAAAAACTGGCCACTGCCCACTGCCCACTGCCCACTGCCCAGGGAGGAACGGCTAATTAGCACTAGCTTAATCTCCTCAACTATAACAAGAACTACGTGGTCTCAAGAGAGAGAGGGAGAGAAAAAAATCCCGGTAATCTTGGAGATCTCTCCATGTGCGGCGCCACGCGGCCTCAAGACTCCAAGCCTCCCACTAATTGTGGATATCCGAACAAACGATCATAAATTGGCCGGATTTGGATCTCTCCGTGAAAGGGGACAGGCCAGGGGATTGCACAGCGGGCTCAAAGGGACGGATCACACGTGATTGCTGGTCCACCAACAAAGCTGTGTACTAGCGCGCTGCAAAACTAGTAATTTTGGACTCCTTCCTTGGCTGGAAAACATGTACGAGTGGGTGCCTCGCCTCCAAGGTAGTTTTGCTCTCTAGTGTCACGTTTCTATAGAAATGATGTCATCATTTGGACTGCTTGGTGGCTGTCTCGCCTCCAAGCCCGAGGCATCCAGTTCCCTGAGCACAGCTGAGCACTACACGTGGTGAGTCCTCGTGGATGTAATCGTTCGGCCCTTGACTTGTTTGAAGAAACCGGCGCAGATGTCAATTAAGGATTTTGAATGGCATATGACACACGGAGAGAGAGACTCCCACACGTCATTGCAAGCGAGTGGCTATGATTTATGCGCTCAAAAATTCCTCGCCTTCTTTTTTTTTTTCCTGCGTCGACAAGTTTGCCCACGATCCCGACCGAAACGCCTGAAGTCTACGAGAGAGGACGAGGAGCTGACACGTGCGAATCCGAGCGATCGAAAGTGTGTCGGTTCGTGGAGCAGAATAGCCTGACTAAAAGTCTCGGGGCTCCGCGGTTGGGGACGCACGGGGAGCCAGATATTTTCTCCGGAGCGAACCCCGTTATCGTCACCGCCCGGGGAGAATACGAGAGATCTGACCCAAGAACTTGCCGCGTTTGGTTCTCTGGCTCCAAAGAATGATCGATATTCTTTCGCATTCTGCACAGATCTCAAACAATTTTTTTTAATCATCTGCTGCACAGCTTTCAAAGCAGCTAGATCCAACGATGGATTCGTAGAAAGAAAAAGCAAGAGCGGCGAGCAGTTCGAGTGAGGTGGTATGTGGTCTGGTTGAATGCGGCGGTCGCCGACCTCTAATTAAAATAGAATTTTTTAGCTACTTTTGTTGGGACAAATTTTGGTTTGAAATAATAGGCATGCAGTTCAAGTTATATGATTTTCTTTTAAATAGAATGACAACTTGTGGCAGATTATTCAATATTTTAATTCAAATCTAGCTTATACATAATTCTCGGTCTTTTTCACATAGAAAGCATAGAAAATTATCCAACATTGAATTTGTATGGTCATAAGTTTACACCACGAGCTAATCAAATTTTTAATCTTTAAGCTAATTTATAATAATTATAATTTAAATATAAAAAGTTAAATAAAACTGACGGCTGGTGTCCTCCCTTGTCAAAAACATTCTCTCTGGACCACTAGTTGGGATTCTTGAGAATAAATGAAGATCGTTACATCACAATTGGCAAGATATAGTAATAAAAAACTAATCAATTTAACAAATATTTCTCTTTTCGTAAAGACAAATTATTCCGAAAATTGGTAATATCCAGTGAAAGGAAGATTTATTTAATATTCCCACCTATCCATACATCTGATAGACTAATTCCATAATATAATAATAACAAATATTTAAATCCCAACCTCTCAAAATATCTGAGCTAACATCGTATATTTAAGTCCATGGAAGTGGTCTCTTCCTTCCAAACCCTCCTCCATCCTCCTCCTCCTCCGGATCTCTTCCTAAAACTAGCTCCCTTCGCCCTCCCACCCAATCCCGTTTCCCCCGCCTCGTATCTCTCTCCCTCCCCGCCCGATCCCGTTTTCCCCGCCTCGTATCTCTCTCCCTCCCCGCCCGATCCCGTTTTCCCCGCCTCGTATCTCTCTCCCTCCCCGCCCGATCCCGTTTCCCCCGCCTCGCATCTCTCTCCCTCTCTAAGGCCCATCTCTCTCTCTCTGTCTCTTCCTGGTTAAAAATATTTTAGATTTTAGAATTAGGGGGTTAGGGTTTGTTCGGGCGGAGGGGATGAAGGGGCGGAGGGCCTGCGAGCTGTGCAAGGGCGGCGCCGCCGTCTACTGCGAGGCGGACGCGGCTTTCCTCTGCTGGCCCTGCGACGCCCACGTCCACGGCGCCAACTTCCTCGTCGCCCGCCACCTCCGCCGTATCGCCTGCGCCGAATGCCACGCCCTCGACGACGCCCGCGTCCTCTTCGGCGCAGGATCCCCCCCGATCCACTCCCTCTGCCTCTCCTGCCGCCGCGCCACCGGTCCCTCCTCCTCCGACGACGCCTCCTCGTCGGACTCCTCTTGCGTCTCCACCGCCGAGTCGGCGGCCCCCGAATCGGCCCGGAGGGGTGCGGCGGCGGAGGAAGGTGTTCTGATAAATTGGAGCCGGAGGATGGGGCTGGCGGAGCAACGCGCGAGGCGGTGCGCGGCGGTGGCGGCGCGCGTGCTGCGCGCGTGCTCGGGTAAGAAGACGGTTACGACCCTCTGGGTTAGTCTGGCGGCCGCGCTTTGGTTCGCCGTGAAGCGGTGCGGCGACGGAGGTCGCCCGTGCGAAGGGGCGAGTCTGAGGACATTGGAAGCGTGTGCTGGTGTGCCCGCGAAGCTTATCGTTATCGCCGAGTCGAGACTCGCTCGTGCCGCGAGGCGAGCCCGAGGCGGCAAGGAGCAGGAGGGATGGGCCGAGTGCTGGTGACTCTTTGGGTCAGGGATTTTCTTCTGGCACGTTTGCGTTTTTTTTTACAAAAAATATTCCAGGAGGTTTATTTATAGTTTTGTATATATTGCTTTTCCTTCTGTTTTTTTTTGGGGGGGTTGTTAAAGGTATTAAAAAAAAAAACTGAAGACGTTTATCTAGAGTATCGTGCAAGCTTAAGGATCTTGTTCATATTCAGAAGCTTTTATATGATTGCCGGGCTGAATAATATTCATTCAAATTTACTTTTATCTAAAATTAATTAAATATAGATAAAATTTAAGTATCTACTTAATATCTATATTTGTGTCTATATATAAATAAATACACAAAGATCTGTATTCAAATATTTGATTTTATTTATAATTTTATTTAATTTTATATATCACTCATAAATTTTCAAAGAAATAAATGAGTATGTTAATGTACTATTAATTTGATTTATCATTTATTGAGTAATATTTTTAATTTTGTGGTCATAAAATTTAATTATTAAATTTTCACGTGTGTGCGCATATATATTTAGTATTTAGTTTGTATTTGTATACGTTTAAAAATAATATAAAAATAAATGTTTGCATTTGTATTTGTCAGATAAAACAAATAACATACTAATGTCTGGTTCGATTTTAGTTTTAGCCTCACCAAATTATCAATTATCCTAGATAATACTTTCATTTTATTTACTGTTTAAATGATGGTTATTATATAATACATGTATTTTTTTTTAAATACCTTTTGCGCGAAAGAATAATTTATCTTGTTTTGCAATCGAAATATTCGCAACTTTTTCATTTATCTACGTGTGGAAATCTCAAAATGGCTACAAATTAAGATAAAATTTTCTTTCGGGCAAAAGATACAGCACCTATCTTTCTTGTCTTCAGCATGTGCAAGTGGTAAAAAGAAAGGATGATATGATGTTTCAAATGGTATCTATCTCTTCATGTACATTTCAGGTGTCGCATTTTTTAACTAGAAAATAAGGATAATTTTGAGGTGCCGCTGATCATTTGATATATAGAAAGAAGAAAAGAATTATCCATGTGGAACTCTTGGAAATGTTATTGGCTTCCTGCCAATCGAGGCTATGATCCTATCCGCCAGATTGCATCCGCGCAGTTCAAAATTAGACAACAAAAAATAGGTGGTATCTTGCATTTTCGGCTTGGATGCTTGAATAAGATGGGAGGGAGACGGGTAGTTCTATATACACCCCCCCTATTGCTCAGGACAACCCCCAAAAACCAAAAAAAAATACCCAAACTAACCTTTAGTATAATTACCATATTGCCCTTGAAATTTTCTCAGTACACCCCCCCTTCCTCTCCCTCCGTTTCGTTTTGAAAAGAAAAAAAAAAACCCCCCTCAAACCCCCCTTAAACCCCTCGATCCATTTACATCGTTTAGGCAATCTTTGAAGGAGATTTAAGCCCCATTCGAAGCATGGACAAGCAACTAGTGATTTGGGACGAAGAATCGGCCGCAAAGGTACGTGTTCCACCTTGTTTCGAAATTTTTTTTTTTCCCGGTTCGTGCTCCGTTCGGCACTGGATCGCCGAACAAAAGGCTTCTGTTCGGCTGAACAGTGCCGAACAGAAGACTTCTGTTCGGCTGAACTGTGCCGAACAGAAGCCTTCTGTTCGGCAACCCTCAACCGAACAGATCTGTTCGGCTGCACAGTGCCGAACAGAAGGCTTCTGTCCGGCACTGTTCAGCCGAACAGAAGCCTTTTGTTCGGCGATCCAGTGCCGAACGGAGCACGAACCGTAAAAAAAAAAAATTTCGGGAGAAGCCGGCGAGGTGGTTCCGAGAGAAGCCGGCGAGGTGGTCGGAGATCGGGAGAATGCCGGCGACGAGAGGGAGAAGGGGGGAAGGGGGGGGGTTTGGGCGTTGGCGAGGTGTTTTGGAGGGGAAGAGCGGGGTGGGGGGGGGGGTTTGGGGGGTGTAGAGAGCAATTTAGGTGAGGGGGTGGGGAGGGTGGGGGGTAATTTAGGAATTTTTAATTTTTTAGGGGTGTCCTTAGCAAATGGGGGGGTGTAGAGAGTATTTAATTTTTTTTTAATTTTTGGGGGGTGTCCTGAGCAATAGGGGCGGTGTATATAGAACCACCCGAGGGAGACGCGCGCGCACAGAGAGGGAGAGAGAGATCCGTAGCGGGCCTTTGTCACGCTTTCATATTAATTCCATTTGCGTCCCCTGCCCAGGCCCAGCCGGTTCTCCTAGATAGAAAAGCCCAGCCCAGCCCAACTCATTCGTGCGTGTAGCCCAAGTCCCCCACACACGGACATGCACAAGCAAAGCTTCTCTCTTCCTCTTCCACGCATGCTCTCCGAGTTACTAATTCCAGAAAAAGACTTGAACGGTTCTCTAAGAAATACGGGAGCTGCAATTGTAGCCGTTAGTTCGGTGGTCCGACTAAGTTCATTTAAGAATCGAGGCTTCGTAATCCAATTGAGCGAGAGAGTGTGGATCACCCCGCATGATGAAAGAATTACTGTACTGTGGATTATCTCGAAAGATATCTGAAGACAGTATAAGCAAATCTGTTAATGCACATCAAGATTGGTTTCTCAAAGGGATTGCAAACACCAATCTTAAAATGGAAACTCGACGACCAAAGATCCAACAAGATATTTGATCATCTCAAAAGTACAGGATGCTTTATACCTCACGTATAGATGTATGATTTGGTACAACGGAAATTGGAATCTCAGTAGATGAAGACAATGTAAAATTGGATTTCCGTTTTTTTTTTTTTTGACACACCCTTTATCAGCTTATGAACCTAGTCCTACTTCCTCCTGAATGGAAGGCCTCTATTGTGTTACTTCTCTTACCCATGCAAATCATGCTCAGGAATTCACCCAAGGAAAATGTAACCACCCAAAAATCTCACCCTCTGGCTCAATGGCCTTTGGTTCAACTGCACCTGTTGATCAACTGATTAAATAAGCGACGACAGAGTCATTACCAAATGGCCTAA